>NC_052056.1:123074194-123674194 GCF_903992535.2 Arvicola amphibius
GGTCTCAGGGGCTCCTGGAGGGACCCTGCTAAGCCCCCATTCCCCTTCCTCACCCACAAGGAAGAAGCAATAGCAGCCATTGAAGCGAGGCCCTGTGCATGGCCATCACTGTGATATAACTTTATATACAAGAACTTGGAGGTCAGAGAAGTCAAGCACCCAGACTGAGGCCACACAGCCCATGACTTCCCAGGTTTGGAGAGAAATGTGTCTATGACACAATTTTTCCCTCATTCACATCCACAGTCACAAATCAGGGACATTCTGAGAAAGACGTCTAGAGGGGGTATTACCATAGTGCATACTCAAAAGAACTAAGATCCCTATGACATCATTCAGCAGAATCTCAAGGAACCGACGTCGCTGTGGTTTGCCTTTTGTCAAGATGACGTCATGAGGCCCATGAATGTTTATCAAGCCCTTAGTGCACACAAGTCAATGATGCAAAGACTTAAACCCTCAGGTAGGACCTCAGCTGCAGGACTGGTGTGACTGGATGTCACTCTGGGAAGGAGAAGGGACACTCAAAACATGGCATTGGAGCTGAGATTGGGCAGTGAGGAAGTGGCAGACAGATGGAGCCCAGGAACAAGAGGGTTTCAGGCACAGGGAGGAAGATTAGCCTCTAGAGCCACTGGACCTGGGCGATGGGGAGTGGGGAGGAGCAGAGGAGGCTGGGAGCCAGCAGGGCCGCCCAGCATGGTTGCCAGTTGAAGAGCGAGATTAGTCTCAGTGCAGGGTACGAGTTGGCCACCTTGCACACTGAGGGACCTTCCTGGCTGTCTCATGGAGACCAGGATATAGAGACACATAGGAGCAGAGCGGTGCCTCTTGAAGCATCAGACAGATTTCCCCATGGCACCCTGGGGTGCTCCAGAGAAAGACAAGCTGATGATAGTTGTGGAAGACAAGAAGATAGAGAGGTGGCTGTCCAGGGCAGAGGGTTGGACCAGGCACCATGAGGCCTTCAAACTGTTCCTGATGAGAAGAGACCAACTATTCCTTGGGAGAAACCAACTTTTCATAGGTTGATTTGAACCCTGGGCAGCAGTTCACCTCACTGGGGCAGTGTGGGATGCCAGGGTGTTTGCGGCACCAAGCTCAGGATCAGGGATGCGGTGGAATCATTAGAAAGGAAAACCAACACACGCTTCATAGGTGGTTACACTACGTATACTCCCTCTTATTTATACTTCACGTCTTCTTATCCCTATGGTGTACATACAACCTGGTCATCAGCATCTCTCTCTCTCTCTCGCTATACTCTCTCTCTATCTCTTATTATCTTGCTAGCAGATCTCTCTCTCTCTCATTCGCTCTCTATTCTCTCTCTTCATTCTCTCTCTCTCATTCTCTCTCTCTTTCTCTCTTTCTCTCTCTCTTTCTCTATCTCTGTCTCTCTCTCTCATTCTCTCTCTCTCTCTCTCTCTCTCTCTCTCTCTCTCTCTCTCTCGTTCTCTCTCCTTTCTCCCTACCCTTACTGCCTTGACATGTAACTGCACTCTTTTGCTTCTGAGGCTGAAGTAGCCTTACATTGGCAAAGTGGAGTTTTCAGCACCACTTACTAGGGGAGTAACCTGCCCTCTGAGACTCCATTTATTGTTCTGCAGATTGGAGATGGAATCCTACAGTGATTGCCATGTGGGAATCCTGACAGTGTCTCCTTCGTGCCACCCAACCAAAGGCATGTGCTTACAACATGGACTGGACTCATTCCAAGACAGTTCTCTAGATCTATCTCTGCCATCGCATTAGTACATTGATGGTTCCCGGCCTTTGGATGTTGCTCTCTCTACCCGTCTCTGATCCCGGGGCCACAGCTCACCCACTTCCTATGACTGATGCACTATGCATCAGTCTACATCTTCAAGAATGCCTCTCTCTGCTCTGGCTTCCCCCATACCCCACACACAGTGATGACATGTGCACTCTTCCGTGGAGAGGCATGTCACTCCCGGTGTGTTCAGCTGTCACTCATGAGGAAGCTGTCCCAGCTCCCTACACAAGCCTCCACGTGGGCAAATGCTGTCGTTCCTCTTAGGAAAGGCCAGGAGTGGAGTTTCTGGTAGCTGTAAGTTTGTGTTATAACTGTTTCATGAAGCAGTTGTGACATTTGACATGGTCCTCCGGTCTGTAGAAGCGCCCCAGCTGAAGGTGTTCTGATGGCCCTTAGTATATTCCCCCTCCCTTCTCCTCTTCAGAAATGGGTGGGCCGTGGCTCCTGAGCATGCCAGGCAAGTGCTCTGCCACCCAGAGGCACCCCAGCCTTACCTTGCCGCTACCTTGCGTACCCCCAGTGACTAGGGCTGTGGGTCCCAGTCTGTGATCTTCTTGCTATCCCGTCTTTTGGGTACACCATATCTCTTGAACACTGTGTCCCTCTGGGAGGCGGCTGGTGTTCTTTAGACCAGATGGGCAGAAACTTCCTCCAGGGCCAGGCTTGGCTTTTTGTCTTCATGCAAGTATTTCTGCTTTGATGTTTAGTCTTGTTCCTTCCCTGGGGGTGTTTCTGCTCCCTGGAAATGACCTGTTGCAGTACACAGTATTCACCAGGTGACAGATGTCACCATGGTCCTATAAAGGAGAGGCTGGGGCAGAAAGCATAGCATGGCATTCAGTGCTTTGACCCTCTTTATGGAGGCCTAAGTCCTCAGTTTCCCCTTGTGAGGTGAGCCTGCTCAGTTGTTTTGTCCCTGAGGCCCTTCCCCTGCATGGACAAGTGTTAACACCTTCAGAGATTGAAAGCAAACATGTGGGAAGACATCTAAGTGCATGAAGCTCGGCACCTCAGAAGCAGGAAACCTCCCCCACCTCCACTTCCCCCAACACACCTAGATAAGGACCTTTGGAACAGGAATGACCATTGAGATTTTCTTGTTGGCCTTTGGAGGAGGCCTGTAAAGGTTGTGCAGTCCCTTACCTTAAAGCCCCCATGTTCCCTGGGGTTCTGTGGGTACAGGCTAGGGTTCAGAAGCAAGGATTTTAAAAAAGCCTCTGGGCTAGGGTTAGAACCCAGGTCCATGTGATATCAAGCCAAAGCCCAGCCTCCACCAGGCTTGACTCTGGAGAAGGGAAAATAACAGGGATCGCACACAGGGACTCAAGCCAAAGAAATGTTCCCTCTCAAAGACGCTGCGCCTTCCCTCTGAGCAGCAGAGGAGGAGAATAGAGAGCACTGGAATCAATGGGGGGTTCTTCTCCTTTCTGATTTGTGACCTGCTCAGTTGACGTGGTCCTTGGGAGGGTGTCTTGCTTGCTCTCTAACTTGCAGCAAAGACACTGGTGAGGCCCTGGCCGCCCAAGACAGCGTTCCTCCTCTATGGGAAGACACTGGGTGAGGGAAAGCTCTCAAAAGCAGGAAACTGCAGAAAGTGGCAACGCCCATGTGTCACCCCATGTGGTGGTGTCACCCCTGGGCAGGTAGCTCTGGGGTATATAAGAAAGGTAGCCCAGGAAGCCGAGAGGAGCAAGCCAGTGAGCAGCACCCCTCCATGGCCTCTGCTTCAGTTCCTACCCCTAGGTTTCTGCCCTGGCTTCCCCAGATGATGGACTATGACTTGTGACCCAAATAAAGCATTTCCTCCCCAAGTCTCTTTGGGTCATGTTTTATCACAGCAACAGAATAGAGACTAGGACAGCTAACCTGGCCACAGCACCACAGCCCTGTCTGTCCTAGGGACAGAAACAAGGGACATAGGTGTCACTGGAAGGAGTCAACATGCAGTTCCCAGGACCACAGGAGAGCCTCACCAAGACACAGAAGCAGGAGCAGACTGAGAGCACAGCTGTGGACACAGAGTGTCTGAGAAGCTCCAGAAGCCATCATGTTCACATCCTGGGAAGGAGACGCAGGTCATCAGTGGCCCTCTTCACATGGGGGGGCTCAGCTCTCCCCTCCAGGAGGATCTGGTCTCCACCTTGGACCAATAGGTCCTCAACTCTTCTATGCCACATCCACAAAAATCTCCATCTATCACCTTCCTACTCGCAGAGGTCCGTGCAGCTGGAGTAGGAAAACTATATCACCTTCTTTCTCCACATCGCTAAACATGCCTGGCATTTCAAGAGTAAATCAGGCTGGGGCAGAGTATACGGCACCTCTCAGGGGAGCCAGACCTGCCAATCTGTTCGTTCTCCCAGATGGAGCCCGTGGACAGTGGAGGACTTGGGTGCTCATCTGTCCATGTACTTGGATGACCTGGGACTGTGGGCATGGCTCTCTCAGCTGCCCTGTCCTAAACAGACTCCCCAGGTAACTTTTAGTTCACTTGTGCAGGAGTCTGGAAGACTGGCCAATGGAAGTAAGTGCAGTTGACAGGAAGAGTTCAGTAAGGATACATTGTTAAAGTCGATGAACTTAATTAGTGTCTTTGTTAGAGTTGCCATTGCTGGGATGAAACACCATGACCAAAGAAACTTGGGGTGGAAAGAATTTATTCAGCTTACACTTTCACATCTCTGTTCATCATCAACGGCGTCAGAACAGGAACCCAAATAGGGAATTATCCCAGGGGCAGGAGCTGATGCAGAAGCCATGGAGGGCGCTGCTTACTGGCTTGCTCCTCATGGCTTGCTCAGCCTGCCTTCTTATAGAACCCAGGACCAGCAGCCCAGGGATGGCCCCACCCACAATGGGCGGGGCCCTCAACCATCAATCATTTATCAAGAAAATGACCTACAGCCCAGCCTTAGAGAGGCATTTTCTCAATTGCCTTCCAATTCTCTCCTTTCAGATGACTCTAGTTTGTAGGTCACGCTAACACAATTAGTATGGATTGTGACATTTATTTTCAAAGGTTCCTCAAAAGCAGCAGCTGAAGAGCAAACACCAGCGGTGACCTTGGCCCCACGAATCTGTAGTTAACTGCAGCAAAATGCCTGACAATGAAAGCTTCAAGAAGGAAGGTCTGTTTGGGCTCACGTCCACATTGATAACCTCAGTCATTTTTCTGTCACTGTGATAAGACACCATGACAAGAGCAACTTAGAGAAGGAAGTTTATTTTGGCTATGACTCCAGAGGGTTAGAGGCCACCATGGCAGGGATGGAGCGGCAGCAGGAAGAGCACAAGGCTGGCTCATCCCACTGTATCTGCAGGGGAAAAAGAGCCAACACGCAGGAAGTGGGGCAAGGATGCAAACTCCCTGAGACCAACCACGATGCACTTCCCCCAGCAAGCCTCCACAACCTCATCCAGCAGCACCACTGGTTGGGGAAAGTCACATTCAAACACTCCCAGAAGGGCTTAGCTTGACTCCCTGTTGGAAAGAGCAATGAACACTGGGGCTCTGCTCATTTTCTCCTTCTTATTCATTCCAGGGCCCCCAAGGGAAGATGCTGCCCACATTTAGGATGGACCTTCCCACCTTGATTAACCCAATTTAGAAACTCCCCCAAAGATGTGCCCAGAGATTCATTTCCATGGTGATTTTAGTTCTTGTCAAGTTGGTGGTGGTAATCATCACACCCATCCTAAGGGGCTGAGAAGGGCCAGGGGTTTGGAATCATCCTGCAAAGATTGTCAGCCATGACTGGCAGCTGAAGGAACCAGGAAACTTAGCTGTGGCTTCCTCTCCATGTGTGGCTTCCTCTCTGTGCATGCGTGTGTGTGTGTGTGTGTGTGTGTGTGTGTGCCTATGCATGCACACGTGTGTATGTATGCATGTGTGTATATGTGTGTGTGCCTTGCGTGTGCATGTGTGTGTGTGTGTGTGTTTGTGCCTGTGGAGGAGTTGGGTGTCTTCTCCGATTGCTTCTCTACCTAACTCAGAGGTAGAGTCTTTCACTGGAGCAGGAACTCACTATTTCTCTAGACTGGCCAGCAAGCACCAAGGATTCTCCCTCCAGCCCAGGGTTGGGAGCATAGATCCATATAGCCATGCAGCTATTACATAAGTACGGGGGATCCGAGCTCAGTCCTCACATTTGCTTAGCAAGCACCTTACTCCTGGGCTGTCTCGGCCCCCTCATCTCCTTTCCCATGTGTTTCCACACCTCTCACAGAGGACAGGGGTGGGCCTCACACTCTAACAAATGCAAAACTCCTGTCTGTTTGCAGGAAGGAGGGTTGGGGCCTTTGTTCAGTAACAGAGTAGCTGTCTAGTGTGAGCAAGACCCTGGGTTTGCATAGCTAATGCTGCAAAGAAACTAAATAAATAATTTAAAATGTTTGCAGAAAAGAGTGCAAAGTCAGAGGACACAGAGCCACTCTGGAGGTGGTCCAACCAGGATAGCATCTAGCGCTCTCTACCTCATTTTCTGCTCTGCATCCCAGAATAGTGACGGTACCTCCAGGCAGGGCTGGGGAAAATGAGGCAGGCGCAACTGTGCAGTGGGCACACAAAATCAACACTGCAGAAATCACTCTTAATAGTTAGGGAAAGCACAGAACTGGCTGCTCATTATTATACCAATACAACACCAAACACAAAAATCATCTCTGGGCTGAGGCAGTACAGAGAGGATGGGGGCCACCATAAAGGGACCCTCCATGGTGGCCTTGCCCCACTCCACCTGGCCCTAGACCTCCGGGGGCCCACAACCATAGAAAAGAGCATCTGCAGGTTTGGTTTTTTTCCCCCGATCATCAGAGTGTAGGCACGCCATTTCACAAACTGACTGCTTGAGTGTGCGCCTCGTTACAGCTGGCTGCCTCCCATGATTGGTTGAGGGGCAAGTTCCCGTTTGTCCCCAATCCATCTGCAAGCTGAAAAGCGTCTAGAATATTCATTTCCAAGCGCTAGACCCAAAGCCTAGGAGGGCTCCTGATGGGGGAGCTGCTGGGTCCTGGAAGGCCTCAGATAGGATAGAGGGGGCTGACACAAAACCTGTCCTTGAGGCCACGAGATTTATTTAATGCCAAGTATAGACAGATAGACAACAGCATGTCAGGGCCTCTGGGGAGAGGACTCACAGCCCGTGTGACCCAGGTCAGGTCTCTTAGACCTTTCTTTTTTTTTTTTTTTTTTTTTGGTTTTTCGAGACAGGGTTTCTCTGCGGCTTGGGAGCCTGTCCTGGAACTAGCTCTTGTAGACCAGGCTGGTCTCGAACTCACAGAGATCCGCCTGCCTCTGCCTCCCGAGTGCTGGGATTAAAGGCGTGCGCCACCACCGCCCGGCTTCTTAGACCTTTCTAAGGATAGGGAGGTTTCACAGCACAAGCCTGAAGCCAGGTTCTCCATTGCTAGGCAGGAAGCAAGGGAGAGGTAGGGATCAGGAGGTATGATGCCAATGCCCTCTTTGATGTAAACTCACTTCCTCAAATGAGGTCCTGGACTTGGAAGTATGCCATCTGGGGCCTCACAGCCAGTGTCTCATAGTGGGGCGTCTGTGTTGGGATTCTGTCCGGACTGAACTTAACACAGGTCTTATGCATGCTGTCCCGTCTCTGTGAGTTCGTGCATGCATCAGCCCTGTTGTTTCTGGAAAGTACCGTTCCCTTGGAGTCATTCACCACCTCTGTCTCTCCTTGTTGCATGGATCCCTGAGTCATGGGGACAGGGGGGTCTGATGAAGGCATCTCGTTTAGGACTGAGCACTCCAAAATCTCTCAGCCTCTGCACATTGTCCACCTGTGGGCCTGTCTTAATTACCATCCATTCCAAGGAACTTCTCTGGTGAGGTTGCGCGAGGCAATGTGTAGTATAGCAATATCCGTAGGAGTCATTTTATTGCTTTGCTCCTTTAGCAGAATTACAGCAGTTGGTTTCCCCATAGGCTCATGACATACCCAGTCTCAGGTCTGATATGTGTTCATCCACGTTCATTGCTGCTCTATTCATAGCAGCCAGAAATTGGAAACAGGCCAGATACCCATCACTTGAGGAATGGATAAGGAAAATGTGGTACATTTACACAATAGACTATAACTCGGTTAAGAAAAAATGAAATTTTTAAATTCACAGGTAATTGGGAAAAATCATCCTGAGTGAGGTAACCAAGACCCAAAAAGGCAGCGATTGTATGTTTTCTCTTATAAGTGGGTGTTAGCTTTAACCTTTGTATATGGGTGTTCCGTTTCCACAGAGGTTAGGTAGTAAGTAACTGACCAGGGAAAGGAGAGGATATCCCAAGGAAGAGGAAATAGAACACAGTGTTATGAAGAGAATAAAGGAGAAACTAGAACAGGAAGACTGAATACAGAGTGGGGTAGGAGAGAAGCGTAATGGGGAGACTCTGCGGAGGGACAGCTAACACTAATGGCCTCTTGAAAAGCCATATGGTAACCTGCTTCTATAAAAACTCCTTTAAAAGCATATGTATGTGAAAAATGTTAATAGAGACACCATATAATGGGGGAGACATGCCACAATTAAACATCTTCTGCCACCAAGTAAAACCTCGGTGCTGGGAATGAGCATCACTGGCCAAAGAGATCCCATAGACCGTCCCCAGACATTTCCGGTTGCTGCCAATGTTACTGGTAACCCTCCACAACCTGACAGAAAGACCCTATTGCCGAAGACATCACATACTTATGTCATGGAGTGTGGGGAAGCTAAGCAGGCACCCAGCTAGAAGCTTTGCCCCTCCTGACCAGTGTTCATAGAACTGGGATGTACTATACACACTGTTGACGGACAAAGGCAATCATCAATCTCACCCAGCAATCTGCCCGATATGCCCACTGGTGCAAAAGTGGCACAGATCTTATGGGAGCAACCAATTACTCTGCTTGCACTTAAGGCCCACTGTGTGGAATGGAACCTCCCTGGACTCTGTTCAGAAGGCCAAGAACCTAGTGATACTTTTGTATAGGCTCAAATCTCCAGGGAGGAGGCAGGAAAGCCATACCCCTGCCTGAGACCCTGGAAAATAGGTCCCAGATACAGGGGCTAGGACAGGAGCTGGCTGAAGGAAATAGAAGGTCATGGCATGTACCTGTGCTTTGATGTCAAGGTCTTGCTTCTCATAGGACAAAACACAGCTTCTGATGGTTTCAGCATGTGGGATGTGTGTGTGTGTGTGTGTGTGTGTGTGAATGTGTGTTATGTGTGCATGTATGTGTGTGCACATGTGTGCCTATGAGTATAGATGCCAAAGATTGACATGTGTATGATGTGTGCTACAGTACATGTATGTAGAGATCAGAGGACAGCTTGCAGGAGTTAGTTCTCTCCTTTGCCTTCCATCATGGGGGTTCCAGGGATCAAACTCAGGCTTGGTGAAGCACCTTTGCTGGCTGAGCTTTCTGGCTGGCCCCTCTACACATTTTGAGACAGGATTCATCACTGAACCTGGAGTTCATCACTTACACTAAGCTGGCCAACCCATGAGCTCCAGGGACCCGAGTCTCTTCCTCCCCTGCACAGACACATGCTGCTGTGGTGGTGTTTACGTGGATGCTGAGAATCCCAACTCATGTCTTCGTGCTTCCATGGCAGATACTATCCCAACATCTGTCTCTCAGACCCAGGCTGATATTGCATATGCTTCTGCTGTGAGCACACTGGGCAGAGAGCTCAGGAGGGGAAACATACTGGGCCTTGCAAGAGCTAAAAATAAGCGTTCCATCTGGAAGACGCAGAGAGTTGGAGAGGCATCGATGAAGGTGGCCGTGTGGCGAGGCAGCATCCGCTCAGCTTTTCCTTCAGTCGTGTCTAAACTGTTAGCGTTAGGATGAGCTGGAACTCATCCTTCTAAGATGCAGACGTGGAGCAAGGATCTGCTCCTGCTTCCTAAGACACAGCAGTGTGCCGCGTAAGAAAAAAGAGGTAAAGATTGTGCCAGCCACCACAGAGCTGCCGCCAGAGTCCCAGCACAGCCCTGCCCCTGCCCGCACCATTGCCAGGCTATGACCAAGAACCAGGCTTCTCAATGAGAGTCCTCTGAGTTCTTACAGTAGCTTTTTGAGACTGGTCCTGCTTTTCTGATCAGTTTGCAGATGGTAAGAGACACAGGGAGGGTGGGCTGTTTTGTTGAGGGTCACATAAAACCAGGCCCTCTGATCAGAACCCCCACTAGTGACCACTGGGCTGCTGTACCCCTCCCTCCAAAGAAGTGCAGTAAATTTTCCTAGGCAGGGTTTCTACAAAGAAGATCCCCAGCCGGGCGGTGGTGGTGCACACCTTTAATCCCAGCACTTGGGAGGCAGAGGCAGGCAGATCTCTTGAGTTCGAGGCCAGCCTGGTCTACAAGAGCTAGTTCCAGGACAGGCTCTAAAAAAGCTGCAGAGAAACCCTGTCTCGAAAAACAAAAAAAAAAAAAAAAAAAAAAAAAAAAAAAAAAAAAAAAAAAAAAAAAAAAAAAAAAAAAAAAAACCAAAAAAAAAAAAAAAAAAAAAAAAAGATCCCCACCTCCAGCTCAGGTTTGGAGAGTGCTCAACAGTGACTTTAAATTCCTCACTCCCAGATCAGGCCTCTGTGTTTGCACAGTCTGTCAGGAAGCACTTGCTGGTGGACCAGCAGGCTCTCTGGAAGCCTTGGTTGGACAAGAATCTCCTTTGGTGGTGTCATTTGTGAAGATCTTTTCTTCCGTTAAATGCATGCAGAGGGATCCAAAAAATAAAAAAACAACTCTCAAGGTGCAGGGATTGGGGTGAGGACTGAGGCTGGTAAGAAATGAGATTTAAATCCAAACTCAATCCCCAAGACTCTACAGTCAACCCCTTTCTTTACCCTGACATCAGAATCTCCTCAAGGACTAACTCAAGACAAATGAGCAATCTCACCCTGACCCTGACCCTGACTCTTCCAACCCCTCTGCTGCTTCTTCCTCTCATCCAAGGGGCCGCTGGTTCCCCCAGAGGCTGAGCGGTGCATCCAGGGTATGGGAGGACAGGAGAACTGAGAGGTGAAACCTCCTCTCTCCACCTCCCACCCTTCCAGGGGCGTCCTGAACCAGTGGCTGTGACTGAGGGCAGGCTACTTCACATTCTCCTCTTTCCCCAACCTTTGGGAGCCCCAAGGTCCTGGCCCCCCAAACAGTCAGGAACTGGAGCCATTTGGGATGAAACTGTTCTTGGTATCGCAGTTTGGTCTTCTTTATGTCACTGGTGTTCGTGGGCGACGGAGAGCAAGGCAGGAAGGCTGTCTCCACGGGACCTGCCATGGAGTCTTTCAAGCAGGAAAGGTGCCCCACAGACCCCCTCCCCTCTGCTCATGGATCTCCTACTTTATATACCCTAGCCCCCTTTCCTATTTTCGTCTCCTTCTTGCAAAAACTCAAGTCAAATGTCACACACACCCTTGCTGCAAGAGATGTCCAATTACCCAGGTGCCTCCCTCATCCATGTGACAGATGGATGAGCTGGTCCTACAGAATCCTGGGGGAGGTGACACTGAATCAGCCCGCTGCCTGTGAGGTGCACAGATGTGGTGTGGATGTGGCACTTCGCGTCCTCTCCAAATGGACATGGCAACGGCGTCCACCTTACTGTTTCAGGGACCCGGATGGTGGCTACTTGAAGGTGGCCTCTTTGTTTATGCCTAACAGACAGTAGACATTTAATTCAAGGTGAAGGTGTGTTGACTGGGGCTGTCGGAGCAACGGCACGCACGCTGCCTTGCGGAGCTCCTACTGCGCTGTAGGCTTCGGGTGCTCACGCAGCATTAATGGGGCCTTTACTGTGTACTAGACACTGATTTAGGCACTTGAAGTTCACTGAAAGAAAATCAGAGATCTGTGCCCGTGTGTGGCTTGCATTCTGATGAGGGTGAGTGACTGCGGCAGCTGATCATCAGGAATTACGGGGCAGAGGCTGGAGGGCACTGAGGGATGGCTCAGTAGGCAAAGTGCTTGCGTTGCAAGCTTGGGGATCTGAACTCCCACATAACAGCCCCCACATAAAAGCCAAACATGTAGCACATGTCTGTAAGGCCAACATCCATGACCAGACATGGGGACAAGGATGCAGGTACACAATGATAGTCAGTCTGACCAAAACTGTGAGTTCCAGGCTCAGTGAGAAACTGTCTCAAAAAACAAGGTGAGGGGTGATAGAGGATAGGTGATACTGAAGGTTGACCTCTGCCCTCTGCACACACACCATGGTGTGTACATGCACACACACCATGGAACACACGCACATATGAATATACACACACAAGCATGAACATATGCAAGCCACACACAAGCACACACATATGTGAACATACATACACACCACATGCACACAAGCATAAACATATGCAAACACAGACGTGCACACACATGTGCACAGCAGGTGGCAGGGGCTTTGGGGAAGGGTGGCACTTGTTACACAAGGGAACGCGTAGAGTGTCTTCAAAGGTTCCTGAGGAAGGCGTTTGACCTCCAGACCCACTGACCTGCAGCGTGAAGGTCTTTTCCGGAGGCAGAGGGAAGAGAGGTACCTGTGGCAACTGTCCACACACAACACACACATCCATGAAAGAGTAAGCTCCGTGGATATGTTACATACAGCATCCAGGCCGGGAAAGTTTGTGACGTGCGCTGGGTAATGTCCCACTCAGTTGATGGTGCTGTAGACACCCTGGCCATCAGAATCCCAGGCACAACGTAAGCTCCTGAGATAAGGCAAGCGGGGAGAGGGGGTGCTACACAGCCAGGTTCCAGATGTCCCTCCAGGAACCCCACATACCTTGCCTTTTGTCCTCTGAGGGACACGGCATGGAGCAGACATTAAAGAGAGAGTGTCGGCTTTGGCTCAGAGCACCTCTGTTGGAGAGTCTGCACACACCTGCTGAACCGAGCTCCAGCATTCAACCACCCAGTGAAGCTCATTGTTGCTGCCTTCGATACATGGCAATTACACGGTGTGTTTTGCTCATTAGCAGCAAATTGACATGCACGCCATCCTGCTTTGTAAATTACCACCATGCTCACTGCACCTGTTTGGAAAGGAGGCAGAGGGAAAAATAAAATCCACCATCACCATTTCCAGATATTTTAAAGACAAACAAACTCTTCTAATATTCCCTTAAGAAACATCCTCCGGACTCTGGCGCTTCTGTCAGCTTTTCAGAAGGACCACTCAACCCTGTGCGGAAGGTCGCTGGACCTCCTTCAGTGACAGAAGGAGCAAGGGAGACACAGAGATGACCTGACGTTGCTGGTCAGTGAGAGGGGAGATGTCAGAACTGCCTATGGGGTGAGGGGTGTGGTGGCACTGATGGAACGACAGTCCTCAAGAGGCTCGTGGACAACTGACTTCTTTAGTGACCTGGTGGGGTACAGACGTCCCAGGGGAACCCCCAAAGCTCAGAGACAGACAGTCACTTGGACAAACCACACAGCTCACGTCTCAAGCTTGTGTCAGGCGGGATGCTAGGATCATGGTGCCTGATACCCCGACTTCCATCTCAGCACAACTGTGCTTCATACACTGAATACTGCCACAGCAGGGTTAGGGGCTAACCATCTTCTGAGTTTCTATTTCTGAAACAGTCACATCCACAGGTGTGGGGATGGGATTTGAACATATCACTTTAGGGGCAACAATGTGAGCTGCTGTGAGGAGGGAGAAATAAAGTAAATATTATACTACGTCAGAGGTTCAAGTGGGGTTAAGGAAAATTTCAGATGGTGAACAGGCAGACAAGTCTTCTCTGAGGAAGTGACATTTGGGAAACAGCTGAATGAAGGAAGACAAAGCCCATGCAGGCGGCTGGGGATAAAAACATTTACTCTGTAAGGTGAGCAGGCTCGAAGGCCCTGAGGCACAGCCACACTTGAATTTTGAGCTCAGGAATGCTCTTGCCGCAGCTGGTGCTGTCTGAGGGTCTTTCCTATCTATGCATGAAGAATGGGCTGTGAAGAAGATGGGGGGCTAAAAGGAAGAGAACGTTGAAGGGGGGCACGACAAGTCTCGGTCTGGCAAGTTGATTTAGTCAACGGGAATCTCAGAGAAGAAAATACAACATGTGAAGATGGCTTAAGGTATGCATGTGTGTGCATGTGTGTGCATGTGTGTGCATGTGTGTGCACGAGTGTGCGCACATGTGCATTTGCACGTGTGCATGCATGTGTGTTGATGCTGTGAACTTTGCTATATGTTGAGTCAGGTGGAGAAGTCTTAGATATTCTGAAAGAAAATCCCAGCAACCCTTGGCGAGCAAGGTTGAGCCTTAGTCATCTTCTGAGTTTCTGTGGTGGGAAGGGAGAAACGAGCTCTGAAGCAGTGAGGAAGGATGTTCTTCGCAGGCAGAACCCTGTGAGTCCTAGAAGACGGGAACATTAGTGTTTAGTTTTTATTCTGTGTATGTGAGTTTGCCTGTGTGGTGTATTGCTCCATGTGTGTGCAGAAACCCGAGAGGCTAGGAGAGGGCACCAGAGCTCCTGGAACTGAAGTGACTGGTGGTTTTGAGCCGCATACATGAGTGCTAGGAACTGAACCCAGGTCTTCTGCAGCAGCAGTAAATTCTCTTAATTGCTGTACTCCGACCCCTGGAGGTATCATTTCTAGGAAGGAGGTGGGGTCAGAGCTAAGGCTTGGTGGTCTCTGGCAGTGGTGGAGTGATGACCTTGCCTGTCTCTGGTGCAGTTGCTGTCTCCAGTTGCTCTCCAGGCAGCCAACACTGGGGCTCTGTTGCTAGTAGACTTGGCAGGATTCCATTTCCCTCCACCTTTCCTAGTTTTCTTCCGTGCGCCTGTTCTAGGCTCAGAATTGTTCCCAGCACTGAGGAAGCAGCCTTGAACAAGGACTTGGCTGCCCCATGGGGGTCTGTGTTAGACAAGGAAAGGGAAGCTAAATAGCAAGATAGGAAGTGTGTGCTTGCTTCTTTGGACGCTGCAGAGCCAGAAGGCCCTAAGCAGGGACTTGAACTTGACAGGAGATAGTAATTCAGGCACCCTATCCAGATTGGATGTGAGGGAAGCCAGAGGCACCGAGAGGAGATGCTGCCACAGCTCTGCCTTCATCAGGTTCTGTGTGGTCTCCCGGCCCTTGTGTAGAGGAGAAGCTGGGAATGGAGCATCCAGGGAGGGAGAAGAGGCTGCAGGTTTGGGAAGGGATGAAGGGTTTCCATGGCAACCTTTGCTTGCCTGTAGCCAATGTAACTATTCAAATTCCCCAGGCACCGTTCCAGTGGACCCTGAAGCCCACATCCCAGGAAGCCAGCCAAGAACCTGATTTTAGAGACTTGGTGCTGGCAGAGAGAGGGGGAGAGAGGCCAGACAAAGTTGGCTTCTCTCCACAACTGGGATGTGGGCACCCAGGCAGCATTCAAAATGTCCCTGGCCCTGATCCCCATGTGACTCTCTCCTCCAAGTAAGAAGGCTTCCAGGCCTTCCCTCCCCCACTGGCAGATGTCCATACCATCTGGACTTGAGTCATCTGGAAAATGGGCTACTTTTAAGGCTACTAAAGTCACTTTTAAGGCTCCTAAGGTGACCTGTGCTCATTTCCAGGCTCCTCTGTAACTCTAGGCCCAGGTAGGTGAGGAAAGAAACCAGGGGCTGTTGTCTCTTTGTCTTCACCGTACACGAATCCCAGCCTCATTATTGGGACACCACGTTCTCCTCTCGACCAATGACATGCCAGCAAGTGACCTTCACAGGATCCAGCTAGCTTCTGCTCTTATCCTGTCCTTAGACATACTATGAGACATTGGCTCCTTTTCCAAACCCTCAGGGAATTATTGAGAGCCTATCTTCCCACTCATGACCACTGATCCCTGCTCCGAGGATCAAAGAGAGTCAAGTCATGTAAAGAGCCCATGTTCATTTCTTTTTGAGGCCAAGTCTTCCTATGTAGCCCAGGTTGACCTAGAACTCATATCCCAGGAACTGATACCCCTGCCTCAGCTTCATGAGGGCTGTAACTGCAAGTATACACAGTCACAGAGTTCAGAAACGACTGTATACCAAAGAGGATGACACCAATCCTTTGACTTCCCTGTGTGAGACACAATGACAGGAGCAGGTTAGCTGGAATAAGATCCACATTATACACTGAAAAGAACAAGCCTTTTTCTGCCGGAGAGCTGGGCAGGGCAGGTTGATACTCAGCACCCTCTGACTTACTCTGATTTCCCAACCTCCTCTCCGTGAATGTCTCCACCGTGTGTGGACAGTAAGGTTCAGTTCTGAACCACAAACCCTAAATTAGACGGGGATGACCCATTTTAGACCATTACACAAGGCAGTCCCAGTTAGAGATGATGTCTGTGCCTCTGAAGTAGGTTTGGTAGACTCCGCACCCTTATCTAAAATTCCAACCTTAACCCTAACCGTAAACATAACTCACCCCTAAACCCTAAAGCCAAACCAGAACCAGTACCCCTAACCAGAACTAGAACCTTAATCTTAAAACCTAACCCCCAATCTCTCTAAACCTAACCTTAAACCCTACACCCTAATCCTTAACCCTGAATCCTGACTCTAATCTTGACCTTAACCTTGACTTTGTCCCCATCCAGACTCCAGTTTGGTTGGAAGGAAAGGAGGGAGGGGAGGTGGGGAGGTGGGGAGGCCAGCCCAACCCCTGCCTTCCACACTTCTTGTCCTTTCCCGTGGAGACTCCAGCGGTGATGACTGCCACTCTGTCATCAGAGTGGACTGGGGCTGCATTTTCTGTCAACAGCCATCTGGGCTGATTCTGACTCCCGGCTCCTGTGAAGAAAGCTGGATGTAGGAAACACGTGGGTGTCCATGGTGGGACAGAGGTCCTCCAAGCACATGGTAGACTGGGCCAACTGACTTTGCTTTGGTTCATCTTCTCAAAGTTCCAGCCCAAGATCAAACCTTGGGTGTCTGGGCAGGAAACAAAAATAAAATAAAACCTGCTCAGTTTAAATGACTGCAGGAAGGACTGGGCTGGGACCTCACTACCCCGTGTCCTGAGTGACCTGAAGGCCTCCACCAGACCGCACCTCTTAAAGGCTCCATCTCCTCTCAACAGTGCCAACTCACCTGGGGTCAGACCTTGAACAGGAGACCTGGGCAGACGCCAGCCTTCAGTGGCAGCAGCATTCTTGTAAAGGAATTACAAAGAATCAGGAGGCGTGAAAGGAAGGGTCACAGAAGAGAAAGGCAGTGACCCCCCTTCCCAGGATTCCTCCCTTCCAATGCAGGGCTTCTTAAACTCAAGTGTGCACCCTGAAAACTGGCTGTAATAGGGCTTAGGTTCAGTGGGTCTGGGGTGGGCTCCAGGACACTGACTGCCTAAGGAGCCACCTGGAAGCTGTCCTGCCAGTGGTTGGTGGCCTTGAGTTGAGCTCTCTTGGTGTAGGAAGTGTAGGAAGGATGGGGATACAGGCTGCCAGGGAAGGGGGTAGAGCAGACAGCAGCTCCCAATCACTCTGCGGGATGCCTTACTGCACACAGGCCTGGCTCTGACTCAAAGGCAAGACTGAATGTATAATTGCAGACAGATGCAACACAGCCCTGCCTGGCTCCGAGGCCGGACTCTCTACTCTGGACAAGTCTCTCTTCAGAAGGCTCTCTCTGGAAAGGTCGTCCCGACAGGGTCTAACTGCACTGGGACCTGAACAGAGCTGATTGCAAGCCTGCACCTCCCACTTGAAATGCACTAACTTTTTGTTTGGTTTTGTTTTTCGAGACAGGGTTTCTCTGTGTAACAGCCATGGCTGTTCTGAAACTCCCTTTGTACACCAGGCTGGCCTTGAACTCACAGAGATCCACCTGCCTCTGGCTGGGATTAAAGGCATATGTCACCATACCTGGCTCACATAATAGAACTCACAACCATTGTCCAATTGGAGGGTCCTCTGGGAAGTGCAACACTGCATAAGAAAACAGACAGCCCAGTAAGATGCTTGGTGCAAACACAAGGACCTGAGCTCAGTCCCCAGCGCCCTAGAGAAAAGCCTGGCATGGTGCAATACACCTTTAACCTCAGGACTGGGGAGAAGAGACGGTGGATCCCTGGCCTCAGCCACTTAAAGAAAAATGAAATAATTACATTTGCAGAAACATGAATGAATTTGACATTATGTTTAGTGACATAACGCGTGTGTCGCTGTGTGTCGCCAGTGTGCCTGTGTGTCTGTGCGTGCCAGTGAGCCTGTGTGTGACTATGTATCTGGGTGTCTTTGTGTCTATGTATCTGTGTGTGTATGTATTTGTGTGTGCTTGTGTGTGTATCTGTGTGTTTGTGTGCTCGTGTGTCCACATGTCAGTGTATCTGTATGTCTGTTTGACTGTATGTCTATGATTCTGTGTGTGTGTGTGTGTGTCTGTATGTCTATGTATCTGTGTGTACCTGTGCTTACCTGTGTGTCTGTGTGTGCGTCTGTGATTCTGTGTATGTCTATGTGTCTGTGTGTGTCTGCATTTCTGTACGACTATGATTCTGAGTGTGTCTGTGTGTGTGACAGCAGATCGTGAAGGGGAAGAAGAGGCTCCGGAGGAGGGGAAGGCTGGGTGGTGCACACCTGTGAAGGGACAGCAGATCTGCAAACGGAAGGGGACAAGGGCAGGTCATGAAGAGAGGGACAGATAAAAACAAGGCAGGCATGGACATGCCATAATGCAGCCCATTACTTTGAATGCCAACACAAACAATTAAAACAAAGGGAATGAATTACCCTAGTCAGCTCATTAGAGGATGGTGTGACAGCATGGTCTCTCTCCCTCAGACACACAGTCACACATGGGCTGCTCTCTGCAAATCAGGACCCTTCTGATCCTGACAGGCTGCAGACTGGACTTGGCGTCTGAGCCGGATTTCAAACTGGCTGCCTTGGGGCTTGAGCTGGTTCAACCCTCACTCCTGCCTGAAGCGCAGGAATTGTGAATCGTCCCCTCCATGCCGTAGAACCCAGGATCTGTGGTGATGAGGCCAGGCCTGTAACCCACCAGGTCTCTGCTAATGGGCCCCGCTGCGGACACCGGGCTTTATCTTCCAGCCTGCTCTTACTTGGGAAAGCCATCCGCCCACCCTGTCTTCAGCCTGCCTTTTGTTGTTTTGCTTCTGCTTATTATTCTCCTGTCAAGACCTTGCTTTATCCTGGTCCTCCTACCTTCTTGTTTATTTGCATTTAAAATACCGGGAGAAAAGGGATCAGGACCTCGGACTTCTCATTTCTAAAGCCAACACACTCAGTGATAAACAAAATCCATCAAGTATTTCCTGGTCACCGTTTACACATAAATAATAAACTTGTCCCTTCAATGCAGCACGTACATTCTCCTAATGACAGCATTGTCCCTCATGAGAGCAGCCTGGCCCCTGGGTTCCTGTGTGCACAGGGCACAGTGCTGTAGCTCAGCGTGGAGATGGATGTGGAATGTACCAGCTGTGCTAGTTTTCATGAAAATTTATGTTTAAAAAGGGACTGTGGGGTGAGTGATAACGAAAAAAATAGATAACAGTCTGGTGATGTAATTCAAAGTTATAGTTTTTAAATACAGATGATATCCACACCAGAGATGATATTAGATAATTTCTCAAGGGTGCAACACAAGTGATCTCAGGGGAAATGCCCTTCATAGAAGGTGCCCAAAAATGCCCCGGTGAGGCCATACTCCTGTGACTGAATTAGCTTAAGTTGCTTGCACCAATAGCCGAGGAGCTGGCCCAGGTGACAAGAGTGGACAAGGCTGAGTGGAATCTGAAAGCCCCTTGGGTGCTGATGGGCAGCTCTGGTCAGGAGGAGCTGTAAGAGCTTCCCGCCCTCACCCTGGGGCTTCTGTTCCTCCGAGGAGTCTGCCTGTGCTTGGAAACGGGCGGACAGGAGCAACAGCTATGACTGAAGATGCTCCTCAGCCATGCAGCTGCAGTGGGGACAGGACAGGGGGAGCCCAGGGAAACACTGGCATGGGGTGAGGGCCTCTATTAATGCCCCTTCCACCAGCAGCAAGGTCAGAGACCTGAGCATTCATTCCACAGGGGCTTCCTGGAGAAGGGTGAGTGTCCGGAGTTGTTCTGGCTTCATTCTGCCGTTGTAATAAAAGGGGTGGGAAGAACTCTTCCAGATCACAGCCCACCATGAAGGGAAGTCAGGGCAAGAACTCGAGCAGGCACTGAAGCAGAAACCGTGGAGGATGCCACCTGCTGACTGTCTCAGGTTCGTGGCTAGCTGGCTTTCTTATACAATCCAAGCCCACATGCCTAGAGCATGGTGCTGCCCACAGTGGATTGAGCCACCTACATCAACCAACAATCAGGAAAATCCCTCAGTGACACATTTACAGGGCGATCTGATAAAGACGAGTACTCATTTCAAACTCATTTTCGTCCTTTTTTTAAGGTGATTCTAGGCTGCCTCAAGTTGATAATTAATACAACTAGGACAAGAGTCATGATGAGAAAAGTCTATAATACAACCCCAGGAAGCAGCAAGCTGAGAGAGTAGCTAGCTACTGGCACAGGGCATCTTTGAAGCTCTGCAGGCTGCTGGGGTGTGCCTCTGGCCCTAGCTACTTGCTGGGATGCTAGAGAGGCACACACCTCTTGTCCACGGCATGCAGGACCTTGCCAGAGGCAAACAGGCTAGAGCAGGCTGCAGCGGGTGCCAGCATCCTCAAAGGATGTTGAGAGCAGATGTGGGAAGCGCTTGAACAGAACAAATACTAACCAGGCCTTGGGAAACAGAGTACATGAGACAGAGTCTCGCCTTCGCACAATCCATGGCCCTGCTGGACAGACAAAAGGCAATCTATTTCGAAATTCTAGATTTTACAGTGCTGCACGTTAGTGGAGTAGCTGGTCCCTGCGATCCAGAGAGAGATGGTTAGGCTACCGTCCTCAGGAAGATCAGGTGGGGAGGGAGGGGCAGGAAGAGGGAGCTTCTATTGCAGAGAACAACCTGTTGACTTGGTTACCTTGGCCCCTGCACTCTCTGATCACAAAATGAACCAGGGAATGGGATGAGCAAAGATAAAACTGGGGAAGCAGAGAAGCAAGAACCAAATCAGAATGGGAGCAGATAAGAGAGAGCTGCGCATGGGAGGGGAGGCAGTGCTGTGCCAGAACAAGGCACAAAAGGGACTGGGCCTGAGATAAGCCGACAAGCAGGCAAAGGCGCAGAAGTTAGAGAGGCAGAGGCAGCAGCCCTGAATGCAAAGTAGCCTTGCATTCCCGAGTCCTAAATCTAAATGGGCCTAGGGTGTCAGGGCAACTGAACTCGCAGAGGAGTGCAGCTGTTCCGACCTCTGGCCAGCACACCTCTGTCTACAAGGTGGAGCCACGTGGAGGTCATCACCTTGAAGATCACTCCTTGCTTCCGTGCTCCCTCCAGAATCTGCCTGGTCAGGCTCGGGAGACCCAGACTTCAGAGTTTGTTTGGGTCTCTTTTTCAGACTGTGACCACACACACAAGAAATAAGAGATGAACTGATGCTGGCTTCAGAGTAAGAAGGACCATTCTTTCGTGGCCGGGCAAGGCAGGGCATCCAGAGAGTGATGGTCTACCATGTCCCCAGTGGGGAAAGCAGAGAGCAGACAGGAAGTTGTTCTTGGCTATAAAACCTCAACTCCCACCCCCAATGACCTACTTCCTCTTCACAGATTTCCCAAACACACCTACTGTCTTAGTTAAGTGTTCCTATTGCTATGACGACACACCATGACCACAGCAACTCAGAGCCCACCTGCACAATGGCACACTTCCTCCAACAAAGCCACACCTCCTATTAGTGCCACTTCCTATGAGCTTATAAAAGCCAATTACACGCAAAGTACCACACCTACTAACAGGGACCAGTGTTCAAACACATGAGACTGTCAAAACATCCAAACAACACAGTTTCTGAAGGCTACCAGCTTGCTCTGCCATGCTTACAAGGCTGGTAACTGCTTTCATGGGTACTCTCTCCACAGTGGGACCCCTGGAACCACAGCAGCAGTGCCTTGGCCTCGGCTGTTTGAAAATGCAATGTGTAAGACCTCTCCCAGACCTGGGACTTCCATTCATTGTGTAATACTGTAACAAAAAACCTTAGACTGGTTGGTTATTAGGAACAGGAGTTCTCTTGGCTTGATTACGGAAGGTGATAAATGCAAGGTTGAAGGGGCCACAGCAGGGGGAGCCTGCTTGCTGCATCACCCCCATAGTAGAAGGCAGGAGAACAAGGGTGCACATTCAAGCAAGCAAGTAATCCATGTTAACTGTGATGAAAGATCTGGTCCACATGGATTCATTCCCTAGGAATAGGCTCAGGACTGCTCACCTGCCTACCACAGACAGACAGACAGACAGACAGACAGACAGACAGACAGACAGACGATAAATAGAGATAGATAGATAGATAGATAGATAGATAGATAGATAGATAGATGATAGATAGATGATAGATAGATAGATAGATAGATAGATAGATAGATAGATAGATAGATAGATAGATAGATAGAGATAGAGAGATGATAGGTAGACAGATGATAGATAGATTGATAGATTATAGATAGATAGATTAGATAGATAGATAGATAGATAGATAGATAGATAGATAGATAGATAGATGATAGATAGGTGGAAAGGAAGATAGACAGACAGACAGGGTCCTTAGTGTAAGATGGCTGAGAGGGTGTTTATGCTGTGGTTTTGAACTGAAGCAGGAAGCCCTGGGGGAAAGGATGCAGGTGTTATCCTCCAGACTGCTCAGAGCACCTCTTTGGTCCCTAAAGTCCAGTGTCTAACACTGTATGGGACAGGGAGTTGCAGATCCAGGAGGAAATCAAGTGTTTAGCTCTAGCCAGCATCCAGTGTCTATGGAAACCTCAGGAGATTATTACATCTCACCCTGATACCATCTGTGTTAGGAACAAGAAGCCACCCAGACTGCCCACTCAAGATTATCCTTAGTTCTTTCCAGAGGATAAATGGCTCTGCCAACTCCACACCACTTTATCTATGTGCTCTGCCAGCCAGCCACTCCCTCCTTTCATTGAAATGGAAGGGCTCCTGGAACGAGCCTGTTGTTTCCAGTTGGTTCAAACTAAAGTGTCTATTGTGAACATCAACCCAGCCCTGTGGAGTGGAGAGCTTCAGGGTACAGGGCCGGAAGAAGGCACAACCCCTACCTCTGAAACCTGTCCAGGCCCTGCAGAGAAGGGTGCACCGCTCCCCATTCATCAGACAGATGTAAGCTGAAGGTACCACACATGCCAGGCATGGAGGAAACAAAACAACAGTGTTTGCCTCCTGATGGGGGCATCTTATGAGCACCCGGAAGAGCAAACAGCCAGCCATGGGCCCCATGATTAAAATCCAGATCTGGGTCTGGGGAGAAAGCAGTCAGCAAAGTGACTGTCATGTGACTATGGGGATCTGCATTCCATCCCCGGCACCCACACGAAAGCCAGGAGCAGCGGATCCTGCCTGTAATCCCAGCACCAGGAAGGCAGAGACAGGCAGCTCCTGGAGCCTTACTGACCAAGACACCCTGCCTCAAAAACCGAGATGGATTGAGGAAGACACCCAAAATTGACTTCTGGGTTCCACATGTACACACATACAAACACACACACACACACACTCACACACACACACACACACACACACACACACACACAAGTTTTAAAAAAGAACCCAACTTAGCCGTGACGACACTCATCTTTATTTCCAGCACAGAGAAAACATGGGTGGGCAGATCTCTGCAACTTTCGGGCCAGCCTGGTCTACATGGAGAGTTCCAGACCAGTCAGGCTACACAGTGGTAACTTGTCATGAAACATAGAAAGAACCCCAGCTGTAGCTAAAGAATCCCAAGGGCTTCCTGGAAGAGTCGTGCAAAAGTGAGAGTCAAGAAGAGGCATTACAGCCGGGCGGTGGTGGCGCACGCCTTTAATCCCAGCACTCGGGAGGCAGAGGCAGGCGGATCTCTGTGAGTTCAAGACCAGCCCGGTCTACAAGTGCTAGTTCCAGGACAGGCTCCAAAAGCCACTGAGAAACCCTGTCTCGAAAAACCAAAAAAAAAAAAAAAAAAGAAAAAAAAAAAGAAGAGGCATTAGCAAGGCGAGTGTGGTAGAAGGCAGTGGCCCGGCGTGCACCGGGCAAGGATGACAAGGCATGCTGACATCGGAATAGACACAGGCACGGTGTGCAAGTCCAAGGGAAATCACTCCCTGGCACCACAGTGGCCTTCTGATGGAGAAGTGCTTTCCACGCTGTGTCTATGTGAGAAAATATGTGTAAGGAGCTTCAGGCAGAGCTTAGAGAACGTGGATCTAAACTCAGAGTCCTGACTGCTGGGCCTTTTAAAAATAAATCATTGTTGTTGGGTTTTTTATTTGGCTTGTTTGTGGTTTGATTCTTTTTTTGTTTGTTTGTTTTGTTTTTCAGTTTCAAAAAGCATCAAACAGTGAGTTCAATGAACTAATAATGGAGAAAGTTGGCCAAAGGCAGGCAGGAGAATTTTGTTGACAAAGACTCAGAACTGAGGGTGTTTGAACGCCTGGGACACGCATGATGCCTCTGTGGCTAGTTTGGGGATATCATGTGAAGACAAAGAAGGTGACACCACTTGGGGAGGGGCACAGAATTGACACGTGACCAGACCAGACCATCCTGCCAATCTGAAGAGCTCACCAGGGAAGATGGAGCCAGTCATTGACCCAGATGTGACCAGGAACCAGACAAAGCTCCCTTATTTCTCTCCCCCACTAGGTCTGGCCTCTGCTGTACCTGACTCTATGGTGTCCCCAATGCTGGAGCATGACAACCAGTCTAGCCTTTGTCCCATAGCCACATGGAGATGCTATCACCATGACAGTCAGTGCAGAAGCTCGGGCTTGGACTAACATCAGGACCAACTGTCTTTTGTGTGATGTGGGGCAGGTGTATATGCCTCTCTGACCTTTATTGTCCTTGTGTGTAGAACAAGGCTTCCAGTCGGGATACACATGAACACTGAAGGGAACACAGAGTCTCCAGACTCTAGTCTCTGCCCTGGGAACCCACCACTCAGACACAAAATGCCACATTTAAATGAGGTGTCCACGGTCACTTAGTGACTGGCAGATCTGAGGATTGTCGCTGTGACTCTGGTGCCAGTGGCATCTCCTCCCTGCCTTAAAGCTTTTGCTAGTGTCCTTCTTAGCTGTGCTCTTGGGCCCCGCAGGCTGTGTTCAACACTGTACATGCCTCCACTTGACCTTCCCAGAAGCTGAAACAGTCTCCACTTTCTGTAGTGACTCAAGAGGCACGCTCAACCATCCCCCTCACCCCCCACCCCGCTGTGCCTCGCTCAGCGAGTACCACTTAGCAGAGTGTCCACCCTCACCAGTGAAGCCTAAGTATCCTCTTGCTGGCTGCTCCCTTCTCTCTGAGATTCACCCGCCCCCATACCTCATCCAAATAACCCTAAGACCCTTGGTTCCAAACCAACCTGTTCAGACTTCCTTTGAGTCTCCACGGCTTGAGCGTCTCCCATCAGCACCAGGCTTTTTGCTGCACCTCTTACCTCTCATGTCGTAGCCAGAAAGCAGCTGGTGGAGGGACCCTTGCAACTCTAATCACGGTTTCCTCCGTTCCAACCGTGCTCTAACTCCCATTGCTAAGATCAGAAGCTTCCAGCATAAGTAGCTGTCTGCCCTAAGATTGAGGGTTCCAGTCACAGCACGGAGTCAAGGCAGAGTCAGCCAGGTCCTTCCCATTCTGGAGTCCCAGCATGCTCTAGGGGTGTGTTTCTCAGCCAGACAGTGCAGAGCTTCAGGGACAAGTCAGCATCTGGTGGGCGCAGGGGCAGTCACATGACCACAGAGCTCAAACTGGAGAGGCACAGAAAGCAAGCAGGGACCTTACATCAACACCTCTGTGTCGGTTCTGTTCTTATCTTTAGTTTTCCAGCTGTACAGCCTTGGGCCAGTCATTTGACCTCTCTGGGCTCCCATTCTATTTGCTAGACAACAACAAAGCCAGCCGTGTGCCTTCCAGGCTTTAACACCAAAGCGGGGCGTTAGATCCAGCCACATGAAATGGATGGAATTTTCCCTTTTCTAAATTTTAACTAGATACATAAAACACACCTCTGAAACAGCTATTTCCATACCCATACTTTAAACAGAGGTTGGCAAGATGCTCCTTTAAATGGTCAAGTTCTAAATAGTGTAGGAAGGCAGCCACCGACAGCAACTAAAAGGAAAAGCACACTATGTCCTAATAAAGTTTTGTTTGTGCAAGCAGGCAGAGGGCCAGATTCAGCCCATGAGCTATAGTCTGCGTAGCTCACCCACTTTGAGCCTTTGTGTTTTCCACTGTGAAAGGGGAATGGAAAGTAATGTGAGGCTAAGTTTGCATTCTTTATAGATTTGCTGTGACCCAAAGGGCAAGGCACAAATCCAGATCCATTTCCAACTCTCTTTGCACCCTCTTTCAGCTCAAAGACACCCCAGTATCCTGCGGATTACCGTGCTGTGTTTGAGGGGTGGTGAGAGCTACCTATACCCTCTGCTGTCTCTGCCTCCACTTGCCCCTCTCACTCTTGATGACATCATGGACCATGCCTCAGCAGCCCCACCCCCAAGCTCCTCCCTGTGAGGATGAGATGCCCAGAGCCTTCCTCGAGTCACCCTGTCCTCCCTGGTTGACTCCATTTGTCCTCCCTCCCTTAAGCTCCGTCCTCCTGTGGGAGCTGAGTCCCGGGAGGCTCATGCTCACAGCAGTTCACCCCAGTGAAGTTCTAAGCAGGAAGGAAATGGATGCTTCCAGAAAATTAGACCAAGTAATTCCCCTCTTCTCCAGGGGGGAATTATTTAAACAGCTTCTAAATCAATTTCCATGCCATTAAATATTCTGGTCTGCGTTTTAATTGAGACAATGGCATCTTCCCTAAAAAGAGACTAGCTGTTTGAAGCGTGGTGTCACCTCCTCTCGCTGATCCCACAAGGGGAGAACCTGGAAGCACAGCCGCCCAGCAGCCTGCAGGCAGGCTCACTTTAGTGGGCTGGCCTGCAGCCGGACTCACCTTAGCATGCTGGCCTACAGCCAGGCTCATTGTTTTTCTTCCAGAAATGAAGCAGCTCTCTAAGCGTGCCCGATGGCACTAGGAACTCGAGTTCTGTACGTAACAGAGCCAGGTCATTGTGTCTCCTCGGAAGCTGAGCTAGAGTTGGCTGCATGTTGTCAGGGTGCCTTTTATGTCCCAGGAGCTGACAGAAATGTCTGATTACAGGGGCCGAGGATGGGGGACACACCAGGCTTCACAAGGTCCCTCTGTTCTCAGCAAGCAGGCACCCTCCCCATAGTCTGGAGCCTGAAAGGGACCCCCAGTCAAGGAGGAAAGAAACTTGTAAAGAGATGGAGAAAGAGAGGCTGGGTATGGGGAGAAATAAACATTAAGAGACTGAGACAGAGACAGAGAGCCTGCAGCAATCACAGACATTCCCATGGCTATCATCGGGGCAGGTAGGTCACCATTTCTGAGTTTTGGTCCTTGTCTGGCTTCTTCTAAGCTCAGTGGCAGGTGCAGAGGCTGGACTGGTAACTAATCAAAAGAAGAAAGCAATGAATGAATGAATGAATGAATGAATTTGAGGTTCTGTAGAAGCACTAGGAAGAAAATCTCTCTTCCAAAGGGATTTGACTTTAGATCAAGCTGGGAGTTCATGGGCTGGCAGAGAGTAAAGGGTCCTGACAGCAGGGAACATGTCATGTGGGAATCTCTGTCACTACAGTCAGTGCTGCCTGGGGGTCTCCTGTGCTCCTGTTCTGGACAGGGCTCCTCCCCCCACCCCCCCCCCCGTTTAATTCTCTGTGAGGTGTCTCCCACACAGCCATTTCACAGATGCGGAAACTGAGCCTCACACCCTCTTATCCAGTGACTACTGACTGTGAGAACTTCCCTTTAGAATCTTGAAATCCAGACTAAAGGTTTCAGCCAAATTTGGGTAAAACTGGAATTTTGAGAAATGCTATTTTACACTATATTTAAAGAGAGACATGAATAAAAAGAGAGCAGAAGGAACGTCTGCACGCAAGTGGCTTGGGAAATGGAGATTTCAGTCAAGCTGGGGTGTTTTCTTTTGGCTGTGAGACTTTCAGAGCCCTGACCACGGAGCTTTCTAAGACCCAGAGGAAGCATTTGGAAGCTCACAGTGGCTTCCCAGAAGCCAAGGGAATGAGGAGCCTGGTGGAGACTGTGCACAGAGGCCATTGGAGGGACTGAAGGCGACTATGGCAAGGTCAGAGGAGAGGACGTTCCCAGACGCAGGTTTGGGCGGTAGAGAGGATGAGAGAAAGGAGGCAGAACTGGGGGACTGCAGGACACAAGATCCTCTAGGAAGCATATGATGGTGGCCACCGGGGTCCCCCTGGCATCTGAGACACGCTCCTGCTCACAGTGGGCCCAGTAAGGAAAAGAGCGTCATCCGAGCAGAGCTCTGTCTCCTACAGAACAATGGCTGGTTTTTCAGGGCAACTTAATGACCACAGCACATCCTCCAGGCCATCAATTAAATTGCAATCCAATTTCCTTCCGAAGCTTCCCACCGCCTTGGGAGTGGATCTTGCTGCAGAAACAGAAAAATGGACTGGCCAAAACCTTCTGAAGGCTTTGTCTTACACTGGAGCCAGCCCCTCAGCAGCTATCTCCCTTCCAAAGGAGGTCTCCCCCCGCAGCAGCAGGCTAAGCCAATGACACAGTGGGTTAAAAGCAAAGCAAAGAACTCAGAACAGCCTAGCCACCCCTCCATCCCGGTCCACCATCCCCACATCCCATTTCCCACCCCACAAACACATCGCACTTCACCTCCTGTGTTACCTGAGAGAAAAGAGGCTCAGCAAAAGGGGTTGGTCAGCCAAGGTCAGACAAGGCCAGAACTTCTTAACTGGTGGTCCCTGTCTCTCTCTCTCTCTCTTTCCCTCCCTCTCAGCCCAACTTCCCCAATCTAAGGAGCTCCTTGTCAGGTGTCATCTACCTCGTCTTTTGTCTTTTTGGGTTTTGTTCTTTTGGGGAAGGGGGATTGTTTGCTTGTTTGTTTGTTTGTTTGTTTGAGGCAGGGTCTGCCACTGACGTGGAATTTGGTCATAGGCTAGACTGACTGGCCAACGAACCCAGAGATCCCCCTCTCTCCGCCTCCCAGTGCTGAGATCACAAGTACCTACCACCATGCCCAGCTTTTTCAGGTGGGTCCTAGAATCGAACTCAGTCCTCATTCATTCATTTCCCAGCCCTTTACCATGGTTATCTGTCCCCTCAGCCCAGCTTTTCTTTTCTCCGTTTCAGTCCAAGAAGCTTCCTTTAGTGCCCATAAGGCTCTGAAGCCTTCAGCTGGCAACAGGCCACATGAATGTAAAATGCAGCCAGTTAATGAAGTTAGCCTAGTACCTGCATGGATGGTAGCAGGGTGCACACCGTCCAGACCCCTCCCCCGGTCAAAGGGCACAAGGACAGGAGCGGGGTGCACACCGTCCAGACCCCTCCCCCAAGTCACAGTGCACAGGACAGGATTAGGTTGCACACCGTCCAGACCCCTCTCCAGGCCACAGTGCACATTTGGGCTGGTCCCTTCTTCACAGGGAAGGACTCGTCCCTCCCATAGTAAGATAGAACAGTACCCTGGCATACCTGATGTCAAGAGCCTCCAATCCTAGCTGGACAGGTAAAAATGTCTCCCGCCATGACCATGACAAACCACACCATCTACAAGTCACCAGTCACAGAAGTCACTGCAGAAGCACTTAAACGAATAAATGACAACAGGCTCACTTGTGAGACAGGGCCTCTGGGGTGGCCCCTTGACCCCCAGGAACCTCCACTCATTCACTTCTCAGCTAAAGCGCTTTGCCCTCTGCTATTGAGGGGCCAGTGGGCATCCCCATTGCCCAGGATACCCTGGGATGAGGGCGCCAGTGTGCAACCCCATTGCCCAGGACTCCCTGGAAGGTCCCCGAGGACCTTTGAGCTAACCTCCAAAGTTGTGCCCTCCCTGGAAACAACCTCACCAGGATTTACAGATGGGCCAGGGGAATCATATGGCAGACCCAGCCCAGTCCCTCACCTCATCCAGAGTTTTGAGGTTGCAGAGTCAGCTGACCAATCCTCTCTGCTCCTCCATTTCTTCATCTCTAAAAGGAAATTCAGCAGTAGCTTTGTCCCTCACAACCCCAGCAAAGAGAGCCACCGCTAGCCTGGCTACGTCAGCAAAGACGACACCCCATCTCTGCAGTGAAGTGAATTGGCTTCTGGTCCCTCACAAGGCGATCCTCTGTAGAACTCAGAATACAGTCCCAACCCGCTGTGTTTGTTTCTTTAAGGATGAGAATGCAAGGATTAATATCTTACAAAGTGGGAAACAGGCTTTGGGGGATGGGATCTGGTCCTACCATCCTGCTCACTGCACCCCTGAACGCATCTTTAAACACATGCTGGAAGCCCTTTCTTTCTACCTCCGAGGCCAGGCTCACAGCCAAAGGGGACAAATCACTAACTTAACTCTGGTCATTGAAGCTCACCCGTGGACGATGTGGCTCTCTTCGTGGGAATATGGGCAATCTAATGTTGAACAGTTCCGATGCGGGCTTCCTCCTTCCCTCCATGACTCGGATGCTCATTTACTCAAATAAACCACACTGTGTCCTCTCCTTGAGGCCACGCTATAAGAAGCCATAGAGTCCACCATGAGGTGTGAGTGGAGGAGGGTGGATGGCAGGGGCAGGAGAGAGAGGCAGGTGGGCAGAAAGGAGAAGCTTCAACGCACAGTGAGCCAGCCCTGTTAATCAGGGTTAAAGACACAGGCACAACCACACACACGGCGCCAACAGTTCTCTGGGCTTATACACAGGGAGGGAGGATACAGTGGCCGGCCAGCATGCTGATGAAATGTAAATGGACATAATAAAGAATGTTCCAGGCTCTCTGAACCCAGCATGAATTCCAAAGAACACCCATGGCTTGGGAAGAAGCCAGGGCAGGGAGGACAATAGTCAAATGTCACTCCTTTCTTTGTGACATTCCCTATCAAGCTTACCTACTTGGCACTTGCCAGAGTCCCCTGCATTCCCTGGACTCCTGCACAGCCATGGGGACAGCCTGGGGGTCCGTTTGCACATGTACTCTGCTGGGTTCAGAGTGGCATGTGCTGACACCAACGTTCCCCATCCACGTCCGCCCCCACGCGCACAGCATGCTAGTCAGGGCCCCAAACCATGACAGGCAAGCGAGAAGTGCACCAGCTGAGTGTCCATCTGTCCTTCTGACACAACCAGGAGATATCTGCTATGTGTGACTCGACTGCCTCCTGCGCTGGGCATGGCAGCTGAAGCGTGATTACTGAGAACTGACTTGACCAATGTTAGCAGCTCTGGGGCCACACGCAGCTCCTGCTTCAGTTTGTTCAAACTCAGGACTGTTTACACACAAGCACGGTGTGGAGCTGGGGCTGAAAACAAAGTTTGTACCATTTCATAACCACCTTACACACACAGCCTGAAGCTGTTTTCATACAATGTGTTCAATAACGCTATTCACGAAACCAAGTTCCGTGGTATGAAATTTTCCATCTGTGGTGTGATGTGGGGCATTTTGGATTTTCAGATGCCATTTAGACAAAAGTGGGCCTTGTCTAAATCACCAAGTTTCACTGTCTATACAGTAAGCATGCTTGTGAAGAAATGTTTACGGGGCGCCTGTGTGTTGGGTCCATGGTCACGGAATAGGTTCTAGAGAGACATTGGCAAGTAGAGGACACAGAAGCACTATCCGTAAGAGGGTTATCTCAGCAGGGAATGGGGGACGGGAAAGACGTCAGTGTGGAGGAGAGCCCCACTCCAGTGCAGTGGGGTTGAGAACTAAGGGGGGAGACAAATCCCAGAGGAGAAGCCTACACAAGGGGTGGGGTGCTGATGTCCCTCCATTTAAAATGGGGAAAATAAAGCACAGACATTATAAGTCCAAATGCCCTTGACAGCCTGGCCTACAGTTCTAGCTGCACCAAGGATGGTATGGCTCCCTGGAAGCTGCACTGTGAGCGTGTGAGATTGGCCAGAAAACAGCAAGAGATTCCAAGGGCAACTCTTTCTAAATACTGGGAGATTTCACATCAATAGGAAGTTGAAAACTTGCAATAGTAGCCGAGCTCTTAAGTCAGGGGCTGGGTGAGGGTTTGGCGGTATTAGAGAGGAGGAGGAGAGATGCATTGATAGGTGGGACCCAAGACAACTAAAGGCGCAAAGATGCCGCATGTCACTGAAGACACCAGGACAGGTCTCCAGAACCTTCTATGGAATTTCTTCTATGAGTCTGAAGTTGAGTAGACAGCTAGCTGAAGGGGTGTAGCTCATAAAGACACTATGGAACCCTCACTGGGTTATGAGGCCCAGGCCTAAGGCAGGTCTCATGCAGCTACTGACCGTAATGAGCTGTTCCATGAGCCTGCTGTCCACACTTCCCTCGGCAAAGCTGAGGTCTGTGTACAGACAAAAACTGGACTTCATCTAAGTCCACATACAAGCTGGGTGGATGTGACCTTGGCACCTCTCTCATCTACCTCAGGCATCTCCTACATTCTGCCAGTGAGCATGCCACCACAAAAAGCTCAGCTCCTATGGTCATTTTAGAGATGCGATAAGCCCTGCAGGCCATCACTGCAAGGAGGGGATCTTCCCGTGAGCAAGGAGGGTGCTCCAGGGTCTTCCTGTCCCAGCACTGGCTGTGTTAGACTCACTGATGCTGAGGAGGGAGAATCAGCTGGGCTCAGACTCAGAGGTTTCTGTCTGTGATGAGTACCATGGTGGGGGCATGGCAGGACAGCGTGCTTGCCCATCAGGAAGCAGGAAGAGCGCCTGTTCTCATGGCTCTTTCCTCTCCCTTGGGTCCTTCCAGGCCCCCATCCATGGGATGAGCACACATTCTGGCAGATCTCTCCCTCTCAGCCAGGCCCCCCAAAGACATACCAGGAGACACGCTTGGCCAGTCAGTTTCCTGTGTGCATCTCAGTCACACCAACTCTACACACAAAAGGAAGGCAGGGGTTTTCAGGTTTTCCCTGTACCCCTACAGCAAATCAAAGACAGTCCATCAGTGAAACCAGCCACCCACCCTTCCAATACCCCCACCTCTTACTGACAATCAGCTCCACTCCAGAGAGAAAGAGAGCACGGAAGAGAATCTATCTACTCATTTTGTCCCCAGGCAGATTGGTTTGTGGTTGTTAATTCTCTGCTGAAACAGGATGTACCTAGGGAGGAGGAGACACATTCTCCTAGTGGCATGGACATTGGGAAGCCAATGGCATAGACACTGTGCTCCTGAAAGATTAGTCACCCCCAAACTCCTGCCAGTAACCCTGATTAAACACAATGGTCAACCACAAAAAAAGGCCTGGTAGTTGAAGTGGGGGCTGGCTGGAAAGAGGGAGGGAGGGGTTAGCAGAATTGGAGACATGAGAGGGCAAAGGGGCAAATATGATCAAAATGCATTATATCTGTGAATGGCAATGGCACAAGGAAGCCTATTGTGTGCGATTAATACTAACCAAACTTTTAAAAATTAGAGATCCCTAGGGTGCTGGTGAGGCACAACCTGTAGGCACAGCTCTCTAAGGGAACCTTCCAAGAGGGTTATCTAAGGGAGGAGGCATCACCACGAATGTGAACAGCTCCCTCTCATGGCCCAGTATCACATGATGAACAAAAAGAAGAAATGGGGTAAGCTGAGCTGACCCTCCTGCATCGCCTCTCTCTGTCCATAGGGGTGTAAGCAGGCAGCCACACCCTCCCACTGCCACGTCTTCATGGAGTGAGGGACCGTACTCTAAACCATGAGGGAAATAATGTCCCCTCCCTTCCGTTGCTCTGTGTGTGTGTTTGGTACAATAAAAAGATAACTAATGCCTGGGTTTGATGAAAGGGAGCTACAAGTGGCCCAGGAGAATCCTGAGGACCAGGCTGCAGAGGACTCGCTGGAATGTAGCATGAAGACATGGTCATATATAGTGATGTCTACACCCTGCCCTGGCTCTGACACATCCAGAATATTCCGGAATTTAGGGACTCACAGGAATGTCATTAACCCCTGATTACATTCAAATCCTCCTCCTCACTCCCTTAGTGTTCATAGGGTGTCTGGTGCATGCCAGCACCACAGGAATCCAAACATAAGAGTGTCTCCTACCCAGCACCCCTTACTCCCTCCTACCATGGCCTGTCCTCACCTGCTGATTGTCTGATACAGGGAAGGCTTATCACAGTTGGTGCAGGAATTCCTAGCCTTCCCAGGACCCAGGCTGATGAGCACTGAAGCCTCTGCCATTTAAACCATTTCCCTAAAAGAGGGAGAGAGGGGAAGAGAGACAAAGCAAGGCAGGTGCTCAGCTTGTCCCTGGAGAGAGCAGTTGCATTGGGAGCATCTCATTAATGGCTACACACACACACACACACACACACACACACTCCTGTGTGACTGTTGTATTTGGTTTTCCACATGTGTCTTCCTAAGAGCAGGGATGATATCTCAGAGTGCTGAGGGTCGGCTGGAGGAGAAAGTTGGTAGCCACTCTTTCACAGAAGGGCGATGGATGGATGGGTTGATTGACAGCACCCAAGCAGAGTGCTGAGCGCACATGATAAGGGAAGAATCTGTCATGTGTAACCGAGATTTCTAAGTGCTCGAAAACACAGAGATGCGTTTAGCTCAGTGGCCCCTGGGGGTTGGGGGAAAGCCCATTAGAGCGAGTTATTAACTCGCTGCATTTCTGAAGCCCGGGATCCAATTTAGAACGAGTGCAGTGGGATTTGCTTTGTATGGCACTCAGCCGGCTGGCAAAGCTGAGTCCTCAGGCTGCAGGAGTTCAGGCTACAGACACAACTTGTCAGCCTTGATGTTGGCCCAAAGTAACCTCCTCCACTGGTATGCACAGTCCCAGGTTCAATCCCTAGGACTGTATATACCAGGCGTGGCAGCACTTGGGCGGCGGAGGCAAGAGGAGCAGGAACGCAGGGTCACCCCAGCTACCTGAGAAGACAGACTGCTAGTTGCCATGGTTTCACGGTTCCATCACTGTGCACTGTAGCAAATGACCACGCTGTCCCTGGTTTTTCTAATTTCCTTTCTGTTGCTGTGATTAAAATAGCCTGATAAAAACAGCAACTTAGAGGCGAAAGGGATTATTAAGGGTTCCACAGTCCGTCGCTGCAGAAAGTCATGGTGGCCGTGACATTGCAGCCAATGAGCACACACTGCCCGCTTGCTTGCTTGTGCTCAAATTGCTGTCCCCTCTATTACACAGGCCAGGTCCTCCTGCCTAGGGAATGGTGGCGCTGGGTATTCCCACAGCAGTTACTAATGAGGACAACCCTCCCCATCAGGCCCACAGGCTAGCCCAGTGCAGACAATCCCTCCTGGGGACTCTGTCCCAGTGATCCCAGCTGTTCAAATTGGCCATTGAAGTCACAGCTGTAATTTTTTTTCCTTCTCACAAGCAGAGTTTTCTTTTCTTTTGTTTTGTTTGTTTTTAATCCTCAGCTTCCCAAGATGCAGTCCCACAACCTCAGATTTTGGGAAGAGGGTAAGATTAATCGGAGAAGGTTTAGAAAGGTACGACTCCCAGAAGATCGCTTTGAATGCGTGGTGGGGAAAGATGCCAGCTAACCTGGCACCCTGTTTCCTTAAGGAAGACGGAGATGGGAGACCTGCCTGGGGCTTGAAGCCATGTGGTGACTCTCTAGGTTATGTGGAAGGACAGAGCAGTACATTTGGGGTGGTGAGGGGGCAGAAATGGTAAACAGCTCGCTCTGAGTCCAGGTAACTGATGGGGGAATTCAGCCAATCGCGTGCTGTATAAGGTGTGTGCCGTCCCCCCCCACCCCGCACCAAATAGCCTATAAAACACCCATGTGCTTTTGTCTCCTCCCCTTTGTTTCCTGTGCTCCTGAATCGCTGGAACCCTGGTTTTGTAAGTTCCCCTTCTCCCCTTTTATTAAAGCTGAATATTCTTTATTAAAGCTAGTCTGGTTAATTTTAACCGCCGATCGATCACGCCCTTACAGGTAACTCTAGAACAGACTCTGGCTTTGCTGCGTGGCCTTAAAAAGCACCTTGTGTCCCCGATCTTTGTTTCTCTAAGGGACAGGAATATAACTTCCTTCCTAATGAGGCCAACAATGAGGGAAATGGAGCAACAGATAACAGCACACCACACATGCCCACCTTGCCACCAGCCATAGTCCAATAGCCATCAAAGAAAAAGGCTTGGCCTGTCACTGCCACCGTGAAACCCTGCTTCCTGTTCCTGCTCTGGTACCACTTATCCTCCCAATCGTACTCACAGCTGCTCCCTTCACCACCCCCTCCTCCGCACACCCTCTTCTCATCCCTCCTCACCCCTCCCAGCCTCCCTGTGACTAGAAGGACAAGATGTATTTATGAAGGGCTAGCTGAGCCGGCCGTAGCTCCCAACAGCTCATCAGTCACATTGCCTGACTCTGCAGAGTCATCAAGACAGACTGTCAGTGACTAGATGCTGCCATCCCCACAGTATAGGAGCTGGCAGCCCCGACCTCATCCTGCCGGACTGCGCACTCGACCTGTGGAGAGAGACAAGGAGACAAAGAGGAACTCTGCTCAGGGTCCCCACCCTACTGCAGCCAAACTCTGTACAGCCAAGCCCAGTGGGCCTCCTGGGATGAGTATCCTGACCTGTAACCTCCTCAAAAAAGTCCCTTGACCTCTTTCTCGGTCCACCATCTACAAAGACAGGCACCATCAGTCATGAGATAAGAGCCCTGGTGACTGCTGGACCTCAGATTTTTCAGCACATCCCTCATCAGAAGAGCTCGTTCTTCATAGAGGGAGCTGAACTGTAGAAAGCTGAATGAGCCAGGTCCCCCCAAGGGGCAACTGCATCTGGCAGGCATTGAACCAACATCCCTGAAGTCTCAGTGCTGGACTGGGAATTCATGTTTAGCTCCTAGATTAATGTGGTCTACTCTCTCATCACCTATACCCACCCCCTCCTCCTTGATTCCCAAGCCCAGTGTTCTGGAAGGAATGCTGACCAACGGTCAGCTTCATCCAACAGGTGCATTGGTTGCTGCCAGCTGTAGCTGCTGTGGTTCATGGTGATAACACCTGTGCACCAGCACCATGAAAGTAAAGCAGACATTCCAGCCGCCACTCAAACCAATTTAGATGGTAGCACCTGACAGGCCAGAGACTGGCTTAGCCAGTGTCTGTCTGCAGGAAACGGACAAGGACCTTTGTCCACAGAGGGAATCTCTCAAGTTCTCTCCTGGGGTCACTCATGCTGCTCTGGCTTCCTGCAGAGGGAGATGCTATGATTTCCATGAGGATAGGTGCTGGCACCTGCTAAGTGCTAGCGGGACACAAATCTCCTAAGAGCCTTTCACATTGGCTTGCTTAGGGAATGGCAGCTCCAATGAGCAGCAGAGAGCAGCCCCACTAGACAGACGAGCAGACCGGGGCTCTTCCACGACTCTTCTGGGCAGGTGCAAGGCCAATCCTTCATTGAAGAAACTGCATATGTACCACGGCTCAGCTTAGCGTTTTCCAACTTAAGATGTGCTGTCCTGTCTAGTTCTAGGCCAACTCGACACAAGCTAGAGTCATCTGAAAGGAGGGAACCTCAATCAAGAAACTGCTTCCCGATCCCACTGAAATCGTGAACAAGACAAGGTTGTCCACTCTCTCCATATCTATTCAATATAGTACTTGAGGTTCTAGCTACAGCAACAAGACAACAAAAGGAGATCAAGGGGATAGAAATAGGAAAAGAAGAAGTCAAACTCTCACTGTTTGCTGGTGATATGATAGTTTACATAAGCAACCCCAAAAATTCTACCAAAGAACTTTTAAAACTCATAAACAATTTCAGTAATGTAACAGGATACAAGATTAACTCGAAAATATCAGTAGCCCTCTTTTATACAGATTATAAATGGGGTGAAAAAGAAATCAGAGAAACAGCACTCCTCCCAATAGCCACAAATAACATTTAATATCATGGAGAAACTCTAACCAAACAAGTGGAAGACCCGTATGACAAGAACTTTAAACCTTTGAAGAAAGAAACTGAAGAAGACACCAGATAATGGAAAGACCTCCCATGCTCTTGGGTGGGTAGAATTAACACAGTAAAAATGGCAATCTTATCAAAAGCAATCTGCAGATTCAATGCAGTGCCCAGCAAAATCCCAGCAAAATTCTTCACAGATCTCGAAAGAACAGTACTGAACTTCACATGGAAAAACAAAAAAGCCAGGATAGACAAAACAATCCTGTACAATAAAAGAACTTCTGGAGGCATCACAATTCCTGACTTCAAACTCTACTACAGAGCTACAGTACTGAAAACAGCCTGGTATTGGCATAAAAACAGACAGGAGGACCAATGGAGCCAAATCAAAGACCTAGATATCAATCCACATACCTACAAATACCTGATTTTTGACAAAGAAGCAAAAAATATAAAATGGAAAAAGAAAGCATATTCAACAAATGGTGCTAGCATAACTGGATATCAACTTGTAGAAGAATGAAAATAGATCCATATCTATCACCATGGACAAAAACCAAGTCCAAATGTATCAAAGACCTCAATATAAAACCAACCACACTGAACCTTATAGAGGAGAAAGTGGGCAGTACACTTGAACGCATTGGCACAGGAGACTGCTTCCTAAATATAACCCCAGTAGCACAGACACGGAGAGAAACAATTAATAAATGGGACCTCCTGAAATGGAGAAGCTTCTGTAAAGCAAAGGACACCATCAACAAAACAAAATGGCAGCCTACAGAATGGGGAAAGATCTTCACCAACCCCACATCAGACAGAGAACTGATCTTCAAAATATACAAAGAACTCAAGAAATTTATAATCAAAAGAACAAATAATCCAATAAAAATGGGGTACAGACCTAAACAGAGAACTCTCAACAGAGGAATCTAAAATGGCTGAAAGACACTTAAGGAAATGCTCAGTATCCTGAGCCATCAGAGAAATGCAAATTAAAACAACTCTGAGATTCCATCTTTAAGAATGGAATTTATAAGAATGTCCAAGATCAAAAACACTGATGACAACTTATGCTGGAAAGGATGTGGGGTAAAAGGAACACTTCTGCATTGCTGGTGAGTGCAAACCAGTACAGCTACTTTGGATATCAGTATGGTAATTTCTCAGAAAATTAGGAAACACCTTACTTAAAGACCCAGCAATACCACTTTTCGGTATATACCCAAAGGATGCTCAATCATACCACAAGAACATGTGTTCAACTATATGCATAGCAGAATTTTTTTTGTCATAACCAAAACCTAGAAACAACCTAAATGTCCCTTGACTGAAGAACGGATAAGGAAAATGTGGTACATTTACACAATTAGGAGTACTACATAGCGGAAAAAATATCAACATCTTGAAATTTGCAAATTTCAAGGCAAATGGATGGATCTAGAAAACATCATATTGAGTGAGGTAACTCAGACCTAGAAAGACAAATATGATTTGTACTCACTCATCAGTGTCTTTTAGACATAAAGCAAAGAAAACCAGCCCACAAATCACAATCCCAAAGAACCTAGACAACAAAGAGAACCTTAAGAGAGACATACATAGATCTAATCTACGTGGGAAATAGAAAAAGACAAGATCTCCTGAGTAAATTGGGAGCATGGGGACCATGGGAGAGGGCAGGATAGGAGGGGAGAAGGAGGGAGGGAGGGGAGTAAAAAAAATATATAGCTCAATAAAAAATAATTTTAAAATGACACTTTTTGTGTAAAATAAATCCTGGGAATAACAATAAAAAAGAAGAAACTGCTTCTGTAAGATCCAGCTGTAGGGCATTCTCTTAATTAGTATTGTTGGAGGAGGGCCCAACCCACTGTGGGTGGTGGTCCTGGGTTCTATAAGAAAGCAGGCTGAGTAAGCCAAGAGGAGCAAGCCAGTAAGCAGCCCCTCTCCATGGCATCTGCATCAGCTCCTGTCTCCTGGTTCCTGCCCTGCTTGAGTCCCTGTCCTGACTTCCTCCAGGGATGAACAGTGATGTGGGAGTGTTTGTGCCCTGACTTCCTTCAGTGATGGACTATGATGTGGAAGCATAAGACAAATAACCCTCCTCTCTCACATGTCGCTTTGGTCTCGGTGTTTATCACAGCCACAGTGACCCTAAGACGGATGTCATGAACAGTCCCAAAGAGAATGGGCTGAGAAGACCCATCCTAAATACAGACAGCTGGAGTGGATGGCTGGGGTCTCATATTTAATAAAAAGAGGGAAAGGAGGAAGCAAACTGGGGCAGCATCTCTCTCTTTTCCTGCTCCCTCTCCCCAGTGGCTCAGTGGATAGAGTGTTTACCTAGCATGCATGAGGCCCTGGGTTTGGGCTTTGACGCCACCTAAACCTGGGCATGGTAGCACACACCTGGAATCCTAGCACTACAGAAGCGGAGGAGGGAGGATCTCGAGACCTAGAATCTCCATAGCGAGCTTCAGGCACACAGCAGCTACAGAAGACCCTGTCTCTAAAAGGAAAAGAAAACAGAAAAAAAGAAACCTGGCAGTTTGACTCTAAAGTGTATATTATTTGTTTGTTTGCTTGCTTGTTTTTCAAGACAGGGTTTCTCTATGTATCTTTGGTGCTTATTTTGGAACTCTGTAGACTAGGATGGCCTCGAACTCACACCTGACTCTGCCTCCCAAGTCCTGGGATTAAAGGTGTGCCACCACCACCGGCCTAAAGTTTGTGTTCTTAAAGCGACGTGCTGAAGTCCAGACTTGCCCTACAAACACTCAAACTTGCTGTCTTCTCTCGCTGTGGCATTGTTTGTTCATTATCGATGGTGAGAACATTTTAATCCTCTGCCAACAAAAAGATAAAGCGCGAATTTTTAAACCATTGGAAGGAAAATCAGTGATGCTGTCAATGCCATGCCTTCAATCACAGCCTTCAATGGAGCTCACATCTTTTCTGGGCTGGCAGCCTGTGGCACTGTCTTCTCTAGTGGCACTGGGAGCCGCAGGCACCCGAATACTGCCGTGTGGGGGTCAGCAAAGTGACCAAAGAGCACTCACTCCAGGGAACGAGGTTGCTAAGCTATGAAGCTGGGTGGGGCATGAGCCTTCAGTTTACTGCGACTCATTTCCACTGGAATTCGAGGGCCATGCTTTACTTTCAAGGTAGAAATAAATCACAGAATGGCAAGGTCTAAAGGCCCTGCCAACCCTCCCACCCTTGCCAGCTCCGGCCCTAGACCTCCTCTTCCACGCTCCTTGCTGTAGGGCAAGCTCATCCCCAGCACTAGGCCTCTGCCTGTAGTCACGTATCACTCATGAATCTGCCTCCGAACCAGTCAGCAAATACCTGTGTCTGCTGCGATGTCCCATGAAGTACCCTCACTGTCACCATGAGGCACCTCCACCCCCCCCCACCGTGAAGTTGGTGCCCTTGGCTTCCGTAGGCTTAACCCTTAGTGGGTCCCAGCGTGATGGACCCCCAACTCTTCAGGAAAGAAAGGAAAGAAGGGAAGGGAGGTCAGTGAACTAATGGTCCCGATCTGGTCTGGGGTGTCACCTTTAGATGCCACCCTCACAGGTGACAGGTGAGGCAGGCCCAATCTAATGGCTATGTTTTCTCCCCCTCTTCCCAGATGGTGGTCCAGAGGGAGACACATACCCTTCCACTGCCTACCTCCTGCCCTCTGCCTCGCTGGACAGCAACATGGAAGAGGGGGTGACATCAGCAGCCCCAGGACCCCTGCCATCCCAGAAAGCACTGGAAATGTTGGAGGGGTCATTGCCCCCTGCACTTCCTGATGAGGGCAGTGTCCCACACACCCCAGCCCTCAGGAAGACTCTGCCGTCCCTGAAGCAACTCAACTCTGCCAGGAGGCAGCTGAGGCCCCTGGCCACCCCGACAACTCTGCAGAAACTAGGGTCCCCTGCCTCAGCCACCACAAAGCCGCGTGTGCCTGGGGACTCTGAACAGCCCACAGCACCTGCTCCACTGCAGATCGTGCCCTTCACCACACTGGTGACCTCGCTCCTGAACAGCCCGGAGCCTGCACAGGCCCCCGACGACAGCAGCCCGGGAAGCCCGCAGGACAAAGGTGACAATGAGCTGACCGGGTCCGCTTCCGAGGAGAGCCAGGAGACCACCACGTCTACCATTATCACCACTACCATCATCACCACGGAGCAGGCCCCAGGTAGGCCACACTCGCCTCCTACCCTTGCTGTACTTTCCACAGAGGGCGTGGAATCACAGCCTTGCTCCTGGAGGGAGGACAAGCTACGGCTCCAGCCGTCCTTTTACTTTGTTTTGAGAGGGTGCGTGCATGAGTGCGTGCGTGCGTGTGTGTGTGTGTGTGTGTGTGTGTGTGTGTGTGTGTGTCGGCGGGTGTCCTGGAAATAGAACTCAGGGTCCAGCACGTGCTAGGCAAGGGCCGTTCTACGGAGCCACGCCCTTACCGGAAGTGCACTGGCTTTTCAAGGCTAGCGGCCCTTCCTGTCTTTGGGTTCCTCTGTAGAGACAGCCAACCATGGATACAAAGATGTCAGAAAAGTTGGTTGTATCCGTTCTATGAGCCCCAGACTTCTTCCTCTTCTTATTCCCTAAACCACAGCCTTCTGTCGTCATGGGGAGGCGGTGTCGCTATAGATGATTGACAGCCTAAGGGAGCAGGATGTTCAGTTCCTACACCTTCCTATAGAGGGGCTGGCGCAAGGAGCGGACTGCTGAGCCTGCTCTCCAGGCCTGCACTCGGTACCTCTCTCTGTCTGCATCCTTCTCCTATGGAGAGAGGCCACAACTGCCAAGCATGCATCATCGCAGCCCTCTGCTGTGCAAGCCAGGATGCTCTGAAACTGCAGAACTGGGGTCTCTCCATGGATAGCAAGAAGGGTTTAACGGGGAACCAACTGGCAAGGCCATCTCCTCCCCCTCAGAGTGGGGAGCAGAGAGAAGAGCAAAAATGTGCAAAAGCCACCGGATTTTGTATGTCAGAGCGGGGGGTCTTTGAGCTGATGCAGGCTGTGGAGATTGACACCAGGAGCCAGGTGTCCTTGCCCAAAGTAGGTAAGCTTTGGGTCAGATTGTTGGAGGCTCCTGGTAATGCCACCTTCAGGCCTTCTGTTCTCCCAGTCAAGTCCTTCTGCATAGAGAGCATCGTCACCAGCACCATCGTTTAGGGAGTCACGGTGCTTTGCACCTCACAACTAAGGCTGTCCGCTGGGTCTGAATGTGTGTTGTGTGAAATTGTCCTGACCGACCCTCCCTGTACTTTGATCTACTTAAGATGGGAGTGGAAGTAGGCTGGAGAGATGGCTCAGTCATTAAGGTCATTGGTAGCTGTTCAGGAAGGCGTGGGTTCAATTCCCAGCACCCAAAGGGCAGCTCACAGCCATCTATAATGGAATCTGATGCCCTCTTCTGGCCTGCAGGTGTACATGGAGATAGAGAACTATATACCTAAAATATACGTCTTAATAAATTATTTTTTTAAAAGATGGGAGTGGAATGCCATTCTGTCTAAGGCTGAATGGGCTGCCCCCGATGACCTGTAACTTCGGTCAGGAGAGGACAGAGGTCAGCAGGCATCAACGAAAACAAGACAGCGGTCCATACTCAAGTTTGTGGCTGCAGGTTCTACAGTCATCCCTGGAGTCTCTGTGTTGCCTCCAAGGGTACATGGGGTCTGGTGGACATACAATTAAGCCCAGATTCCACAGGTCGACGTCCACTCCACAGCCCACCTGTGAGCTCCTGGCCGCATCCCCGTGTCCTGACGGCAGCATTTGTTCCTTCCATAGCTCTCTGCAGCGTGAGCTTCTCTGAGCCCGAGGGATACATCGACTCAAATGATTTCCCACCTCAGCCCTTCGGCAGCTTCCTGGAGTGCACATACAATGTGACGGTCTACACCGGCTACGGGGTGGAATTGCAGGTAGCACGGTCTTGGTTGCCCTTTTCTCAAATCTTTTCTCGAATCAGGGTTATTTTGGTTGGTTTTATAGAGTGGGACCTCCCACAAATGCATGTCCCACTGAAGCCCGAGAACACGGAGATGACATGTTGGCAAAGCGTCGCATGCGTTACCCAAAAAGGAAGTCCCTTAACACCCTGCATATTAAATACAAGCAGGCACCACATACAAAGCATATGGACATGTGTGCACATGGGTACAGAGTACCGCCCATCCACCCCTTACAACACAGAGCGCATAAGTAAACAGCAACAAGTGCCTGGGGAAGGTGGTGTGCCCTGGAGTGCAGTCACAGTGAGGAGGGAGAAAGCCTAGAGAGACCTAGAAAGAGAGCACCCTCCCTTGCCAGCTCACCAGTTCACACAGACAGGAGGGAGTGTGCTGAGTCCAAGCCGCCACTCAGTACCCAGTGCAGGTGCCTGCACAGGGGCCTCTGGGCGCCCTCTCCCGCCGCACCCCTGCTGCCCCAGCTCTCTATCTTGTGTTCCAGTGCAGGTGCCTGCACAAGGGCCTCTGGGCACCCTCTCCCGCCGCACCCCTGCTGCCCCAGCTCTCTATCTACCCTGTGTGTTCCAGGTGAAGAGTGTGAACCTGTCGGAAGGGGAACTGCTCTCCATCCGTGGGGTGGACGGCCCCACCCTGACAGTCCTAGCCAACCAGACTCTCCTGGTGGAGGGCCAGGTGATCCGTAGCCCCACCAACGCCATCTCTGTCTACTTCCGGACCTTCCAGGATGATGGGCTCGGGACCTTCCAGCTGCACTACCAGGGTAGGGTCCTCTGAGGCCAGTTGGGTGGAGACACTGGCCTCACTTTCCCCTGACACCCAGCCACACTCTTGGGCTTTTTGTGCCAGAGACCCCAGTTACATTTTGATTAAATCAAAAGAATACTCCTCCCTGTCTGGGAGCAATGGTTTTTTTTAAAAAAAAATAATTGTTTATTTATTTATTATGTATACAATACAATATTCTCTCTGTGTGTATACCTGTAGGCCAGAAGAGGGCACCAGACCTCATTACAGACGGTTGTGAGCCACCATGTGGTTGCTGGGAATTGAACTCAGGACCTTTGGAAGAGCAGACAATGCTCTTAACCGCTGAGCCATCTCTCCAGCCCTGGGAGCAATGGTTTTTAAAGCCAAGAATGAAACATAGATAATTTTGGAACTGGAGAGAGGGCTCAGGTAAAGAGCTTGCCATGCAAAATGTGAGAACAGGGCCTCCATCCTCAGAACCCACATAGAAGGCAAAGCAGGGCACACCTGTAGCTCCAGTGGTGGGAGGTGGAGACAGGAGGATTCCTGGGATTTGCTGGCCTACTGACTTAGCCAAATCAGCAAGTTCTGAGGCACCTTGAAAACTGAGGTGGAGAAACCATGAAGCTGGCAACTCCAGCACCCAGCCTCCCCAGGGCCCCCCTCTGTCCTCCGTACCAGGCCACTGCCTGAATGTGGGTCGCCGGCTTCCCTGTCCGCAGCTGATGTGCTCACGTTTCTCCTTCCTCCCCAGCTTTCATGCTGAGCTGCAGCTTTCCCCGCCGGCCTGAGGCCGGAGACGTCACAGTGATGGATCTGCACTCTGGTGGAGTGGCCCACTTCCACTGCCACCTGGGCTACGAACTGCAGGGAGCCAAGACTCTGACCTGTATCAATGCCTCCAAACCCCACTGGAGCAGCCGGGAGCCTGTCTGCTCAGGTACCACCAGTGTCCACAAGCCAGGAGGTGGGAGGCCACACCGTATAGTGCAGTGGTCCTCAACCTTCATAGCACTGTGACCCTTTATACAGTTCCTCATGGCATGGTGACCTCCAACAATAGAATTATTTCAATGTTCCTCCATAACTGTAGTTTGCCACCCTCGTGAATAATAGCGTAAGTATCTGATATGCAGGGTATCCCATATGCGACCCCCAAAGGGGTCGAGACCCACAGGTTGAGAACTGCTGCTCTAGGCCTCTGGAGTCACCTTGGGCAAGGCTCTTACTCTCCAAACTGTGTTGTTACAAAACGCATGACACTGGCTCCTGGAGGATCATGTTGTAGCGGTCTGTGCCGCTCTGTCCAGCAGGAACCTCGTTCTCCAGCGATCACCCAGCAGTCTGCGTAGTGGCTGCAGCTGTCTTCTTTGTATATTCTAGACGCTAAGCCCTCGTCAGACCTACAGCGCCCTGCACACGCCCTGCAGTCACCTTTGTTTCTGTTGTGAGGTAGCACACGTGGCTTCTGTGTCTGTCTGCTTCCAATAGTCATAGGGTTCCCAAGATCCTTAGCATGTATAAGCATGCCGTTCCTTTCTGTGGCTGAGTAATGTTCCGTCGTGTGTTATATTCTGCTTTGTTTACCTGTCCATCATGAGACATGAGAATTATTTCTACCTTTTGTCTAAGTAATTCCTTTGCTGTGAACAAGGAAATACGTTTCCATTTCTCTTCAATATGATCCTGAGGTGTTAACCCCTACAAGGCCCACACTTCCCACAACAGCTGCGCCAAATTTCACCTCCGCTCCCCCAACCCTCCCCGGTGGTACAGTGGTTCTGTCTTGCCAACACTTATCAATTCACTATTTTCTGTGCTCTATAACCAGCACAGTAGATCTACAGGCATCTCACCACATTATTTCCTGATAAGTACCTCACACCTCTTTTCAAACGCTTTTATATGCTTGGCAGCTGTCAGTGTGCCTCCGTCTCCAAAGAAAGACTCTTCAAACCCTTTGCCATCAAGTGGCTACTGGGTTGTTGTTTGTTCTGCAAACACTCTTCACATATGCTGAATCCAAACCTCTATGTGATACGATGTGTAGGTCTTTCTGCCTGTTCTGTGGTTTTCTTTTGACCTCTTCATGTGGCCCGTGGCACTACCTTTTCTCTGAGGACAAGGTCTGACTTAGTCCTTGTTTCTTCTGTTGTTTGGACTTTGTGGGTGGCTGGTGCTGTTTGGTTTTGTTTTTTGAACTCAGTCAATGTGAACTCAAAAGTTCATGCCAGTCACCAACTAAGGTGGTCTGATGCCCCCTGGTGGAGAGAAGTGGGTGGTGCGGGCCTGCAGGTGAAAGCCTAGATCCTTGGCCCCAAGGGTCTGTCAGTGGTCCTACCAACACCACAAGTATCCACTGTTTACTGGGTTCTGCGCCCACAATTGGAGCTGTGAGGGCCTGCTCCCTTGGATTCTGCAGCTTGGTGCAGGACGTGTGTCTTAATTATTGCTTTATGGCTGTGAAGATACACCAAGACTGAGACAACTCTTCTTCAAAAAAAAAATAAAAATTTAATTGGCTTGCTTACAGTTGCAGAGGGTTAGTCCATGATCAGCTGGTGGAAAACAGCCAGGCACGGTGCTAAAGCAATAACCGAGAGCTTTATACCGCAGTCCACGGGCAGAAGGCAGAGAAAGAGAGACTGGGCCTGCCATGGGCTTTTGAAACTGCAAAGCCCACCCCCCGTGACAAAATTCCTTCAACATGGCCACACTTCACAGTTCTTCCCAAGCAGTTCTACTACCCGGTGACTAAATATTCAAATATATGGGCCAATGGGGACCATTCTCAAATCACCACAATATGTGACAAACACCTGAGCTAACATTAACATGGCCGGGGGAGTAGAAAGTGCCAGAAAGGGTATCATAGTGGTAGTGTCACATAGCAGGTGGGGACAGGAGAAACCCTGTCACCCTCAGAGAAAGGGCTCAGGGATAAGAAGCAATGGTAGGCCAGGAACCAGAGAAGGAGTCCCCAAGGGGCCAGGCTGTGGAGGCTAAGTGAAGGCAGAGGATGGGAATTGTCCCGACCAGTGAGCTAGCCTGTGCAAAGCCCCAGAGGTGAGAGGACTCAGCAGATTTGAGGAAGTCAGAATATATCAGCATCACTCAGGAAACAGAAGTAGGAGGATCTCTGTGAGTTTGAGGACAGCCTGGTCTGCACAGTGAGTTCCAGGAGTCATAGAGAGAGACCCTATCTAAAAAATTAAAAGGAGGAGGAGGAGGAGGAGGGGAGGAAGGAAAGAAAGAAATAAAGAAAGAAGGAAGGAAGGAAGGAAGGAAAAGAAAGAAAGAAGGAAGGAAGGAAGGAAGGAAGGAAGGAAGGAAGGAAGGAAAGAAGGAAGGAAGGAAGGAAGGAAAGAAAGAAAGAAAGAAAGAAAGAAAGAAAGAAAGAAAGAAAGAAAGAAAGAAAGAAAGAAAGAGAAAGCTGACATGTCAGAAGACAAGAGGGCGGGATGAGAACCAACAGCCTGTTCCTCATGAGGCACCTGCCAGAGGTGAGATCATGTCCCCACCCCAGCCACTGTGGGCACACCTCAGGTTCAGGTTGGCTGTGCCAAGTCCATCACAGATATGTAGCACAATGGTTTGAGTCTCAGACTGACAGACGGGAGGACAGTGTCCCTGGAATGGAACAGAAAGGGAAGTCTGCTCTCAGAGGGGGATGGTTTCCTGGTGTTCTCTCCACCTGCCACAGAGCTGAGTCCAGGGCAGAGGAGAGCTATCAAACGTTCCCACTGCTAGCCCAGTCCCATCATTCTGTCACTCAGCAGACATGCTGTGAGTATCTCCTGGGTGTCACAAACTGAGCTGGGGAGCTAAGAGAACCAAAGCAAGGAGCGGTCTTTCTTCATCCACCACGTGGAAAGTGCCCTCTCCACCCTCAGCCCCCAAAACTGGCTTCTTTCCGAATCATCGGATGCCACTATGAATGAGACATGGCTTGAAATAGCCACGGCCTACATCCCAGTGGCTATGCTTGTTAGCCGTGTGTCCTTGAGTGAGTGGCTTAATGCCTCTCAGCTCCTTTGACCCATTTGTGAGGGGCACAGTTGTATTTGCTCAGTAAATGTTTGAAAAAGCCAGGCCTGCCATCCTGGCACTCGGGAGACCGAGGCAGGAGATTCACAGTTCAACTCAGTCTGGGCTGCAAATGGAGATCCTCTCCCAAACTTTTAAGAAGTAACTAAGTGGAACTGATATTACTGAGCGCACATATCATCAGGAGCTGGGGTCCACGACGACCCCACTGTCATCACAGCCAAGAGCCCAAGCCGCTGTGAAATGTGTTTTGCAGAGAAATTCTTAAGAAGGACAATGACTTTAATCCAGCACTTGGAAGGCAGAGGCAGGCGGGTCTCCAGGAAGGCCAGCCTGCTCTGGGAGAGGTGTGAAGAACACAGAGTGCTCACCTGACTGGCACGCAGCCTGGGCTTCCGTCCCCAGCACACATGAAATCTCAGCACTTGATGCAGAAGCAGGAGGAGCAGGTGTTAAGGTCATGTTCACCTACAGTCTGGACTACATGAGACCTAGTCTCTAAAATAAAAAAAAATAAAAAATTCAAGAAAGGAGCTGAGGAGAGGCGACTCCTGAGTAGGGACCCCCAGGACATGGGGAAGAGACAGGAACCGTGTTTGTCCTCAAAGGAAGAGGCAGCTTCACAACATGACCGGTTTGTTCTGGCTCTGGGTGGAGGCCCCAGTTGTGCTTGTGTGTTCTGTTCCTCTGACCCTGGAGGAGGAACTGGGGCCTTTTGCTTAGACAAGAAAGATTCCTACACCCTGGACCAAGAGGCTTTGGACCAACACTCCCAAACATCACCCACATTGCGACCCCCTGAGAGCGAGTCCCAGTACTTCCTCTCCTCTGTGCTCTGGCAGCTGTGCAGCTCCCATGGGTCACAAATCACCATATTATTTTAACATAAAAATGTTATATGGCTCTGGTTAAAAGAAAATTCCAGAAACACAAATGCACAGAAGACGGAAACAAATCACTTTTATATTCGGTGGTCTCAAGCTACCCCTGCAGCTCACTCACAGGAACGGACCAGGCGGTCCATTTGCTGCTTCTTCAAGCTCTGGGATTCGTAAGCAGTCTCTGAGAACTCAGTGTTTGATGGCTCCGTGGAAGCCCAGGGTGTGCTTGGAGATTCATTCTGGTTCTAGGTTTGGTTTTGAGGATGAAGGCAGAGCTGGGCAGCCTCATTCACAAGTCAGATCAAATCCAAAGCTCCCTGCAGAATAAACTTGCAGGGCTCATTTCTGGGTCAGGGCGTTCCGACATAGTTTTAAAACAAGTTTTTGCTGAATTGCCCTTCAGGAAATGGTCGCAGCACACCTGGTGAGTCGCCCACTGTGCATAAGTAAAACCGTGACCCCTGCCAATTCTGCTGACTTTATTGATATTTTTCAGCCTGCCAATGGGTGGGTAAAAGCAGAACTCAGCTGGAGTTTCTTCGATTCTTCCGCTGCTGCGGTATCTGTGCACTAAGTCCTAGGTACATGTTTCTCCTTCTCTGAACTGCTCCCGTCTGCTTCTGAGAATCATTTCATAACTGAGTCGAGGCATCAGGCCAGGAAGGTGGCTCAATGAGCTAACGCTCTTGCTGCCAAGCCTAAAGAATGAGTTCAATCCCCAAAACCCACATGGTGGAAGGAAAGAATCAAATCCTGTGGGCTGTCCTCTGACTTCCTCAGGGGCCATGTAGCACATGCACACACAGAGATGGATGAGTGGGTGAGTGAGTGAGCGAGTGAGTGGGTGAGTGAGTGAGTGAGCGAGTGGGTGAGTGGGTGAGTGGGTGAGTGAGTGAGTGGGTGAGTGAGTGGGTGAGTGAGTGGGGTGAGTGGGTGAGTGGGTGAGTGGGTGAGTGAGTGAGCAAGTGGGTGAGTGAGTGGGTGAGTGAGTGAGTGAGTGAGCGAGTGGGTAAGTGGGTGAGTGAGTGGGTGAGTGGGTGAGTGGGTGAGTGAGTGAGTGGTGAGTGAGTGGGTGAGTGACTGAGTGGGTGAGTGAGTGGGTGAGTGGGTGAGTGAGTGAGTGGTGGTGCGTGGGTGAGTGGGTGCGTGCGTGCGTGAGTGAGCGTGGCGTGAGGTGAGTGAGTAGCAGTGCGTGCGTGGTGCGTGCGTGCGTGCGTGCTGTGGGTGCGTGCGTGCGTGCGTGCGTGCGTGGGTGCGTGCGTGGGTGCGTTGGTGCGTGGGTGCGTTGGTGCGTGACGTGCGTGCGTGCGTGGGTGCGTGCGTGCGTGGGTGCGTGCGTGGATGCGTGCGTGCGTGCGTGGGTGCAGTGCGTGCGTGGGTGCGTGCGTGCGTGCGTGGGTGCGTGCGTGCGTGCGTGCGTGCGTGGGTGCGTGCGTGGGTGAGTGGGTGAGTGGGTGAGTGAGTGCGTGCGTGCGTGCGTGCGTGCGTGCGTGGGGGTGCGTGCGTGGGTGCGTGCGTGCGTGGGTGCGTGCGTGCGTGGTTGCGTGCGTGCGTGCGTGGGTGCGTGCGTGCGTGGGTGCGTGCGTGCGTGCGTGGGTGCGTGCGTGCGTGCGTGCGTGCGTGGGTGCGTGCGTGGGTGCGTGCGTGCGTGGGTGCGTGGGTGCGTGCGTGCGTGCGTGCGTGGGTGCGTGCGTGGGTGGGTGCGTGCGTGCGTGCGTGGGTGCGTGCGTGCGTGGGTGCGTGGGTGCGTGGGTGCGTGCGTGCGTGCGTGCGTGGGTGCGTGCGTGGGTGCGTGCGTGCGTGCGTGCGTGGGTGCGTGCGTGCGTGGGTGCGTGGGTGCGTGCGTGCGTGCGTGCGTGGGTGCGTGCGTGGGTGCGTGCGTGCGTGGGTGCGTGCGTGCGTGGGTGCGTGCGTGCGTGCGTGGGTGCGTGCGTGCGTGGGTGCGTGCGTGCGTGCGTGCGTGGGTGCGTGCGTGCGTGCGTGCGTGCGTGGGTGCGTGCGTGGGTGCGTGCGTGCGTGGGTGCGTGCGTGCGTGGGTGCGTGCGTGCGTGCGTGGGTGCGTGCGTGCGTGGGTGCGTGCGTGCGTGCGTGGGTGCGTGCGTGCGTGCGTGCGTGCGTGCGTGGGTGCGTGCGTGCGTGGGTGCGTGGGTGCGTGGGTGCGTGCGTGCGTGCGTGCGTGCGTGGGTGCGTGCGTGGGTGGGTGCGTGCGTGCGTGCGTGGGTGCGTGCGTGCGTGGGTGCGTGGGTGCGTGCGTGCGTGCGTGCGTGCGTGCGTGCGTGCGTGGGTGCGTGCGTGGGTGCGTGCGTGCGTGCGTGCGTGGGTGCAGTGCGTGCGTGGGTGCGTGGGTGCGTGGGTGCGTGGGTGCGTGCGTGCGTGCGTGCGTGGGTGCGTGCGTGGGTGCGTGCGTGCGTGGGTGCGTGCGTGGGTGCGTGCGTGGGTGCGTGGGTGCGTGCGTGCGTGGGTGCGTGGGTGCGTGGGTGCGTGCGTGCGTGCGTGCGTGGGTGCGTGCGTGGGTGCTGCGTGCGTGGGTGGTGGGTGCGTGGGTGCGTGCGTGGGTGAGTGAGTGAGTGGGTGGGTGAGTGGGTGAGTGGGTGAGTGAGTGGGTGGGTGGGTGGGTGAGTGGGTGAGTGAGTGGGTGAGTGAGTGGGTGAGTGGGTGAGTGAGTGGGTGACTGACTGACTGACTGACTGACTGACTGACTGAGTAAATTTGGATTTCCTAAAGAACATCTATGCTCAGTCTGAACATTCAGGTCTTCCCTGTCGCGGCACCCAGATGTTGGTGACTTCAGGCATGGGGCTGGGGAGTTGTCAAGTCAGCAGCCTCCCTCCTGTGTTCCCAGCTCCACCCTAGCTAAAGGGTTTGGGTGCAGGGTGGGGAGACCAAGCCCACCACCTCCCCTCTGCTCTTCCCTCACCACCTCACTTTCTGCATCCAGCCCCGTGTGGAGGAGCCGTGCACAACGCCACCATCGGCCGCGTCCTCTCCCCCAGTTACCCTGGAAACACCAACAGCAGCCAGCACTGCGTGTGGACCATCGAGGCTCCAGCGGGTCAGAAGCTGCACCTGCATCTGGAAAGGCTTCTGCTTCAGGAGAAGGACAGGTGAGCTGTCCACACCAGCCGCCCCTCCCCACCTTAGAGAGGGCGGGCTGTGGTGTGGACTGGACCCCAGAAAGACAGCCCTGGGGGAGGATGATAAAGAGCTTATGACTCCTGCTTCCAGCCAGGAGGAAACCGAGATACTGGGGAGAGAAACTTGCCTGAGCCACCTAGGAAGCTAGGGGAGGATAGTGGGAATCAAGCATGCATGCACGCATGCACACACAGACATACACACACACACACACACACACACACACACACACACAACAGCCTAGGGCTTCCTTTTAGGCATCTCTTTCTTAGTGTAATAAGGAGTTGCGCCTCCTCTGTACAAAGACAAGATCTCCAAGGAGAACAGGCACAGCACAAACAGCATTGGCTTTTGAGAAGACAGAAAACAGGAATGGAGAAAGCGGGAGCCTGCAGCAACTCTGCTGAGCCTGTGTGTGCAGACCATATATAAATATAAGGAATCCAGATTCAATACCAGCATTCTAGGGCCTTATTCTAGAACATTCTAAAAAAACAAGAGCCTGTCTTAGGTTGTGTTCTGAAAGCAGGTGAGGGATGGAAATATGTGGGAGGGGAGTTTACCTGTGTCCCAGGGTAAAGAGGCACCATGACCACAGCAACTCTTATAAAGGAAAACATTTAACTGGGTGGCTCACTTACACTTCAGAGGTTTAGTTCATTATCATAATAGTGAGAGATGGCAGCGTGCAGGCAGACGCAGTGCTGGAGAAGCAGCCGAGAGTCCTACATCTTGTAGGCAACAGGAAGTGATCTCAGTGTCACACTGAGGGAAGCTTGAACAAAGGAGCCCTCAAAGCCCGCCCCCACAGTAATATACTTCCTCCAACAAGGCCACACCTACTCCAGCAAAGCCATGCCTCCTAATATTGCCACTCCCTCTGAGCCTCTGGGAGCCAGTTTCAGTCAAACCACCAGACCCTGGTGAGCAGTGGGTGGCTTGGAAACTGCAGGAAGGAAATGCAGTATGTGGGATCAGCAGACAGATCCTGGAACAGCAGGGATCCCAGCCCCCAGGAGGGAGCGGTGAATTTATCCAGAGCATCTGTCCGTCACTGTGTTCGTGGTCACACTCTCCGCAGCCTTGATAAGCTAGGTGGGCTACAGACCTTGGGGCTTGTGCAGAGAGGAACCAGGAGAGTCTTCAGGGACAACCCGAGTTGCAAGAATGTGGAGGGGTAGGACCTTGGCAGTTGTGCTGCAACCCGGGCACCAATACTTAGGAATTCTGGAATCTGACACAGAGAAGGTCTGTGTCAAAAAGTCACCAACCAGTGTGATGTGTGAAAGGGGGGGCTCTCCCACAGCTTTTCAGCAGAGCAAATGGGGTGCTCCAGCATCACTGGGGTGCTCCAGTATCACCAGGGTGCTCCAGTATTACCAGGGATGCTCCAATATCACCAGGGTGCTCCAGCATCACTGGGGTGCTCCAGTATCACCGGGGTGCTCCAGTGTCACCAGGGGTGCTCCAGTATCACTGGGTGCTCCAGTATCACCGGGGTGCTCCAGTGTCACCGGGGTGCTCCAGTATCACTGGGGTGCTCCAGTGTCACCAGGGGTGCTCCAGTGTCACCAGGGTGCTCCAGTATCACCGGGGTGCTCCAATGTCACCAAGGGTGCTCCAGTGTCACCAGGGATGCTCCAGTGTCACCAGGGATGCTCCAGTGTCACTGGGGAGTTTCAGTGTCAAATTACAGTCTTTTCCAAAAAGACTGGCCCATAGCTAGGCATGCACATCTTGCTAAAGGACATCTTTCAAAGCAGTCATCTCGTCTACCTCTCCTGTGTAACACTGGAGGTAAACAGAACTGGCATTTATTACAGCCAAGAATGAGAAAGCCAGGTTACACTGACACTCGTGATTATGATCATTAACTACTCTTGCAGAGGATCTACCTGGGTTCATTAACTTCAGTTCTGAGGATCTGGGGCCTTCTTCTGGCACACAGTGAACATACACACAAGCAGGCACAAACATACATACCCATACACTAAATCCTTAAAAAGAAAAAATCATGATATGCACCTTTAAATCCCAGCAGCCAGATCTCTGTACGTTCCAGACTAGCTAGGGCTGCATCGTGAGATGCTGTCTCAAAACAAAAAGACTCTATTCAGAGACCCTGTCAGAGAAGAAATGAAGAGGGGGTGGAGGAGAAAAGAAAAAGAATGAGAAAGCCATGGTGTCGTACATCTGTAATCCCGGCACTCAAGAGGCTGTCAGTCCGGGGCCAGCATGAGCTAGAGTGAGATTCTATCAAAAACAACCAAGCGCTGTTAATGTAGCTCAGGGTAAGAGCCGTTGACTGCATGTTCAAGGCCTGCGTTCTCTCTCCAGCTCTGGGGCCATGGTGGGGGAGAAGGAGATACAGTGAGAGACAGAGACAGAAAGAGACCAAACAGGCCTTTCTGAAAGCTGTGCAGACTGACAAATGACCCAGAGACACACCACTCTGTTGGTGTTCCTGACATCTACAGAGAAGCTGAGTTGGCCCCAGGGATCCTAGCGCTCAAGTGCTGGTAGTGGTTGAAGATAGTGGGATGGACAGTTTTTTGCACCCTATGCCAATTATTGAAGAAAAATGACTTAAACGTCCCAGCATGTGAGTTTTTAGAACTCAGAGCCCTGACAAGATTCTACCCAGAAACAAGGAGGGCATGAACTTCCCAGAGCATCGCACTAAAAGAACTCGAAAGCACGGGAGCTCCTGGGTGATAGAACCGGGGGTATCTGTATTGGGGATATGGGAAGGACACAGACAGAGGTTAAGGAAGAAATTTGTGCACCCCATTAGGGCTGAAGAAGAGGCTCTCAGAGGAAGAGGGAAAGACGTAGAAAAGAGAAGCCAGTCTGTCTCAAGGCGTCCTCAAGAGTGGCAGCTTCCTTCTACAGCCAGGACAGAGCTATGGGAGGAGTGGAGGAGGAGCGTTTTCATAGGAGTCCCCCAAGTGACAGCAGGCACTAATATTCGGGCAGCCTGCATTTCTGTGAGGGACAGGGAAGACTAAAAAGGCAGGATCTGAGTTTAGACAGGGGCCCAGATCTGCACTTCCATGCCCCCCCCCACCTCTGGCCACAGGGTCACTGACCCAAGAAGATATATCAGCATCCCTCTGTCCTTTCTCCGGCCAGGATGATTGTCTACAGTGGACAGACAAACGCATCGGCCCTCCTGTACGACTCACTCCGAACGGAAAGTGTGCCCTTTGAGGGCCTGCTGAGCGAGGGCAGCAGCATCCGCATCGAGTTCACGTCTGACCAAGGCCAGGCAGCCTCTGCCTTCAACATCCGCTTTGAGGGTGAGGGAGCCCTGAATCTAGGCCTGGGATGGGGGATATAGAAGTATAAGGGTGAGGGACACAGTGCCAGACTAGCCCCTGATTTCCAAGAGGGCCTTCAGTTGTGTTAATGCTGTCTTTCTGTTAAGCAACTCTTGTGCTGGTGACTGGTATAGCCCTTCCTTCCCTACCTCCCTCCCTCTCTTCTTCCCTTCCTCCCTCCCTCCCTCCTCCCTTCCTTCCACCCTCCTTCCCTCCCTCCCTCTCTCCTTTTCTTTTTTCCTTCCTCCTTCCCTCCCTTCATCCTTCCCTTCCTTCCTTCTTTTTTCTTTTGAGACAGGGTCTATGTAGGAATCTCATGTAGCTCAGGCTAGCCTCAAACTCAGTGAACTTCTGATCCTCCTGCATCTACCTTCCAAGTGCCAGGATTACAAACATAAATCACCAACTCTAGTTCACACAACACTGAGGAGCAAACCTAAGGCCTCCTGCATGCTAGGCGAATATTCTGCCAATGTAGCCACAGTTACATCCCTTCTTGCTTCAGTTTGGGCTTTTTGAGGCAGAATGTCTCTAATAATCCAGGCTGACCTTGAACTCACAACCCCCCTGCCTCGACTTCCCTGGTGAGGGATCACAGGTGTGTGCTGTCACACCGGACTTGTGTGTGTGTGCTCCCATGTGACTCACCACACGGAGATCGGGACCTACTGTCTCCTCTCACATGAGAAAGCAAAGGCGGAAGAGAGCCGACCTGAAGCCCTCTCTCAGGACATGGCGGAGCCCCTGCCACTGCTCCAAGTGATGTCCCTGTGGGGTTTAGCCTCCTTCTAAGAACAATCTGGGTCTCTCCTGCTTAGACCATGGTGTTCTGTGTTCCCTAGGGACTGAAGCTAAGACTTCCGGGGGGTGGGGGGCTAGTGAGGGCCAGACGATATGTACCCAAAGGCAGGGCCCAGAGTACTGGGGCACAGAATAAAAACTCTGCATTCCTCTGGGGCGGGAGGCAGGTCTTAGCTATATCACACACGAGAAAAATGAGCCCCCCCAAAGTCCAGATGCCTGGCCCTGGTCAGAGGCACCGTTCTGTTCTGACAGGGTCTCACTCAGTAGCCCAGGCTGTCCTGGAAAATGCTGTGTGGCCCAGGCTGGCCTTGAACACACAATGACCTACCTGTCTTGGTCTCTCTAGAGCTAGGATTGCAGCTCTGGGGTGCCTAGTCTTTGAGCTATGTTTAAACAGTCTAGGATGTCCTTGATCTCATCTGGCCACTACTTTCCCCTGTGTCCTCACCTCAGCCTTTGAGAAAGGTCACTGCTACGAACCCTACATCCAAAATGGGAACTTCACCACTTCAGACCCCACCTATAACATCGGCACCATCGTAGAGTTCACCTGCGACCCCGGCCACTCCCTGGAGCAGGGCCCAGCCGTCATTGAATGTGTCAATGTGCGTGACCCATACTGGAATGACACGGAACCTCTATGCAGAGGTGAGTCACCGCTTCCCACAGCACCAGAACGCCAGGACCTCCCCTGGCTGCAAAGAACACAGCTACAGCCTGCAAGCCTCCCCTGGCTGAATTACTCACTGGTTTTAGGATGAAACCCTTTCCAGACCAATGATCCTCTGGATCTGGTTGCTGCTGGTTCTTGTGGGAGTCACAAAATGGTCCATTTTAGGAGCTTCTCTTTCCTGCAGGTCCAAGACCTGCAGTGCACAGCTGCTATGGCAGGAGAGCCCTGTATGGCTGTCAGATCCTATGCCCTCCCCCACATCATATGCTGTTACAGTGCACAGCTGAATCAACAGCACACACTGTATACCACAACCAGGCACCTGCTGAGGGCTGCATATCCCTCATGACAAAATCCTCTCTACAGCCACATACAAAAGACACAAGCCCCATTTATGACGATGAATCAGACACAGAAGGTACATGCACAGAGCATTCTAGGGTCACTGGAAGAGCCAGAGTGGGCTTCGCCTCCCTGTGCTCAGAGCCTAGACAATGCTGGCTGTGACAATTCTCACCCTCACTAGCTCCCCACTTCCTGTATTCAAGGCCACTGAGCTCTGGCATATGGTGGAATAAAGGGTGCCCTCGATGCTGGCAACTAGCTGGCAGTTGGCGTGAAGACACAGCCTTGCTCTGGTGAGGGACTGGCCCCTGAATTAAACGTGCTACATTAACAGAGCAGAATTTATTGAGGTTTCAGCCTTTGCCATACTGAGGACTTTCCAAGGCAGTAAACAGAATGGAACTGAGAAAGCAGCCACCTCATCTCTGCTTCCGGTCCAGGCCGGATCTTTAGAACCTTGAGCCTCGTTACCATCTGGGCCTTCACTGGGGCCAGGGGAGGAGCTGCAAGCAGGTGTGGCGAGCTCAGTCATGTTCTATCTTAATAAGCCAGTGGCCAGCAAGGGCATTCCTGGCCACACAAGGAAGGAAGCTGATGTAATAAGTCGATACATACCTCACTTAAAGCTGGCAGAACAGTGTGAGCTGTCCTCAGTGGAGAAGACACTGCCAACCTCTCCCCTCAGAGCTTCAGATGAGACCAGTAGCCTCGGTCTCCAAACACAAGCACACTCACATAAATGCACACACACATAGGTGTGCCCATGCACACACACACACACACACACGCTGCCCCCAGCTTCACCCCACATGCGCACATAGTCACGCTGCACAGTAACCCACAGCTGCCGGCTTCATCCCCCATCTCCCAACCACTATGCTCTCTTGGCTTCCTCACAGTGGTGTCTTTCTTGTGTCTGTCCGTCTGTCCGTCTGTTGCAGCCATGTGCGGTGGGGAGCTCTCTGCTGTGGCTGGAGTGGTGCTGTCTCCAAACTGGCCAGAGCCCTATGCAGAAGGCGAAGACTGTGTGTGGAAGATTCACGTGGGGGAGGAGAAGCGGATCTTCTTGGACATTCAGTTGTGAGTGTCTGAGGCGCCCTTCACCAAGGCCCGCTACGGCAGGCAGATGGGGAAGAGCTGGTTTCTGCTTTATTGGTTCAGCCAGGATTAACTAAGCACCTACTACATGCCAGGGAGCCGCAGAGCCCTGGGGTTGTCACAGTAACACGACCAGCAGCATATGAAGAGACTGGTCCCTCTTCTCATGGACTCGTTCTGCTAAGGAGGCTGATGCTCGGGGAGGGTGTACACAGATAATCACACACGTGGCTTCAGTTCACAGCATAAGGGAGGGTCATGGCCACTGGGGATTCGACCTGAAGGAGGGGAAGAAGGCTTCCGTGGCAAAGCTCAGGCGAAAGACGAGTGGAGAAGAGGTACACAGGTCCTTTTTTAATTTCTATTACTTTCATGTATCCATTGTGAGTGAACGTTAGAGCATGCATGTCACAGTATGGGGGGGGCAGCCATAGGACGGCTTGTGGGGGTCGATTCTACCTTCTAACAGCAGGACCCAGGGATGGTATCAGGTGATTTACACACTGAGCCATTTTTCAGCCCCCAATTTTTGAAGGGCCAGATGGCCAATGTGGGCAGGAATAAAGGGAGTTGCGCCATGTTCCCCAGCCCACTATAGTTCTTCCTCGTCTGCCGTCTGAGCTAGATGTCCCTGTCAGTCAACATCTGGTCTTATTTTGCCAGACATTGGACTACATATAGCGGCAAACGGCTGGAAGTGTTTAGTGAGTGGGGACAGCTGCCCTAGGCCGCTTCCCACTCTCCCTGGGCACAACTACAATGTGTCCATCCAGCACATAGCCACCAGGTCCCCAGGAGGGCAACACAGAGCCCAGAGTGAAGCTGCTAGCTCTGGGGGCTTGTATCTGAGGTCATCGCCCTGCCTGGAGGGCAGTTTCCAAGAACTGCCGGAGGCGAAAGAGAAGTCGCCTCTAGTGGCCTCTCAGCCACCTCCTCCCACTGTCCTCTGTGAGATGGGGACAGGGACAGATGGTGGTGTCTGGAGAAAGAGTCTTTCTGGCAGACCCAGGTGGCTGGGAAGAGGCCAGAAGCAGGAGTCCAAGGGCCTCTGGCTCTGTGAGCAGCAGGCGGGTCCCACGTGGCTAGTAGCTATCTTTGTAGTGTGTACTCATCGGGTGAGGGATGGGTTTTGTCACGGTGTCTATGATACCATGTGACTATATCTGTCCCCGCACTCTGCTTTGCCCCCCATCCACTCCTCCAGCTTCCCCTCAAAAAGTCCCCCTTATCTTTAAAAAAAAATCTTGATTTTGCATAAGGGAGGAAATGTTGCATTTGTCCAAGTCTGGCTATTTTGCTTAACCTGATGGTCTCCAATTCCGACTATTTTCGTGCAAATGACAAAATTTCATTTTTTTATGGCTGAACACAACTCATAAGAATGCCACATTTTCTTTATCCACACATCTGTCCACAGATATCAAAGCTAACCGCATCACTCGGCCATTATAAATAGCAATAGGTCCAGATGCATGAGCTGTCTGGGCAAGGCTGGCTTAGGTCATTTGTGGTCTACCCAGAGACCTGCCTGGGATTCTCCTTCCGGTTTCTGGAGACCCGTGGTTGTCCTGGTGCCACTCCCACCTGCTTCCTCCATCCGCCTCGGTGTGTGTTGTCGTTCTGACTAGGTTGAGATGGACTTCTCGTCATTTCCTTTGTGACTAAGGACCCTGAACGTTCTCATCTCTACTGCCCTGTGTTTGTTTTTGGAGAACTGTCTGTTTCGTTCGTACGCTCACTGGTTGATAAAGTTATTGGAGGCTGTTTATTTTCCACGGTCTTTACAGACACCAGCTATCAATCCTCTGAGGTGACATCGGCAAAGATCTTCCACTCTGACTGCCATCTCTTAGTTCTGCTTCTCATGCTTTCAAATTCTGTGCAGTTCTGTCTCTTGATTCTTGGGCCTGTTCCCTGAGTTGTTGGATACCCTCAGAAAGCCCTTTACTGTGCTAGTAACTTGGGGTATTTTCTTCCGTTTCCTCTAACTGTTACAATTTCTGGTCTTAAAGTGAAATTTTGACCCACGTTGAATCGATTTGGGGGGGCATAGATCCCATTTCTGTTACAAGTTTCCCAGTACTATTTGTTGAAGTTTCTATTTTTCCAGTGTCTGATTTGGACACCTTTGTCAAAGACCATGTGGCTGTCACTGTGTGGGTTCATTTCTGGATCTTCTATCTGTTCCTTAGGTATGTACATGTGTGTGCATGTGTGCATTGCATGCATGCACGTGTGTGTGTGTGTGTGTGTGTGTGTGACTGAACTGTCATGCAAAGCTGTCCCTGGAGCTTGGCCTTGGCCTTCCTGCTCCTGCCAAGCCAAATGCCCCACAAATCTTGAACAGCTGATCCTCACGGGCCTGGGACAGAATTCCACCTCCTTTTCTTCCCAGCTCTGTGATCCAGGCCTTCTCTCAATTGAAGTTTCTGTAATCTTCAGTGGGGGTCATGGGACATCGATGTCTGTGATTCCTGGGGGTGACAAGAGTATGGAAGGGTGGATTGGCAACTAGGAAGCTGCCTAGATGAACCAGGAAGGACAGCTAGGAGAAAGCGTTTTCCAAGAAAGGATGAAGAAGAAGGAAAGTAAGTGAGGAGAGAGAGGCCAAGCATTCCAGCAGCAAAGACAGCTTCCATGCAAGCTGAAAGTGGGGGAGGGGTGATTTGCTTAGAGAGGCCTATTAGCTATAGGCGTGGGGGGTGGGGAGTTACCCAAAGAAAGGGCCAATAATGGGGGTCATTTCAGGGATCCTCTGAAATGAAGCTTCATAGAGAAACCTCCATTCTAGAGCGGCATGGGGTCTAGAAGATGGCCCAGTGGGGCTTGCCTCACAAGCACGAGGACCTGAGGTCAGTTCTCACTCATGCAAATGTCCCCTGGGCATGGCAGCTCACCTGTAGTCCCAGGACTAGGGAGGGCAGAAGGGGTCCCCAAAGCAAGATGACTAGCCAGTGAGAGACTCTGCTCCAATATATAAGGTGAAGAGCCATTGAAGAAGGCACTTGACATCAATCTTTGTCCTCTGCATGCATGCGCATACATGTACAAACATGTGCACTCATAAACATGTGAACATGCATGCATATGCATACACATACACACACACACACACACACACACACACACACACACATGCTGATGCTGCTCATTCTCAGAAGCCTTCTGTGGCTCCCTATTGTCCTTGTGATAAGGTACAAGCATACAGTTCTACTTATAGAACATTTCCCTGAAGAGGTTACCAGGCAAACTCACTGAGCTTCGATGGGAGAAGGAAAAATTGACTCCCAGGTTCTTGCTTTCTTGAAGGGTCCCACCCAGCTTCAAGCCCCACTCAATAAGTTGTTGAGGAATTCCTCCATTTCTGCTCACCTTGGCCTCCTCTCCTTTGCAGTTTCCAGCTGACCACATCCGTGAGTGTCTCAGCCTGGCTGAGGATGGAGGGAAAGTGGGATCTGCCTTCGATCCTGCTGTGCACAAAATACCCCATTAACCTTCAGCTTGGCACCGCACTGGGTTTTATTTCCATCTTGAAGACTGTGGAGGACAGAGAAGCTGAAACCATTAATTCAGAGTCCTTTCCCACAGCCAGGCCAAGGCATCAGCAGGGGGTGGGGCATGGCACAGGACAGGTGCCTGTCTTCTAGTTATTCAGGCAGCTGAGCTGAATGGTGGTACCCCAGCTCCCCTGCTCCCAGGGCTACGTGTCCCTGTACAAACGGTAGAGGGGAGCTAAGGGGAGCTGTTACCTCCGGCACTGCAGAGCCAGACATGATGACATGCAGGGAGGGACCCTGGTGGGACAGCACAAGGGCAGACACCTGAGGGCGGGAGAAGCCTCCACTGGCTGTGGTCAAGCTTCTGTGGCTCTCCAGTGTGAGCCCTTTGCTCTGGGTGGTGATTGGCTCTTTTCTTATCCCTCGTACTGGAGAAAGTAATGTTCTTAAGGGCCTGGAGAGACAACTTGGTGGACAAAGTGCTTCCTGAGTGCAAACCCAGTGTGACCAGATGATACATGCTTCTGCTGCCATGATTCCTAGTCAGGATGGACTGTGTCCCTTCTTAACCTATGAGACAGAGGGGCACCCTGGCTTAAGTATCTTCCTGTCAGGATGTGAAGACAGCAACAAAATGCTAACACATTGCAAAAGGCCAGAGGCAGATCTGGGACCTTGAAGAGTCCACTGCTGCAGATGTTTGACAAACAGGAAGTGGTCAAGACCCAACTCTGGACCTAGCTGGAGAACAGACTAAGAAACAGGGCTGTTCTGTGGCTGTTTTGTGTTTTGCTATTTTCACAGCCCGGTACTATTACCAACTGCTTTCTGAGTACCTTACAGCTGTATATTCATGGACTTGCCTCTCTGAAATCAGCAGACTGATGGATGAATCATGTGTATGCATGTATATAATTTATATTTAAATAAGTGCATACGCTTTGGCGGTTTCCATATGTTTGCCTGCCTTGCAAATGTCCCTTGGATCACCTTTCAAGGGCATGATATCTACATAAGGGTCCAACACTTGTCTGGAAGGGATAAAGGAAAACGGGATGGCTGGATCGTCATTTCTTCCTGTGCACACTGGGGAAGGCAAACTCCAGCTGCACAGTGACGAACCTCATTAAAGGTGGTTTCCCTACTACCAGGCTCCACAACTGGCTGGGGTAAGAAGCCCAAACACTGCCCTCTGCTGGCATTAGGGAGAATTCTATTCCACCGAGCAGCCCTGACAGATGGAAAGTTTCAGGGTCCAGACCTCACCTCACTCTGGACCACATGACTTACCACGACCTTCTCCGAGTTGTTTGCATCCTGGGTGAAGAGGCAACGCAGCCACAAGATCCAGAGTTCAAACATCAAGACAGCCGCCCCACACCCTCCCTCCCACAGGCATCGCCATAGTTCTGTCTTCCTTAGCTTCCAGAGTGCTTCTAAAACCACCAGAACCACAACACAAGTGGCTCACTTACCAAAATAAAGGCCCCCAGACCAACACATTTCACAGTGGTTTTGTTAGACACTCAGTACACGAAACAAAGATAATGGCTACCACGGAATATCTAATATATGAGGTAAAGTAACGCAGGGTTTCCCATAGAGAACAGACAGCGCCTTCTTAAGAAGGAAGGCTGTGCATCTGATCAGACCTCGTCATGTTTGTGACGATGTGAGAATTCAGTGTCGCCACTGAGAGCGGTGAGGCCCAACCCCATGATATCACTTGTAAATGTTTGATCCCATTTTCTGATATAGAACTGAGCCAGACGCACTTCTTGGAGACAGGGACCTGTGACTTTCTCAGAGAATGTTGTGACCTGCTAGTTACGAGCCCAGGCTCGACACAGACAGGCTTTCTCTGAGCCCTAGATCTGATCTCCTGTGACCTAGGCATATGGAGCTTGTAATTGAGCCTCGGTTTCTCTGTCTGCAAGGTAGAAACAATCCACTAAAGTGGGAGGTAGTGTGAACACTTGTCCTGTCACAAGAAGCGTTGTTACTCTGAAGCTGTTGTTTGCAGCTGTCCGGTGGGGCTGCTGTGGTGAAGATCCTGAGGAGGACCGAGGAGGACGTGAGGAGGGAGAGCCCCTAGGATGGAACTGTGAGCTACCTGGGGAGCGTCAGACCGGACAAGACTTGATGCTGTGGTTCATCCCACGTGCAGGATGCTGAAGTGCCATTCAGTTAACCAGCAACGTTCAGGTCCAGGAAAAATGGGGACGCATCAACAGGAGCCCCAGAGAAATACTGGAGCAATCATGCTTCCCATGGGCTTCCAGGAACCAGGTGATGGGGCCCATTCCAGTGCTGTAACAGGAACGATTTAGTCAGATTTAGGGTCCTGCCCTAGTTTGGGTTTCTATTGCTACGGTGAAGCAATGTGACCAAAAGCAAGTTGGGGAAGAGAGGGTTTATTTGGCTTATGCCCCTACATCCACAGCCTCTCACTGAAGGAAGTCATGACAGGAACTCAAGCAGGGCAAGAACCTGAAGGCAGGAGCTGATGCAGAGACTGGAGGGGAGCTGCTCACTGGTTTGGGTTCTTTGCTGCTCAGTGACTTCTGAAAGCATGCAGATGAGGGTGGACACAGCACACTGGAAATTGGATGGAGACGGCAGTAGGATGGTTGTTGAAGGATGGCTGGTCATGAGATACTGACCCCAGTACCTTGCCTAGCACTTTGGAGGCTTTAGGGAGATTTCAGTCACGAGTTTCCCCAGCACAACCCCATGCCAGCCTGTCCTAACAGCGGCTCTCTGTCTGCCTTGCATATGTCTCAGGATGAATTCCTGGATTCTTGATCCCTATTTCCATGTAGCCAGGGGCCCAATGCATCCCACTGTCCTGGATTTGTGGAGTTACCACTTTCCCCTGCACACAGTAGGTGCTTAATAACAAGGAGAAGGCTGGGCAAAGTCTTTTGGGAGAGCCCCCAAAAAGTCAAGAGTTCCTGAAGTGAGCATGTGCACACTGGACAGTCCTGCCTGGAGTGGACCTCAAGTCAGAGGTGCAGAGAGAGAGCAGCAGGGTGCAGGCTGGCTTCACGCCTTGACCCCTTAGCAATCCGCACGTCTTCAAGGGTGCAAGCAGCTCTCATTTCAAGTGCCCCACGGTTATTTGTTCTACATAAAAGGAAGGAACTGTGTGCTTGGGTAACGATAAACAGACTTTTATTTTGAACGAATCACAGGCAGGCTTTTACTTTTTCAATAACATTGTTTAGGAGCAAAACATTTCACATGCAAGTTAAATCTGTAACCCAAAGGTACACTCAGCAATTCATTTTCAGCACTTTTAAATGAGTTTATTTTATAGGTAAGTAAATGTTAAAATTCTGCACTGAAATACTGAGGCTTTTTGCCTACAGCAGTGCCCAGGACTCAGAGAGCTGGCTATATTTGTCGCACAGGCCCAAACCTGGGACCGCATGCCACATCACGACCCACAGCTCTGCAGACCGGTTCAGCCTCAGCCACACACAGATACAAAGAACCCAATTCCCCGGATAACACCCTGCACCCACCCACCTAAGACACCAACCTACTCCCGTGAAATGGGGTGGCTGGGGAAGGTGTCGATTACAAATGCACCCCGTCGTCATGCCGTCCACACTAGAGCAGGAATTGAGCACCAAAGTCTATACTACAACAGGGAACTTGTCGTGGAAGGTGTGGGGGCTAAAGAACCAAGCTTCCTGAATGTGGGGAAGCTTTTGGTTAGGACAGCCCTTCAGGTTACAGTGAGGGGGCCAAGCCTGAGAGACAGGCCAGGCCAGGACCCCCCCCTGCCCCTCTGAGAAGCTCAGTCCTCCATCCCCCTTGCTGCTTCTGTCCTCTGCATTAGCCTGATAGCATCTTCATTCCTTGTGTGCTACCCTCAACGCCAGCTCCAGTCTGCTTCCTGGGACACGGCAGCCATTACTTAGGATTGGTTCCTGGCCTGGCACCCAGTAGACGGCCCTGGGTAGGGTGTGGAGCCTGTGGTTTGGGGGGTCGGTACTCCTGCTGCTGCAGGCGCTCCCTTCCCCGGGCCAGGGCCTCCAGGTACCACTGCTGCTCCTTCCTCCTCTGCTTTCGCTGCTCCAGCTTCTCCCTCCTGGCTTCCAGCTCACAGAATTCCTTATTCAGCTGCTGGAGCTGTGTTCGCAGGCGCCTGTTCTCAGCACTGACTCCCTGGCAGAAGTCCTTGTGAGCCCGTTTGGCCACAGCCTCCAAGGCCTTGGCTTTCTTCCTCAGCTCTCTGGTAATGTCCTCACCTGACTCCAGCAGGTTCAGCTCCTCCACCTGCTTCTCTAGGGCGGCCCTTTCCTTCAGGAACTGGAAGTGTGCCTCTCTGTCCATGAAGGGGATGTCAGCTACTATGCTGGCTTTCTCCTGCTCTAAAGCCTTTTTCTCCCTGTCCTGGCTCTCCTTTATCTGTGCAATGGGCTTCAGGGCCTTAAGCTTCTTCCTCAAGCCAACCTCTACCTTCTTGCCCTGCGTCAGCTGCTTCTGGAGGTGTACAGTGCAGGAGGTGAAGGTGCAGGCCAGCTCTCGCCTCCTGACCTCGATCTCCTGACATTGCTGGATATAATCTTTCCACAGGCAGTCATACTTCTCCTGGGTTCTCTGGTTTCTCTTCTTCAGGTACTCCAAGAAGGGCTTGTTTTCTGCTTCCTCGAACTCCTTCTCATCCTGCAGCTCCCTCGTGTCCCTCAGCAGCACTGCCCTCCGGAACTTAGCAGATTCCATCTCCTGCTCCAGCTGTTGCAGGGCCACCAGGGTCCTCCTCCTCACCCTCTTCTCCAGCCGCGTCAGCGACTCTGGCTTCAGATAGCTGTTGAGAATGGTTAAATGCGGAGACTCTGTAGGGCGTTCCAGGAAGCAAGTGGTGGATCCTTGGGAATCCTGGAAATCACTGTGACTGCTATCCTGTTGTTTGAGGCTGATGCTGGCTCCTGAGGAACAGGAGCTTATGTCATGGGCCTTCTTGTCAAGGGAATGCAGCCCAGATTGGGGCAGGTCCTCTCTCTGTGCCTCCTGTTCCCTGGAGAATATCTCTGGCCATCTCACCCTGAAGTCGGCCACAGCCCTCTTCCTGGTCACGGGAGGCCTGTACCGCCTTTCAGGGGGCGTCAAGAAATCAGTATCATCCTCAGTGGGGAGTGCAGAGGCCCCCAAAATTCTGGTCCCTTCTCTCTGGGGAAAGATGGTGGCACGCCTGCCTCTAGTGTTCCAGCTGGGGTAACCTTGACCTTGGGACTCCATAGTCCCTTCACCTCCTGGGGTCTAGACGTACTCCTTCAATGATCCCAGTCATCCATTCTCTGGGTCCCTCAATTACCACCTTCCCTACATTGCCCCACCTCTGGCACAGCCTTTGTCCAAGCCTTGGAACCAAATGGGTTCTCTGCACAATAAGGGCTCAGAATGTGGAATGCCCTGGGAGTCTTTTAGTCCTTATGCTTGGTATGGCCTAGGTGAGTTTCAGGGAAAGAGGGCTTCCCCTGCTGGAGGAAAGGAAAGGACCTGCTGGGAGAGGGCGTGGCCTGGGGAGGGCGTGACCTGTGGGCGGGTCCTTATGGTGGTGGACGGGGTTCATAGGGTGGGGCCTTATTGGGAGGGCGGGGCCTGTGGAGGGAAGGAAGGACCTCCCAGGAGGGGTGGAAGTGACCTGAGGGAGAAAAGGTAAGACCTGCCAGAGGACGGATAGGGACTGCAGAGTAGGTGAAGGTGGGGCCTGGATAGACCCTGGGCTTGGAGCTACAGGCTATTGTATAGGCTAATGGAAGAAAAACGGCAGCGGTTCGGCGCCTGTGGCAGGCGGCACCTGGGCTTTCTCGGTCGTGCACATCTCTTGTGTCGCTAGGTGCCAGGAAGACCCTTTGCACCTGTGACCTAGCCTGTGCCGGTTGGACAGGAGTCCTGGGAGGGAGGGAAAGGTGCCAAGGGCCCAGAGGCCCCCAGGCTTCTGACTTCGCTTTGCAGTATGGTGCAAACTGGGTCTGTTCTGCCGGCCTCGAACTCCCTCCACGCTGGCTGAGTTCCCAGTGGCATGATCGTCCTGATGCCATGGCTGTGGAAGGGTGGGGCTTGCACAGCAAGCTACCTCAGTTTCCCCGGAAGTGGGAATTCCCAGGATTGCGCCCTGTGCAACCACCTCTGTACCGCGGTTAAAGTGAAGTAAAGTAGTGAAGACCCAGAGTGTGGAGCGCTCTAGAGAAGGACATGGAGGAAGACCTCCCACCCCTGGATCAGCTGCCAGAGCAGAGGCCCCAGCGCGGCCACTGCGCTGATTGGCTCTCCCTGCTTTGAAGGACAGCTGTGACACAGGTTTCCTGCCTCCTGGCAAGGAGGCTCATGGGAGCAGCAGGAAGCAGCAGGAAGCGCCAGTCTCTCTTAGAGCCTTGGGAGGAAACTTCTGGGATAGGCCATGTGTGGTTGATGCTCTTCTCTGTGCTACCACTGAACTCCTCACCTCCCCTGCTCCCGGCTTTTGGGTCTCAGTTCAGCACTGCTGTGCATTGCTCTGTGTGCAGACACAGACTAGGTGCCTGGGAAACGGTCGTGAAAAGGAGGAAGGAGAGTGAACGACGAGGAGGAGAAGCCGCAGGGACAGTAAGGACACTACCTGCACCTTTAATTCCAGCATTGGAATGGTGGTGGCAGAGGCGGGCAGATCCCTGGGAGTTTGCTGTCAGCCTGATCTATAGAGCTAGTTCCAGGGCGACACAGTGAGATCTGATCCCAGAGGAATGAGGGAGGGAGGGAGGGAGGGAGGGAGGGAGGGAGGGAGGGAGGGAGGGAGGGAGGGAGGGAGGGAGGGGGGGAGGGAGGGAGGGGAAGGAAGGAAGGAAGGAAGGAAGGAAGGAAGGAAGGAAGGAAGGAAGGAAGGAAGGAAGGAAGGAAGAAACCTGACTTCCCCATGAAAGACCTCCGGAGTGGGGAGACTCTCACTCAAGTCTTGGGATAACACGACCCCCCAGGAACTCACGAGAAACACGTCCTTGCTGCAATCACACGAGGTTTATTGACAGGACAGGAACCAGTGCACAGGGGCCGAAACTCATTTCCCACTCAGGGGTAGAGAGTTCCACCCGAGTGGTTGGGAGAGGGGGTATTTAGAGGAAGAAACCACAACCCAAAGGGGGTAGGGAGGGTGTCATTGGGAAATTCTGAAAATACCAGTGATAATCACAAGGGGGTAACTCCTCGTTTCTCAAGATTATTCTCAAGATTATAATCTAAATTTATGGTCAGCTAGTTCCTGGAACAGAGTCACTGAACCGGCCAACCTAGATTTTTGGCTCTATTTTCCTGCTAGATTTTTGGCTCTATTTTCCTTTCTGCTAGAGGGGTCTGGGTTTACCTGAGTCTTTCACCCACAGCGGCATTAACCATTACTTCAATGTCATTTTCGATCTGGAATAGTGGCCCTTCCAGTACGGTTCTCTCGGCTCAGGGCTGCTTTGGCTATCTGGGGTCTTTTGGGGATTCCATATAAATTTTAGGATTTTTGTTTCTATTTCTGTGATGACCGTCAAGGGAATTTTGGCTGAGATTGCATGGAATCTGTAAATTTCTTTTGCTGCTAGAGTGATCATTTTTCACAAAATTAATTCAAATACTATTCATGGGATGTCTTTTTCTAGTGTTTTCTTTGATCTCTTCTACTGGAGATATAAAGTTCATTATAGAACTTCTTCAACTTCTTAACTAGGTTAATCTCTAGATATTTTTGAGGCTGTTTGCAAATGGGACTCTTTCCATGATTTCTTCCTCAAAATCTTTGTTATCAGCATATAGGAAGGCCTACTGACTTTGAGTGTTGATTCTGTACCCTGTCACTTTGGTGAAAGTGTTCATTTCTTTCAGCTTCTAGAAGCTTTCTGGTGCAATATTAGGGTTCTTTTATGTATAATATCATAACATCTAGAAATAGGGCTAATTTGACTTTCCCTGTTTGTATCCCTTTAATTTCCTTCTCTGTCTTATTGCTCTGGTTGGTAGTTTAAGCACTATATTGAAAAGATTGGAGATAGTGGACAACCCTGTCTTATTCCTGTTTTAGTGGAATTACTTACAATTTTTCCTCTGTCTAGGATGATGTTAACAGCGGTTTGGCATACATAGATTTAGCTACTCTCTCCAGGACTGTATCATGAAGGCATGTTAGGTTTTGTCAAAGTTCTCTTGTATTTAGATGATTGTATGAGTTTTGTATTTAGCCCATTTGGTTGATTTATTACATTTATTGATCTATGTCTCTTGAGCAATTCCTATATCTCTAGGACTAAGCCAACTTGATCATGGTGGATAATCTTTTTTATATATGCCTGTATTCAGTTTGAGTATATTTTATTGAGGACTTTTATATCTATGTTCATCAGGAATATTTGCCTGTAGTTTTCTCTATTTTTCTGTGCCTATTTTTATAATTAGAATGATACTGGCTTCATAGAGGGAGTTTGAGGATGTATGCCTCTTTTTGGTTTGGTTGTTTGTTTGCTTTGTTGTTGTTTTTACTTAAGAAGTATTGCTTGCAGACCCTCTCTGAACATCTGGTAAAATCCACTGATCCACTGTGGATTCATCCGGGCCTGGACGTTTTTAGCCAGAAGGTATTTCATCACTGTTTGTACTTCCTCTTCTGTTACAGCTCTGTTTAGGTTGTTGGTCTCTTCTTGGCTTGACTTTGGTAGTTTGGATGAACCCAGAGATTCATCCACTTCTTCTGTATTTTCTAACTCAATGGAGTATGGGTTTTCAGTGTATCTTCTCATAGAAATTTGTATTTCTTGGTGACTGTTGTAATGTTTCCCTGTTCGCTTCTGCTAATTCATGGCTTCTCTTTCTTTCTTTCGGTTGGTTGGATCAATAGTCTCTCAACTTTGTTTATCCTCTCAAAGCACCAGCTCTTAGAGTCATTGATTCTTTTTTTTTAATTTATTATGTATACAATATTCTGTCTGCGTGGATGCCTGCAGGCCAGAAGAGGGCACCAGACCTCATTACAGATGGTTGTGAGCCACCATGTGGTTGCTGGGAATTGAACTCAGGACCTCTCGAAGAACAGCCAGTGCTCTTAACCTCTGAGCCATCTCTCCAGCCCCAGTCATTGAATCTTTATACTGTATTCTTTGTTTCTGTTTCATTTATTTCTGTTCTGATTTTTTTATTTTTTATTTTATTTTATTTTAGTATTTCTTCCCCTATCCTAGATTTGGGTTTGGTTTGTTCCTGTTTTCCCAAATTTTTTCATTTGTGCTTTTTATGATTTTTTTTAATGTAAGCACTTGGAGCCAAAAACTTCCCTCAATAAGACTGTTTCCAGTGTGTCGCAGAAGGTCGTGTTGCGTGGTCTTTTCATTTTCATTTAATTCCAGGAAGTTTTAAATTCTTTTGATTTCTTCTCCAACCCATTCATCAGGCAGTAATGTTGTTTAATCTCCATGAGTTTTTGCATTCCTAGAGATTCATTGCTGTTGATTTTAAGCTTTAGAGCACTGTGGTCTGAGAGACTATGCAGAGGTTATTGCAGTTTTCCTCAATTTGTTAGGATTTGTTTTCTAATTTGTCATAATGTGGTCTATTTTAGAGAGGCTTCTTTTGCCTGTGAGTAGAATGTATGTTCTCCAGTGTTTAAGTGGGGTAGTCTGTAGATAACTGCGGGGTCTACCTGATTATGATGTCATTTAATTCTGATGTTTCTCTGTGTATATTTTGTTCAGATATCCTGTCTATTGTAGAAAGTGGGGTATTAATTGTTTCCTTATTAATTATTGAGTTGGAGATAATCTGTGTCTTTCAGCCCACTAGTACACTTTCTTTGAAATTAAGTGCATATATGTTTAGGGTGGTTGTGTCTTCTTGGTTAATTCCCTTAATAAAACAAAGTCCTTTTCTATCTCTTCTGATTTATTACAGTTTGAGTTCTGTCTCATAGGACAGCAGCACCTGCTTACTTCCTGATCCCTCTTGCTTGGAGTAGTCTTGTTCTCCACTCAAAGGTGGTTCTGATCTTTGAAGGCAAGTGAGTTTCTTGTAGGCGCAAGGAAGTTGAATTTTGTTTTTTAATATATTCAGCCAACCTGTGTCTTTTGATTAGGGAGTTGAGGCCATTAATATTTTAAGTTATTATTGGAAGGAATATGATGCTGGGTATGGCAGCATATACCATTAATCCTATTACTCAGGAAGCCGAGACAGAGGATCTCTGTGAGCTCAAGGCCAGCCAGGGCTACATACAGTGTGAGAACTTTCTAGTCTAGAAAGGGGGCGTGGAGGGAGGAAGGTATGTGTTGGTTCTGCCTGTGTGTGTGTTCTTAGTCTGATTTTGTGTTTAATAATTATACTTTTGCTTCCTTTCTATAGTGTCTTGGGTATGCTTATTCCTCTGCTCAGTCTGAAGTAGTACTTTCAGGATCCCTTGTAGAGTGGATCTGGTGGACATGAATTTTTTTTAGCCTGTTCATATCGTTTTGGAAAGTTTTTTTTTTCTCCTTCAACTGTCAGCTAGCTTTTCTAGGTACAGTAACCTGTGTTGGCATCTGTGACCATTCAGAGCATGAAGCACATTGCTCCAGGCCATTCTGGCTTTTAATTTTCCAAGTGAGCAGTCAGTTATTTTCCTGGGTTTTCCTTTATGTGTGGCTTAGAGTTTTTCTCTTGCAGTTTTCAATACCCTCTCTTTGTTCTTTATTTTTAGCTATGTGAGGCTGTGGAGAATTCCTTTTCTAGTCCTGTCTAATTTGGTGCTTTGTGTATTTCTTGTGCTGGTGTGTGTCCATGTGTGTGTGTGTGTCTGTGAGTGTGTGTGTCTTGTGTCTGTGTGTGTTCATGTATGTCCGTGTCTGTGTGTTCGTGTTTGTGTGTATATGTGTCCATGTCTCTGTGTCTGTATTTGTGTGTGTATGTGTCCGTGTATGTGTGTCCGTGTGTGTGTGTGTGTATGTGTCTGTGTATGTGTGTCCGTGTGTGTGTGTCTTTCCTTGGTTTGGAGAAGTTTTCTCCTATGATATTATTGAATATTTAGTCTATGCCATTGACCTAGGATTCTTCTTCATCTACGCCTATAGTTCCAAGATTTTGGTTTTTTCAGCGTGTCTTGAAGTTCCTGTGTATTTCTTTTGAGTGTTTTTAAATTTGTTCATGTTCTTGGCCTGAGTCACCTAATATCACTCCTTTGTCTTCGTGTCCTGATATTCTGGCTTCTGCTTGCTTCATTCTACTTTCTCAGGCTTCCCACTGCATTTTCTAACGAGGTTAATGCGTTTTTCAAAGACATCTTCACTTCAGCCCGAGTCCCTTCGTTATTTCTACCTCTTCACTCACTTTGGGTTTCAGATCCTAAATTGTCTTCATTAGTTCAGTCGGCTGCGTGTTTGTGCTTTTCTCGGCATCACAGTCGTTGCCAGTCTCTCTAAATTCATTAAGCTGTGTATCCGTTTCTTTAAATTCCATGCATTCTTTGATTACATGCTATGGTTGTTCTTGTAAATTCTGTCCTGGGGTTCATCTAGGTAATTCTTATTGGAAAATGATTCTATGGTGGATGGGGGACTGTGACATACTGTACCGACCCTTCATATTTGTGGTTTTGGCTAAGACCTGGACACACAAGACTTCCATTGGTTATGTGTTTGATATGAGATTTTAGGCAGCTTCTATGTAGGGTGAGCTTGATTTTTGGTCTGTTTGTATATTTTGTTTTTGTTTTTTTTTTTTCTGTTGTTTCCCAAGTTTGGTTGATTTCACTCAATCAGACATGAGGAGTTGGTAGCAATGCTTTCAGTTGCTCAGTAGTAATTTTGATCGAAGGAATAGGGATAATTCCAATTCAGGGGTAACCAAAAAAGCATAGAATGGATAAATGGTTGGATCTGTTTAGGCTTTGTTACCTGAGTTCTGCTAGGGAGTGTGAGGGTGGCACGGGTAGGGTCTTAGGCACACACCCAGAAGAGCTGGCATATAAGCTGTGCTATAGCCTCTAGGTTTGAGATGACGTGTGCGGGCAAGGTACCAGGAACTCACCAGGCTGCACTGGAGCACAGAAGTCCCGGTCTAGATCTGGAGGTTGAATGTGGTGCAAGCTGCCCAGGGTCTGGAGACTCAACAGACTGGGTCGGCGCATGGCACATGCCACCTAGGCTGACTTTGAAGGCTGGATATGGCATGTGTGAGCTAGTATAAATGGAGACTGCTCTTTCATTCCCGGCCACCCAGACCCAAATAATCACACAGAAACTATATTAACTACAGCACTGTTTGGTCAATGGCTCAGGCATATTTCTAGCTAGCTCTTACATCTTAAATTAACCCATTTATATTTATCTATGTATTGCGACAAAGCTGTGGCCTACCAGTAAGGTTCTAGCATTCTCCTCCTTCAGCAGCTACATGGTGTCTCCTTGACGCCGCCTGCTCTCTCTATATATCTCTGTTCAGATTTCCTGTCTGGTTTTACTCTGCTAAGCCATTGGCCAAAGCAGCTTTATTCATCAACCAATAAAAGCAGCACATGTACAGAAGGACATCCCACATCAGGCTAGCATCTTAGTGACTTGCCAGACCGAACTGGACCACAGGAAGTGTGACCAATGCTAGGTCTAGAGGTTCGATATGGTGCTAGGGAGTTTGGGAGCAACAGGCTAGGCTGGTGCCCAGGATGCTCTACCAGGCCTGAGCCTGGAAGTTGGGAAGTGCACAGGAGGGGTCTGCAGACTGGCCTGATGCTCAAGACGTGAGAGTCTGGCTAGGTCTTGTGCCTGAAAAAGAGTCCAGGTAGGCTAGGGTCAGGCAGACTCGGCAGGCTAGACAAGAGTACAGGATGTGTGACCCAAGCTAGACCTGGAGGTTAGACATGGTACAATGTCGGGGACCAACCTCGACAAAAATACCTCTTGCCAGGGTAGAGGTGTGGGGATTTAGAAAATATTACTAAGAAATATAAAGACGTGAATGAAAATAATAAAACAGAGAAAGATAGAATATCGGGAGGGAATTCCAGTGAGTAATGGAATTCACCCGCATTTAATGTCCAATTGCTTAAAATACCCCTGATCCTAAAAGGTAGGAGAAAGACAAAAAACTGCACTAACATGATACAAGGAAATGAACATACCAATTGAAAGTGATGGGCTACATCCACAGTTAAACATTCTGTTGCTAAAACAAAATAAGTCATGCTCACACCCTAGATCAAAACATTCTGTAGGCAAACCACTCCCTTGGTGGACTCCAAAGGTATCTCCTTAAGGGAACTGAAACTTAGTTGGATCCATAGACTTTTTCTTTTTTTTTTTAAATTGATTTTTATTGAACTCTACATTTTTCTGTCCTCCCCTCCCTGCCTCCCCCCTCTCTTTCAGCCCTCTCCCAAGGTCCCCATGTTCCCAATTTACTCAGGAGATCTTGTCTTTTTCTACTTCCCATGTAGATTAGGTCCATGTATGTCTCTCTTAGGGTCCTCTTTGTTGTCTAGGTTCTCTGGGACTGTGATTTGTAGGCTGGTTTTCTTTGCTTTATGTTTAAAAACCACTTATGAGTGAGTACATGTGATAATTGTCTTTCTGGGTCTGGGTTACCTCACTCAATATAGTGTTTTCTAGCTCTATCCATTTGCCTGCAAAATTCAAGATGTTGATTTTTTTTCTGCTGTATAGTGCTCCATTGTGTAAATGTACCACATTTTCCTTATCCATTCCTTGGATGAGGAGCATTTAGGTTGTTTCCAGGTTCTGGCTATGACAAAGAATGCTGCTATGAACATAGTTGAGCACATGTCCTTGTGGCATGATTGAGCATCCTTTGGATATATACCCAAAAGTGGTATTGTTGGGTCTTGAGGAAGGTTGTTTCCTAATTTTCTGAGAAATCACCACACTGACATCCAAAGGGGCTGTACCAGCTTGCACTCCCACCAGCAATGCAGAAGTGTTCCCTTTTCCCACAACCTCTCCAGCATAAGTTGTCATCAGTGTTTTTAATCTTGGCCATTCTTACAGGTGTAAGATGGATCTCAGAGTTGTTTTGATTTGCATTTCTCTGATGGCTAAGGATGTTTTAGGAACATATCTACTTCTCTATACTTGAAATACAAGGTCTGGCTTTTAGCCACCCCTGGTGACAATAACCTTGAGAGAGTAAAACTCTCTGGTCAAAATCTAGGTGGGACCTTTGTTTGAGGCAGAAACACCTTGAAGGCCTAGAGGTAAGTTCCAACTCTCTGACCCTTAGTCAACGTGGAAATGGGGTCACATTTTCAGGCCTCCACAGTACAAGCAAGCTAGGGTCAGGCAGACACAACAGGTTGGGCCCTTTCTGTCATCAACCAGCACCTCCATCCTCAGTGCCAGTGGCAAGGCCTTGTCCTGCGTTCAGATCTCGGGGTCATGGTAACAGGCTTGAGCACAGTTCCTGCCTAAGGCCCCACCTCACCGTTGCCACACACAGAGGAGAACTCTGCTGATCTGGGGAATAACAAGAAACAGGTCATTTTCTCCCACAAGCAGGCGGACTGTGGTCAGCAGGGCCTGGAGAACAACAGTAGCTTCAGGTGACTTCACCACCTTTGCTCAGCATCTTCTGCATCAAAGAAGAGGGAAAGACCCACGTCACATGCCCAGCTCACCACTGCACCGCAAACAGTGTTGTTAATGGGACAGGGAAGCCGGCTGTAACTGCATGATTTGACTTCATAGTGAGACCCAGACTGGGAGAGCCATTTCATAGTAAAGATGTCTACCACTCGTCTGCAGATCAGCTTGTTGTGTTTACGGGAGGGAGCAGTGGTCCTGGTCCCAATTGTTGTCTGTGTCCCTGAACTTGGTGGTTATGCAGACAGACGGGAGCCCGCAGTGACTCTCTCCTCTTCTCTCTCACCATCAAGCCTGAACCTGAGTAACAGTGACATCCTGACCATCTATGATGGTGATGAGGTTGTGCCCCACGTCCTGGGCCAGTACTTCGGCACCAGCAGCCCTCAGAAGCTGTACTCCTCCACGCCGGACCTCACCATCCAGTTCCACTCAGACCCCGCCGGCCTCATCTTTGGCAAGGGCCAGGGATTTATCATGAACTATATAGGTAGGTATTTCAACCCATCAGTCTTGTTTGTGTTGGAGGGAGGTTGTGCATGGTGATTTCCTGTAGGCACGTCTGTGTGGATGCTTCATGGCTGGTGGATCTGTCAATGACTGGTGTAGCTCTCACGTGTGGCTTTAGAGCACTGGCTCTCTAGTCATGACGACCACGGTTTATATCCTCGCACTGTTGTGGAGCGCTGTGTGGCCCTGTATGAGTCAGTGAGCCACTCTGAGCATGCTCCTCTCATAGATGGGAACGCTGAGGAAGTGGATGTAAGTACCTATTAAACAAGGCCTCATGATGCCAAGACTTGGGTTTCATTGGCTGTCAGCTGTGACTCCAGGGCGTACCCCCACTTCCCTTTCTGCAAGTTCGCAGCTCTCATCTGCTCCGCCTCCTGAGCCAGCTCTCCCTACGGACAGCCCTTCTTCCGAGTCACTGAACAGGGCAGGTCTGCCTACCCTTCTTCATATGCCTCAGGGCCTGGGCATGCAAGCAGGGTACATCTTCCTTGGTTCTCAGTGTGACTGATGAATTCTTCATAAAACAAAGCCAAAAAGCACCATCTGATCAAGTTCAAGGCCAGTTCACATCCCACCTTCCATCCCCACCACTAATGTCAGTAACCCCCTTCCCATCACCACCAACACCACAACTAATTGTAAACAATTACAATCACCAAAACCAGCCCCTCATCTACAACTACCACAACATATACAACCACCGGTACCACAGCCACAACACCAGTTCTATGACCACATTCATCACTGCTACCATCACCATCATCACCATCACCGTACCACCGAGAGAGAGAGAGAGAGAGAGAGGGGGGGGGGGGGGGGGAGAGAGAAGAGAGTTGTTTGGGTCTCCTTGCTCATCGAATTAACAAGAGCCTATGGGGACGGGTGATTTGGTGCCTCCGTGCTGCCTGCTGGAGAAAAGCAAAACCTCCGTTGTCCTAGTAGTGGCCTCTGAAAACTGAAGAATGACCAGTATAGGCCACTCGGCCATGGCCACCCAGGTAGACATGGTGCCAACTAAGTAAATTCTGACTGTGACTCCTGCCACAGAGTGGACAGAGTCCTCCATAAGGTGTGACCTAGCAGCTCCCACTGAGGGTCAGCCAAGCAAACCTTTTTGTCTGAAGGCATTTGACAGAGAAAGCTTGCAGTACTCACTTCCACTTCCAGCCTGAGCGCTCGCTCTCTCTCTCTCTCTCTCTCTCTCTCTCTCTCTCTCTCTCTCTCTGTCTCTCATCTCTCTCCTCTCCTCCTCTCTCTCTGTTTCCCTTTCTCTCTCTCTCTGCCTCTCTCTCATCCCCCTTCTCCCTCCCTCTCCCCATTCCCCTTCCCCTCCATAACCCACTAAATAAATATCCAACCTCACTCCGCATGGTGCGCGTGCCTGTTGTTTCTCTCTCTCATCTGCCGTGGCTCCTCGTGGGACCAACTGACCTGCCGAGGTCTCTCACCTGTCTCAGGACTCCCTGCCACCTACTGCCCCTTGGGGAACAGAGCTGTTTTATTTTTACCAGTACACTCACCTCCTTTCTTCCTTTCTGTCCATGTTCCAGCAGGTGCAGCTGAGCCCCAAATCCAGCTGATTTTTTTTTCAAAGACCTAAAAATAGGGGCCCCTGCTTCCCTCCAGGCAACTCTAGAAGCTATCTCCCTGTCCCCTTCCTTCAGACAGCCGGGAGAGGTCCTTTCCCCAAATAAAACTGCTGAAATCCTGGGGGAACCCTGCCGACTGCTCAGGGTAGCTTTCCTCAGGCAGCCCAGGCCACTGCTGTCCCCAACAGTTATAGAATTGCCGCAGGTCTGCGCCTGTGCAGTCTGACACAAGCACAGGAAGAGTGGAGTCTGGACCACCTCAGTGACAGCTCTGTAGGAGGAAGAGCCGGTCCCAGCTCAGTGGCACCTCTGGGTGTCCTGGGTTGTGTCAAATGTTCTTCAGTATCGTGCAGCTTGAGCTTAAGAATTTGCGAGTGGTCGCTGTCACTCGTGGTAAGCTGTTGTCTTGCTGTGAACTGATCCTCCACAGTTCAGGCAGCAGCTACACTGCACTGGACTCTGTCTAAACTGCTTTTCGCAAACCTAAGGAAGATGTTTTGTTTTAAAGAGGTGTCACGGAACGACTCCTGCTCAGATTTGCCTGAGATCCAAAATGGCTGGAAAACCACTTCCCACACTGAGCTGGTCAGGGGAGCCCGGATCACCTACCAGTGCGACCCTGGCTATGACATCGTGGGGAGCGACACTCTCACCTGCCAATGGGACCTGAGTTGGAGCAGTGACCCCCCATTTTGTGAAAAAAGTAAGAGTCATTTTTTTTTCTCTCTCTAAGTCCACTGGGTGGAAAGTCCCTCCCAAGGACACACATCACACGTAATCAACCCTACCTGTTTAAGGTCGGAGCGGTGGGGACTGGAGAATGAGAGAGTCCAACCAGTGTGGACGTGATGCTAAATCTTTAAAGCTTCCGTAGAGCCAAGCGAAGCAAGTCAAAGCATCAGTCCAGTTCTAGGCTCCCTCCACAGTGAGCCTCCTTCCTTCTGACTGCTGGGTGCTGCCCCGGGAATGCAGGGCCACAGGGCCAAGCATGGACAGTAGCTGTGCCCCGCTATGAAAGGGGGTAAGAAAAGCAGGGGCTGCTAGATTCTTGCTGACGTCCTACTGCCATGGAAGGAGCTGGGCTTTGACACGGCCTCTTCTCCTGGCCAGTTTCTTCCCACTTCCTACGTCAAATTCCAACCCCAGCTCTGTTGTAGGGACCTCCAGGTGACATTTTAATGTTCCTGGTCCACAAAATTAGACTGAGAATAACTCAATTATGACAAGTGTTGGCAGAGGGCAAGGATGATGGGCAGCGACAGAATAGGGAAGGAAAAAGATAGCAACACAGGCAGACCTACTGAGGAGCCATGGTCGGCCACATATATACGTGTGACAGCTGTGGCACCTGGCACACTCAGAAGGACCCAGGTAGGCAGGAGGGTAGGTGGGTGGATGGATGGATGGATGGATGGGTGGGTGGGTGGGTGGATGGATGGATGGATGGATGGATGAATGGATGGATGGATGGATGGATTTATAGATACAGATGGGTCTGGTCTGTGCATTGGTCGATACTGACATTTTTCTGTGTAGGTATTTCTCTACCTCTCTCCACGTATAGATGTCTGCTCATATCTGTCGATAAATATATGTGTGGGAGTTTTTTTTTGTGTCTTCCTAGACATAGATATCTATGCAGATAAGACAGTTATAAACCATATGTTTAATATACAGCGTGTATTATATATACACATATACAAGGTAACTGATGCATAACTATATATGTGGCATATGACTGTGTCTATGTCTATATAAAGCTCCATCTAGATGATTCTAGATGGACAGATATACAGAGAGGATAGAGGGACAGATGGACAGATATACAGAGAGGATAGAGGGACAGATGGACAGACAGATGGCTTACAGGTAGGAATAGCTGCAGAAGGTATTCCACATGGAGGGATGCACACGCATAAACTGTCAGCGGCTGAGGAAGGTGGGTGTGGTCCACACCACTCGAGTGTTCACGTCCTTCCTTTCTAATTAGTTTACTGCTTCCCTTTTATCTGTATCGATTTTCTAATAAAACCCTAATTGATGCTTGTTTTCTAGTGTCAGGCATTACAGAGAGCAGGGACAGCCCTCGCTTTGTTCCTCCTACTCTGGCCACTGCTAGGGATTTCATAGAATGGATGCTCGGACTAAGAAGTCCTTCCCTCCCCACTGTGCTCACCCCACATACACACCATGCTCACCCTCCTCACAGTGCTCCCCGTCCATGCTCACCCTCCTTACAATGTTCCCTACCCATGGTCACCCTCCTAACAGTGCTCCCCGTCCGTGCTCACCCTCCTAACAGTGCTCCCCACCCATGCTCACCCTCCTCACAGTGCTCCCCACCCATGCTCACCCTCCTCACAGTGCTCCCCGTCCATGCTCACCCTCCTCACAGTGCTCCCCGCCCATGCTCACCCTCCTCACATTGCTCCCCACCCATGCTCACCCTCCTCAAGTTCTCCCCACCCATGCTCACCCTCCTCACAGAGCTTCCCACCCATGCTCACCCTCCTCACAGTGCTCCCCACCCATGCTTATCCTCACAGTGCTCCCCGCCCATGCTCACCCTCCTTACAATGCTCCCCGTCCATGCTTACCCTCCTCACATTGCTCCCCACCCATGCTCACCCTCCTCAAGTTCTCCCCACCCATGCTCACCCTCCTCACAGTGCTCCCCACCCATGCTCACCCTCCTCACAGTCCTCCCTGTCCATGCTAATCCTCCTCAGTGATGATTTATACCTTAGATGTAGGTTTGGGTCCTGGTGAAAACCTTGGGGGAAGTTTTCAGTCATACATTAAAATTCATTTCTCCTCCCATCTGACCTATGTCCCCGAAGGGCAAAGGACTGACGTAAGACGCTCTTGAGATCTCCCCATAAGTCTTGGCGACCTGCGGTGTCACTGTGCATCCGTGTGCTCCTCTCTCTGCAGTTATGTACTGCACCGACCCCGGGGAGGTGGAGCACTCCACCCGCCTTGTCTCCGACCCCGTGCTGCTGGTGGGCACCACCATCCAGTACACCTGCAGCCCCGGGTTCGTTCTCGAAGGGAGCTCGCTTCTCACCTGCTACAGTCGCGAGACAGGGACTCCCATTTGGACCTCCCGCCTGCCCCACTGTGTCTGTGAGTCCTGCGTTCAAACTGCGGTCATTGTTTCAGGCTTGCTTCTTCCGCTACCTGCTACCAAGGAGACCACCCTGGGGGGAGGGATCACACGGCGTGTGTTGTTACCACCACGCACCATGACAGTTGGCCCTGGCAGGCACTTATGTGAAGGCTTTCAGGGAAACCCTGAAACTTCGTCAGCCCCTCTGCCAGGTTTCCCTCAACGTCTCCCTTGTTTTCTCATTAAGAAGAGGGTGTTGGGGCAGGGGAGACAGCTCTGTGGATGCCACGCTAGCTTGAGAGCTGAGTTTGGATCCCCAGCTCCCACAGAAATGCGATGAACTGAAGTAGGTGGTGTTCGTTCTTGGTGAGTACTTGGCCAGGCCGAGTTCCACAGGGAGAGATGGAGGAAGGTTATGCAAGGCTCAGAAAAGTCATGGCCACCACCTAGTTAACAGAGAGTTCCGTTTCAAGGCCAGGCTTCCAGTGAGCCCAGGAGTCCTGCCCACGGCAACTATAGACCAGGACGGTGTAACCAGAAGAGAGCTTTGCACGCCATTGAGGTTTTTGAAGCAGCTGTGTTCCCAATGCCCATGTCTGGCAGCTCACAACCACCTGTAACTTTAGCGCCAAGGGATCTGACTTCCTCTTCTGCGCTCTGATGGCCACACTCTGACAGATACACAGAAATTCAAACAGTCGGCCATACAGGCTGGGAGGTCACCGAGAGGTATGGACGGTTAAGACCCCAGATAATACACCTGAGCCTCAGGAGCCTAAGGTAAAACAGAGCCCTGGCAGGGGACAGCTGGTGGCCTGGCTGCTCCTCCAAGGGGAGTCCATTCTGTGACCTGTCAGCCAGGCCTGGCCCCCAATGACTCCAGCAGCAAGAAGGCCCACAAACAGACAGGCAAAGAAAGCCACTGGAAAGCAAGGAGGCCCTGTCCTGGGGCGGCTGCTCACAGGCACTGCTGTGAGCCTGGCCTTAGGCATCGCGCCAATACCTCAACTCCTCTGTTGCTGGAAGGAAAAGCCCTGAGGTGTGTCACTTCTGATAGAGAAGAAAGAGAAAATGAAGTCCTAGAGACCTCACCTCTCCTCTGCATGCTGGGGTACACCTGTGCATGCATATGCAAATTATGGAAGCCGAGATTCACAAGGTGTAGTAGCCTTTGTTACTATAACCAGACCCTTGAGGCAGATTGATTTAGAAAAAAAAAAGGGTTCATTGAACCACCAGTGGTTAGCCCAACAGCAGTTGGTCTGATGTACATCTTGACCAGAGTTTGTGCTGAGGCCAAGAGCTGAGGTTAGGGTCCCATCATCCATAATGGAACAACCGAATGGCCCCTGGACCTCTACCAGGTCCCATCTCCCACAGCACCACCCTGGGGAGCAAGCCCTCACACATGGACCTCTGAGGGACACCCAACATCAGAAGAAAGGGGGGCAGTCTCCAGAGCCCACAGCATGAGCTCGGGCTCGCCCAGTGACTCCTGAATGCTCAGATACACCATTCTTGCAACTAAGGCTGCAGAGACCCCAGCTGAGAAGACAGGGAAAGCTAACTCTCTCCAAAGACACCCTGGGGGTGGCCACCAAAGCCCAAAGATCCCCAAGCCTGAGCCTCCCTCCCCTGGGACCAGTGTTCCTGGAAATATCCGTGTCAGGTGCAGGGCTGAGTGGAACTGGCTTCCCTGACACCCGTGCTAATGAGCTCACAAGTCAGAGCAGGTGTCAGGACACTAGAAAGCTCTGGGAGAACCTGGGGGAGGGGAGAAGGAACATTCCTTCTCATGGTCGCCTGGGGGCAGGAGGCTGAAATCTGAATGAACCAATTTGAGGGCCAGCAGATCACCAGACTCAGATTGTAGCTCGGCCCCTTCCTCCTTGTCAGACACTGACAAATGAAGTGCCTCGGTTTACCTGTGTATAAAATGGCAATGCAGTGAGCTGTTGACAATGGAGGCAAACTTCCCACAAAGCCTGTCTGCACGGGCTGTTTCCTGAGCGACTGTGACAGGTGACCCAGTGCTTCTTTGCCACAGCTGAGAAGGGAGGAAGACAGTCGGATCTGAATCTCCAGGTCTCCTGAAGACCAGACAAGGAATTTCTGAACCACATGTGGTGTTTGGTGTACACCAATAACCCAAGCACTGCTGAGGCAGGAGGATTGCAAGGTCAAGGCCAGCCTCAGCTGCGGAGTGGCGAGACCCTGCCTCCAAACAAGCAAAGCTGGCTGAGGGTATGGCTGTGAGACCATACAGGAATTTGGTCTTGACTGCTTGAAGACAGAATGGCTGTCATCTATCCAAAGTGAACATCCAAGTACTTCAGACATGAATTAAGTGACAAATTAGCCCATTGGCCATACTGTGATGTCACCTCTTCTCTGCGAACCCAACTAGACCTGCAGTCACCTAGGAGACACACACTGGACATATTCATGCAGCATCTCCAGAGAGAAGACACCGTCACTGATACCATCCCTTGGGCTGAATAAAAAGGGAGTTTCATCTCTGTCTCCTAACTGTGTGCACAGTGTGACCCGCTGCCTCGCCCTCCTGCCACCGTGCCCGCCTCGCTCCATGGATGGCACCCTCAACTGTGAGACAGCATAGACCCTTCCTTCCTGAGCCACGCAGGGATGTGTCACAGCAACCAGGAAACAAGTGACAGATGCGTCAAAGCTAACTGTAAATCGTACTGGGCCTTTCAGAACAGCACCCTGCAGCCAGCATGGCAGCCACACCTGCAATCCCAGCACGCAGGGCCACTCAAGATAGACAATTCCAGGAAGGATTACAGAGAAATCTCCTGGGGTGCTGCTGCCATCTTCTGGTTGGTCATTTCTGGGTACTACAGCGATGGCGGGGGCGGGGGGGTCGGCTTTCAAGGTGTCCCTCTGTTCTGGGAAGATGGAGGCCAGTTTCTCCTCAGAGTTCAGCACTGCTGAGATCCAGGAGAATAGAACAGAAACCGTCTCACTCCCTCCCCTCCAGCTGGCTCCCAGAACAGGCCTGGCACAGACAGGGTGCCTGTCAGTTGTCTACTGAGTGGCACACACAGTTGGTGGTGGCGGCAGGACCTTAGGCCGACAGGGCCTGGTGAACTTTCTCCAGGAAGGGGCTAGTCTCTCGCTTCAGCTGAATAAGCAAACCAGAAAGATTAGAGCCGACGTTTAGCCTGGACAGCACAGCACACACTCATCCTCTCCTCCCTGGGGCGGAGCTAAAGCAGGAAGTTCATGAGTTCAAGGCTAACCTGGGCTACAGAGTGAGACCCTGTCATTAAAAACCAAAGGCCAGGAATGTAACTCACTGGTCAAGTATTTGTTTAGAATACCTAGGACTCAGAAAATAAACTAAAAACTGAATTAAATTTAAAAGTCCTCCCTCCCACAATCCCAAGCTTCAGGATTTAACAATCCCCTGCTGTGCCTCAGATCTCTTCCATGAAAGCTGTAAAGAGTCTTGGGGATTTCCCAGGAGGCGCTGCGGCATGATTGTTGGCTTGACGGCAAGGCTCAGACTATGCCCAGAGCCAAGGGCAGACTTGAAGTCTGTGGATGACCTTCGTTTCATGGCACAACAGCATTGGCCAAGCCTGGTCCTCTGAGCCACTCTCGGGAGCTGATTTGAAGGGGACTCTGCACAGGTGACACCCTTCCTCTCTTGGAGGAGGGCTCTCCAGCCTCCAGCCTCAGCCTTATGGGGCCAAACTTGAATTTGTTTTATTTATCTCGGTGAACACTGTGAGGACAAAATGCCATCAAGAAGCAATCTCAAAAGGAAGAGGTTGATTCTGGCTTACAGTGGAGAGGCAGCCATCCAGCGTGGTGGGGGTTGGGGAGGAGGCATGGGTGGGAGCAGTTAGGCAGGCCAGTCACATCTGCACTCTGGAAGCAGAGAGGGAACAGGAAACAGTGCCAGGCTAGGAAACCTCAAGGTCTGCCCAGCAAGGCTTCACCTCTCAAAGGTACAGGGACCTTCCCCATCAGTGCTCCAGCCAGGCCACAAGGGCTCAGTCACATGAGCATGCAGGTGATACTTTGCGGTGTCATTCTCAAGACAGCGTGCCTCATTGTTATGTGCTGGCCCGTGGTAACCATGCAGGATGCAGCTGACTGAAAACCTGGGTCCTGTGAACCAAAGCCGGTGCTGGGCACTGGGGTCCTGAATGAACCCAGTACAATGCTGAGTTCCAGGAGGGGGTGCACTGGAGAAAGCACACACACTACCACCGGCACCCACTACCACGTGCAGTGCTGGAGACACTCCAGAAGCTCCCAGAAAACTGAAATTCCCAGGGACAGAGTCAGCAAGGGGTCGTTAGATGATGCATCTTACAAAACAAGAGGCAGCACCATTTCGGGTCCCCACTGTGGGTCACAAATCTGGGGTCCTTGTAGAGCCCTCAGTCCACACCACGTGGACCCCTGGTGGCAGCACACACCACAGTGAGGCTGCATTTTCTAGAAATAAAGAAGTTCCCATCTCAGGCAGTGTTATCACAGATGTGGTGTCCCAATCCTTCCCAGGTTCGCAGCTGAAAGTAAGTCTTGGGGTCCTGCCTGTATTCAGGGGACAGTCCCAGGACGTGGGGACCACAGAGCCATCTCCACCTCTGTCTGAGGAGCTCACTGGTTACGGGGAGAGAGAGGAAGGGAGGGAGGGAGGGAGAGAGAGAGAGAACATGCATGAAGAGAGAGGAGAGGGCCCTTCACGCAGCAAGGTGCTCGTGTTTAGTGTGAGATGGGCACAGTCACTGGGGAGGGGGATGAAGTGGCCCTGAGGGGCTGTTAAGAGCAGCTGTCAAATGCTTCCACGTCCTGTAGGTCTGGACAGGCCAGTTCCCCTGAGTCCTGGACTAAGGACTATGGGTTTGAGAAGATGGGTTACTCTTGGAAGACAGAAGCCTAGGCCGCAGGTTTGTCTCGGGTCCCTTCTCACCTGAGGCTTGCTCACCTGCTGATGAAGCTCACTCCCTCTCATTTTCTGAACTGCGTGCTGCGGGTGCAGGAGGCAACACCTGAAGCCACCGCTCTTCTCAAGCCAGAGTGAGACCCTGCTGGTAGGGCTCTGTGGAGACACTGGAACCTGTGTGCATCGTCAGTGAGGACATAGCACGGGGTAGCTGACGTCAAGACCGCATACAGGTCCTCAAAAATAAAAATGGGGCTACCCTGGGGACAGTCCCAGGAGGTGGAGACCAGTGATTATCTTTCTGGGTATCTACCTCCAAAGAACCAGAAGCGGAACTCAGCAGATTCACACAGTCACAGTGATGTCAGCCTACCGTGGAGGTAAGCCACGTGTCCACCAATGGGAAGTGGGGACACAGGGCACAGGCTGCGTGTTGACAGAACTACTCATGACACGAAGAGAAGCCTCAAGGACCTTTGCTAAGAGATATAAGCCATTCCTCAAGACAAGGAACAGGAAGCTGGCTTCCAGAAGCTGGAGTGAGGGGAAGCCTTAAGCTGGAGGCTCCAGCAAGGCGCCCTGCGTCCTGGAGACGCAGCTGTTCATGGCTAAGAAAGTCGGTAACCTGTGTGAGGATTTTGCCACAATTTAAACTCTTGTAAAAGTTTTCAAGATTTGTGGCGCTGAGCAATATTTGCTGGCTGTCTCCCAAGGACAAATGGTTCACCCAGCAAGTTCCACTCTAGGTCTCCCAGGAATTGGCTGGCGTTGGCAGTACCCAAAATTCGCCACCAGGGAGCAGTGTGACCCTAATAAACCAATGGTTGCTGCCACTTAACGTCTCTTGGCCTTTGATTCCACAGACCAGTCCCTGCAGGACAATTGTCCTGAATAATTTACAGTGTGGGCACTGCTGGGTGGAAGAACACTAGGAACTTGGTGGCAGGTAGCATCAGGGAAAGATTCCTGGAGGAGACCTGGACGTGCCAAGAAGGGCTCTGGAGGAGTGGACAGGCTTTCTAATCGATCACCACCAACTTCTGTCACTTACTGAGTGCCCTCCACACGGCGAGGATGCTTCCCACCTCTTACATCCATTGTTCTTTGGAGTCCTGCAGTCGTGTTCCCATTTGCTAAAGAGAAAACGGAAGCTCAGAGAGGGTGTAATACTTTCTGGAGGTCACACAGCTAGTCAGTGAAAGAACTGAGATTTCTAACCCAAGCCCACCACCCTAATCATTCTGTGGTGTCCACATGTAGTATGTACCCCGAGATGAGAGAGAGCAAGAGGGATCGAAACCATCTGGGTGCAGGGTAGGGCCCTGAGAGGGGATGCTGAGGAGTGGGCTACCCAGAGACTGGTACTGAGTCCGAGACAGACTCTCAGAGCCTGTGTCTGGCTTCATTTCAGCTGAGGAGTCCCTGGCATGTGACAATCCAGGGCTGCCTGAGAACGGCTACCAGATCCTATACAAGAGGCTGTACCTTCCCGGAGAGTCCCTCACCTTCATGTGCTATGAGGGCTTCGAGCTCATGGGCGAAGTGACCATCCGCTGCATTCTGGGACAGCCATCCCATTGGAGTGGCCCCCTGCCCATCTGTAAAGGTAAAGAGACCTGAGGAGCCAGGTCAGGGCTGGCTGGCTCCGGGAGAAGCTGAGCTTGCTCTGAGGGTGGGCTTTGTGGCCTCATGGAATCCAAATCCAGTGGGTGCCTGTCCAGTATGTTTTCTTCCTTTGGTTCATACATTTGTTTCTTGAGACAGAGTCTCGTGTAGCCCAGGCTAGCCTCAAACTTCCTTTGTAGTCAAGGCTGGCCTTGAACTCGAGAACCTCCAGCTTCCACCCCCCCAAGTGCTGGGATTGCAGGTGTGTACCCCCACACCTACTCTCGGTTCCTTTTTTGGTACTAGAACAAAATATCTGCGAACAGATAGTTTACAAAGAGTGGAAGTCTGTCTGGTTCAGGCTTGTGAAGGCAGAGAGTCCAGTGCAGCACTGCACCTGTGGGGATCCGTGCTGCCTGATGGCGTGGCAGGGCCATCTCATGGTGGGACAGAGAGAGCTTGCCAGCTCCTACAGAGTCACTGAAGCCCAGTCACCACCCGAAGCCGCACCCCCACAAACAACATCAACTTGTAAATCTAGGAATTAATTCTTCACTTGGGGCGCATTTGGAGTGCATCAGCTAGCTAGCTTCTTAGCCAGGGTTAGTATCACTGCTTGGTGGTGACCTCAGTTAGTCCAGATGTAATCAGGAGTCCTGGAACCTACCGGAGTAGCCAGAGTGGCCTGGCTGCTGTCAGTGCAGTCTTCCCACGTAAACCTTCACTTCCGGGCTCTGTCTCTGGGAGTGCCCTGGTCCGGGCAGGTCATTGCTTGGCCAGCATAGTGACTTTGGTGACAGAGCACAGATATCACCCTGGTACCTTGAATCTCAGGGCTTTATAAGAAATAATGAGTTTATGAAATAAATTTATATAGAACGCAGAACCCAGCCAATAAATACAGGTGACAGACGCAGTGCACAGGCTGAGTTACATGGGTTTCACAGGGAGGGCTCGTGTCGGAGTCTTGAGTCACATCTCTTAGAAACAACATAAAAAGACCCCATGAAGAGGCCAATAGTCAGAGGTGGGGATCACATAGCCATCTTTCCAGCAACTGAATGTCCAAGGCCAGCACAAGAGGCTGTGAAAAAAAGTGGTATGAAAGCAGCTGACACCGCTGGGTTGGAATCCACGCTCACGCTCAGAGGTGTGTGATGGAGGAGACCCCGCAGCTCTCTGCACCATCGGCTCATCTGTAAGATGCTGGTGATAAGCAGCACTCACAGGTGCCGAAGTAGGCTGGCCAGGGGTGGGTGGGAGTGTGCAAGAGCTCTGGGCACAAACAGAACACAGCATGCGCCATCACCATCCGCGATGCCGGGGTACTTGCCCGTCTCTCCTCTCACCGTCTTCGGGGGTGCTGTGGGGGGAACCATGCTGCCTGACACCAGCAGCAGCACCCTCACCTGTGCACCTGGGGCTTTCCCATGTACACCTCCCCCCCTCAGCTTCTTCTTATGCCAACGGCAGACTCCCTTGGTGTTGATGCCGCTTCCTGCTTTCTGTTTCAGTTAACCAAGGCAGTTTCGAACACGCTCTGGAAGGTGAGTTTCACTTTATCTTGAAAGTTCCAGTACATCAGGTGGCTGTTGTTAGCTTTCCCTGGGGCCTCCAGAAGCAGCTGCTAGAACTAGGCAGTTAAGAGCATGCTGCTCTCACAAAGCATCTAAGTTCTGTTCCCAGCACCCATGGCAGGTGTCTCACAACCACCTGTAACTTCAACTCTGGGGCTCCAACGCCCTCTTGTGGCTTCTGTGAGCAACTGCACTCATTGGCACATACACACACACACACACACACACACAGGGATTTGAGGTGGCAATGTAGCCAGAGAAGCCTGACAAGTCCCGGCCCTGCCAGCCGGCTTCTGACCCACAGGTGCTGTGGGGATGAAAACAGCCTTACCTCACATCCCTGGCAGAGCCTCCTCCAGTCGCTGAGTGAAAGAGCTGCCTGGGACATCCAGAGCCCTGACTCCGCTCCCTGGCACAGCCCCCTCTCCCTTTTCTGGTGCTTTGCTTTGTGGGGCAGGTGACAGACAAGGTGACAACAGTGAGCCAGGCTCTCTCGTTTTTTAGGTTCTTTCCTTTCTTCCTTGCCTTAGTCACTTGTCTCCCTGCTACGACGAGACGCCCAACAAAGGCCGCTTGAGGGAGGAAGTGCTTGGCTTACCAGTCCGGTTTCTGTCTGTCCTGAGAGGGGAGGCACAGAAGCAGGAGAATGAGGCAGCTACTTGCATGGCACCCACAGTCAGGAAGAGGGATGAGCACCGATGCTCGGCTCACTTTCTCCTTGGGATTCGGTGAGGGACAGCAGCCCATGGGATAGAGTCTCCCCACCTCACTTAGACCTCTCCAGATATCTTACACCAGGCGTGTGCCTCCTGGGTGTGCCTCCTGACGCAGTCAGGGCCGCAGTGAAGATGAACCCCCACACATGCAGCAGTCATGGCAGTGCAGTGCAGTGCAGCACAGTGCAGCGCAGGACTGTGCACGCAGATGACAATGACCTGTTTGTCTCCTTTGGGAAAAGCCTCAGCAGTTTGACGGCTGTTCCAACTGTCCCTAGCACCATTAGCATCGTGCTGACAACACGCTGGGTATCAGGCTGTGGGAGTTACGGGTCATTAGCTGATGTTCACTTTGAGCAGGGACAAAGATAAGTGTTGGGAGGAGAATGGGTCAGCTGTTCCTGGGAAGCAGGGTGCCCCCATGGGATCTCTCTGCCAGGGAATCACAGGAGGTTGAGCTTCTAGGAACAATGTGAGAGAAGGGGACTCACCACCAAACTGTTCTGGGAAAGTGCTCCCAGCCCCCAAGCCTCTGCAGTTGCCACGTGCATTGGGGGCAGTGTGAGGCTGGGCAATCAATTGCACTGTCCCCACTGCCCCGAGCCACCCCTGAGTGGCATCCCACTGGCAAGCTTTAGAAGGGTCCCCAGCCTGGTGCAGCTGCTCACAAGTGACCAGAGAGCAATGCAAGCTTGTTCCTGAACTTTATCCAAGTCACCCCCTGAGTTGAAGTTTAACCAGACTTCTGCCCTCTTCTCAGCCCTCCAATGGACCTGGAACAGCCAGGGTTCAAAGCTGGTTCTCAGCCACCCACTGGCTACCATGGGCTCCCTAGCAAAGGTCAGCAGCCTGGCCTCTGCTCTCTGCCTCTGTCCCTCCATGCCCCTCCAGTGTCCGAGGCTGTGGGATGTCAGGGGCGGGGCACCCCCTTGAGAGTCAGGTTCCCCGTGGGTGTGGAGCTGGTGGGAAAGAGCCTCAGTGGCTTGTGTGCTCAGTAGCAGAAGCGGCAGCAGAGTCTTCGCTGGAAGGCGGGAACATGGCACTGGCCATCTTCATTCCGGTCCTTCTCATCTCCTTGCTACTGGGAGGAGCCTACATCTACGTCACGAGGTAGGTGGGGCTGTGTGGCTGTGAATCTGCTTCTCTAGGACCGCAGGATCTCTGCCAGGCTCTTGGATGTAGTGACCTCATGTGACGTGGGATGCTGCGGTCAGTCAGAAAGTGTCTTGGTGCCTCTCGGTTCCTCCATTACCTCTGTCACTTAGCAAATGCACAGTCATGGGCAATGGTCCCAGGGATTGGTCCTGGGTGCTGAAGGTCACAGCACTTCCCCTTGATGGTCAGAAACCGTGTCTAGAAGAGTCATAGGCACTGTTCACACGGTCACAGCGCTACCGCTGTGTGCCACCAGCCCCTGGGCTCTGAGAACATTCCAATGAACAAAACAGACTCCAGTGAGGAAAAGCAGCTGATCTCCAAAGCACAGAAGGAAAGCAACTACCAGATCGTTGACAAACAGAAGAAAGCCTGGAAGGGAGAGCCAAGGCTCTGGGGCAGGCGTTGTGTGTTTGGGTAAAGTGGGTTGGAACGGCTGCAATGAGTAGCACTTTTGAACAAACTATGAAGTGATGTGAACTGGGAGGTGAGCAGGCAGAGAACGAGTGAGAGCCCTATAGACCCCATCCCCGCACTCTGCCGCGCGCGTAGTAAGGTGTGGTCCAGGGAGGCAGGTGAGAGTAAAGAGACACAGGAATTACTTCACAAGTCAAAGCAATTTGGGCTCCTCCTTCCAGGGAGAAAGGTGTCAAGACTGGTTTGCTCCAGCCCTGTGGGGTGAGGAGTCAGGGTGAGGACACCCACCTGCTCAGCGCTGTGTCCACGTACTCCTTCCCCTTCGCAGAGACTCGTGTAGAGCCTTGGGCACAGCAGGGCAGGGATGCTCAAGCTCCGCTGTCTCCCCTGCAGGTGCCGACAGTACTCCAGCCTCCGCCTGCCCCTCATGTATTCCCACCCCTACAGCCAGATCACCGTGGAAACTGAGTTTGACAACCCCATCTATGAGACTGGGGTAAGTGGTGTTACTTAATGCTTTCCTGGAGGGCCCCCCCTTGAACACAGCACTGCCCGCAGAGGGACCCCCATACTTAGCAGAGAAGCCAGCTCTGTTCACCAGTGATTAGAGCCAAGCTGGGGCATCGGAGACAGTTTCTGCATCTCAAAGCAGAATGGACCATTCTGCACCTTGCAGTGCAGGCTCCTGTGGGACAGCTGATGCCTCAGAGACAGGCATATGACCTGAGAAAGTGTTCCCTGGTGGGGGGGGGTGTATAGCTCAATAAAAACAACTTTTAAAAAGTGTTCGCTGGGGCTGGAGAGATGGCTCAGTGGTTAAGAGCACTGGCTGCTCTTCCAGAGGTCCTGAGTTCAATTCCCAGCAACCACATGGTGGGCTCACAACCATCTGTAATGAGATCTCGTGTCCTCTTCTGGCATGCGGGCATACATGGAGGCAGAATGATAAATAAATAAATAAATAAATAAATAAATAAATAAATCTTTTTTTAAAAAAAGTGTTCGCTGACCTCCCTGTCAGGAAAACCTCACAGAGCACTCTCCTATGAACCTGGATGGCCCTAGATCACTCCCTCAGGAGTGATATGTAACTAGATATGTAGGGAGTGCTGCAGCCTCTCATGACCTGCGGGGGTTTTTTTTATGTGTGGATGATATTTTAAAAAGTTGAAAGTCAGACTTTTTTGGTTTTTCGAGACAGGGTTTCACTGCAGCTTTTTGGAGCCTGTCCTGGAACTCTCTCTGTAGACCAGATTGGCTTCGAACTCACAGAGATCCGCCTGCCTCTGCTTCCCAAGTGCTGGGATCAAAGGCGTGCACCGCCACTGCCCGTGACTTGCGTTTTAAGTCCACTTGTATGAGTAGGGCGAGCAGTGTAAACCCAGGGTGCGATGTTCAGGCAACGGCAGGAGTTCCCCTGTCCTCTTGGGCACTGGGCAGGCGCACCTGCATGTGACGGACTTGTGCACCACAGGCACCACAGCCTAGCTGCTGGCTCCCGTGTGCTATGGTGGGTGACTACGTCCACACTAGGCAATGGGCTCATCAGCTCGTGCAGAACCTACTAGTATCTCCAGGAATCATAGCTGTGGTTGTAAAACTGGCTACAGGTATGATCTCTCACTCCAGTAAGCCCCAAAGCCTGGCAGAGCACACAGGCCTGCACCAACACTGGTGTGTGATGTATCACATGACAGGCATGTGATCCTCAGACGCTACCCTGTGACTCATGAGGATGAGAGCTCAAAATGACTTGGACAAGACTGTACCCAGCCAGGAGGAAGGAGGCCAGCTTGACTTGACATCCTGAACCCTTGTGCTCTCCTGCCTCAATCAAACATGTCTGATTATGATTAATTGCCATTCTGAAAGACCATGACAAGCTAACCAGTTTCTGTGACCGCATGATGGGGACCCTTGAAAGGACCCCTGAAACACTTTTGAAGAAGTAAAGCTGAGATGTGGGTGTGTGTAAACGTTAGGTGGTGGCCGCGGGAAATGCAGATCGGACATGTGAAATGGTCCAGGTGTGCACACGGGGAGCCGCCAGGCTTGGGGTTTGGTGACAGCGCTGCCTTCAGGTCACCGTGTCTTGACATGTAATTCTCCCTTGACCATACTGACCTGGCCCCATTCCTCCCCCTTTGACCTCCTGTATGGAATAGCTCCTATATAAACACTGCGTTGGGGCTCACAAGCCATAGCCACAGGTTCACCAAGACTTGGCCAGGGAATGATGCACACCACCCTGGCTCCCATGGTTGCTTACGGCACTTGGACAGGGAGGCTTGTGGATAGTAACTGGAAAAAGCAAGTTTGTCAACAAAAATGAACGAGCTTGGAAATGAGCCAGAGTTGGCTTGACCGTCCTGTCACCTCTGACCAGTCATCCGGTCTTGGCTGCCTTCATGTCTGTCTTGATGCCTCTGGAATTCCCCCATTCAGCCTGCCTGGGCCATGGGAGCCCATCTTACACTCTGCCCGTGATACTTCCCATCTGCCAGGAAGGGTTGATGTAACCCCCATAGCTGCGTTAGCCTCACAGGAAGTGAGAGTGTCACTTCCAGGGTGGAAGCTGTGATCCCATTGGCTCCTGGCCCTCACCCCTAGGACTGGCTCAGGGAGCAGTGGAGAAAGGCAACCAGCCACACTGGTGGAGACAACATTCAAAGGATGGATTCATGTTGATATGGGGAGAGGGAGGGGTTCCACATTCCGTAGTCTGCCTGGTGAAGTGGGAGGTGCTAGCATCAGGGGGCGGGACTCCTAGAGGACCAGCTCTTGTGGGCTCTGTGCTTGTCCTTTTCACCTGTGTGGTCACAGTGTTGGTGAGAAGTCAGACACATGCACACATACATGCACACGCACGCACACACATACACGTGCACACACACATACATGCACACACACATACATGCACACACACACACATGGACAGAGCAGAACAGACCTACAGTGCAGGGCCACCAGGTCACGGCCAGGGACACAGGAGGGATTCCCTGGACGACTCGGGCTGTTACTCTGCCACTGAGGATTTGACTCATCTGTGCCACTCTGTCCCGCAGGAAACGAGAGAGTATGAAGTTTCCATCTAACAGAAGTTGCCCTGGAAAGGGGGACTTGAGAGGTGGACATGCAGACACGGACCGTCGGGACCTCCTCGGACATCCATCAGAGACCTCGTGGCACTGGGCTGCAGCCACCGCAGCAGCCATCCTTCTCCTCTACACTTTTGATTCAAAGATTCACTGTTTCTCCGCACTATTTACTCTATTTAAATTGAAGGAATTGAAATCGGTGAATTTGGTACAACTGGGGGCTGCAGCCAAGGTCACGCGACAGCCTCCATTACCAAGGCAAACATCAGCAGGTAACAGCCCAGCGGCGAGCCAGTCCGGTTGGATCAGCAGTGCCTCACTTGGGCTGCACCCCCCTGTATGGTCTTCAGCAGCAGGCCATGGCTTACTTGGTACAAACAGGAGCCCCAGGGTTGTCGGAATGTCCTCTTGCAGGGCTTGCCTTGGAGGAATTTAAGCCTGAGTACTTAAGCCCAGTTATTTCTCCTCCAAAACAAAACCCATGTCCTCTTCTTCGATTTTAAAAGTGTTTGAAATGTTGGGCCCACCCTCTCCCTCCAACGGCCCTCCCAAAGCAGCAAAGATTTGCTAAGTATTCTCTGGCTCAAGCAACACTGGTCAGGTGAGAAAACGGCCCTCTTTCTTTAAAAGGGATAAGCACCAAGGAGGACTGTCAGGGAGGAGGCACAGGGATCTTGGGGAGGGGGACTCCAAAGAGGGATGGATGCCAGGTGAGCTGTGTACTGGAACCCACTTCTGCTGGCAGGGTCTCCCTGAGGCTAAGGTCATGAAGCCACTGGCAGCTTGGACTACAGAGTCACAGGATCTGCTATGGGGTGCCCTGACCTGAAAACCAGAGATCAGCTCTGACTCTCACCTGGGGTTGTAGAAAGTCTGAACCTTTGCCCTAGGTGGGACTTAAGTACCTAAGATGTTACCTCCAGCTTCCCTTGTTCTCACATGCCCCTTGGCAGGGAAGGTGCTGAGTTAGAAGGTCCTCCCTGGCCTCTGAGGCTCTGAGTCAGGGAACGGCATCAGGGCCCCAACAGATGCCGCGTGTACAGAGCAGGGTGGAAACCACAGGAGAACAAGGCCCAAGACCCAGCTTGAACCTCAGTAAAGACAGTGTTTCCAATAACAGGCCCTCCCTATCAGGGTCCTCGGAACCCCAGTCCAGGGCAGCCAGAGGCCGTGGCTCTCCAGAAGTTGGTTTTCTAAGTACAGTCATGAAGAAAAGTGTAGGGGTGGGGTGCTGGGGGAACAGGAGGTATGAGAAGCAGTGATCATGTGCGAACCACGTGTTGACCAGGAGGGGGCTCACCTTCCTTCAGGAAAGCCCCCTGCAGTGAATGCCTGACCGCTGTGGCTGGGGGTTTCTGGCCACAGTGGAACCAGAGGAGAAATCATGCAGGCTCTATGGAGCAGGGATTCTTTGGGAAAGACCCCACCTATGAATAATGTGGACCCTTTCTCCCAGAGGCAGAACCTATTTGAGATGCTTCCATCCCCAGCCCTGGGTCACCTAGGAACTCTGTCCTTGCTGTTTCATTGTCGTGTACTCTATGGCCCTGTGGACACGAAGCACTTGACTTCTATCAGGTCTGACCATGTGTGAGGCCCTTCTAACCTGCTCCCCAAAGCTGACCAGGTCATGCCCGGGACGTTTCTTAGCTACTGGAGTGGATAAGAAAAAAAAAAGTTGATTTCTTCTTTTTTTTTTGCAGAATACCCAATGTCTTAGTTCTGTCTTGGTGGTACAGTCTCTGTAATCATGGTTTAAAATGTGCTCTAGCCTAGAGGGGAATCATGCGCACTCACAATGGTTGAAAGGACATGTTGGTGTCTATTTTTTTTTAAATACCTGACTATGTATTTGTAACATGTAAAGGTTTGAAGCAAAAAACAAAAAAAAAAACAAAAACAAAAAAAAAAAAAAAAAAAACCAAAAAAAAAAAACCATGATGCTACCAGTGCCGAATATAAAAAGGTATCTCGTCATGGCCATCCCTGTCTGTTTTTACAAGAAGGAAATTTGAAACCATGAGGAGTAAATATTTTTGAACTGGATACACTCGTTAGCCCTCCCCACAAGCAGTAACCTGTTCTGACGTCAGTGGGGAAACACGTTTACAAGACGCAGGCTTCCCGAATGTGGGCATCCTTCATGCTGAGGACGCAGGCTGCACCTGTCAGCGCTACGTGTGCTTTCATGTGCAGAGCCCCCTCCCTCTTCTGCCGGGAGCTCATTTCCCCGCCCCCCCCCCAGCTTCCTTTGTGGTAAACTCACTTTGCCAGGATAACTCTGTCTGGGGGCCATCTTTCAAGTGATCCCACCCCGAGCCTTTGATACCGGCTCTTTGGAGAATTCACAAACCTCAGGAGACAACTCTGGAAACCCACACACAGCCCTGGAGAAAGAGAAGGGTTACAGCCAGAATGGCAGCAACCACGGGGACTCCGACGAACCATGGATAGCTTCAGAGACCGTAGGCAAAACGACCTCTCCTTATGGACATGCCCTTTCTGCGTCTGATGAGACCCAGTGAGACGTACTCCACGTCCGGTCCTGTGCGGCCACTCAGCACCCGCAGAGGTAGGCGTCTTCTTGGATGCTTGCTTTTTCATTTATCATCAAACAGAATAATAAAAAAGAAAACTTCTAAGCTAGAAAAATGAAGTCATTTCTCCACTTTGTATATATTGCTGCTAATAAAACAGATATAAAAGAGTGGTGGATGTGATTTTGTTCCCAAGGCTCCAGGGTGACACCAAGGGCCATGTTTCCAGCTTCTGAGGATAGGGGTGAGGTACTTCAGATGCTGAGGCAAGAGTTTACCCTCTCTTCATGCCCACAGGCCATGTTTAAGGGATGTTTAGAGCAAGACCTATCTGAGGGGATTGCTACCAACACAGCCAGGACTTCAGTCCTCAGGCAGTCTCGACAAAAGAGACCCGCCTCTCAGAGCTGTGGGAGACTGCAGGTTCAACATCAGTATGCTTGTTCATCTCCTGTTCTGTGGGGAGGTCTTTTTCTGGCTTGAAGTGGCCCTTTTTATGCAGTCTTTTCATAGCTGAGGGGAGTAGAGAGAGGGAAGGAGGGAGGGGCAGAAGGAAGAGGAGGGGAAGGGCACTGGTCCCAAGAAAATCCATTCCAGTAGACCCCCAAGACTCAGGCATGATCTTCCATCAGTCCTAGAGGCCCCAGGGTAGGGATAGCATCACGCCTATGGCTCTGCAACAGACTACCCTATTCCACACTCCCTGCCTCTGGGTACCAGAAGGGAGAAAGCAGAGTTAATGGATCAGGGCCCAGTGATGTGGCTATGTGGTAAAGTGTTTGCCACCAAGCCTGAATGATTTGAGTGTGATCCTGGGACCCACATGGTTGGAGAAAGCCAACTCCTAGCTCTCCTCTGACCTCCTCGTGCAATGGTGTGTGTCCCACACACTAGCAAACAAGCACACCAAAATAAGTGTAATTCAATATTTTTTTATTCAATAGATCAAAAGAGTCAAAGCCATCCATGAAGATACACACGTTTCCGTTCCTGTAATAATGTATTTGAATACTAGATAATTTTCAAATGTGTTTTTCAAAAGAAGATTCCAGATCGTTTCTAAAGGTGGGAAAAAATGGAGGAGGGGGGGGGAGACATGTTTCTGGATTCCAGCAGAGGGAGACAGAGGGCAGGATTATTAACTCAAGTCTGTCCTGAGCTACTAGTAAAGACTGTATCTCAAGAAACAAAACCAAACAAAAGTTTCCAAAGATTACAAAGTTTTCAGTTCATGTATCTGAACTAGTAGACTTCCTCAGTAAACATGAATAAAGAGATGTTGTTTGTTCCTCTATCAGCAAAGTCTGTGTGTGTGTTGTCTGTTCCCTTCTTGAGACAGGGGTCTCAGCCATGAGTCACAGGGAATGCAGCCCTCAGACTGTGAATTGTGGTTGGTTCCATTCACATCAGTTCTGCTGCAGTTCCCAATCTGCCTCAGTGGCTGGGCATGCTCCCCTACACTCTACACAGCAAGGCTCTCTAGAGCTGAAGGGTGGGGCAGACAGCAGTCTAGGGAGAGTGAGCACCCGGTTTCCTGAAGAGGCAGACGGACGGCGGCTCCAAGTCCATCCCCTTGCTCCTACTCTAACCCAGTCAGATGCTTTGGAGCACAGCAGTCCCTGTGTGAAGCAACTGCAAGGCAGCAACAGAAGTAAGAACACAGTGGGCAAGGGAGAGGCTGCGCTCCTCCACATGAGCAAAGATCTGAGGGCACAGCATGAGCCAGCATCGCAGGAGCTTTCTGGCAGCGATAGCACAGAGGGGGGCCCTAGGGAGCCTGGACACGGGGAGGACAGGAGCACTGTTCACAAGAGTCCACCAGAACCTGAGCACGTGGGAGGACAGGAGCACTGTTCATAAGAGTCCACCAGAACCTGAGCACGGGGGAGGACGGGAGCACTGTTCACAAGAGTCCAACCAGAGTCTGAGCACAGGGAGGAGGGAGCACTGTTCAAAAGAGTCCATCAGAGCCTGAGCATGGGGAGGACGGGAGCACTGTTCACAAGAGTCCACCAGAGCCTGAGCATGGGGAGGACGGGAACACTGTTCACAGGAGTCCACCCAGAGCCTGAGCACAGGGAGGACAGAAGGCACTCCTGCCTCAGCATCCTAAGTGCTGGAGTGACAGATGAGTCACTCACACGTCTTCACAGGAGGAAGGAGTGTGTGGGCAAGCCTCACTATCCAGATATTGTCACAGACCTGCCCTACACACGTGTGTGTGTGTGTGTGTGTGTTAGGCACGGTTACTACTGCTGCAGTGAAAACACCATGACCAAGCGCAGTTGGGGAGGAAAGGGTTATCTGGCTTACACTTCCACATTGCTGTTCATCACCAAAGGAAGTCAGGACAGGAACCCAGCAGGGCAGGAACCTGAAGGCAGGAGCTGATGCAGAGGCCAGGGAGGAGTGCTGCTTACTGGCTTGCTCAGCCCACTTTCTTATATAGAACCCAGGACCACCCACAGTGGGCTGCCCCCCACCCCCATAAATCACTAAAAAAATGCCCTACAGCTGGATCTTAGGAAGGCATTGTCTCAATTAAGGTTCCTTCCTCTCAGATAACTCTAGTTCGTGTTGTCAGATTGACATATGTCAAGCAAGCACAGTGTCCAAGCAGGCATGTCAGGAAGTCTCATTCCATGAAGTGTCTGGAGCTGGCACACACATGGTGCCAGGCCAAGCCGTGGGAACTGTTTATAGTCAGGCGTCTGCACCGGCCTGACCTTGGCATGGTGTCATCTGCACCGGCCTGACCTTGGCATGTGTCATCTGCAACCGGGCCTGACCTTGGGCATGTGGTCATCTGCCACGGCCTGACCTTGGGCATGTGTCATCTGCAACCGGCCTGACCTTGGGCATGTGGTCAATCTGCACCGGCCTGACCTTGGGCATGTGTCATCTTGCACTAGCCTGACCTGGGCATGTGTCATCTGCACCGGCCTGACCTTGGGCATGTGGTGTCCTCATCTGCAGCCACTGAGAGCACCTCCTGTGCACATTCACCTCCGTTCCCTTTTTAAAAGGGCCCTGCCCACCTCTCCTCCCTCCCTCGCTCCAGTCTCTCCCTCTCCCCCATTCTCCCTCTTTTCCTTCTCCCCCTCTCCTTCCTACCCTCTTTTCTCCTGCCCCAGAAACAGGTCTCCCCCTCCTCCTCTCCCCCTTTTCCATCCACTGTTTTTGGAAACCCCCCAATAAAAAAACAAAAACAAACACAAAACAAAACCCTCCACCTGAACGCTGTCGCAAGGTGTCTTTCTCTCTCACACCACACATTACAACATTGGTTCCCTGGCGTGGGAAGGCCTTCTGGCACTTTCCTCCTGCTGCAGGCAGTTTAAGGGCACGCCATATCCTAGAACCTGGTCTACATACGACACCCTCACTTCTCTGGATGGCTGAGTTCCCTTCATCCAACATGACATGATCGGTAAGCCCCTCCCCTTCCCCACCCTTGGCTAGTTCACAAGAGTGAGGATTCATCTAGTCCTCTCGAGTGTGATTTCTAGACTTTTGGTTTCGATAAGCCCTGGTACCAGGCAATCATGGCTCCTTTCGGGCTCAAAGCCCTTGACCTCTGCCCTTTGCATGAGACCCCCCTGGGAGGGCCGATGCCAGTCTCATTTCTTGACCCTGCCCTAGTGCCTGCAACTAGTGCCTTTCTCGAGACCCTTGTTTGATAAAAAGCCATTGGATCTCATTCTGTCTTACTTGTGGGAATAAGCCTACCAAATAACTGCTTCCTGGCACTCTATATCCTGATATTTCACAAGACCTTTGCAACATTCTGCCAGTGATCCTGATCTCTGCAGCACGTGGCATGTTTGCTCAGTGGCAGAGCTCACTGAAAGGCAATCACTTCATGCTGGGACCCCACCTCCTGCTCCACCTTCAACAGATCTGCTCTTTTCCACCTGCAACAAATATGCTTTCTTGTTCACTGGGGGCTTTTCCTTCCATTCAATACTGGCAATTGGATCTCTGGTGGGACTACCGCCTCTGACCATTCCCTCTGGATGTGAGGCTTCCTTTCTTGAGCAGTCCTCTCCTCGCCTTCTGGCTTTTCTCAAAGTCCTGGTACCAGGTGACTGTGTCTTTTTTGAGCTCAGAGCCCTTGGCCCCTGCCCTCTGCATGACAACCCACTGGCCAGCCTGTGCTGTCTCGACACTGACCCTCTCTGAATTCCTGGGATGCCAGGAATTGCAGACCCTTGGATCTTCTCTGCCTCGTTCCTGGGAACTGGATCATTGTTTATGCCTCCTTGGCCCACTGGGATGTTTTGGAGACCCACTGGCCATTCCTGACCAGCTATTGTTGCAGGACTACCAGCTGCCACAGAGCTGGAGGCACAAGACCATCAGACACGTCCAGGAAAGGATCAGGCGCTTTAAGCCCTAGGGAGTCGACTTGGATCCGCCTCAAACAGCATTTTGCCAGGTCCAAGCAATGCCTGATGGTTCCACAGAGCCCGGACAGTGAAGTGAAACAGCCAGATACGCCAGCACCCCAGCTTTCCCAGGTCCCCCCAAAGATGAATGACACCCCCAGGTCAGGAAGAAGTAGTCTTGAGAACAGGGCGTCCTCATCTCTGCCTCACCTTCTACCCCTTTCTAACTCCTCACCTCTTTGTGATAAAAAGAATGTTAGCATTCAGGCATCTGCACTGGCCTAGCCGTGGGGTCCTGACGCGATACGTCCTCAGTGCCAGCCGCTAAGAGCACCTCCTCTGCACACTCACTATGTTCCCTTTTAAAATGGGCCTGCCCACCTCCATCCCTCCCTATTTCTGTCTCCATCTGTCTCCTCTTCCCTTATCACCAAAGGCCAGTCTCTCCTTTTCCCCTCCCCGCTTTCCCATTCACTTTTCCCCAAGGAGACAAACCCTCCACCTGAGCTCTGTCGAATGGCATCTTTCTCTCTTGTGCCGCTTTTTCTAAATTACAGCAGGTATGGCTACACAATACCAGCCTCTGCTGGCGGCTGAAGGCTCTCACCAGCTGAGGTCAAGGAGCTTCAGTGTGCAAAGGAGATTGCAGAAAAACCAATGGAGAGGACAGCCCAGCAGGGAGGGACATGGCCAGGCTAAGGCAGAGCCCAGACTCGGTGCCCTGCTGCGCTGGCAGGTACCCAATGGCCTGCAATGGGTCCTTCTTCTCACAGGACTCCCTGCATGTTCCTAAGGCCACAAGGCACAGGGGGTAATGGTTGTAGTTGATGTGGAATGTGTTATTGCTGAGTCCAACCTGGGCTATGTGTGACTGGGAAGAGGAAAGAAAATGAACCCCTGGATGTGGGAGGTGGAAACAGGAGGATTGTGGGAAACTGAAGGGTATCATGAGCTTAACAGCAAGACCCTGCCAGAGGGGGGTGAGAGGGGAGAGAGAGTATGGGAGAATACAGAGAGACTCTGAACTGAACGAGTGCACAGGTGTCCATGAGAAACTGAGGATAGGACAGGACCAGCCCTAGGAGTCCCCCAGGGTGGTCACGTGGCTGCTGCAAGTGAGAGGTGCTGCAGGTGAGGGGCAGGCTCTAAGCAAGGGGTGGTACGGGTCGAGAGGTTGGTGGCTGCCACTACTACATCTCACGTTCTGGCTCCTGAACATCCTCACTACTTACAAAAGCCATCCAGCCAAGGCAGGGACAAGCAGCCCACTCACAAGGCTTCTTGCGGCTCCGTGTTCACACTTCTGTGTCACCAGAGAGTGTCACAGTGAATCTGGACTGGGTGTGCTCAGTAACTGCAGTTAATGGTTACGGGACAAGGTGACGTGTGTTGGGTGGCAAGGGGCTGAGCACGCAGAACCAGCCAGGCTGGTGCTGGTGCTGTCTCGGGTCTGGCAGGGTGGACCTGCTTCCTCCCATCTAACCTAACTGCTCTTAGGTTAAGGAAGAGGCTCCTCAGGAGACCCCTGTGGTCACAACCATAGTCCTAGTATCCAAGATGCCCCTGCTCCCCTGGAAATGGACACAATTTAGTTTCCTGACCCAGCAGCCAGGAACCTAGACTGGGGCTAGACAGAGACTCAAGGTGTCACAGAGGGACCTGTGGGCAGAGAAATGGGATCTGTACCAGCACGGTCTTAAGTCACACTTGTGGGAGTGGGTCTGACCTCTGGAGCTCCCTGGGTCCTGCTCTTGCTGGGGGAACAGCTCCCACTCCAGTATATCAGAGGCGCGGAGCCTGTTTGTCTACCCCAAGTGGCTTCATGCAAACTCCACCCTGGGACACTGTGACTAGGGGGCTCCAGGAACCGAGCCAGTAGAGGGTGTTGCATGGTACCCTAGAGTTTACCACCTCTGTCTCTGTGACATTAAGACTCATCTACAGAAGGGAGGTGACAAGCTACGAGCCTAGCTTGGATCTGCTAGAACCAAAGCCTAAGACCAGCCCCATGATGCCCCAGGCAATGCCAGCAGGGGCCTGGATCCCAGAAAGGGCTTTCACACCAAGCTTCCTCATCCCACCCTCCACACTTGAAGACAGGTCACAATGTGACTACTTCTGGAATTAACTAAAACCAAGTACCTGGGCACAGCTCTGAGGGATTGTCTTGATTGGATCATTTGAAGTGGGAAGATCAACCCTAAACAGACAATCTGAGGTTGAAAGAGCCACCCTTAATCGGGGCCACACCATCTGGTGGCAGCCCACATCAAAGGACGGAAGAAGGGAGCGCCTGCCCTTTCCTGCTCACCTCGGCTTAGTCCTGCTGCTAACGGCGTTAGAGCCCACTTCTTCAGGATTCTAACATATACTAAAGTCGGCTGAGACGTCTATCCTCGTGGACTGCACAGCTATTAGAGTCTTAGACTGTCCATTGGTAGATAGACAGGTATTGTTGGACTAGCTGGTCCGCAGCCTGTAAGCCATTCTAATAAATTCCCACCCCAACCCCTACTGTGTGTGTGTGTGTGTGTGGTGTGTGTGTGTGTGTTGCGCGTGCACACACACGCATGCGCGCTATCAGTTCTGTTCCTCTAGAGAACCCTGACTTATACACCATCCGTCTCTACACTTTCCCTGCGGGGTGCTGGCTGTTTTCTGTGGATAATGACATCTGATGAAATGGATTCTATCCCAATTGAAGCAGAATTCTGTCTGGAGAAGTGGCAGGCTGCCCTTCACTCTTGGCAGAAAAAAAAAGAAACCAAGGTCATTGTTATCTCTCCCTTGCTCAAGAAGCAGGCCCAGGTTATAGATTGAATATATATTATGTAGAGAGAGGTAGATATAGAACGACAGACAGAGATGAGACAGAGAGACAGCGATAAAGATAGCCACGGAAAGACAGAGACAAATGTAGTTAGAGATGGCAGACGCAGACTTGCACGGTTGCCATGGACTCCTGGATCCTATGATGTTTTACTCAGAGACTCAACTTCTAGTCCACAAAGATGTTTAACCTCACTGCTAGACCTCTCTCAAAAGGGGGTGGGGGCAGAAAGGGAGTTGGGGGTTGGCTCAGTCTAGAGCCGTGTGCCTGTGTTCAATCCATGGGAAAACCCAACTCTGAGATTTCCTAAGAGGGGCAGAGTGGGAATCAAAGCACCAGGCCTGCCACATGGGGAAACTTCCTTTCAGATTCTCTGGGCCACATTTTCCTAAGACTGTCTCTCCTCTTCCCAGAAAAAAACAATGAAAAGAAAAGATACACAATGATTTTTAAAAATTAATCAAAAACTATGCAAATCTTCCATGTACCTTTAACTCTGGGGTGCCAAGCCATGGTTCTGAAGCACCTGCTCACGATTCAGGGATACCTGGCCATGGTTCTAGGGTATCTGGCCACGGTTTGAGAGCACATGGCCATGACTCTGCAGTGCCTGGCCATGGCTCTGGAGTCCCTGACCACTGTTTAGACAGAGATTTCACCATTGGCTCAGATGTGTGCCATGGCTTAAGCTGAGCCAGTGGGGAAAGATGGAACTTGAAACATACTAGTACTAAAAACAATGTTACTACTGGAAAACTCTCCACCTAGTCAGTGTGACTGTCACCAATAAACCCAGAACACACCAGGAAGGATGTGGAGAGAGAGGAATCCTTAAGAAAGGGATTGTGGAAATCAATTTAAAGGTTAATCAAAAAAATTAAAAATAGAACTATGATATGGCCTAGCTATTTCACTCCTGGGGTGCACCCAGAGCACCCCACACCCTCATAGAGATATTTGCACCCTTGTTCATTGCTGCTCTATTACTGGAACAGAATTTGAACCAACCGAGTTGTCAACAAATAAATGAATAATGAAACTTTGTTGTAAATGCATAAAACGGAATAGTATTCATCCCTAAAGAAAAATGAAATAACAAAATTTGCAAGGAAATGGATTGGCTTATCATGTATACTATTAAGTGAGGTCACACAATGTCAGAAATAAACAAACCACCTGTTCTCTCTCATATGTGGGATCTAGACAAGAATACAAGTATGCTTGTAAGCGAATGTATATGTGGGTTAGTGTAGCATACAGACTGCAGTAGAGCATGCAGGCTGCAGTAGAGCATACAGGCTGTAGTAGAGCATGCAGACTACAGTAGAGCATACAGGCTGCAGTGTAGCATACAGAATGCAGTAGAGCATGCAGACTGCAGTAGAGCATGCAGACTGCAGTAGAGCATACAGACTGCAGTAGAAAATGGCAGTAGAGACTGCAGTAGAGCATACGTCTAGACTATAGTAGAGCATGCAGGCTGCAGTAGAGCATACAGGCTGCAGTAGAGCATGCAGACTACAGTAGAACATGCAGACTACAGTAGAGCATGCAGACTACAGTAGAGCATGCAGACTGCAGTAGAGCATGCAGACTGCAGTAGAGCATGCAGGCTGTAGTAGAGCATACAGGCTTCTGTAGAGCATACAGATGGCAGTAGAGCATGCAGGCTGCAGTAGAGCATACAGGCTGTAGTAGAGTATGCAGACTACAGTAGAGCATACAGGCTGCAGTGTAGCATGCAGACTGCAGTAGAACATGCAGACTACAGTAGAGCATGCAGACTGCAGTAGAGCATACAGACCGCAGTAGAAAATGGCAGTAGAGACTGCAGTAGAGCATACGTCTAGACTGTAGTAGAGCATGCAGGCTGCAGTAGAGCATACAGGCTGCAGTAGAGCATGCAGACTGCAGTAGAACATGCAGACTACAGTAGAGCATGCAGACTGCAGTAGAGAATACAGACCGTAGTAGAAAATGGCAGTAGAGACTGCAGTAGAGCATGCAGACTACAGTAGAGCATGCAGACTACAGTAGAGCATGCAGACTGCAGTACAGCATGCAGACTGCAGTAGAGCATACAGACCGCAGTAGAGCATACAGACCGCTGTAGAGCATGCAGGCTGCAGTAGAGCATACAGAGAAAGGCTGACTACAGGCTTGAGGATGGACTGAATACAGGCAATGGACATGAGTCATGAAAGCGGATGCAGAGCCAATTGTCCAGCTCTAACTCTGTTGTGGATTTTTCACTTTTGGTAGTGGGTAAGTGTATAAGGATATATTCTATAGTGAGAGTATTAAAGGCCGTGGGATGTCCAACAGTTCATCCTGAATGCCATCTCTAACTATAGAGGGGTTCATGGAGTTGCATGTCTTTAGATCAGGTTAATTTCAGTGTGTGTTTGTTTTGATTCACAATTTTTATAAAGTTTAAAATGAATTTTTAAAAATATTCTAAATATGAACTTCAACTTGAGCTGGCTGTGCTGTTATTTGTATGTGTGTGTGTTTGTCTGTGTGAAGGTCAAAGGACAGGTTACAACAGTCTGTTCTTGCCTCACACTTGATGGGTTGCAGAGATCACTCTGGCCATGAGGCGGGGCAGCAGGCACCTTTGCTCACTGAGTCAGCTGACTCGCTGCCCCACACTACACTTCGTCTAGCAGCAGGCCCTGTGCCCTTCCTGAGATGCACTCAGCGCTGTAGCCTATAGACCTGCGAGCCTGCCTGGTACATGTGGGTGACTCTTAAGAGGATAAAGCCCTGCTGTATTCTTACCACAACAGAGATTTTAATCACAAAGAAAATTAAAGTGTCATCTATCCATGTCCAAGCACAGTCCTGTATGTGAGTCCCAGTGGCCTTCCATTTTGCTTTACTGTGTGAAATATATAGATGTTTTAAATGTTGTCACATTCTGACCAGCTTATGTGGCACAGGCCTGTAATACCAGCATCTAGGAAGCTGAGGCAGGAGAACTGCAAACTCTAAGTTAACGTGAACTATGTAGTGTGAAAGAGTCTCGTGATGGCTGTAATGATTTAATCATGCAGAACCAGTTCAAAACGCAGGAAGTGCCCTTTCTTAACGCCCAGGTCATACCCTTACACTCTGTGTCTGAGAACCATTGGCGTGTGCTGTCTGGTTCCTGCCCTTCCCCACCATGCCTTTTGTTCATGTTTTGAAGCACCAGAGATCCCATGTAACTGGAAAGAAACAGAGATGCATCTTGCCTCATCTTCTTGATACATTTCCACTGATAGCTGCAGCTGATGGGGGTTCCGTGTGATGGAGTCTTAGCTCTCGGTGGGCTTAACTTGAGGTGCAATGCTTTTGGGTAATCATTAGCCACCAGAGCCACCTCAAGCCAGTCCCTTGCCCTGCCGTTATCCCACACCCAAGAAGAATGAGGAAACAAGGCAAACAGAGCAGATGTGGATTTTGCTTAAGGGAGGAATGCCAGGGCATGATCTGCCCAGCAGCCACTGTGGGTTTTAGGGTGGGAACTGGATGGAGACCGAGGTCAACTGTGCAACTGCAGGTGTTGTCTGTTATTGTCCCTGCACACTTTTATAGGCAGATCACATGCGTGTCGAGCGACCAGGAATCTCCAGCTGCATTCCAGAGCTGAGAAGAACATGTGCGCTCTCACACACACGCCAATATGTAAAAACCACAAACCCCTGAAGCAACTAGTCCAGCCTGGAATTTGCTACAAAACACCTAGAGCTGCTAAGAATGTGTCCCACCAGGAACAAATCTTTCAGGCTAGTAAATGCCAGCCAGTGGAAAAACACCCGAGCTAGCCAGCTCCACACCCGGCTCCATGATCGCAGGAATAGCACACGTGTCAGTCCCCACACCTGATCTACCCCTGGCTCCAAAGCTGAAGACATTTGGAACAGTGACCTATGGTGTGTGATGGCTCCCAGGCCCCAAAACGCTGGGGTTGGGGCTTTGTCTTCATCCCGCTTCTCTTTCTTGAGAAGGTCAAGTTAACAGTGTCAGAGGCAGCCCCAGAACACAGCCTTTTGCCATTCACTCTAGCCAACAGACTGACATGCATTCCCAGGTGGCAGTTCCTATGCGCTGAACCTGCCACCGCCTCTTCAAAACTGCTGGTTTCCATGGAAACCAAAAGCACTCTTGCTGGAAGAGCTGCTGGGAATTGCAAATCAAGATGCCCCAAACTACCCCTGCAGCACATTTCTGATTTGAAGGGGAAACAGTAGCTCAGATATGCACTGGAGATGGGGTAGGGGGAAGGTGGGAAAGTGGGAGTGGGGCTGGAGCCTTAAAAAAAGACTTGAGACCATTTGTTTCCAGACCCTAACATCCTGTCTGACCCCACCACACTCTCTCCATCCCAGCAACCTGGCTGGGCTGCCTCCTTTTCAAAATGATCTCCCAGGAGATGTAGAGAAGGTGAATCTGGGGTGCAAGCGCTCCTGGCGTTAGGGTCTGACTTGCTGATTACAGGGCTCGTGTTCTGACAAGGCAACACAGGTAACGATGTGCCTCTGGGCACCACCCCACCCCAGAGGCCTCTGCTGCTATCCCTCCTCCTCTCCAGGCTGCCAAAGGGCTGCCAGCTCAGAGGTCATTATAGTCCTGTTCTCAGAGTCCGCTGCGAGACAGGAATGCAAAGAGAAAGGGAAGGATTTCTAACAGCTGCCAGGCTGGCGCATCACAAGAAGGGATTTTAAAGACAACTCAAGACTCTGTTTTTTAAAACTTCATTGAAAAAATACTTAGAGAAAATCTATAGACAAAAGCTAGGCATGACAAATATGCCCATAACCCCAGCACTTAAGAGGCAGAGGTGGGTGGAGCAGATGAGACTAGCTCAGACTCCATGAGACCCTGGCTTAAAACAAAGTGAAGTCTCCAATTGTTTTTCTGTTAGGAAGTCCAAGCTTGACAGCTGGTGAATTTTCCTGGTCTTGGCCGAGGATGGCTTTGTGGGTAAAGTGCTTACCATGTGCATGAGGACCTGACTTCAACTCCCAGCACCCATGTAACCCAGGCGTGGTGACATCCACTTATAATCCTGGCTGGAGTGGAAGACGGGAGAATGGCTGTGAACGACTAGTCAGTCATCTGTGAGAGATAGGTGGCCGGTGTCTGAGGAAAGACACCAAAGTTGTTTCCTGACTCTACATGCTCACAAGTGCACCTACACACACTCATGCGTGCGTGCACACACACACACACACACACACACACACACACACACACACACACCTCAAAAATACCTGTGGCCTTTGCCCTTTCACTTTTCCCAAGATACAAATGGTCAATGGCACGTCTGTTTCCAGCACTACCGTCCCATTCCTCCCACAGCTGCCCAAGAGAGAAACTGGGATTAACTGGTTCCGTCCTCGGCCCTTCCAGTCACTATGTTCATCCACTTCTCGTGGCTGTTATGAAAAGCTACAAGGGGTCTACTTTACAAAGGCTGGATATCAAGTGCGGAATCGGGAGGGCGAGGTAGGATGCTTGGTGTGAGCTTGAGGCCAGCCTGGGAAACAGTAAGATCCAGCCTAACCTGGGCTACAGAGTGAAGCCCTTTTTCAAGCATTTTGCTTTTTTCTGGGACACAGGCCAGGAGCCACAGAGTCTGAGGGCCTGACCTGCTAATGGCCTTCATGCTGGCAGGGTCCCAAGACGGCACAGAATATTGTGTGGCAAGAAACAGTGGTTCCGTGCATGTCTGATCTCTCACCCTCTTCCTCTAACACCACCAGAAATCAATGACACAGGCTCACCCTAATGACCTTGCCCCATTATAATCACCTCCTAGAGGCCACATCCCTGAATGCCATAGTACAATTCCTTTTTATCACTCAATGCCCAGCAATGAGGACCAGACTTCAGCGTGAGCTCAAAAAACAAGCCACAGCCTCCTCTGACCACTGCATCTTGTTCACCTTATATTCTGAGCATTTCTCAAGTTGTTTCTTTTTTTTCCAGGATAGTGATCACTGTCCTTTATGGATGCTATTACCTCTTGCAGTAGCCTCCTCGTTAACACTCTTCCATGACCTTGTCTTCCTCGGTGTATTTAACCTGTTCAAGGGTAGATTAAAGGCTCTCCCACAATGGGACTGTGGTCTGGCAGCCTTGTCATTGACACAGGACTCAGGGACAAAAATACAAACTGTATGTAACACAAGGGCTTCAAGTGGTAAGTTGGCTTTTGAAATCCAGTGGCCTAGGAAGCTCCAGCTGCCCAACATGTGGGATGGGTGGGAGGGTGCCAGCTGGAAGTCCTCATGAATACAGTCACTATGGCCACAAGGAGTGTGTGTGTGAGAGAGATCACTAGGGAGACAATGGAGCTAAATCTGGGCAGAGCAAATGAGGGAACATGACTGCACTTGGCATCTCATATTCCAAGCAAAGATTTTGGAGGAATGTGGTCCAGCAAGAGAGGAAAGAAAAACAGGAGCACTATGTGGTTTGGGCATGGGCAGAAATACTGGAAAGTTGTTAAAAGGCATTTTAATAAGAGGTAGAATTAGCTGCTGCAACACATTTGCATGGGCATGCTCACATCACCACCACCGCCATCACTAACATCAATAACACCATCACTACCACCACCACCACCAATAACACCATCACTACCACCACCACCACCAATAACACCATCACTACCACCACCACCATCAATAACACCATCACTACCACCACCATCAATAACACCATCACTACCATCACCACCATCAATAACAACATCACTGCCATCACCACTATCAATAACACCATCACTACCACCACCGCCATCAATAACACCATCACTACCACCACCACCATCAATAACACCATCACTACCACCACCGCCATCAATAACACCATCACTACCACCACCACCATCAACACCATCACTACCACCACCGCCATCAATAACACCATCACTACCATCACCACCATCAATAACACCATCACTATCACCACCATCAATAACACCATCACTACCACCACCACCACCACCATCAATAACACCATCACTACCACCACTACCATTAGTAACACCATCATTACCACTAACACCAGCACTACCACCACCGCCATCAATAACACCATCATCACCCCTAACACCATCACTACCACCACTGCCACCACCACCATCACTAACACCAGCACTACCACCACCACCATCAATAACAACATCACTGCCACCACCACCACCACCATCATATTACTGTCACCACGTACGTCTCCACCCTCGGCACTGTCCCAGTCCTGCAAGCAGCTCCAGGCACGCTTGGATCCCATGTCCACTCTTCCACCAGAGCTTTTTCATCAGAGACAGACCTGGAGCCTAAAGCCTCTCCATAGAACTGGAGAGTCGGGGCCATCTGTCCTGTCAGCATGTGTTTTACACTTCAGGAAGTCATCAGAGGCAAGAATGTGGCCCTCCTGTCACTCTCCCTGCCAAACCCACCCCTCTGTGCCCATGGAAACATTGACTGTGGGCACACACTTCCTGAGGCCAACTGAACAAGTGCGTTTAGGGACAGCTGATGGTGGGGGGAGGCAAGAGTAGAGAATCAAAAGGAGACAGTTACGAAATAATAGGAAAATTCCTCCTTCCTACGCCCATCTTCTGGGAAGGGGAGGATGGGAGCCATGTCTCTGACATGCTGCTATCAGGACTGCCCTGGTGGCTGTGCTCACATTCCAAGCACTTGCTTAGGGCCCAGCTGTGGCTGTTGTTGGTTACTGGGTTAAGTTAGCTAACTGCACAGCTGGCGCAACTGAGCAGACTCGCATCTGACACAGCGCAGATACACTGGCTAATGGGCGTCAGTGAGCCAAAGACGGCAGCATCTTAGTGTGTGAGCAAGTGGGAGACCCAGGCAGAGTAGAGAGGAATGGCTGGGGGGTAGGTAAATGCTCCCTTTCTTAGCTTTGAAAAGGCTCCACGTGTGACTCCTCTGGCTTCAAAGCCTGGATGTTTCCGAGCAATTCAGAGGTAAGCTGGGAGAAGTCCACACCAAAGGGGGGCACTGGAAAGCCCACGACAAGCCATACAGTTCTCAATGCGACCCCCAAGACCTTTGCACTGACCACCTGAGCTATGGCTTATAGACCCCAGTCCTACCCTGGAGGCTCTGGGCCCACATATGCTGGCTGGATTTTGTCAACTTGACACAAGCTAGAGTTGTCTGGGCTGGGCTAGGGGCAAGCTTGAGGGAATATTCTTGATTAGTACCCAGTACCCAGCCAGTTACGGGTAGGGCCATCCCTAAGCAAGTAGTGGGGGGTTGGTTAAGAAAGCAGGCTGAGCAAGCTACCGGGAGGAAGCTACCGGGAGCAAGCTTCCAGGAGAAAGCTACCAGGAGCAAGCTTCCAGGAGAAAGCTACCAGGAGCAAGCTTCCGGGAGGAAGCTACCGGGAGGAAGCTACCGGGAGGAAGCTACCGGGAGGAAGCTACCGGGAGCAAGCTACCGGGAGGAAGCTACCGGGAGCAAGCTACCGGGAGCAAGCTACCGGGAGCAAGCTTCCAGGAGAAAGCTACCAAGAGGAAGCTACCAGGAGAAAGGGAGAAAGCTACCAGGAGAAAGCTACCAGGAGCAAGCTACCAAGAGGAAGCTACCAGGAGAAAGGGAGAAAGCTACCAGGAGGAAGCTACCAGGAGCTAGCCAGTAATTGCTGTTCCTCTGTGGTCTCTGCTTCAGTTCTTGTCTCCAGATTCTTCCTAGGTTGTTTGTTTGTTTGTTTGTTTGTTTGTTTGAGATAGTGTCTTATTATGTGGACTTGACTGACCTCTCTGTGTAGAACAGACTGGCCTCCAACTCTCAGAGATCACCTGCCTCTGCCTCCTAAGGGCTGAGATTAAAGACATGCACAACCACCCCAGTCCTCTCCATGGAGGACTATAACCTGGGATGCATAACCCAAATGAACCCCTTCTTCTGCACGTTGTTTTTAGTTATGGTGTTTATCATAGCAATAAAAAGCCAAACTAGCCGGGCGGTGGTGGCGCACGCCTTTAATCCCAGCACTCGGGAGGCAGAGGCAGGCGGATCTCTGAGTTCGAGGCCAGCCTGGTCTACAAGAGCTAGCTCCAGGACAGGCTCTAGAAACTACAGGGAAACCCTGTCTCGAAAAACCAAAAAAAAAAAAAAGCCAAACTATGACAATAGTCAGCATCAGAACCACGGCCTCTCATTCCAATGCAGCCCTGGTGAATCTGGGACCCTCTAAAATTGAGAACCTCTGCAGATCTCCCCAGAACTTGCCACCCACACCTGCCCCTGCTATAGCTGCCCTGTATGCAATTACTGATTCAAACAAATCTCCCAAGTCTGAGCTTTGGCACCAGGTCCTGTCCCAGACTCTGCAGATGTTGGAGGGGAGGACAAAAGGGACATAAGCTATCCCCTTGGAGCCAATGACTCAAACAAGCTGTCCTAATTAGCTTTGACTATCAACTAAACATAGCCTAGTGTCACCTGGGAATAAAGTCTCCATTGAGGGACCGTCCACATCAAAATGGCCTATGTGCATGTCTAGGGGGCAGTGTGTTGGATGTTAATCAATGCAGGAGGACCCAGCCCACTGTGGGCAGCAGCATTACCTAGGCAGGTGGTCCTGGGCTGTTTAAGAAAACTAGCTATGTATGAGCATCTGCCATAGTTTGTGCTTCATGTCTTTGCTTGAGTTTCTGCCTTGACTTCAGTGCCTGACAGTCTGTGACCTGGAAAGTATATGCCAAACAAACGCTCTCCCCACTGAGTTGCTTTTGATCAGAGTATTTTACCTCAGTGACAGAATGAACCTAGAACACAGGCAGTAGTAAGCAAATGTGTAGACTCAGCATGCAGTCTGCTGATGTGGGGAGCCCAGGCAAGATGGCTTTTAGGGCTTGGACGCCAAGTGTCCCATCAAAGGCTCGTGTGCTTGGCTTCGGAGGTGAATGGATTTGTGGGTTCATCCTTCCTCAGTGATGGGTTGGTTATTTGATAGCATTATTGGAAGTGATGGAAATCAGGAGGTGGGACAAAGTTGGAGGGTATGGGTGGCCGGGGCTGTGCCTTTGAAGAGTGACTCTTGCCCCGGCCCCTTCCACCTCTCCTCTTTCTTCTTTGGTCCTTCCCATCTTCTTTCTCTTTCCCCCTCTCCTCTTCCCTCCCTCCTTCCTGGCTTCCAAGAGGGGAGTACATGAGTTCCACATGCCCCTCAGACACACTCTTCTATTTCCCACACAGTGGAGCCAACCATCTTGGACAGAAACTCCTGAAACCATTAGCCAAAATAAACGCTCCTCTTTTAGGTTGTCTGTCTCTGATGTCATTGTCGTAGTGACAAGGGGCACGGTGGGGTCCCAAAGCATCATGGAACAGTAGTGTGTATCCAAGGTTGAGAAGGTCCCCTCTGACAAGTGCCATTAAGGAGGGGCCCAGTGATTCTAAGTCCTCTAAGGCCACCACTAGTTCGTCCGCTGACCCAATTCCTCCACAACCTTCTGGATTCACTTATCCCACCGATACTGATTTGGGACTTCCTGCCAGCGGCTGTCTACTATACTCCCTGCCCAGCTCCCGTTTGCGCTTTCTGTGCTTCTCAGCAGTTCCATGGTTTCTCACAGTCCTTCCCTGATCCTACGAGCCCCTTCTATGCTCCCCATTCCATAACTGCCCCCATGCCCTTTCAGCCCATCACCGCACTGCTACAACTTTCCAGACAAACACGCCGTTCCACTCCAACCCCTTTCACGGCTGGTGTGTGTATGTGTGTACATGTGTGATGTGTGTGTGCATATGTGGGGTATGTGTATGTGTGTCTGAGTGCATGTGTGTGCGCTCATGCTGTGCCCGCCAGATGCCTCCCTCAACCACTTCTCTACTTTGTTTTTACAGTCTGTATTTTTACTATTATTATGAATCATTATTATTATGGAAAGCGTGTTAGGTTGGGTGTGTGTGTGGTGTGTGAGTGTGAACACACCACAGCACGGGTGGAGAGCATGTTAGGTTGGGGGGGTGTGTGTGAGTGTGAGCACACACAGCCGGGTGGAGAGCATGTTTAGGTTGGGGGTGTATGTGTGTGAGTGTAAAGCACACCACAGCACGGGTTGGAGAGCATGTTAGGGTTGGGGTTTGTGTGTGGTGTGTGTGTGTATGAGCACACCACAGCACGGGTGGAGAGCGTGTTAGGTTGGGGTGTGTGTGTGTGGTGAGTGTGAGCACACACGCACGGGTGGAGAGCGTGTTAGGTTGGGGTGTGGTGTGTGGTGAGTGTGAGCACACATCACAGCACGGGTGGAGGTCAGACAATATTATTAGTCATTATTAGTATGGAAAGCGTGTTAGTTGGGTGTGTGTGTGAGAGAGTGTGAGCACACCAGAGTCACGGGTGGAGAACGTGTTAGGTTGGGGTGTGTGTGTGTGTGAGTGTGAGCACACCACAGCACGGGTGGAGGTCAGAGAAACTACTTTCAGGAGTCGGCTCTCTTCTTTCTACCGTGGGATCTGGGATTTAGTCCATCAGGCCTGTACAGCAATCACCTTCACCCACTGAGCCATCTTGTCAGTCAGAGAGGATCTGGAGCTCAGAGATTCAGCTGACTAGTGAGAAATGTGACCCTGTCTGTGACGCCTGTGCAGACGGCCTGGCACGGTGACGGCTGCACCCGGAGGGCCAGGGTGGACTGAGATCTGGGCAACAGTGAAGTTTCTTCCCATCTGCAAACTTGTGGTCAAGCACAGTCCTGAATGGAGGAGAATGGCGTCAGGGAAACACTAATAGGAGAGTCTGTGGTTTAAAGAGAATGAGGATGCACGAACTAAATGATTGTTCTCCCTAAGCCAGGATATATGTTAGAGATCGGCAGGTCATCCCGCTGAACGGGCCCACTGTTACAGACGGAAACACGGAGGCCCAGCGTCAATGCTAGGGCCCCACAGGCAGTGGTGGTGGAGATGGGATTCATTCGCTTGCTCTGGTCCAGCGTCATGTCTGTGGTGGTGGAGATGGGATTCATTTGCTTGCTCTGGTCCAGCATCATGTCTGTGGTGGTGGAGATGGGATTCATTCGCTTGCTCTGGTCTAGAGCTCCTTGTGTTCTTCTGCCGTATGAAGTATTCGCAAAGGGGAAAAACGTTTGAACAACACAGCTCACGGAGACGGGAAGCAAGGTCCCTTAACCCGCTTTGCACTCAGGGCACAGAGTCCGGATTCTATAATCCCTCAAACTCAACAGCCAGTGAGTCTGTAACAGTCATGGTCATGACCTGACCACCCTGACTCCGCCGCAAATCAGTGAGACAGTGACTGACAGCTGATAAATTTCCTACCCAAGAAAGTGAAGACGCAGCCAAGAGGCCGCAAGAAGACGCACCAAAGGGAAGGAGATAGCCCTCGGGCAACCACCCATTCGCTAGGGCTCAACAAACTCCCAGGAGTGGGAAAGCAAATTAATCAATGAGAAATGCAAGAAGACTATCCTGGCATTCATTTCCAGGGGTTCAGCTTAGAACATTGACCTCGATGACTCCCTGCAAGGCCCGAAGGCTCTCACCTCTCTAGGAATGTGGCTGGTGACCAGGGGACTTACTATCTCTTCTACTTGGACTTCATTGCTTCTTTATCTCTAGATACCAGGAAATTCTGCACCACCTGCAGCATGCCAAGCAGTTCGGGGCCGGGCAAGGTGGGCTATAGGGCCCAGGCTCCTCCCTCAGAACAACACCTGCCTCTTGAATGTCAGCTGCAACAAGAGGGAGGTGCTCCAGGGCCTGGCCCTACACTGCAGAAGTGGTCGGTTTTGGATGTGCGCTGAGTCATGCCCCAGGCAACTTTTTATAGGAGCTGCAGATTCCAGTCAGGGACACATCTACAGGGACGGCCATCCAATGGAAGGTGTCTCTTGCTCCATCCAGGCTGTGATAAGTCAGCACCTTGACAGTTTTGCTTCTGACATGATGCTGAAGTTTTCCCTTGCTCTGGGCCCCAGATTTCCTGAAACCCAGACATCTTGCTGGTCAAAAGTCAAAGGCAATCGTTGAGTAGACCCACAAGCCACCAAAGCCAGACTCTAGTGTTCCAAGAAGGTTTCTATGTTCTTGATCTTGTGTCCCAGAGAGCGAGCTGGCACCTTCCTCTTGTGCCTCAGTCCTCTTCACAGTCCTTCTCATTGTCCTGATGTCCCAGGAAGCTCACGTGAGTCCTCCGACAGTGAGTGCTCTCTTCTTTGGCACCCAAACTGGGGACACTGGAAGGATCTGCCCCTGGGCAGGTGGTCCTGGAGTGGATAAGAGAGGAAACTGAGCAAGTCAGTACAGCAGCATTCCTCCTTGGTTTCTACTCCATGCTTCCTGCCTTGGTCCTGCTACTGACTTCCCCTGGATGATGAATTGTGACTGTAAAACTGAAATTGAAACTCTTCTCTTTAAGCTATGGCCATGATGTTCATAACAATAACAGAAACCAAACTAAGACCACCCTGTAAATATTTGGGTTCTACAACCATGACCTGGGCTGTCTTCAGCCTTGATCGGAGAAGTGTTTTTGTGCAGTGAGCAGCAGCTGATGTTGAGTTGCAGAATGGCTCAAGTGCTGAAAGTGCTCAGCCCCAGTGGGACATCCACGTCAACCCCACGGGAAACACTGGTCCTCAGCCCCAGTGGGACATCCACGTCAACCCATGGGCACCAAACACTGGTCCTCAGCCCCAGTGGGATATCCACGTCAACCCATGGCCACCAAACACTGGTCCTCAGCCCCAGTGAGACATCCACGTCAACCCCACGGGAAACACTGGTGCTCAACCCCAGTGGGACATCCACGTCAACCCTGCGGCCACCATCACCAAGGCTTGGGAAACAACATGGAAAGGAGACAGAAAGGATGCGGGGCCGGGGTGAGGAGAAGGGACTGTGAAGCACTGCCTTCTGGACAGACTCACAGCTGCTGTGCTGTCTGCACTGGTCAAGTCAGCCCAGCATTCCAGCTTAATGTGGTAGTGACCCTCCAGGCCACACCCCTTCTGAGCTATTGACATTGTGGGTGAAATGGGGCAGCGGGGAGAACCAGTCTTTGAAGCTGTGGCCACTAGTGGGTTTCCCACAATCCAATGGATGCCCCACACCCATGGGCAGCACTAACTGGACTTAGTGGATTATAAATAAAAAAAATTAAAAGACACAAATTAGAATAAGGGTTTTGGAGGGAAGTTGGAGGGAGAAATAGGGTTAGATATGATCATATTTCAAGTATACATGTATGAAATTCTCAAAAATAAAGAAAAATAAACTAAAGTGAGAGAGTAGTAAAGAAAGACACCCAACATCGCCTCTAACCATACTATACAACACACATAGACCACACACACACAACACACACACACACACCAACACACACCCATAGACCACACACATAACACATACACACCACACGCACACACCATATACACACCACACATACACACATACATATACACACACACATACCATATACACACCACATATACACACATACCACATATATACACACACTATGCACACACATACCATATCACCACACCACACACTAGCACACATACCACATAATACACACACTATACACACATACCATATACACACACCACACTACACACATACCACATATACCACCACTATAACACACATACCATATACACACCACACATACACACATACCACATATACACACACTATACACACATACCATATACACACCACACATACACACATACCACATATACACACACTATACACACATACCATATACACACCACACATACACACATACCACATATACACACACTATACACACACATACCATATAACACCACACATACACACATACCACATATACACACTATACACACATACCATATACACACCACACAACAACTACCACGCACACCACACCATACACACATACACACACCACACATAGCATACCAACCACATACGACACACACATCGACCACACACATAGACCCACATACATACCACACACACACCATACATGCACACGACACACACATAGACCACACACATACCACACATTCACACACCAAAGACACACACCACACACACACATAGATCACACAAATACCACACACACCACACATACCATGCACACACACCATACACACACACATACCACACGCACACACCACACACACACATACCACACATATAACACACACACATATACCACACACATACCATACACACATACCACGCACATGCACATACATAGACTACATACATACATATACACTGCATACACATACAGTCCCCAAACACACCCCTGAGATGTTGTCGAGTTCATGTTCCCCCACACTTTTCTTCACCCCATCCCAGTCACGTGAGATCTGTGCCATCCCCTAAACAGGCATGTGTGCATTGCAGCCTTCACATTCCTGTCCCTTTCCATTTCTGCTTGCGGTCAGGTTCCCGAAGGGGAATTCTCAGACATTGCCAAGCCTAGTCCTCACTCCTGGGAACTCCTGCAGCAGGACACTTTTAATAGGTGTGTGTGGGGGGGTGTGTGTTTGGGTGTGTGTGTGGGTGTGTGGGTGGGTGTGGGTGCGCGCGCGCACACCATATGGGTCTGGGATCTTCAAACCCAAGGGTCTATGGGACATAGAAGGTAGCATAGAACCCACCACCTTCTTGATCTGGCTTTTGCTGCTCCACTTTTGATGGATATAGGGGAAAAAAAAAGGATATCACCTCTGTTGTAGGATGTTTTACTCTTTTGGCTTTTTGGGAGCCCGCTTCCCAGCTCCCAAATAAATCACATGGAGACTTATTCTTAGTTACAAATGCCAGGCTTTAGTTTGGCTTGTTTCTTGCCAACTTTTCTTTTTTGTTATTACCAATTTTTTATTGTTTTTATTGAGCTATATATTTTTCTCTGCTCCTCTCCCTTCCCCTTCCCTCCCCTCATGCCCCCCTCCCATGGTCCCCATGCTTCCAATTTACTCAGGAAATCTTGTCTTTTTCTACTTTCCATGTAGATTAGATCCATGTATGTCTCTCCTAAGGTCCTCTTTGTTGTCTAGGTTTTCTGGGATTGTGATTTGTAGACTGGTTGTTGCGAATTAGGTCGGCATGATAAATAACCAGGCCAGCTCAAGGATGACAATTATATTTTTAATGGTTATAAGGGGAAACTCACACTACAAGAGTGGGAGGTCCGACTTCCTATCTGTCCAGTGAGAGCCATGCAGCGAGAGAGCACGTACCTGGGTCCTCCCAGTTTTTCTTCCTGGGCTCCAGGTAGCCACGCCTTAACTAGATGTGATTGGTTGACAGAGTTCCCCATCAACTGACTTTCTTTGCTTTATGTCTAAAAGCCACTTATGAGTGAGTACATATGATATTTGTCTTTCTAGGTCTGTGTTACCTCACTCAATATGATGTTTTCTAGATCCATCCATTTGCCCACAAATTTCAAGATGTTATTATTTTTCTATTGTGTAGTGCTCCATTGTGTAAATGTACCACATTTTCCTTATCCATTCTTTGGTTGAAGGGCATTTAGGTTGTTTCCAGGTTCTGGCTATGACAAACAATTCTGCTATGCACAAAGTTGAGCACACATACATGTGGTATGATTGAGCATGGGTATATACCTAAAAGAGATGTTGCTGGGTTGTAATTCTCTGAGAAATCGCCAAACTGATATCCAAAGGGGCTGGACCAATTTGCACTCCCACCAGCAATGCAGGAGTGTTCCCTTTACTTCACATCCTCTCCAGCATAAGTTGTCATCAGCGTTTTTGATCTTGGCCATTCTTATAGGTATAAGATGGAATTTCTGAGTGTTTTGATTTGCATTTTTTCTGATGGCTAAGGACGGTGAGCATTTATTTAAGTATCTTTCAAACATTTTTTAAAGATTTATTTGTTTATTATGTATACAACATTCTGCCTCGATGTATGCCCACACACCAGAGGAGGGCACCAGATCTCAGTACAGATGGTTGTGAGCCACCATGTGGTTGCTGGGAATTGGACTCAGGACCTCCAGAAGAGCAGCCAGTGCTCTTAACCTCTGAGCTATCTCTCCAGCCCCCATCTTTCAAACATTTTAAATTCCTTTGTTGAGAGTTCTCTGTTCAGGTCTGTACCCCAATTTTTATTGGATTACTTGTTCTTTTTGATAACCAATTTCTTGAGTCTCCAAAATATACATTTTGGAGATAAGACCTCTGTCTGATGTGGGGCTGGTGAAGATTTTTTTTCCCATTCTGTAGGCTGTCGTTTTGTCTTGTTGACCATGTCCTTTGCTTTACAGAAGCTTCTCAGTTTCCGGAGGTCCCATTTATTAACTGTTTCTCTCAGTGTCTGTGCTATTAGGGTTATATTTAGAAGTGGTCTCCTGTTCCCATGCATTGAGGGCTACTTCCCACTTTCTCCTCTATGAGGTTCAGTGTGGTTGGTTTTATGTTGAGGTCTTTGATTTGGGCTTGAGTTGTGAATGACAATAGATATGAATCTATTTTCATTCTTTTCATATTGATATCCAGTTATGCCAGCACGATTTGTTGAAGTTGCTTTCCTTTTTTCATTTATTTTTGCTTCTTTGTCAAAAATCAGGTGTTTGTAGGTGTGTGGATTGATATCTGGGTCTTTGATTCAGTTCCATTGGTCCTGTCTGTTTTTATGCCAGTAACAGGCTGTTTTCAGTACTGTAGCTTTGTAGTAGAGTTTGAAGTCAGGTATTGTGATGCCTCCAGAAGTTCCTTTATTGTACAGGATTGTTTTAGCTATCCTGGGTTTTTTGGTTTTCCATATGAAGTTGAGTATTGTTCTTTCGAGGTCTGTGAAGAATTTTGCTGGGATTTTGCTGGGTACCGCATTGAATCTGTAGATTGCTTTTGGTAAGATTACCATTTTTACTATGTTAATTCTTCCTACCCAAGAGCATGGGAGATCTTTCCATTTTCTGGTATCTTCTTCAATTTCTTTCTTCAAAGATTTAAAGTTCTTGTCATATGGGTCTTCCACTTGTTTGGCTAGAGTTACTCTGAGATATTTTATGCTATTTGTGGCTATTATGAAGGGTGCTGTTTCTCTGATTTCTTTCTCAGCACATTTATTATCTGTGTAAAGGAGGGATAGTGATATTTTGAGTTAATCTTGTATCCTGCTACATTACTGAAAGTATTTATAGTAGAAGTTTCTTGGTAGAATTTTTCGGGTTACTTATGTAAACTATCATATCATCAGCAAATAGTGAGAGTTTGACTTCTTTTCCGATTTGTATCCCCTTGATCTCCTTTTGTTGTCTTACTGCTCTAGCTAGAACCTCAAGAACTATATTGAATAGATATGAAGAGAGTGGACAACCTTGTCTTGTTCCTGATTTCTATGGGATCACTTTGAGTTTCTCTCCATTTAGTATGATGTTGGCTGTTGGCTTGCTGTATATTGCCTTTAATATGTTTAGGTATGTTCCTTGTATTCCTGCTCTCTCCCAAGACCTTTATCATGAAGGGGTGTTATATTTTGTCAAAAGCTTTTTTGGCATCTAATGAGATGATTATGTGGTTCTTATTTTTGAACTTGTTTATATGGTGGATTACGTTGACATATTTTTGTGCCTTAAACCATCCCTGCATCTCTGGGATGAAGTCAACTTGATCATGGTGGATGATGGTTCTGATGTGTCCTTGGATTCTGTTTGCCAGTATTTTATTGAGTATTTTTGCATCAATTTTCATGAGTGAGATTGGTCTGTAATCCTCCTTCTTAGTAATGTCTTTATGTGGTTTGGGTATGGGGGTAATTGTAACCTCATAAAAAAGAGTTTGGCAATGTTCCTTCTGTTTCTATTGTGTGGAAGAATTTGAGGAGTACTGGTATTAGTTTTTCTTTGAAAATCTTGTAGAATTCTGCACTGAAACCATCTGGTCCTGGACTTTTGGGGTTGGGAGACTTTTGATGACTGTTTCTATTACTTTAGCAGTTATAGATCTATTTAATTTGCTTATTTGATCTTGATTTTAATTTTGGTAAGTGATATTTACCCAGAATATTGTCCATTTCCTTTAAGGTTTCCAATTTTGTGGAGTACAGGTTTTTAAAATATGACCTAATAATTCTCTGGATTTCTTCTGTGTCTGTTGTTATGTTCCCCTTTCCATTTCTGATTTTGTTAATTTGTATAGTCTCTCTCTGCCTTTTGATTAGTTTGAATAAAGGTTTGTCTATTTTGTTTATTTTCTCGAAGAACCCACTCTTTGTCTCATTGAGTCTTTGTATTGTTTTCTTTGTTTCTATTTTGTTGATTTCAGCTCTCAGTTTGATTATTTCCTGCCATCTAGTCCTCCTGGGTCAGTTTGCTTCTTTTGTGCTAGAGTTTTCAAATGTTCTGTTAACTCACTAGTGTGGAATTTTTCCAGCTTCTTTATGCAGGCATTTGATGCTATGAACTTTCCTCTTAACACTGCTTTCATTGTGTCCCATAAATTTGGGCATTTTGTGTGGTCATTTTTGTTGAATTTTAGGAAGTCTTTAATTTCTTTCTTATTTCTTCCTTAACCCACTAATGATTTAGGTGAGCGTTGTTTAATTTCCATGTGTTTGTGGGCTTTCTGGAATCAGTGTTGCTGTTGAATTCTAATTTTAAGCCATGGGGATCTGATAAGATACATAGTTATTCCATTTTTTTTTGTATCTGTTGAGGTTTGCTTTGTTACCTAGTATGTGGTCAATTTTTGAGAAGTTTCCATGAAGTTGCCAGATTTTCTTAAATTATCCTGTCTACCTTTTGCCTCTGGGCTTTCATCTTTCTCATACCTTTCTTTACTTCTTTTTTTATGGCTTGCTGTGTAGAGCTGGGTGGCTGGCCCCTGACGTCCTCCTCTTCTTGTTCTCTTGCTGCTGCTTCTCTTGGTTCTCCTCCTATTTATACTCTCTGCCTGCCAGACCCACTTATCCTTGCTCCTGCCTTGCTATTGGCCATTCAGCTCTTTATTAGGACCATCATATGTTTTAGACAGGCACAGTTACACAGCTTGACAGAGTTAAACAAATGAAGCGTAAAGAAAAGTCACACACCTGAAAATAATATTCTCCAACACACCTCACTACCAGCACTCACGTACATGTACAGAGAAGACAGTGAGAAGTGACAGTCTTCGCTGGTGTTGGGGGCGACAGTAAGCCTGATCTGTAGTAGGAGCTGCGGGCCGCTTCCCGCCGCGCCCGGCTCTCGGCTGCCTGGCTAGCTTATGCCCCGAAATAACAACACACAAATTGTATTCTTTAGTTTCAGCCTCTTACTCACGTCTTGATTAACCCATATCTAATAATCTGTGTAGCACCACGAAGTGGTGCCTTACCTGGAAGATTCTAGCGTAAGTCCATCTTGGGCCGGTGCTTCATCGTGTCTCACCCAGAGAGGAGAGGCATGGTGATTGCCTGAGGCATCTGCCTAACTTCCTTCTTCCTGTTCTGTCTACCCCACCCACCTATGTTCTAACCTATCAGGCCAAGCAGATTCTTTATTAATTAAGCAATGAAATTATCAGATAGATAGAAGACACACCTACATCACTGATCCATTGGCCAGTATGTAATATCATAAACATGTCCCACCGTGGCTGAATGTTGCCTCTTTTCAAGAGAGCCTGGAAATTTTTCTTCTTAAAAGATTTTTAAGCCGGGCGGTGGTGGCGCACGCCTTTAATCCCAGCACTCGGGAGGGAGAGGCAGGCGGATCTCTGTGAGTTCGAGACCAGCCTGGTCTACAAGAGCTAGCTCCAGGACAGGCTCTAGAAACTACAGGGAAACCCTGTCTCGAAAAACCAGAAAAAAAAAAAAAGATTTTTAAAATGTTTACTGTGGGGGTGACACCTTGTGGGGGTGCCTGAATGTGGAGGTCAGAGGACAACTTTGTACAGTCGTTTCTCCCCCAAACCATGTGAGTTCCAGACCCAGGTCTTCAGATGTGTGCAGCAACCGCCTTTTCCTGCCAAGCCATCTTGCTAGCCCCAGTTTTTTATCTGTCTGTTTGTTAAATTTGTATGATTATTAATCTCAATTGTCAACTCGATAGACCTTGAATCACCTGGGAAATGGGCCTTCATTAGGTTGAGATAGGCAAACCTGCCCACTGTGTGTGGCACCCTGGTCTGAATACAGAGGAGAAAGTGTACTGAACACAAGCCTCCCTTGCGCTTTCTTGAGTGTGGATGTGATGTGTTTCACAGTCCTGCTGCCATGGCCCCCTCCCATATGGACCACACCCTAGAACCATGAGCCAGGACCAACCCTTTCTCCAAGAAGTCTCTTTGTCAGCTATTAGATCACAGAAACAGAGAGAGGCTAGGACAAGAGGTGTCTTGCAATTTGTAAATGTTGAATGCTTGAAAATTTCCCTGAAGGCTGCATACAAGCCCCTGGTGCTGAGTTCCCACAGTGCGTGCCCTTATCCCACTGATGCCCTGCATCCCGCATTGAGTGAGGGGTGGAACACCGGAGGCCTCCCCCGGAAGCTTTTCAGAGTTCAGAAGTATCTGGAAAGTGAGACCTCTTCTGCTGGGGTCTGGAAGAGGCTGAGGATGGGAGAGTCTGTCACCACTGGGAAGCCTGTGGTGCTCACCCTGTCTGCTCAGCTCTGGATTCAGATTGTTCGGAAAGACAAGACTCCTAAGCTAGAAGTGGCGGAGCTCACACTTCGGCTCGGTCCTGAGGCTGTGCAGGGAGATATCCAGGAGCTTCAGGCCAGTTCAAGTTCCACAGGAAGACCTTGGCTCAAAAATGAATAAATAAAAGGATTAAATGCCTGCATTACTTTCTTATTGCTCCTTCTAGGGCAAATACGGATCAGTCTGGCGTAACTGTGCCTCATCTGTACAGCCAGCATGGCACAACCGGGCACCAGCTGTTCAATAATTTACAAATGTGTGGTACACATTGAGGAGAGGTGTTCCCGGAAGCCAGGAATCAACCTTGACTGTCTTTCTTTAGGAACTGTCTTTCTTGGTTTTTTTTTTGTTGTTGTTGTTTTGTTTTGTTTTTTGAGACAGTGTCTCTCATTGGCCTGGAGCTTGCTGATTAGGTTAGACTGACTGTCGGTCACACCCCAGGGTGTCTGTCTCCATGTCCCCGTGGCTGGGATTAAAGCTGCATGCCACTATCCCTGGGAGATGGGTTCTAGGATCAAAGTCACACTAGTACAGCCAACACTCTGCCAGCTGAGCGAAGTCCCCAGTCCAAGTTCAATGGCGTCAACTTCACCCCAACAGGATTCAGAAATGGAAGCCTGTGCTTGGAGCAGTCTGTTTCCATAAGAAGGTCTCACGGGAATGAGTGTGTCATCAAGACAAGATCTGTTGCATACAAGAGATAAATCTTATTTCAGGTTTGGCTCTAGGCTGACTCTTTCGTGATTGGAACCTAACCCCCACTCATTTGTTTTCCTCTGTGGGAGACATTGGGGCACCCACCCTGATCCTAACATGCCACGCAGTTTGATGTTGCCATAGCAAAATGCCCAAAGTTGGACGCTGTGTAAATAATAGATGGTGTTTGGTTCTGTTTGGGAGGCTGACAGTCCATGATCAGGCAGCCCTTCGTGTCTGACTTCGGCTGAGGGATCCTGGACTTCATCAAAGTGTGTATCACTGCAGGAACATGAACAAGAGGTCAGTACAACATTACAGTTCAACACTGAAAGCCAGAAAGATTTGGGGCGGCAGGAATGTCCCTTTTATAACACTCAGCTCTCGCAGGCACTAACAGAAGTCCCTGGAGACCTACATTAAACCTTTCTGAGGTCATCAACCACAGTGACCCAGTCACCTTCTACTTCACCCACCAAAATTCCCGTCCCCTTTTAACACTGTCACCTCAGGGACCTAGCCGTCACCATACGCCACTTGCCCAAAGCTAGCCCAACACATCTAAGGGACACAGAAGCACCAGATCACGTCAGTTCATTTTGTCATCACCATGGCAGAATACCAACATGGCACACGCCATACCAGAAAAGGTATGGTGGCAAGTGGCTCACGGTGCTGGGAGTGTGTGGCTGGATGCCTCACCTCATCCCGACTCAGTAAAGTAGAAAACAGCAGATGGTAAAGAGGGTCTGGGTGGCAAACCTCAAGGCCGACTCCAGGGAGGCCGTCCTCTTAAAGATTCCACGAGGTCCTGCTTGGAACCAAGTCTGGGCTTTCCACCATCAAACCACAGCACAGTGACCCAGTAAGAGTCATGAGGATGTGAAGCAGGCTGACCCAGTGACAGGCTTTGCAGAGAGGTTCTGAGTAATTCACTTACTCTAGCATCTGGAAGCAGGTCCTCACCGCCCACGTGTCTGGCCCCACAATTTACGCCATAAGCAGGAAGTTCAAATGCTAAGTGGATGTCAGCAGTGCATTATTGGATTAGCAGGGGTGATCTTGAACATTCTTGGAACGTGTTCATTTTGGAACACCTGCCTGTGGCTCTGTTTTCTGGACTGAATGCCCCTGGTGTCCATGCCAACCAGACAAACGCTACCATTCAGGGCGAGACCCATTTGGAAAGTGCAATATCATCTAGAATGCTGGGTTCTGACTTCTTTTGGTGGTTCCCAAAGTGCAGGTGCCCATTCATTTGGGGACTCTTGAGAGAAATGGTCTTAACTTATTTTTATCTCCTGTGTTAACTACTTCCCTCATTCTCACGACCAAATATCTAGTTCAGTGACTGAAATCCACCAGGAGTCCGAGGCTGGTCAGGTGCCACCTGCAATCAGGAGCGTTGGTGCTCAGCCCAACTTTCCCGTTTTATTCAGCCTGGATCCGCAGTCCAGAGAATGGTGCTTCCCACACTCAAGGTGGTTCTTCCTACCTCAGTTAAATATATCCAAAACACCCTCACAGGCTGGCCCAGATGTGTCTCCTAGGAGACTCCAAATCCTGTCAATTCGATGGTGACATTACCCATTGTTGTAATTTGGAAAAAAAAACTGCTTGCGAAAGATGCTATGCGACAGAGCTCAGGTGGAGTGGTTTTTATTGGGGGAAGTGAACGGGAAAAGGAGGAGAGAGGGGAGACTGGCCTCTGGGGACAGGAGTAGCAGAAAAGAGAGAAAAGAGAGGGGGAGAGGGGGAGGGAGGGGGTAGGAAGGGAGGGAAGAAGGGAGGGAGGGAAAGAGAGATGGGAGGTGGGCAGGGCCCTTCTAAAAGGGAACATAGTGAATGTGCATAGATGGCTACACCTGAGGACATACACCCAAGATCAGGCCAGTAGAGATGCCTGAATACTAACACCCATCTCACACACACACACACACACACACACACACGGGGGGGGGGAGGGAGGGAGAGAGAGGGACGGAGGGAGGGAGGGAGAGAGAGAGAGGGAGAAAGACAGAAGGAGGGAGAGAGAGAGGGAGGGAGGGAGGGAGGGAGGGAGAGAGGGAGGGAGAGAGAGAGAGAGAGAGAGGGGGGGGGGTCAGTGAAAAACTGACGGAAAGCCAGCACTCAGAGGGAATCACCAGCAGCCCCAAAGGTGGCACCAGCACCCCAAGTTGAACCACACTACAGTGGCCACTCACACCACATTAGAAACCCACAACCCAAACTTTCAAAAACTCACCTTCCCTAGTCACATTGACCCCATTATCACTTGTGACATTTCAACATTCAGAGAGAGAGACAAATCGAACAAACTACATGTCGTGCTCAACTTTATCAAATCTTAACATTTTGCTTCACAAATTTGATAGTTTTAATTTAATTTAATTCAATTATGTGTATAAATGTTTGCTTGCACACCGCATGCATGCCTGGTGCCTGCTGAAGCCAAAAGAGGACTTCACATCCCCTGGAACTGAAGTCACATGCAGTTCTGAGCCACCATGTGGGTGTTGAGACTCAGACCCGGGTCCTCCGCCAGTGGGTGACCTTAACCTGGGAGCCATCTCTCCAGCCTCAGTTCTGGTCATTTTTAAGAGCTTGTGTTTATGCGTGTGGAATATGTATTCACAAGTGTGTGTGTGTGTGTGTGTGTGTGTGTGTGTGTGTGTGTGTGTGCACAATCATGAAGGCCAGAGGAGTGCCTTGCTCTATCACCTTCTGTCTTAGTCCCTTGAGACAAAATCTCTCACCGAAGCTCGGCTGGCAGTCAGAGACCCCAGTGTTCCTCTTGTCTCTGCCCCCTAAAACACTGAGGTTACAGGTTCACATACAGCCATGCCTAGGCGCTATGTGGGTCCTGGGGATCTGGGCTCAGGTCAAGCTTGTAGAGCGAGCACACTTACTCCTGAGCCGTCTCCTCAGCCATTGCATCCCACATGTATTACTTCTGCCCCTCTTATCCCTTAGCAGTAGCTGCTAACCTGCATTTGTGTTGATCAGTCTCACACAATGTTTTTCCTATTAATAAATATTAGTACATAATTTTACACTTTCTACTACAGTACACACCAACACAGAATTTGTTCTAACTCAGCCATGTATTACAGGCTGGCCTCAAACCTGTGGCAATCCTCCTGTCTCAGTCTCCTGAGTTCTGGGATTACAGACATGCTGCTTTGAAGATCTTTCAAGAACGATAAATTTTGTCCCTGATGTGTGCCTCATTTTCCTCTCCATGAATGCTCACTGCGCTAATTTTTTTTCTCATTAAAAAGTGCAAAGGACAGTCCTGAACACACCACACACACACACACACACACACACACACACACATACACACACACACACACCCTACTCTGAAAATTTATCCAGAACAAAGGGTGTTAAAGTTTTCTAACTTCCAACCACTATTAGAAAGGTGTCTTATGCTGGGCTCTCTCTGCACTTGTGCACGCACACGCGTGTGCACACACAAACAACTGTACATACACACAAAGCACTTACTACACTGTCAGGCAGTCTTGTGCTCTCTGTTATTCCTTCTACTCCTACTTTTCTCTGAGTTTTTAGGTTATGAATTTTGTCAAAACTGTTCTCTGTATATCTACAGACAAGTTTTAAAATTCCATCGATAGGCAAGATCTCCTGAGTAAATTGGGAGCATGGGGACCTTGGGAGAGGGTAGAAGGGGAGGGCAGAGGAAGAGAGGGGAGTGGAGAAAAATATATAGCTCAATAAAATCAATAAAAATAATTCTGTCAGTAGGACAGTGAGGTGACTCGGTGGGTAAGGGTGTGTGTCACCACGTGTCAGTAGGACTTGATGGGTAAGGGTGTGTGCCACCACGTGTCAGTAGAACTCGGGGGGGGGGGGGGCAGGGTGTGTGCCACCATGCCTAATAGCCTGAGTGGTAGCCTGGGCTGCATAGAAAACGTGTGTCTAAAAAGGAGGTAGACACTATGGAACATGCAGGCTTTCCTCTTGCTCTCCATTCCAAGTCCTTTTCCCTTTAGCTTTCCATGAGCCTAAAAATCCTATGATTTCAGCATGTCTCCTCCAAGGGATATCTTTTGCATGTATGAACACAGAGCATCTTATGTAAGAGGGCACACATGTGTTCCTCTTCTGCTGCCACAGGAATATACATACAGACCTGCACATGCACATTAAGCAAGTGTCTTAGTTGCTTCCTTGTTTCTGTAAAGACACCACAACCAAGGTAACTTACAGTTCTAGAGGGTGAGTCATGGCTGGGAGCAGGGAGGCAGGCATTGCACTGGAATAATAGCTGGGCACTTACACCCTTTGCTGTAAGTAGGAGAAAGAGAGAGGTAACTGGGCCTGGGTTTTTGAAACCTTAACGCCCACTCCCAGTGACACACCTCCTCCAACAAGGCCACACCTCCCAATCCTTCCTAAACAGTTCCAGCAACAGTTCCAGGTTCCTTCCTAAACAGGAACTAGCATTCAAACAGATGAGTGGGGGGGGCATTCTTGTGCCCCCAGAGAGTAAAATGATACCATAACGCAATTGTATTTTCTTTGCTACATAATTTACCTAGAAATTTAACCCTTGAGATCACCCATGAGTCTGTCCTTTCCTTCTCAAAAATGTTATTGTATTACATTGTGAAAGAGCAAGTGTTCTACAGTGAACTCAGTTAATGGCTATTTGTTTTCTTTTGTATGGTGTTTTAAGATGGCCTAGCAATAGAGCCCAGGCTGGTGTAGAACTCCCATCCTCCTGCCTTGGCCCTCTTAATTTTAGGATTCAGGCAAGTAAGCTGTTGGTTCTTGTTTGTTGTTGTTGGTTTGTTTTTTTTAAAAAAAAAAAAAAAAAAAAAAAAAACAGGGTTTTCTGTGTAACAGCCCTAGCTGTCCTGATACTCACTTTGTAGACCAGGCTGGCTTCCAACTCACCTGCCTCTGCCTCCCAAATGCACCACCACCGCCCGGCTAAAGCTGTTGGTTCTTAATCTATGAACATTTGTCATTCTAACAGACACGCAGAACCCCATTCCAGAGCAGCCACACCCATCCCTTAACACTTCCTGTTGTTTTACTGTGACCTTAATTGAGCTGTGTCCTCCCACCGCCCCCCCCCCCAGCACGCACACACTCCCTCCGCAGAAGCAGGGAGATGGGTGGCCCCCAAGCTGCGATGGTGGTGTAATGACGGCTGTGCAGTCTAGAGTGGGCTGCAGCGACTTCCCTCAACAAGACAGGAGGGAGGAGATCACCGTGACGGCAGTGCTGAAGGCAGGCAATTTAGCCCCTTTTAGTCCTGCGCTCAGCCCTTCCGCCAGCACAGTGGTAGCGTGGCCACAGTTCTCGCCCCCAGAGTCCCCTCGACAAGTCCTGGGTACCCTTTTCTGGCAGAACTCACCTACTAAGGCCATTGGAGCTTGACCGAGATTGGAGTCGTTTTCATTTTCTGAGACTCTCAGCAAATTAAAAAAAAATAAAATGGCCAGAAAGGTTAGCAGAACCGTGTCTGGAATCTGGTCACCGAACAAGTAAACACTCTTAACAAACACGGAGCCCTAGAATGACTCTGGTCACAGATAATGACAAGATTCATAGACAACATTAATTCCTAATGCACTGCAGTCCAGGAAGGGAGCACATATGGACATCCATATGAAAAAATAGTGTTCTTTATGCATAAGTGCCTCAAACATGGCTAAATTTGGGCAACTTTCTAAACGTGAAGCAGGGCACAGCCCTGTTCTTTCTCTGGTCACTCGGTCCAGTTACTAGCGGGAGCAGGAGGGCTTGGTGTGCAGCCCTCTGTAGCCCACGCTTGTATCAGCACCCACCCTAAGTGCATTTTACGAACTCTCAATTGTGAATGTTCCAATCGAAGTCATACTCAGGGTTTGACCGTTTGTTCCTCAGTCTACGACACCATTTGGGGAGACCCTGGAGCTGACAGGGGGTGGGTCTGGCTGCAGGAAGCAGGCAGTGGAAGGCAGGAAGCAGGGCTTTGACAGATGACAGACTGTTCTGCCCCAGTTTCCTGAGCTTCGATCTCACACTTCCATGTCCCATTCCTCCATGCCTTTTCTGCCATGACCGACTAAAAACCTAGACAAGCCTTTCCTACTCAAGCAGTTTCTGTCAGATGTTTTGGTGCAGCCATGTGAAAGAACCTACTAAATTAATGAATGCAGTTTGGGTTATTGTATTAAAATAAAAAGCGAAAAAAACGTTCGTCTACTTCTGGAGTTGTGACAGGGGGCTCCGTGACAGAGGTGGGGACTCCAGGAAATGGAGGAGTGGGTTCTGAGTCAGGAAGCAGGGGTTCTGGGTGAGGGAGGTGGGTTCCCAGTCACCAACAGTAGAAGTACAAGCTTGGGTGAAGGGCCAAGGGGTTCTGGGACAGGCCTGAGAGATGGATCCTGGACAAAAAATAAGGATTCTAGGCCATGACAGAGATGCATGATGGGATTGAAAGCAGTAGGTTCGAGGACATACACAGATGGGCTGTGGGCTGGCATCCCACCCCACGCTCCCAGAACTCCCATGCACTGTTCCTCGGAGCCCACGCTTCCCTGAGCGCTGGCAGCGCGGTGTCCCCAGGCCCAGCTCAGTAGTCCCTTTCCATCCTGTGAGCTGGGCAGAACCGACCGCTGCTGGCTAGACTGGACCTCCCTGTGGGCAGGCGCCAGGTCTGCAACAGCTCCCGTCGGCAGCGCCCAGGCGGAGCACGGAGCCGCGGATCTTCCAGGCTGTTCCATTTGCAATTTCATCCCACGTGTCCGCGGGGCCTCAGAAGTGTGTGTGAGATCCATCACAGGCAAGAGGGGCCAGGGGAAGGACGCCGAGGGGAAGAGATGCTGGAAGGAGGACCCAGCTGGACCCAGTGCGGTTGAAAGACGAAGACCCCGCGCCTTAGGCGCGCACCTGGCGCGGTGGGGCGGGACTCGCGTACCCCCCCCCCGCGGACACGCGCGGCAGGTGCACGCGCAGGGGGTCCCGCCCCGCCGCCCCCTCCCCGCCGACAGGCGCGCGCGGCATTGTGGGAGTTGTGGTCCTCGGGGCCGCGGAGAGCAGCGCGGGCGGCACCGGCTCGGCGGGGCTCGCGGCTCGGGCCGGGCGGCTGCTGCGGGCGCGGCAGGGGGCGGCCGCGTCCCTGGGGCAGTGGCATCGCCCGGCTCCCCTCAGCCGCCCGCGCAGGTAAGCGGCGTCTCCGGGGCTGCGGGGCTGCGGAGGACGATGCTTTGGGCGCCAGAGCCTGTATCCCAGGCCGGCCCAGGGCCCGCGGTCGCCTAGCACCGGCTGCATGCTGAGTGCCGCTCGGGCTGGATCGCGCCGCGCAGCATCACCCCCGCCTCCTCTCTTCCTCTTCTCTATCGCCTTTTCTCCTGGTCCCCCATTCCTCCTCAGCATCACCCACTTTGACCCACCTCCCTGTCCCATGAATTATCACGCGCCCTGACCCTCCTTCCCACTTTTCCAGGTAACCCTCACCTCAGCATCTCATCCCCTGACTGCTGGCATTACTACCACCTGCGTTAACACATCTTTCTGACCTGGCTCCAGGGCCTGTGACACTGGCGGGAGACTCTGAGGAGGGAAGCTCCCTAGAGAGGAGGGCTCGTCTCCGGACAGCTCTCAGGCTCTCTGATAGAGAGGATAGCAAACAACACACAGCTGCTGTGCTGTGCCTTGCAGGGGGCTTCCCTAGTCTCCTGGCTTCACCTCAGGGTGACCCGGGCTCTTTAGCATCAGAAAGCCTCCTGAGCTGGTCACCTGATCCGGGTTAACTGGGTCAAATGCAGACTGTCTCCCCGGGCATTCTTCGTGTTAGAAGTTATCTTTGATTGGACTTGATTGAATTTGGCCTTTATTCCATGGAGCCCGCTGGTCTTTGAGATCTGAGGTGCAGAACCTGCATGATGCCCATCACTGATGGGAACCAGAAGAACCAGTGTGCATCCGTCCATCCTCCTGCTGCCACTCACTCCACCAAAACCAGAGTTGTTTTCTTGTTCACAGGTTAGCTCTGGGCTTGAATGTCCCTCAGTGGGTGCAGGGACAGCCAGCCTCTTGGGGCTTTAAGTGACTGGCAGCTCCCAGTTCACTCTCTTAGTGCTGGATTGGATCTCTTGAAGAGGTTAGGGTCTCTCCTTGCTGAATCTTTTACTGTTCTGTCTTGGGGAGGGCTCTTGTCTGCTCTGTCCAGAATGAGGCTGTTGTGAGGAGGGGAAGGGCTCATGGCCCATGGAGAGCTTTCCTAGCCACCCACCCATTGTGTGTGTGTGTGTGTGTGTGTGTGTGTGTGTGTGTGTGTGTGTGTGTGTGCATTTGACATGAGCAGGTTAGTGGGAGCTCAGTTTCGTGGGTCTCCGGACACCCAGGAAACCTGCTGCTGAAGACAGTTTTACAACCAGCTGCGACTCCAGGCACCCAGGAAACCTGCTGCTGAAGACAATTTTAGTTGCAGTTTAGGGGAAAACGTGTTTCATTTTGGGAATCCTGGACTGGCTTGAAGAGCAAGTGCAAAGAAGACACCTTTCTGGAGCTTTTCCCCTTTTCCTAAAGTGGAAACAACGGAGCGATGGTATCACCCGTGGAGGAGGGGCCAGCGAAGGAGCTTAACACCCGGGCTTTGCATCTTTAGAAGAAACTGGCTTCTCTCTCTCCCATTCCTGTACTTTTCCTAGAAGCATGAGTCCCCATGAATATTCAGTATGTGTGGTTTTTTGACTTCCTAAACATTATAGTCAAGTGATTCTTTATTCAGCCGACACCGGGATGGTGCGGAATGAGCACCAAAGGTTCTCCATGAGACCAGGAATGGACATCACCACAAGTCGGGGTCTTTCGGCCTTAGCATTCTGCCCAGGGTGGGAGTCTTGGGACACTCCACGTTTGGTTTGCCCGCCACTCTCACATTGAGGGCTCACTGTGACATTACCCCAGCCAGCAGATGGATGAAAACTTAGAGAGCGCTTAGATAGGGGACATGCCCTGCAAATAGCTGGTGTCCACTCCTAGTCTAGCCCATGTCTAGTTTGGGTGTGCAACTTCTCTGCTATGCTGAAGACTTCCCAGGCCTAGCTGGTCCAGGTAGCAGGAGACAGTCTGGCTGTCATTGTACCCTATTCTCCCCTAGGGAAGGAGGAGGAACACTGAGATGCTCCCAACTGTGTTCCTCCCGGTGATGGAGGGCTTCCAGGAAGATGCAGACCTGACTGCACACCGTGGAAAAGGAGGGGCAGACAGAGTGTTTCAGAGGAATGGGGAGGGGGAGGACACTCGGGGTTCAGGAGACCTGGGAGGCACAGTTGGGCTTGCATCATGTTTTACAGTGACTTGGGTTCCACCTCCCCCAAGCATAATGGCTGACAAAGCAGGTGTCACTGCTGTCCTCGGAGGGGGGAAACTGAGTCTGGGACTTGGACTTTTCCTGTAAGGCCAACTGAGTGGCAGAAAGAGGTGTATCTGCCACAGAGGCCACTCCAGGCCACCCGCTTACTTTTCTAATGTGATATTAGCCTGATTTACAGCATGCTTGCAAAGAAAAGGGAGAGTGTGCCATTGTGACAGCCCTCTGCCGTTCCGTGATGCATTTCCATCCTCCTGGGACTGTTGTATTTAGGGCTTTTCCTTTCATAACTTTAATGTTGCTGTTTTCTGGTTTCCATCCCAGGTTTGGACACCATGAAGATCCTTTCGTAGTGGCTGACTGACTACATTTGCTAATGGGATATAAGGCAGCGCCCTCTGCCCAACTTCAGTGACTTTTACTGGTGGGCCCCGTCAGCAGGCCTCACCATTCATCAATGGCGCCCTTGGCAGGAACTGAGGGACAGTGGCAGCCATGCCTCCCCCTGCTCCAGCTACTCCTTCTACCTTCTGCTAACCTGCATGTTGTGGGTACCCTGGCGACCCCCAGAGCCCTGATCTTCTGAGCCAGCTTCCATCCAAGCACTGAGTTCCTCAAGATGTGGCTGGAGGGGCTGGTGGCCTGGAGCTGGTCTCTGGATGGCCTGAGGGACTGTATTGCCACCGGCATCCAGTCTGTACGGGACTGTGACAGCACAGCCGTTGTCACTGTGGTCTGCCTGCTGGTCATGTTTGTGTGGTACTGTTACCACGTGGGCCGAGAACAGCCCCGACCCCATGTGTCCGTCAACTCCCTCCTGCAGGGAGTGGATGCCAATGGGCTACAGAATGGGTCCATGTACTGCCAGTCACCCGAGTGCGTGCGCTGCATGCACCACGATGGTCTCAACCAGAAGCTTTACCACAACCTGCAGGAATATGCCAAGCGGTACTCATGGTCCGGTATGGGCCGCATCCACAAGGGCATCCGGGAGCAGGGCCGCTACCTCAGCAGCCAGCCCTCCATCCAGAAGCCCGAGGTCTTCTTCCTGCCTGATCTCCCCACTACGCCCTACTTTTCCCGGGACGCCCAGAAGCACGATGTGGAGCTGTTGGAGCGGAACTTCCAGGCCATCCTCTGCGAGTTTGAGACACTCTACAAGGCCTTCTCTAATTGTAGCCTCCCACAAGGGTGGAAAGTGAATAGTACCCCCAGCGGGGAGTGGTTCACCTTTGACTTTGTCAACCAGGGCGTTTGTGTCCCCAGGAACTGCAGGAAGTGCCCACGGACGTACCGCTTGCTCGGCAGCCTCCGGACCTGTATTGGAAACAATGTTTTCGGGAATGCCTGCATCTCGGTGCTGAGTCCTGGGACCGTGATCACGGAGCACTATGGACCCACCAACATCCGCATCCGGTGCCACCTAGGTACGTGGAAGGGGCAGAGTCCCCAGCATACACATTCACGGAAGCCTCAAGTAGCAAGGTGCCTTTGCCTCTTGAGTGCTTTGACCAAATACAGACGCATTCAGCTGGGTGCGGTGGAACATACCTACAGCACAAGCACTCACTTGCTTGGCAGAGGGTTGAGGCTTGAAGTGCTAACCTGCACTCTGTGTGCACTTGTATGCGTGTGTGTGCTGAGGCCAGGGATCAGCATTGAGTCTTGTGTCTCAGGATCTGTCTACCTTGTTTTTACAGGATTTCTCTGGAACCTGGGGCTCACTGGCTATGTTAGATTCGCTGGCCGCAAGCCCCAGGGGGTCTGCCTCCCCTTCTCTGACTCCCCAACCATGTAACTCTAAGTGTGTGCCACAGTGCCTAGCCAGTTGGCCTGTGGAAGTAGCAACTCAGGTCCTCATGACTCTACCATAAGTGCTTTACAAGACTTGGTCATATCCCAGCCTCAGAGCCTGGTTTCTTGGTGGTGGTCTATAAACAACTGTGATGGCAGAATACCAACCTCATTTTTTTATTCTCTCAAACTTTGACTCATTCTCCTGTGGTGCCAGGCACTCACACATGCTCTCGGGCCACCAGGCCACACACCAACTTAAATCTAGGATCTGGCAGGAAAGGCACTGTCTGAAAGAACTTTGGAGGAGAGGCTGGTAAGTGCCCTCCATCTTCCCTGTCCTTTGTGTGAGATGCTGGCCACATGTGGCTGCTGAAGGCTTGGGCTGTGGTCAGTGGAACAGCTGAGCTAAAGTTTTCACTTAAGTTTGTGTATCCAGGTATGGCTGGTGGCTGCTGTGCTCTGTGGTGGCTGACACAGAACCCACAGGGTTCTGACAGTGACAGAGGGCCTCAGTGGTGCCCGAGAGGCTGGGAAAGATGCTTAAACATTCTGAGTCACCACAGATCAATGGTATCCACTATTCTGGTCATTTTATTCAAAGTCTAGGAATCGTGTGTGCTGTGTGTGTAGCATGCAAATTGAGTGTCAAGCTAAGCTGCCTTTTTATCCAGCCCAACCATGAGTTAGCTGTGCTACATGTGTGTTACTTCCCTCCTCAGAGCTTCCCCAGAGTGAGGCAGCAGCTCTCCCTTGGGGATCTGATGAGAGGAGGTGTGTCTCAGAGTGGCCATCAGTGCTAGGTGCAGAGTAAGGTACATGGAGGCAAACCTCACAGCTATGGGGTACCTTCTTCCTGGTGAATGGGGACAGGAAGCTAGTGGCAAAGGCCATGTCCTCGCTGATGAATATTCTAGAGTAGAGCGTGCTGAGCTAGGTGGCAGCTGTAAGAGGCGGTACTGGCTGGCTGCAGGAGATGGGGAAAGCGGAGGATGAGTGTCCCAAGCAGGCTGTGGTGGGGTTCGCTAGTGCACTTTACAGGAGCCTGTGCCAGATGCTAGGCCCCCACCCCCTCTCGCCCCAGCAGTTTTGCTCCCTCTGCTCCCTGGGTGGGGATTCTGGATACGGTGTGCTTTGCAGAAATACCATCGTCAAAGGGCTGCTGCGGTTGGGGATTTGACAGGCAGGTGGGACAGGGTGGCAGCTTAAAGCCGGAGTCTGGATCCATGGGCAGCTGCGGGCTGGACAGGGTCCGAGTCTCCATAGACCTCATCACCTCTCTACAGAGTGGACACACAGCTCCAGTGCTAAGGAGAACTTTGAGGACGCAACTCACTAAGTGGCCATTTGGCATAGTGCCTGGCAGTCTCCTGAGCGTGGCAATGGTTCTCATGACTACACAGTGCTCAGTAAGGCATCTCCCACTGTCAGGCCCTGGAAGCCAAGCTTCCTCTTTAAAACGGGGGGTGGGGGCGTGCTCAACCCTGCCTTCAGGGCTATTTGAAGAAAAGTAAGTTGTTCGTGCATTTGAAGTTCTCAGCAGGCAGAGGCCAGCATTATTACCAGGTAGGCTTTGATCCACACGATGGCTTTGCTTAATAAACCTATGGCAAGAGTCCATAGAGGGAGCTGGGCTGCAAACAGCTGGGAGGCTGAGGTAGGGTAGACGGGGGGGGGGGGGGGGGGGGGGGGGGAAGCAGATGGCTGACTTAGGCCAGGCTAGGCCAGGCTAGGGGGCTGGGGTTCAGGGCTGATGGGAATGGGAGTGAAGTTTTTCTTTGAAAGGTCTTGCTTTGTGGTGGGAGCTTTTGATTTCCAGGGTACTGGGCTGAACCCGAGTCTCATGCCATGCTGGGAAAGTGCTGAGCCACTGAAGTGCATCCTCAGCTACCGTGCTGTTCAAAGGCTTTGGAATGCAGAGTAGGGAAGGCCTGGGAGACTAATGTGGTCAGGATCCAGGGGTGCGGAGTAGGCAGGCTGGGAGGACATTAATGTCTGATACGTGCGTACCATATACTTGTGTGTGCGTGCATGTGTGCAGAATGTGCACACCTTGTCGTTGTGAGCATTCCCGTCTCAGGCCAGCTAGTAACTTGTAGGGAAAAATGGGTCCTTGATCTCCGTGGGAATAACAGGAAATTGTCCGTTGAAGAGGTCCTGCTGTAGGCTGGCTGTGCGTGGATGAAGCTGGCTGGATTCAGCAGCCCTGGAGTCCCATGGATCCCAGGACTAGACTAGTTCTTGAGGTCATGAGAACCTAGACTGATGTAAGCATTCGGTCTAGGGCCCGGACCAGATGAAACCAACAAAGGAGGAGTTTGGCTGGTAGCAGCCAGCACGGCCTCGCCAGTCCCGTCCCTCGAAAGACTGACCGGCTGTGTGACAATTCCACATGCTGGGTGGCTTTCAGATAAGAGAACGGGGCTGGCAATGTGGCTCAGTGAGTGAAGGCTCTTGCCTTACAAGCCCGATGACCTGAATTTGATTCCAGGAACCCACAGTGGGAGAACGGAACCGCTTCCCCTAAGTGATCCTCTAATGCTCACACAGATGCAATGTCAGGCACACCCCACACAATATTAATACAAAGTTTTAAATTTAAAAAGAGCAGAAACAGCTGGGTGGTGGTAAGGGAATTGGGAGTTCAAGGCTAGCCTGGGCAACGTGGTGAGACCCTGACTGAACAAACAAAACAGCCCAGAGGGACACCTCCTGGTTCTGAGGCTGGAGGTCCAGGCAGAGCTCTGAGGGCCAAAGTGCTCTGGCTGCCAGGTGAGTGTCTTAGCCAGGATTCCTGTTTGCTGTGATGAACGCCATGACCAAAAGCAAACTGGGGAGGAAGTCACACAGGGCAGGAACCTGGAGGCAGGAGCTGATGCAGAGGCCATGGAGGGTGCTACTCACTGGCTTACTCCTCATGGCTTGCTCAGCCTGCTTTCTCAAAGAACCCAGGACCAGCCGCCCAGGGATGGCCCCACCCACAGTGGACCGGACCCTCCCCCATCAACCAGTAATTAAGAAAATGTCTTACAGTCAGATCTATGGAGGCGTTTTCTCAATTGAGGCTCCCTCCTTTTGGATGGCTCTAGTTTGTGTGCCATGTGGGCATAGACTCGCCAGCACAGTGGCCGTGGCATCCTCTTGCTGTGACCTCATGTAGTACAAAGGTCCATTTTATAAGTATAGATCCCATTCATGACCTAATCCTAAAGATGCCTAACGCCATCATCTCGGTGGCCTCAGTCTCCCAGTTATGGGTCACAGATAGCCCACAGTGTGGACTCCAGGGGAGCGTATGGAAGACCTAAGCTTTTAAGTGCCCACCGGAGCAGCCCAGCTCCACCTTCCAGCAGCCTTGAACCCTGGCCACCTTTACTCTCAACCCTCTGTTTTTCCCCAAGGTCTGAAGACTCCCAATGGCTGTGAGCTGGTGGTAGGGGGTGAGCCCCAGTGCTGGGCAGAAGGTCGCTGCCTGCTCTTCGACGACTCTTTCCTGCACACTGCATTCCATGAAGGTGGGCATCGCCTCTCCCAGAGCTTGCCCACCTGCTTGCTTTATGGTTGTTTTTAAAAGAGAAGTTTTGGGGTACCAGACAAAACTGACCAGGAACTCCCAAGGCCCCCCCATTTCACCTTCCCATGCAGTCTCCCCACATGGGTAGCTGGTATGACAGGTGACAAGCCAACTTCAACCAGATGTCATGACTTGAAGGCTGTTGTCACATTCAGGTTCATTCCCAGTGTCAGACATTCTGTGGCTTGGGACAACAGTGTGCAGACTGTGTCCACGGTGACAGTCCCACTGCCCTGCCCAGGTTCCCTCCCTTTTTTTACATTCGCCTTCCTCAAGACATGGGAGAGACCTCATGAACATTCTCCATCTGGGACAGGGAGGTCTTCCCATGCCCATAGGCCTACAGCTCAGTCTACATGAGTGTGCAGGGCCACTCTGACCCCCTACGCTCCTCCTCCCTAGGTTCTGCTGAGGATGGCCCACGAGCGGTCTTCATGGTGGATCTTTGGCACCCCAACGTGGCAGCTGCCGAACGGCAGGCCCTGGATTTCATCTTTGCTCCAGGACGATGAGGACGTTGCCTGGGCTGGAGCCAGGCTGAGTGGCCCAGGTGGACTGTGGGACAGCCCAGTCCCTGCCGTGATCCACACTGGAAGCGCAAGTGGCCTTCCGTCCCCCATGGGAGCCCTCTTTTCTTTGGTTACTGGAAACTTCTTAGGTTTCTTTCCCCTTCCAGTTATCTACTGGGACTTCTGGCCTATTAGTGTGTCCCTTTGGCTGTGACCAGAGACTCTGTACCCCTCAAGTCTGTGACTTTGCTACCTGATGTCTTCTCTGTGTTCTGGAATAGAGTAACCAAATGGCCATTTGTCTGAATGTAATCAACTTAAACTTTGTAGCTGTCTCACCAGAGACCACAGCCAATGGCCCGACAGCTTGGCGTCTGATGCTGGGGTTCAGACCTACACTGTCCCAGAGCAAGAGACAGCCTGCAGCCTGCACACCTGTTGGCTTCATTAGGGTCTTACCAGTCACCATCAGGGTGGTGCGTAGGTCAGGGTCCAGGGAATCCATCATTATTTCTGTCACCTGAAGTCTGTCAGAGTCCTGGTGGTTGTGACCAGGGCGTTTGCTTTAGTCACAGGTTCCTACAGAGCTGACGGCCAGTGAGGGCTCCCAGGTCAGCAAAGGACAGGGATAGTAGCTCACTGCCTACTGAAGCCTACTGCCAAGCCACGCCTCACACGTGCTGCTGCTGTGGTTTTGAGTCCACCCAGATTGTCAGGAAACATGCTCGGCTTAACCTTTGCCACCAACCATGTGACTGGGTGTCCGTCCTGCTTTGGAGTCTGTTGCCTAAGAGTCGACTAGGGGACAGCAAAGAATCAGCCCCATGTCAATCAAAACATTGACTCAAGCCCATGGGCGTGAGGACACCGAAGAGAGCTACAGACCCTGAGATCCACAGATATGACATTGGTCTTTGGTCTCCAGAGAAAACACACAGTTCTCTTCCCAAAGTGAAGGCTAGCCAGAGGCCCAGATAGCCACAAGTCAACTGATGCAAGAACATAGTCAGCCATTCTCAGAACACGCTTTGGGAGTAGTGGCCCATGGGTCTTGTCCAGAGCAGGACAGAATGACAGCTTGCTTATGTAACTAACACTGGTCCAGGCCCTGCGTTAGGTCCAAATGCAAACCCGACTCCTCTAGAAAGTAATCCGATGAAGTCAGTCCCCAGAGGAGAGAAACACACCTGCACTATTTCTGTGCTCAGGGTTGGAAGGGAACCTTTGGGCTCCAGAGCATCTGCACTCGGGGTTCTCAGCAGAAACCTTCAAAGTGCATGGTTCCCGTGTGTCCCCACTGCCCCCACCACATGCCAATGACATGGCTGTGGAACAGGAAGTAAATAAAGAACTTGCTGACAAGAGATGTGCTCATGTAGCTTGTGAGAGCAGGCAGGGCCTGGGCAGCTGGAAGTGACTGGCTGGTGTGGGAGTGTACCTCTTGGTTTCTGGGTTGGCACCGAGGGCTGAAGCCATGGTTAGCAGTGGGTGAGGCCAAATGGCTGTCTTAACAGAGTCCTATGGTATGGCTCGGGGCAGAGCACGGCCTAGCATGCATGAGACCCTGGGTTCCATCCACACTATGGTAGGTGAGTGAGGGTGTGAACAGGAGCCAGCCAGTCTGCAGTGTTAAGTCAGCTCAAATGGTAAAACAGACAATATTTGTATGGGAAGAATTTGTAATTCTTATATTTTGCTGGACTCATGCTCAGCATCTGGAGTTTCCTCCCCTGCCACTTCTTGCAAACCAAGTCCCCTCTCCCGGTCTCACTTGGTTTCCCTGAAGATAGGTCTGGTGTTGGCCAGGCTTGGGATCCCTCTGCATAGCAAAGCCACAGATGTCCAAGAGGCAGGGATAAAGGAGGACGGGCCATTTCCCCTGGACAGCGGTGGCAGCCAGGTGCCCCGGGGACAGCCTGACTGTAGAATGTTGGCACATGCCAGTGCCAGCCGACAGCCACAATGAGTCGCTGCACCAGGAAAAGAAGAGCGTGGCCCTCTCGAGGCCAGGGTGTTTCTCACTCACGCTCCTCCACATGCACAGCCAGCCAAGCAGCTGCTGAGGTCATTTCTGTGTCGCCAGGACTGCTGGAGGTGAGCCCTGGCCTGCTCCAGAAGGAATCCCCACTTTCTGCTCTTTACCGTTCTTCATGCCTCTCCAGTCAAGACCTCAGAAGTTGCTTGATCAGCTCCAAGTCACCGTCAGGTCCTCAGACCCTAAACCCCTTTCCTGTTCGTCACCTCTCCAGGATTGTGTGGGGGTCTTTGGTGACAATTGGGTGCTTGACCGCGTGCAGCACAGGCAGGTCTTCAGTGCCCCCCACCCCACTCCCACAGCAGCTGCCCTCTCTGTCTGGGGTAGAATGCAGACACATCTGTAGTTTAGAACTCATTTCTGTTGTGGGTTTGGATTTCTGGACTTGAGGGTCACTGATCTGCATAGGAAGGACAGTAAGCCATAGAGACAGTCGGCAGAAGGGTATGTCTAAGCCCTGCTCTGAGTGATGTTAGGCAGGCCACCTGACCGGCTTCTACAGCAGCCAGTTTGCAATGCTTGACTACAGAATCCTGGGCACCGAGTTTTGTTTGCTTGTTTGTTTGCTGTGCTTGGGATGGATCCAGGATCTTGAACATATAAACACTCTACCACTGAGTCCTGCATTAAACTGTAACAACCCACACTTAGCTCATGAGTTTCAGGTCTGGCAGATCTCAACTTAAAGGCCTCTGACCCAGACCTGACCAGCCAGCCTCCTGAAGTCCTATCCTGTTGGTTCAGGTTTTGGGCACATGACCCAAGTTCTTTCGCTGGGACCACTGAGAAAGAGAAGGGGACAGCTAAGAAAACACATGAACCACAGGAGACTAGCCGGCCTCCATGTGGGGCCCATCTGCATCCGGATGCAACTTTGCCTGGAACCAAACCTGCCTGTTGATTGTTAGGTTCCAGGAGCAAGGCAACTGTACTGACTCTCGAGCCAAGTTTGAGTTGTGCTTTCTTTCCTATGCCACCAAGAAGCCCCAGTCTACTCAGTCTTGTCCACGGGATGGGTCTCATGCTTGCTTCGTAAGCTTAACCTGACTTTTCAATCAGGCAGTACGTTGTCAGATGGGAGGGCCTGTGCGGGTGCACACATGCACGTTAGAGCAGACAGACTAGGGGGCCAATGTTTTTCTAAGGCTCCCCACTGCACTGCAGGCAACACTGCCAGCAGCCTTCTCTGGCATTTCCCTCCCCGGGCAATGGCTGCTAACCAGCTGTAAACATGGGGAACAGGACAGAATGAGGCCACATACTTCAGAGCTGCTGACAGATGGCCATGGGCACACTCAAGCAGACTGCAGTGGCCCTGGGAGGTGCACATACTGGACTGATCACTTCCTGCCACCTTCCCAGGTGACCTCTGGTCACCTCCGTTCTGTCTTCCTCCTGACCCTACTTGCCATGTGAGTGTTCCAGGGGGGTTTGGGTGGCTCACTGCACTGCTGGGGATGGAACCCAGAGCTGCTGCACACAGGCAAATACTACTGCTGTGTTTCACCCCACTGATAAGATCCTAGGCAGCCACTCTCCCACTCAGCCATCTCCTGTCCCCTACGCAGGCACGGCTACCAAGCCATGCACTCCCCTAGCCCCTCACTGGGGGTTTCTAGAGAGGAGCTCTAGCATGAGCCCAGCCCCTCACCGGGTGGGTCTAGGCAGGTGCTCTGCCACTATTCCCCTTATTGGGGGATCCTAGGGAAGGGCTCTGCCATGAGCCATTAGCCCAGCCTCTCACTAGGGGTAGGGGGTTCTAGATAGGGGATTTGCCATTGTGCCCTTCACTGGAGGATTCTAGGCAGGTGCTCTACCACTGACCCACCAGAGTGCAAACACATTTTTAAAAAGTAAGGGATAGAGCCCAGTGGTAGAAGCTAGCCTGAGTGAGGTCCCAGGTCCCGCTCCAGCAGCTATGCAGAGGGCACCCACCTTTTGCCATGATTTCTGCTGTAGTCGCCCAGAGGCAGATTAGGTTGTGAGGACAGCTACACCACAGGGACTCCAGTGTGCAGATTTGGGTGTCCTGCTGGGGCCATGCATTGTAGATCTCCTAAGGTGTGGAATGCACCCCAGACCCCTCTTTGGTACTAAGGCCCAAAACAGCCAATGTCCTGGACCCTTGTAGAATGCCTTTTCCTGAGGCTGTGGGAGGGCCAGCATCCTCTGGACTTTAAAAAAAGGACAAAGACTGAGCAAACTGAGCAGGGGGTGGGGCAGAGGGACACACGACACAGCAGCCACTCACTGCCCTTGGTAATAGGTGCTGTAATGTGAGCCCAGATGCTGAACCTGGCACTAGCTTGGCAACTGGGGTAGAAGGTGAATGTGGCGCCGCCCGCAGCCTCCACAGAGCTGAGCCATTACTGTGGCACGCTGGGCCTGGCTGTAGGAAGGTGGGACAGCGAAGGGACTGCCAGTCGGCAATTCTGAAGCAGACTCTGGGCTCCTGCCGGGATTCAAAGACACCCAGAAAGAACACAAGGCAGTTTTCCCTCACAGAGAGGCCTGGAGGCAGGTGCCTCCTCTCAGAAGCCAGCAGCTGAGGGCTGGGAGCAGGTGTGTACTGGGCGGGAGGTGGATGCAGACTGAGAACCAGTGCTCACCTCCCCTGCACTGCTATTTCCATCTCGAGGTGGTGGGCATCTGCCATGTCTGCTGCCAGGTCCCATCCACTCACTGTCCACCTCTCTGGGCCACAGGCTGCAAGCCCTCCCCAGGGGCAGCCATAGCCTTCTAGAAGCCTCCACCACCACCACCACGCTCCCTGCTTGCTACCCACTTGGGAGTGGTGACCTTCCAGCCAAGGACAGGCATGCTCTCACGCTCAGAGGCTCCTGGGAGGAGCTGGCACCTCAGCAGCCTCACCAGGCCTGCCTCCCCCACAAGCCACCTAGCCCCACTGCACACTCAAGAGTTCAGTTTGCAGATGCAAGGATGTAGCAGAACCCTGCGGTGGCTATACCGGATGACTGTAAACTTACTAGCTTAAATGTTCGGGATTCCCCTTTGTAGCTCTGGAGGGCAGGAATCTGTCCAGGCCCCTTTCACAGCTCTCAAGCATGTCCCTTCACTACTTCCTGGCATCCAGCAGCCACCAGCTTCTCCCTCAGCCTCCCGGTTCACACAGCCCTTCTCCCAGTACTCAGCTCCCTCCGCTTGTTTCAGAAGCACCAAGGATGGCACCCGGGGCCTGGGATGCATACGGACTAGGAGCATGCCTCAGAGGTGGGGACTTAGGCATGCTGGCAAGTGATGGGGTGAGGAGAGTGGCTGAGCCACCTGGAAGGGCTACCCAGGGGCTCAACACAGCAGTGACCACCAGAGTGGGCCACTCCAGCACAGCACCTGCACTCCACCTGCACGCCTGCCACTTGAAGTGCTGTGAATGGATGTGCTCCAGTCTTTCCCAAGGGGTCCATTTCCCCAGTGGGATCTCTCCTGGGAACATGGGCCCCACAGTTCATAGTGGGGCAGGGAGTGACCCCAGCAAGGCTCAATGCCCTCTTTCCTCCTGTGGTCTCTGCCGTGTGAAGTCTTTTGTCCAGGTCTGTGGTGACAATCTGGGTGTCAACTATGAAGCTGCAGATAGATCCCTCTGGCAGACACTGCCCCCGACGCTGCTGTGGAGGGCCTGGTGCCCATCCAGTACAATGGGAGTCTGCTATAGCCTCTGCTGGGCCTCTGCTATGGGAACACACCATTGTCTAGAGGGTAATTTGGGAAGTGTGGGCTTGGCTATGCACAAACTGTCCTGAGAGGCCTAGGACACTGGAGCAGGAGGCTGGGGTAGATGCTCTTTCCCGGCAGCCTCCAGGCCAATCACTGTAGAGGCTGCAGTAGTGCACACCTCCCTGGGCTCAGACAGGTCTCAATGGCAGCAGACTTCACGGAGGCCCGCCGGACAGCTCGGTGTAAGTCCAACAGCCTGAACTGGCTTGGCGGAAGGAGAGAAATGACGAGCCAAGGAGTGCCTGCAGTGTTTCAGGACTCAAATTCTTGAGTTAGCCCTGGGATGAGATGCACAAGGGTTCTGCATATCTAAGGGAAGTAACTCCCAAGATTCTTTTTAGCAAAAGTGGAAGTCTACACACACACACACACACACCTGCCAATGGCAAGCAGCTCCCTGTTTCAGGCAGCAGGATCAACTGGGCTGTAATCAGGAATGGAGAGGGATCTTTGCCCCCTCCCCTGCCACTGCCTGTCCACACCCCAGTGAGGTATCCTAGGATCATGGAATGCCTCTTATCTGAGATCCCAACCCTTCACTGCACAAAGAACAAGCAGAGCCGTGGACCTGTCACATCCTCTCAAGGGGTGGCACAAAAGGGACCGGTGAGGCTGGGGCAGGAGGCAGTTGGGTATCTGGGGCACTGTGTGTGGAAGCTATCTGCGTGGGAAATGTGACTCCAGTGTACTCCTGGGAAGAACCTATGACTACATACAGCTCAGCCACCTGCAGGGGTTGGCAGGGCCATCTGGAGCCTGATGGGGACTGGCAGATCCACTCCCAACAAGGTTCACAAGCTGCTGGCCAGGCTACAGTATGTCCTCACGACATGTGGCCCACACCCCCAAAATAAAAGGCCAAGAGAGGTGTGTGTGTGTGTTACTAGTGGTTGAGATCAGAGCCTCATGCTAACCTGAGCAAAACCCTCAGCCCTTTCTCATTTTCAGGTATGGACTCAGTAGGAACCGTGGCTGGCAGCAGTGCGGGCAGCCCTGAGCTTGGGGTCTTCCTGCCTCACCTCAGGGCTGGGAATACAGTGTGGATTACGGGTAAGAGCAGGCTTACTGCACAAGCATGTGGACCCGAGTTCAGATCCCTAGCGCCCACATAAAGAGCTGAGTGTGACCACGCACATGCTTGCACCCCACCCCTGCAAGGAGGGGCAGGGGAGTTGTGGGGTGGGCAATGGCAGGATACCCCATGTCCTCCTCCGCTCTCCTCCATACACATGTCCCATACACACATAAAACGAAGCACTTGATACGTTCATGCTCAAGACAGAATATGTTCCTGATTTATAGAAAAACTACTGGGGGTATTTTTAAAGACTTCCCACGCAGTGGTGCTCAGGTCACCTTTGGTCACGACTTTACTCTGGGGTAAGTTTAATCGGGAGGTCCACGGCAGCCCACGGCAGCCCACGGCGCTGGTTCCACAGCGGCTGTGTTCTGAGCGCAAAGCATTCCTGGGCTCAAAGCAGCCCTGCCGAGGTGCACGGGACAGGTTATGGGCTGCACACAGCTCCATGTCACACAAGGACTGAGAGAGGTCAGTGACATCCCTTGAAATAGCTTTCTGGAAGAGCCCTCAAACCCAGGCAGTTAGCGGAGCCACAAGAGGGAAGATGGGATACCTCCAAGCTCCTGAGTCCCAAGTTCTGACAGGCCACGGGCTGTCTTCTCAGAGGTTAGGGCCAGGACTTAGAAGGTCTTGAGCAGCAGTTGGCAGAAGGGAGAGTATACTGTGCGAGCACCCTCTCGGCTGTAAAACACACTGTAAAGTCATCAGAGGTTTCTTGAGAGCTGGCAACAAACTTCCCGAGTTTCTTTCTAGAACTGTTCAGGGGCAGAGATCAATATGCCTGTGTCTGGCTGCTGACAGCAGGACTCTCCTGGCAGGGACATCAGTCTCTGGTCAGCCAGTAGCTGGAGGGGCCTCATGGAAAGGAAGAGACTGCAGGTCACGTGGCTTATGATCCTGTAGACAGACACACTGGTGTGTACAGATCATGGGGAAAACATATAGCCAGCCCTCCAGATCCATGGGTTCTGTACCCGTGAGCCCAAGGACAGATGGGAAAGGAAATCATGTGCTGTCACCATGCAGACTCAACATAGTTTAAAAACTCCCTCGGCAGCCGGGCGGTGGTGGCTTTAATCCCAGCACCCGGGAAGCAGAGGCAGGCGGATCTCTGAGTTCGAGGCCAGCCTGGTCTACAAGAGCTAGTTCCAGGACAGGCTCTAGAAACTACAGGGAAACCCTGTCTCGAAAAACAAAAAAGAAAAAAGAAACTCCCTCGGCAGCAGGCCTGTGAGGCTGGGGCTGTCAATCACTATGGGTCCGTGTATATGGGTTCTATGCAGATGCTCTGTGCTCTAAGAAAAGCAACACAGAATCCTCAGTGTGGAACAGGGCACGGAGGAAACTGCGTGTGCACACACCCATGTAAAGCACGTACACTGACTTTTATTCTGTCATGGAAATGCTAGCCAATTACACAGAACTCACTTTGGTCATTTTATTTTTGAGCCCTTGGGAATCTTTCATAAACTTGAAACTCAGCATCGCAAGGTTGCAGAGTACCATGGGTACTTTAAGTAAACTGTCAGGTGAGATTGCCATGGCTGCATTCTTGAGCCTGCAGCCTGCTCTGCACCTGTTCAGGTCACTTACACATGACAGAACCTGAGCCCTCTCACCCTCATGCAGCAGCCACTGAAGAATAAGGTCCTTCTCAATCCTTAGCGCTGGGGACACTGGAGGGGCTGCCGCACAGCCCAGGTGACACACGGCTGTGCGCAGCTCACAGCAGGTTTATACCATGCTTCAGCAGTTTCCGCTTGGCTTTGCCTGCAAGGCTGAAGGCACAATCCTGAGGGTTCGGGAAGCCGGAGCTGCGAGCAGTGGGCGCCAGCTGCTGGAAGTAGGTTTCCTGGGCTGGGTTGCAGCAGGCGTACACAGCTGTGGAGGCGTTCCTATTGGGGAGGAAAGAGGACAACAGCTCAGGGGTGACAGTGTGGGGCCCTGGCTAGCTGCTCCAGCACCCCAATGCCTGCTGCAGGGCCGGGTAACAACTGTCCTGTCATTTCAGCTCTCAGGGGCTGGGATGGTGGGCCCGAGGTAGCTGTAGCCAGGGTCTGGAGTTACCGAACAAACGGCCACTGAAGCCGCTGCCAGCAGAACGGCAGCGGAGCGAGTCCTGCTCACCATGGCAGGAGGGACTATCCCACCTACCAGCAAGGAGCCTGGGCTTAGGATGGTGGCTGACCTGCTCTACTCTGATGCCTGTGACAGAGGAGCGGCAGTGACAGAAAGCAGGAAACCTGGACCCATAGGCTAACAGAGGGACAAAGAATGGCACAAAGGAGGATCTGTAACGGGTACTGGAGAAGGTGGGTGTGAGGTAACCTAGGAAACCGCAGTTACATCTTGGTAGCTGGGCTCCTGACAGCTGCTCATCTGCTCCACATCCTTGAAGCGACAGGAGACAGCGGGACGCTCTCCAGCACGGCACAGACACACCACCCAAGGGTCTACGCCCCCCACAATCAACATCATCTGCCCCTCAGACACGGGGACAGCGGGACGCTCTCCAACACGGCACAGACACACCACCCAAGGGTCTACGCCCCCCACAACCAACATCATTTGCCCCTCAGACACGGGGACAGCGGGATGCTCTCCAACACGGCACAGACACACCACCCAAGGGTCTACGCCCCCCACATCAACATCATTTGCCCCTCAGACACGGGGACAGCGGGACGCTCTCCAACACGGCACAGACACACCACCCAAGGGTCTACGCCCCCCACAATCAACATCATTTGCCCCTCAGACACGGGGACAGCGGGATGCTCTCCAACACGGCACAGACACACCACCCAAGGGTCTACGCCCCCCACAATCAACATCATCTGCATTGCTGGTTTAATCCCCCCACCCCTTGTGCTCTTCCCCCAAGACCAGGGAATAAATACCCTAACAGGGCAATTTGAGAAGAAAAAGGGTTACTTTACCCCATGAATATGCCACAAATCTCATAAATATTCATAAGGACTCCTTAAAAATCCACCATGCAGGGCCAGAGGGATCCTTGACAGCCTCAGTTCCATTCTAGAACCTCACAAGTTGTCCTCTGACCTCCACATGCACACTGTAGTGCATGTGTGACCTCTACATGCACACTGTAGTGCATGTGTGAACATATGCACACATCACACACAGATGCATAAACATACAGACACACACATACATTTTAAAAGACCCAAAACCAGTACCCACTACGGTGCTCCCCTGCTTTCAAGCCAGTGCCCCAGTTTCTCTACTTTGTTAAGTAAGCTTCGGCTTAAACTGTCTATCAGGGGAGTCTTTCCTCCCGCGCACAGGACCAGGGAGAGACTCTTATCTGTTAACAGACCCACCCGATCTCCTTAGCCCCCACATTCTTCTTGTATGGAGGCCTTAGTCTAACAAGCCTCAGTTTCCCTGATTCTAGCATGCAGGGTCAGGGGCTGCTAAGGCTCCTTCCCTCAGCTGTCTCCTGTTGGATGAGGAGGAAGCTCCAGGTCTTGCTCTTGTGAGGCATTTTTTCTGGCAGGCTCCTCTCAAAGCTGAAGGGAGTATGGCTTGGTGAGAAAACCTTCCAGTCACACTTGTGTGGCAATGCCAGCCCTCCTACTGGCAAGCACGGAGCCCCTGGCTTTATTACAGAGTCCTGCAGAGTCTGTGTGCACTCCTTAGCATATGCCAAGGAACTGTGCCCATCACTGTGGTGAGAACCCACCCAGCATGCCTTGGGCTCTACCCACACTGAACCCTGTCAGCTCTAGGAAGGTGAAGCACAGTGGCCACCAGCAGGGGAGCAGATGTCAGCGTCCATTTGCTGCCTCCTCCCACTCAACAGCCACACACCCAGCACACCAAGGTCCCAGAGTGATGGCTGCCAGCTGAAGAGGACAGACTATGCTATCAGCAGCAGATGACACCAGGACAGACAGCTGGCATCCGTGTGGTCAAGTGACGGGACATGGGAATCTCATCCCCAAGGCTCCGTGTGCTCCCACTGAGTCCCGACCTACGATCTTGGCCCCCCTAGTGAGACCTATGGGGAAAGAGCATGCACCTCAGAGTCATGGAGGCCTGCAGTCAAACCCTGGCCGTCGGCTTTGTGAGACCGTGACCTGGGACAAGCACCGTCCCCACACATGCTCACGTTTCTTACTATGAGGAAGGAAAGGTGTGTCTGCAGCCATCCGACAGTCGGCAGGCTGACGGAGGGGTGGGCAAGCTCTTCCTCTAGCCCTCTAACACGCCCAACTCTCCAAAACTAGCTTCAGAAAACATGGAGAGAAAGGACACAGCTGTTTAAGCATCCAGTTTCAGGGACAGTCACCTGGAAGATGAGGTAGTATGACAAGGGGAAGGAAATGGAACCTGTGTCGTCTGCTATCAGTCATGGAGAATAAAAGCTAAAGCAGCAGTGGCCCGGAGCTCCACCACAAACAGAGACACAGGCTGGCTCTGGTGTTGCTGGGCATCAGACATGTCTGATTCTGAGATTTCTGCAGTGACTTTGTTTTCACCGACCATTTTGTTTGTATTTAGATGCCTATAGTGTTGTCTGGCCCACCCTCAGGAATAGTGCAGCCCTGTGCTCTCTGACAGTGAGGACTTAGGGTTTTGGCACGGTTGTGTCCTGCATATTCAGAACAGGGAAAGCATTGGGAGGATGGCCTCCAGAGGGACTGGACGGTGACACTGCTGTGAGGGGCTGAGAAGCTCACCTGACGGTCATCTCGTACAGCGCAGGCAGCTGGGCAAAGTCAGAGTGCATGAGGTTGACGGCCTGCAGAAAGCGGCGGTCCTGGGGAGCAGCCACTAGAGGCAGGTTGGCTGGCAGAAGGAGACAGAGGTGGTGAATGGCAGCCTGACTCCCTGACTCCTTGGGCCAAGTCCTGGACATGGGAGCAGTGAGGGTAAAGCCTGAGTGTGGGTGAGAGGCCTGGGGACAAACAGCCCACTGTCAGCCCCACTGTCAGCCCCACTGCCAGCCCCAGCAGCTCCTAACCTGGGGCCGACCTTACCACAGATGTTGAAACTCCCAAGTTCCCACTGGGGAAACAGCAAAAAAGAAAAGGGGCAAATGAGTGTTTGCCAGTGAGCTCAGTGGCTGTGCTCCAGCTGTGGCCAGCGGGTTGTGGGCTGCAGCACTGCCATGACTGGGGCTGGGTTCTCCCTCCGCCCATGTGGAGCTGGGCTCCCTGTACCTGTAGCTTACCTGTGAGCACACTCTGGATTCGGTCATAATGCATGAAGTTGTACGTGCTGCTTGTGAGGCTAGCCTCGTCTCGGGGTAGTGTCTCCTTCAGGTGAACTTCCAGCCCATTCAGGGATGCCAGGCTGCTGTGGTACTGCAGAGGGGCCAGGAGTGGGTCACAGGCTGGCAGACTCAGTTAAGAAGCACCCAGACAATGCTCCAGCGGTCACTAGACCTAGCAAAACAGCCACTGTCTCTGGTGGAGCGTCCACGTGCTCCACTCACGTGCTCCTTTTGAGGCAGGGCTTCCCTATGCAACCCCGACTGGCCTAGAACTCACTATGGAGACCAGGCTAGCCTCAAACTTGTGGAAAGCCTCCTGCCTCTGCCTCCTGGGTTCTTGGACTACAGGTGTACACCATCCCCAGCCCCTTATGTTCATATATGCATATACTTTCCTTCTTGTGTGTATCTATCTGTGTATGCCGTGTTATGTGCACGCATGTGGAACTCAGAGGAGGGTGTCACACCCTCTGTGTGTGACAAGTGTAGAGGCAATTGTGAGCTGTCCAGTGTGGGTGCTAGTACTGAACTCAGGTTCCCTGAACAAGAATTAAGTGCTCTTAACTGCTAAGTCACCTCTCTAGCACCATGGTCCGATATTTGTAAATTAAGCGTCATACTGTGTGAGGATAAAATGAGCAGGCTCTAATTTAAGAGGAGTCAGGAGGCATGGCAGTACTAACCCAGGGCCCCAGCACTCAGGAGGCTGACACAGGAGGACCACAAACTTGAGGTCATCATGGGTAGAAGAAAGGAAGAAAAGAAAAAGGAGGAAGAAGAAACAAAAGGAAAAAGAAAGAAGAAAAATTACCCATAATATCACCACCCAGTGGGGGCTGCCTAGCTGTGGCTTCCCAGAAGCCCCCAGGGGACTATCTATTTTGTTTTATTTAAATATTTACTTATGCTCCAAACCCCGGGCCATCTCTGCAGCTCTGGTACTGTCTGTTTTAACACTGTTGGTGGCCTTCTATGTTCCCAGTGTTTCCCAACCTAGCCTGGGTGAAGTCCTCATGGGTTAATCACTCCCATGAAGAATATACACTGTCTACAAGGAACGAGGAATGCTGTCCAGTGCCCTGTGCTCTGAGAGGCTGTAGGAATCAGGAGCCCCAGGCAGATAAGTAGTGTGTGAACAAATCCCCTCGAATGAGCCAACGGATAAACACAGCCAGTGCCAGGCACTTCAACCACTGGCTTCCCCTGAGTGTGCAGCTGTGGAAAGCAGGTGTGTGCACAGCCACCTTGCTTTGATGGTCAGGACACTTACAATACAGGGTCAGCAGACACAAACGAGCTTATGCTTGAAAGTTGTGTGTGCCTTGGGGGTGATAGGGTGGGATGACCCTGGGACACCCGGGGGAGCTCACCCTGCAGTGGAGGAGGGGGCACTGGGGCACCCAGGGGAGCTCACCCTGCGTCTGGAGGAGGGGGCACTGAGACACCCGGGGGAGCTCACCCTGCAGCTGGAGGAGGGGGGCACTGGGGCACCCAGGGGAGCTCGCCTTGTAGCTGCACTACACCTTCTGGATCTTAGGGACCTGATAATAGCCACCCCTCAAGCTGCTAACAAGAGACAGGGAAAACTGGACCAGAAAGTAGGCCAACTAAATCCTATTCTCTCTAAATGTAAATTTTTCTGCCTAGCTTGTAGTCAAGACAGAGTTGCTTAACCACAACCATCACAAGATGTGTGTATAATATGGAGGAGACTTCTCTAATGACTAAGTGTTGTCATAGAGGCAGGGGCCTAGTTAAATCCAGGCGACCTGGCAACTGAGGATGGTGTGTCTATCACAGCACTTGTCTGTACTTGTGAGAAGTCTATGGGGTGGCCGCAGAAGGCCACGCCACATCATTCATACGCTGCCTGGTTCAGAACCACGCAAGGCTGGGAAGTTTTGCAAAGTTGAAAAGGTCTGCGCTCTGAATCCATGAACAAAAAGCTCCCTGACTGGTTTATACAGCATGATCTCACAATGGCCCAAGGAGACATGGGGCTCTGACTTCAGTCCGCAATAGAGCTGACGGCAGATGGTGGATCTGTGGGCTGGGGAGCAGTGTGTGTGTAGCCCCATGGCTGAGACTGGGAGCTTTTCTGCTGGATACCTCACCAAGCGCTCCCATCCTGACTTTCAAGCAGGTCTTGCCTCCAACCCACCCCAACCCTGATGCCCCCCGTGCATGGCCTAATGAGGCAGTAATTCACAGGCTCCCTGGAACTGAAGGTCCAAAGGAATATCCTAGGCATAGCTGAAAATCAGGCTCAGGGACGCTAAGCTGCCCCCTGGTGGGGGCCTCCTGCACTTCCCTTTGACGGCACAGCTGCCAGGCTCAGGAACCTGATCGCCCCATAGCCCTGCCTCCTGAGGAGGTCTGTGTGGACAGAGCCTTTTCAGAGGGCTGTGCACCTCCAGCCTGTGGGACCACACTGCAGAGACTATGTCTGCCTTCCAGAAAACAGCAGGAAAGCTACAGAGAGATCAGGTGAGCATTTTCTACTCATGTCTGTTCTATTTAAGATGGTAACAAACCTCTCCTATAAACCAGACTTGGGGTCTGGTTCAAGTTCATCTTCTTAAATCAGCACAGTGTTCAAAGTTAGCAACTCCCTAGTCTAGACAACACCACTAGCGTTGGCCTCCCATACCCTGCATCCCATTTCCTGGGATAGCACCAGCCCTACTTTACAGGAAAGCTGAAGGCTGTGGTCATAACACTGTGGTTGGCCTTGACAAATGCTTCCACACAGTAGAGGCTGCAGAAGGCTGGGCACTCTTCTCTCCTCTGCCAACCTACCGGCAAGAGCAGAGCAGCCTGGGCCAGGGACGTGGGGAAGAGACAGTGGGAATCAACATAACTGCATGAGGCCTCCACTTCACACCTCGCAATGCGGCTTCCTTCCTTCCCCTCAGGACAGGAGTTGCAGTGTCTGCCCTCCCAGAACCATCCTCAGCTTGGCTTATGCAAGCCAGCTTAACATATAATTGTGTAGACCGCCCCTCCCCAAGGCAGCCTGTGTTGGGTGTCTTCAGAGAGGCATTCTATCTATTCTGCTGCATCTAAACACCAGGCCTTCGGAGTAAACAGTCCTGAGGCTCAGCACAGTAAGAACTGGGGAAGCCAAGGCACAGAGCTGCCCTGAATGAAGCCACAGACAGGACCCTTTGCCGTCCTAAAGCAGAGGTAGACACGGGGTCCCACAGCTATGTTAAATGAGGATACATGTAAAAAGTCTCAACTCTGGGCTGTGGGCAGGGTCTGTGGAAGTAGACAGAAAAGTCAGGTGGCTTAGAGAGAAGCCGCCCAGCAGCCTGTCATGCGCTCCAAGGTGACCGGCCGCTCTCCTCGGTGGAGGGCCACAAGACACGCATGCCAATGAGATGCCTCAGAATAATGTAGATTTAAGAAGAAAAACAAGTTGAGCCCCAGAACAGCATTTGCCCTCCAGCAACTGTTCTTCCTGCCAACCACAGCAAGGCTGTTACCATAGCAACTCTATCGCCAGTGTGGGCCCCAGACTCTAGAGCTCAGTTCACTGCTCCAGGAAGGGATGGCTACTCAAAGCTCTGTCCACCACCAGTTTGGATTTCAAGTGTACTCTGGGAAGGAGCACTAAGTCACCATGTGAGGCTGGGTCTAGGAAGGAAATGTGGGGTTCCTGCCCCCTACCCCCACGCAAGGCTGTGATGTGCTGCACAAGACAGATGCTGGCAAGGAGTGCCCATCGCTGCCCTTAGCTAGGAGCTGAGCCAGCAGCAGGGCAGCTCTCAGCCCTGCCTGCAGTCTCTTGGCCGCATGACCTCACTACCTCAAGAGTGGGAAGCTGAACACCACTGCAGGCTACTGAAAGGAAAACAAGGCCCTGAGGGGAGAGCTGTGTGCAGACACTCCTGGCTCGCTCCTCCCTCCTCTACACCCGTGCTCCCAGACTGCGGGAAGCAGAAAAAGGAGAGTCCAGTCCTCTGCCAGCGCTATGACACATGTGTGGTTCACTCTTACACACCACACAAAATCTCACACAAGTGGGCACTATCCTTCGCCTCACTACAAAGGCTGGGGAGTTCTTGCCAGGGGGCTGGCTGGTCCACGTTCCAAGGAGAAAGATGAGGGTAGAGAGGAGCCTGGGGACACTCACCACTTCCTCGATGGCTGCAGTGTCTCTGAGAAGAGGCTCCTCAGCCAGCAGGGATAGCACCAGCCCATTCACACTGTGAGTGTAGAGGTTCATGGGCAAGAGCCCTGCATGGAGCCCAGCTGGGGAGAACTTGAAGTCACTTCTGTCTGCAGAGGTGCCGGGACCCTGAGAGTCAGCTGAGGGCAAAGTGCATGCTAGGGCTGACCTGCTCTGGAGGCTTCTGTCCCCACATTGCTCCACACTGGGCTCCATACCCACGGGGTCCTGGGGAGGAAGTACCACAGGGCTGCTGCTTCTTCTGGGGAGAGGGTCTGAGCCAGGAACTTGAGTTTGGCCATTGGTGATAGGAAGGTCTGCAAGCCGTTCCTGCCCTCTGCTCTCAGGGAGCCTCTCAAGAGGGGAAGGGTCCAGATGGCTGCATATTTCTGTGTTTTCAGGCAGTGTGGGGGCCTGGTGGCTGGTGAGGAGAGCTTCCTGATCACCTACGACAGGCATGGGTAGGAAAGCTTCCTGAGCCTCAGAGATGTGGATTTCAGACAAGTCCAGTTCCTCTTGGGAAAAGCCCAGCTCCTGCTGCAGCCTGCTGCTGATGCCAGAATCCTGGCCACAGGCAGTGGTGCCTAGTCCTGCAGCCACCGCATGCTCCTGTGAATGTTTAGGGAAGGGCCCATCTGCCCCCCTGCCATTCAGCCTTGCTCCATCATGGGGCATAGGCATCCAGGAATAGTGGCCGATGTCCAGGCCATGGATGCTGCACACCTAGTGGCATCTCTGCCTGGGTAGGGGTGCTTCGATCCCTGGGAGGGTACTGAGATGGACTTTCCTGGAGGCTGGCAAACAAAAGAAGAAGTCACATCAGCAGAGTATGGGGAAAAGGCTCCCATGGGGACTCTTGAGGTACCAATCCCCTGAAAGGCACAGGCATCAATGACAAGCAGGTACCTGCAGTCATAGAGCTAAGATGCCACCACGGTAAAACCACAAAAGTAGACAAAGGCCATGACTGGTGAGGACTTGTCCAGTGAGGTCAGGATCATTGACCAGAGGTAGCCAAGGCCACATAGGAAGTGACCCACAGCCGAAGGGTCTCCTGAGAGTGGCTCCAAATGAGTCCTCAGTGTCCTGAGGCTAGGACACCTCTTGATCAACAGCTTTACAAGACAATGAAGACACAAGTGGGGATCACACCCACAGGAAAGGAACAACCCCACCTACCTAGTCTCCTGCTCCACTGTGAACACACGGAGGCTAGCAACTTCCTCCTCACTCAGAAAAACAGGGGTGATCTGCACATTAGGGGGCAATGCTGCTCCTGCAAATAAAAAATGGTTGGGGCTCCCCTGGGATGCGGTGGGCCCTTGGCACTCACAAATGTCTCTATGGTAGCACCGGAGTTGCTCCCTCAGCCCAAAGCCCGAGAGCTGCAGCCTGGATGCTCTGAGCAGCAAGAAAGAGAAGTGTGGCAGTGTGGAGAGGGAGATACCTGACAGATGTTAGGAGAAAGGGCTTTCAACTGGCCAAGACTCAGCAAACTCAGGCTTTGGAATGACGCCAGAGCCTCCTGGGGACGCCACCAGTGTTCTATCTCTCCCTCCATTACCACACCCCAGACACTGTCTAAGCAATGTCACAGAATGGAGTCAAAGGAGGGCATGCCCAAACATGACCTTGGAAATCCAGGTCCCAAAGGGAACTGTCCTAGCTGTACTAGATCCATCTGCTGGATCTACGAGCAGAGGAGATCCACACGGGGGCTGGTTGCCCTCTCCCTGGCTTATCCCAGGAGGAAGGCAGCGTACTACTGTCCACGTACCTGCTTCCTGTGCAGCTGCCCCTGCTCCAGGAAGTCTCTGAAACAAACATATACACAGGTTGGCCCCAGGCACCATGCTCTCCTCTTAACCATTAGGAATTCATGGCACCATCTGCTCCCAGGACTCAGCCAAACCCAGGGAGCTGGTATGACCCTGTGCCAAGAGCCCAGCAGATGGAGCAGGGCCACTTGCTTCTCAGAGGCCAGGAGGAGGCGAGAACTGGACCTACTCTGGCCTCAAAGCAGCAGCTCTGAAGTGTTAAGTATCCCCCATGAAACACCAAAGCATGGGTTCCTCACTTGAGCCCACGTTGGGGAACCTAAGTCTAGAGAGCAGCCATAGAGGCAGCGAATACCACTCAGTGACAAAGCCCAAGGCCTGGGCTCCAATCTCCAGCAACAATAAACAAAGCAACAATTTATATCCCCCCCCTTCACATTCCTGTTAATACTTGGGAATTTCCCCTTTACGTAAATGCCTTTTACTACTTTGAGACATTAAATGAAATTCAGTATTTCCACTTAAAACAGCTTATGTGATCGCACTCATTGTAAAATCTCTGGCTGAAATCTGAGGAAGAGTCTACAGCAGCTTGTGTCAAACAACTGACCCTCAGCTACAGGACCAGATGCTAGCAGTTCCTCAACACACGTGAGAAAACACATTTCCAGCCTTGGGGCTGTGAACCTCTGTCCCGACCACTGATCATCGCTGCTGTACCAGACAGCAGCTCCACACAACTATACGTGGCCTGGCACCAGCAGGCCAGGAGGACTGGCTCTCCTCTGTAGGGATTCCCAGAGCTGAATCAGGGGAGGTGGGCAAGGGCATATTAAAGCTCCAAACTGCTAACAGTGAAGGCGGCCCTCCAGACACACCACCCTGATGGAGGAGGGTCATCTGTCATGTGTTACTTCATTGGTAAATAAAGAAGAAACTGCCTTGGCCCTTTAATAGGATATAAAATTAGGTAGACGGAGTAGACAGAACAGAATTGTGGGTGAAAGAAAGCAGATGCCATAGCTCTCCTCTCCAAGATGGATGCAGGCTAAGATCCTTCCTGGTAAGCCACCACCTCGTGGTGCTACACAGATTACTAAATATGGGTTAAAGCAAGATGTGAGAATTAGCCAATAAGAGGCTGGAAGTTAATGGGCCAAGCAGTGTTTTAAATGAATATAGTTTTCTGTGTAATTATTTCGGCGGTGTAAAGCTAGCCATGCGGGAGCCAGGTGGGACGAAAAGCAGGCCCTCTGCTCCTTCTACAACCACCCACAGGAAGCTAGAGCCCACCCAGGCTCTGAATGGTTAGAGAGAGGCCAGTGAAGCATTTGAAACAGAAGCTCTCAAAACAAGCCAAGCTGGTGGATTAGCCTGGACCTGAGGCACTGGAGGTGATGCAGATGAATCAGAAGTTCAACTCTCAATGTAGACCAGGCTACCCAATGGGAACCCATCTCCAAAATCAAACAAAACAATTTAAGAGAAAGAGAGTAGAGAGAGAGAGAGAGAGAGAGAGAGAGAGAGAGAGTCTAGATGGAAACTGCTCAGTGATGGCTGTGGGTCCTACGTTGTTGTCTGGACATTTCCTCCCTTCCTAAAACGGGCTCACTATGGAGTCCACCTGCTTCTCTCACCACCAAGACAACTGCCTGTGGACAGTTTTTTATTCTTCATGGCTGTGTGTATTCATCATACATTCAGAATGTCAGGAAGATCATGTTCCCTTATGCCTTCCCTTCTGTTTCCTTCTTCCTTTCCTCCAGTTCAGAGGCAATCCTTCAGTATGTAGCCCAGGGTAGCTCTTTACTCATGACCATCTGCCTTAGCTTCCCAGGGCGGGCACAAGAGGCACACAGACCATGGCCAGCAGTTTCCCTGTTGATTTAAGAATATGTTCCTTACAGGGCTCTGTCATCAGCACTATGTTATTGGAAGCTGAATGGATGCAGCACGTGCTTGGCTTAGAAGAAACCAGTGCCCAAGCCTACTACATGGAGCAAATGCTTGCTTTTACCCTTGCTTTACTCCTTGACAACACCAGCAGATGAAGCGTGGTGACAGATTCAGTGAAACAGGTTGCCCTAGACCTGCCCGCCATGTGGAGCCAGCCCCCCACAGTTTGAAGGGCAGATGTTTCTGGGTCAGTCCCCCACCAGGTTGCGGCTGTACTGTTACCTGGCCTGTGGGGACAGTCTGACTGAAGCAGGACCTTGGCGTGGTAAGAGAAGGAGGGAGCTGGGAATTCACGATCCTGGGGTAAGACACAGGGATAAGAACACCATGAAAAGAAGTGCTGGGCCTCTCAGCTCCACAGATAGCACTGTCTCTGGAGGTAGAGGATCTTGGGGATGTGCCTGGCATGCGTTTCATCAGGTAGATCCTCAGCAAAGGGGCTCTCTGTTCTGCAGGTGCACTGACGGCCAAACTGTAAGCTCTCCAATCAAGTAGGGCTGAGGGGTCCAAGGCTACTCATCACAAAAAGATGGCAGGCATACCAAAAACCACAAGTAAGCCACCTGTGTGCACTGGAAGAGAATCACTGAGCCAACCACTTAGAAGACAAAGATACCCAGCATTTCAGAAGGGCTCTACTCCCCGTGCAACTGGTACAGAGGGCAGGGTGTGGAAGCATACAATTTTAATCTCAGCACTGGGGAGGCAGAGGCAGTGGTAGTCTATCTTTAGGAGTTCAAATCCAGCCTGGTCTACATAGAGAATTCCAGGACAGCCAGGGCTACATAGTGAGATACAAATAAAGTGTGTTATGAACACACACACACATATAACATATATATATATATATATCACATATATAGTTACATAGCTATTATATATGTGAGAAAGAAAATATGAGTGATAAAACACTAATTTTTAAATTTTTTAAAACATTTATCGTGCTTCTGTATGTATGGAGGTCAAAAGATAACTTGGGGGAGTCAGCTCTCTCCTTTCACCATGTGGGTCTCAGAATGGAACTCAGAGCGCCAGGCTGGTCAGCAAGCACTTTTACTCACTGAGCCACTTTGTCTGCCCACAAATACTATCTTTGCTGCCACCTGTGTCAGCGTGACTACAGTCACCCTGAGAACAGGGAGAGGAAAGAGGTGATGGCCACGGGCTCTGTGCTTACCCTCCACATCTACCACTACTGTCATTCTTCAGCAAGGGTCCCCACTTCCCAGGAGAGGAGGTTGGGGCTACTTGTCCAAGATGGTGGAACAAAGAGGAAGAGAAGCCAGGGCTCGAATGCCCGCTCTGGAGAGTACTGGCTAAGGCACGCCTCTCAGCCCTGCCTAAGGCCCAGTCTGCCTGGGCAGTGAGCACAATGTTCCATACGGACAGGCTGTCAGACCCTGGGCTCTCCCAGTGTGAAAATGACTACTGAGTTGGTGGAAGGCTGGAAGCAGTTGGGTGGCACTTGGTGCAGCCTCTACTTGCAGGGCTGGCTGCTGCCCACAGTGGGGCTCTGCACTGTACTCTATCAACTGACACTTCACCAGAACACTCAAACCGAGGACCTCAGGGCTCCTTTCCTGAACAGTTCCCAATGGCAACGGATGCTCGGACAATCTACATGACCTGGCCTTTGCTGAACAACTGCAGACTCTGATCTGAAACAAGTGGGGACAGTGGCTGACATAGGTGGGCACAACTCACAGTCCTTTGTAGAGGATGGAGCCAGCCAGGACATGGGGCGAACGCCGGCAGGTCTGTAATATGAGGGCTGCCTTTAGCAGCAGCAGGGGCTCCACCTGGGGAGACAAGACACATCCGTGAGCATGCCTCCAAGTGCCGGGGGGACTTCAGCCTCCGCTGAGGGGATACAACCCGTAGTCAGCTCACAGTTCTTGTAAGGAATCAGCTATTCAACCACAAAGATCACAAAGATCCACAGCAGTGGAAAACCCCACCCACCCCATGCCCAGCACAGTGGGCTCTGGAATGCCGAGTCCCAGCTTCTTCCTTCAGCGGTAACATGAAAGGTGCAGATCTGAGGTGCACAGGCGCCCGGACCAGCCACACAGCAGCCAGTGCGCATTAGCTGAGTGCAAATGGGAAACGGGATGGTTCAGAGAGAACCTTCCGGTCTCTCTCAGATGCAAATGAGTTCAAATGTGAATCGGGCACTTTGATGGAGTCACTAAAGTCAGGCCATTTATGTGGAGAAAGAAGGGGCCTTCGGTCTCTGAGTTCAGAGGCAATGATGATGCTCCACTCACTGTTTATTTGGTGCGGCCTCACTGGCCTTCAGGGCAGTCCTGGAAGCAGGGCCCCTGAACTGTCAGGAGACAGTAGGGTCTGAGAGGCAGCCTCCCTCCCAGCTGGCAGCAGCATAGAAACTGTTCATCAACTGCTCTGCTGGAAGCACGGCCTCTCACTCCCTAGCTACATGCTCGGACACAGGTGACCCCTCTCAGCGCCTCACAGGCCTGTCCCAGCAGCCCATGCCCATGTGGGCAGTGAACAGGAGGGCAGCAGCCTTACCTTGGTGTGGTCCAGATTCCACAGGGCGTTGAAGATTCTGTGCGACTCGCTGGTGCTCCTGAGGACGTGTGTGATGACGGTGTCCCACTGCAAACTCAGCTCCTCCTGAGGATGGTTCTGAGACAAAGACAGGGCATCAGCACCTGAGATGGGGACGTGGGCTCTTGGTAAGGGTTGCTACTTTCCGCAGGGAGCTTCCTACCAGGAAGACAGCAGGATGAACAGGCCTGTCTCATCCCACCCCTACCACACATGTCCTAGCTCTCACTCCAATAACCAGTCCTATCACAGAGCCAGGAAACATCCTGAAGAAAGGGGTACCGATCCAGGGAGGAGAGGAGAGCAGACATATGGGGACACACCTTGTGCCACCTTGTCACATGGCATCGTGCAATTCAGATGTTGAGCCCTGTATTACAGAGCCGGGCTCATGTAATACAGAGAAGAAGGCCTGGTCCCAGCAATGCTGACTTTGAAGGGCCTAATATCCCTGGCAATCTGCACTTCTACCTTGTAAGCCAGAGAGACAGGGCCCATGTAGAAATGAAAGAATCCAATGAGTTGATCCAGAAACTGCCTGCAGCTGACATCAGAGAGCTCCACGCCACAGCCCAGAGCCTGCAGAGGGAGAGCACAAAGACAGTTCTTGTGGCTTTTCTCTGAGGCCACAACCAGAACCCAGGCTCTGTGGCACCTGCCACAGGCCTGTGAAGTCACCACCTAGCCAGGCAGGATAACTCCAGCTTGCAATTCTGGCAGTTGGGAGACAGAGGGAGGATGGTCAGCCTGGGCTACATACAGAGTGTGTTCCAGGTCAGCCTGGGCTACATACAGAGTGTGTTCCAGGTCAGCCTGGGCTACATACAGAGTGTGTTCCAGGTCAGCCTGGGCTTTGTACAGCGTATATTCCAGATCAGCCTGGGCTACAGTGAGATCCCGTGTTCCAGGTCAGCCTGGGCTACAGTGAGATCCTGTCTAAAAGCTACATCTTCTGGAGAGTTACCCTGTGGGGACTGAAGCATGGCTATCAGCGGAGCATCTGCCTAGCATGTGTGAAGTCTCAGTTTGGAAACAAAGGCCCACTGCTCTGTGTCAGCCACTAAGGAAGAGTCATTTCATCAGTGGGCTTGATCCAAGTGAGGAATAGGAAGAGTTCCAGAAATCCACAAAAAAAAAAAAAAAAAAAAAAGAGCTGGAAAAACAAAAACAAAAACTACTTAGAAACTCAGAAAAGCAACACGCAGCCTGAGCTGCATAGGTCATGGGTGGCAGAAGAGAGAGAGAGAAGCCACTTCCAACAGCTAAAGCAGACAAAATCCTGACTCCAGGACAAGCCCACAGCCCTCACAAGGGAGCAAGGGAGACAAGCCAGTGGTAGAGGGAAACCCTACCTGTCACAATGCAGCAGTTCCCGCTGAGGTTAGAACCTTCTGTCTATAGGGAGCCCTAAGAGACTCAAGGTATTTACAGGGGGGTAAAACACTCCATCCCACAGAGAAGCTCCTTAGGTTAAGGAAGGAAACAACTCAAAACAGCTTCGGGAAGTCCCTGAAACTAAGCAGAGTACTAGGCCTCTCCCTCCCCGAGGCACCAGGAAAGGGCACTCTTGACCTGCTGAGATGCCTGCAGGCCATGCAATGCTCCAGGACTGCAGCTCTGTGAGCTGCCACCTGAGCTGACTGGGTTTCGGTGATGCAGCCATCTTTGAGTTGTCTCTGCTCCTGTTAGTGCCCCCAACACACCTGTACCCCAGTTAGTAACGCCAGTAAACTCACTGGCTCGCCAAACTGAGCTTCAGTGGTATCTATACTTTTGTCTGTCATGGCCTCCCTATCTAGGGTAAGTAGACAACTGTGCTGGCTAACTTTATGTCAACTTGACACAGGCCAGAGTCATCTGAGAGGGAACCCAGCTGAGAAAATGTCTCCATAACACTGGGCTGTAGGCATTAGTGATTGATGTGGGAGAGTCCAGCCCATTGTGGGTTGGTGGTCCTGGGTTCTATAAGAAGGCAGGCTAAGCAAGCCATGGGGAACAAATCAGTGAGCAGCTCCCCTCCATGGCCTCTGCATCAGCTCCTGCCTCCAGGATCCTGCCCTGCTTGAGCTCCTGTCCTGATGAACAGCGATATGGAAGTATAAAGGAAAATAACTCTTTCCTTCACAAATCGCTTTGGGTCATAGTGTTTCTTCATCACAGCAACAGAAACCCTGACTAGGACAGCAACTGTTCCATCTCCCCAGGAACACAACACACACTATCTGCCATGAAAGTCCATGGCTGTGGGAAGACGGGGTCCACTAGGAAATAAAACCACAGAGCCTCATCTTAAGTACCTGCTTTCTGTCTCGGTAAGCACTTGCTGCTGTAAACCCCTCTTACAGTCCCAGCTGACGGTCCCTTAAGGTACTTTTATCACCTAGACCACAACTGAGACCTACCAATGAGGAGAGAGATCAAGAGTGACTCCATGCCACTTGTAAATACCCCGAGGGACTGCAGCTGGGCACCCGGGTTCTTCTGGCTACCTGAGTCACTGGTGTGAATGAAGTGTGCTCTCCACTCAAGTCTCAGGGTCTGCTCTGAGAGCGGCCTTTCCCACAATGGCTGAATGCTATCTTGTTGAAAACTGAGCTAACTGGGCTGAGGTCACAGAACACCCACAGGCTGAGAGCTTCAGCCTGGCTGGTATTGCCGCTAGGAGAGGGAAGGCTCAGGTGGTAGCAGAGAGCAGGAGGGGGAACACTGACAAGGGGAGGGGAGGTGACAGGAGGTGGGCACAGCTGGGAGGTGCACTAAGAGACACAGCCCTGCTCCTGGTGGCCAGGAATAGATCTCACTAACTGAGAGTAATGTTGGGGGCTGATAGCTCTGAGCCCAAGCCAAGTGGGTGGGTGAAATCTGTCTGTCAAAGTTGTAAGGTCCCAAGAACTCTGAAGTTGGAGGGTGTGCATGACACTCACAAAGCATCTCTCCAGCAGGTGAGTCACACTCAGAAGGTCTTGGAGTGGGAAAGTGGTTCCTCTGCTATACACACCTGTACACACCTAGTGCCCTGAGTGCCCCCACGCCTTCTAGAACATCAGCCACCTCAGGGTGGGTGGGACCCAGGGAAAGGGAGAGGATCTTCTTGGCCCAAGGACACAAAGCTGAGTGGGGCCAGCAGAGCTGACTCCTGCACAAATCCAGGAACAGTCGACACTTGTCCTACCAAGACTGGGCAGCTGTGTGAGCCACAGAAAGTCTGGCTCAAATCTTCCCCCCACTGCTCACAACAGGCATCCCAAATGCTGCGAGACCAGAAAGGAAAGAGGCTCCAGAATCATGTGGGATTTTGTTAAGGGTTGTTTTTGGCTTTTTGAGTGTGGGATATCCCCCACAAGCCCCCCTCAGTTTCTTATTGGATTCCTGCAAGAACTTTTACTGAGCTGAAGAATTTTATCTGCCATCTCTTTCGTCCAACCTCATTTATGGACTTTCCCACTCCTGTTCAGCAGCTTTTGATTTTTCTTTTCTTGTGTGCCCCTTTTGTTTTCTCTGCTCTCCCATCTGCACACACAGGGTGTTCCACCTTCATTTTGCTTACTGGTTTTCCTTCACTATGTCTGGGTGGCTGGTTGTGCAAGCAGGACCTGAGTTTAATGCCCAGCACTCAAGAAGACAGCCATGATGGTGCAGGCCAGAACCTCAGCACTGGGGAGGCAGAGATAGGGGGATCCCTGGCAGATCACCCAACCTACCCAAATCAGGGGGCTTCAGATCAGTGAGAGACCCTGTATCAAAACATATGATGCAGAGTAACTGAGAAAGACAGCCAACACAGACCTTTGGCCTCCACAAGCATGCACACACCCTTCTTACATCGACCTGAGGTTTTGAAGAGTCATGTGTTGTTCCCACAGATGCTGAGGTCATGCTAACACTATAGCACAGGCTACAGCATTACCACTGTCAATTCTGTGGTCCTGTGGAAGCCTGGGCTTTGCTCTGAGCGTATGTGTGACATGTGCAAAAGGCTGTCTGTCTGTTTTTCCTCGCTGTGGCTTCAGAGCAGACCTCTCAGGAGGACGATCCCCTAAAACTCTAAGTGCTCTGCACAGTGACAAAGCCAGGCAGTGCGACTCCCTAGAAGAGCAAGCGCAGCTCCTGCAAAGCACAGACACTTGACCCCACTGAGGATGCTGACAAGCAGGTGGGTCAGTCAAGAACATAGGTGAGAAGAATCGGCAGCACAGAGCCAAATGGAAACGCTGGAAGCAAAACCCAGTGGATCAATGAAAACACAGGGAAGCTTTAGAAGGGGTTTGGGTAGAGCTAAAAAAGAATATTTCCTTCTGCTGGCATGTCCAGTCCCGCTCTTCCCGAGAGCAGCACAGAATACTGTGTAGGTGTGCTATTAGAGTGGAGCCACCTTCCCACTCTGTCCCCAGTGGCTCAGGTTCAGGAGGACAGAGAGAAAGCCACACATGGCCAAGTGTGAGCGACCAGGAAGATTTCCATCAGTGTTCTCAGGGACACAGAATTCCTTCAGACATGAGATATTTTAGGGCCCAATCTACAAAGCAGAGCTGAGGTGTCCCAGACAACAATTGGGACCAGGACCACTGCTCCCTCCCGTAAACACAACAAGCTGATCTGCAGACGAGTGGTAGACATCTTTACTATGAAATGGCTCTCCCAGTCTGGGTCTCACTATGAAGTCAAATCATGTAGTTACAGCCGGCTTCCCTATCCCATTAACAACACTGTTTGCGGTGCAGTGGTGAGCTGGGCATGTGACGTGGGTCTTTCCCTCTTCTTTGATGCAGAAGATGCTGAGCAAAGGTGGTGAGGTCACCTGAAGCTACTGTTGTTCTCCAGGCCCTGCTGACCACAGTCCGCCTGCTCATGGGAGAAAATGACCTGCTTCTTGTTATTCCCCAGATCAGCAGAGTTCTCCACTGTGTGGCAACAGTGAGGTGGGGCCTTAGGCAAGAACTGTGCTCAAGCCTGTTAACCATGACCCCGAGATCTGAACGCAGGACAAGGCCTTGCCACTGGCATGAAGGATGGATGTGATGGTTAATGACACAGAGGGGAGGTCAGAGGTCACAGAAGCCTGTGCTTGCTTCCATCACTGAAAGACAGTGTGCCAGGTTCCTTCCTTCCTTTCTTTCTCTGGGATCAGATCTCACTGTGTCGCTCTGGAACTAGCTCTATAGATCAGGCTGACGGCAAACTCCCAGGGATCTGCCCGCCTCTGCCACCATCATTCCAATGCTGGAATTAAAGGTGCAGGTAGTGTCCTTACTGTCCCTGCGGCTTCTCCTCCTCGTGGTTCACTCTTCTTCCTCCTTTTCACGACCGTTTCCCAGGCACCTAGTCTGTGTCTGCACACAGAGCAATACACAGCAGTGCTGAACTGAGACCCAAAAGCCGGGAGCAGGGGAGGTGAGGAGTTCAGTGGTAGCACAGAGAAGAGCATCAACCACACATGGCCTATCCCAGAAGTTTCCTCCCAAGGCTCTAAGAGAGACTGGCGCTTCCTGCTGCTTCCTGCTGCTCCCATGAGCCTCCTTGCCAGGAGGCAGGAAACCTGTGTCACAGCTGTCCTTCAAAGCAGGGAGAGCCAATCAGCGCAGTGGCCGCGCTGGGGCCTCTGCTTTGGCAGCTGATCCGGGGGTGGGAGGGAGGTCTTCCTCCATGTCCTTCTCTAGAGCGCTCCACACTCTGGGTCTTCACTACTTTACTTCACTATAACCGCGGTACAGAGGTGGTTGCACAGGGCGCAATCCTGGGAATTCCCACTTCCGGGGAAACTGAGGTAGCTTGCTGTGCAAGCCCCACCCTTCCACAGCCATGGCATCAGGACGATCATGCCACTGGGAACTCAGCCAGCGTGGAGGGAGTTCGAGGCCGGCAGAACAGACCCAGTTTGCACCATACTGCAAAGCGAAGTCAGAAGCCTGGGGGCCTCTGGGCCCTTGGCACCTTTCCCTCCCTCCCAGGACTCCTGTCCAACCGGCACAGGCTAGGTCACAGGTGCAAAGGGTCTTCCTGGCGCCTAGCGACACAACAGACGTGCACGACCGAGAAAGCCGTGGCGCTGAACCGCTGCCGTTTTTCTTCCAACCACGCTGTACACTAGCCAGTAGCTCCAATCTCAAGGTCTATCTGGGCTCCAGTCCCGCCACAAGCCCCGCCCCTCCCTAGCCCCGCCTACCAGGCAATGCCACTTAAGGGTTAATGACTAAGCCAACAGTCCACATTCTGCTCTCCCTGGCCCATCACAGGGGAGGCTGAGGAGGTGGTTATCAGTGACTATAGAGCCGAGAGAATGAACAGAAGGGACTACTGTAGCCAGGATAAGGTGCTGAGCTTCTGAACCTTGGGCAGCAGGATCCGGGAGGGGAGGGGCTATGGAGTCCCAAGGCCATGGCCTCACCACCTGGGACACCAGCGGCAGAAGAGCCACCTTTTTCCACAACAAGCAGGGAGATGGGGCTGTTGAACCACCATCACTTACTGCAAGGAAGAATGAGCCTGCTTTGACATACCAAGGCCTCTATTACAGGCCTTCCCTAGCCAGGAAGAAGGCCCTATATGACTTCCGGGTGAGATGGCCAGAACTGATTCTCCTGGACCAGAAGAAAATGGAGGTACTTCCTCTAATTGGCAAAAGCACCTCTGACAAGCAGATCCATGATGTCAGTAGCTGCTCCTCAGGGATCAGCATCAGCAACACAGACCTGGAGAGCACTCCCAGTGAGTGCCTGGATTCCAAAGGAGAGTTTGCTGTGGGCCCCCAACCCCTTCCTGCACAGTCTCCATATATGACCATTCTCAACAACTATCTGAAGCCAGAGTCGCTGACCCGGCTGGAGAAGAAGGTGAGGAAGAAGACCCTGGTGGCCATGCGTGAGCTGGAGCAGGAGATGGAAGCAGTTAAGAGACGGCGGTGGGCACTGATGATGGACATCAAGGAGGTGGCATGCGAACAAACAGAAGACAAGCACTTCCTGGAGTATCTGAAGCAGAGGAAGGAGGAAAGCCAGAGGAAGTATGACTCCCTGTGGAAAGACTACAGACAGCAGTGTCAGGAGATCGAGGACAGGAGGCAAGAGCTGTTCTACATCTTCACCTCCCGCACTGCACACCTCCAGAAGCAGCTGCTGCAGGGCAGGAAGCTAGAGCTAGGCTTCAGGAAGAAGCTGGATGCCCTGAGGCCTGTAGTACAGATAAAGAAGAGCCAGGACAGAACGATCCAGGCTTTAGAGAAGGAGAAAGCCAGCATAGAAGCTGGCATCCCCTTCATGGACAGAGAGGCACACTTCCAGTTCCTGAAGGAAAGGGCCGCCCTAGAGAAGCAGGTGGAGGAGCTGAACCTGCTGGAGTCAGGTGAGGACATTACCAGAGAGCTGAGGAAGAAAGCCAAGGCCTTGGAGGCTGTGGCCAAACGGGCTCACAAGGACTTCTGCCAGGGAGTCAGTGCTGAGAACAGGCAACTGCGAACACAGCTCCAGCAGCTGGATAAGGAATTCTGTGAGCTGAAAGCCAGGAGGGAGAAGCTGGAGCAGCGAAAGCAGCTGTGGAAGGAGCAGCAGTGGTACCTGGAGGCCCTGGCCCGGGGGAGGGAGCGCCTGCAGCAGCAGGAGTACCGACCCCCCAAACCACAGGCTCCACACCCAACCCAGGGCCGTGTACTGGGTGCCAGGCCAGGAACCAATCCTAAGTAATGGCTGCCGTGTCCCAGGAAGCAGACTGGAGCTGGCGTTGAGGGTAGCACACAAGGAATGAAGATGCTATCAGGCTAATGCAGAGGACAGAAGCAGCAAGGGGGATGGAGGACTGAGCTTCTCAGAGGGGCAGGGGGGTCCTGGCCTGGCCTGTCTCTCAGGCTTGGCCCCCTCACTGTAACCCGAAGGGCTGTCCTAACCAAACGCTTCCCCACATTCAGGAAGCTTGGTTCTTTAGCTCCCACACCTTCCACGACAAGTTCCCTGTTGTAGTATAGACTTTGGTGCTCAATTCCTGCTCTAGTGTGGACGGCATGACGACGGGGTGCATTTGTAATCGGCACCTTCCCCAGCCACCCCATTTCACGGGAGTAGGTTGGTGTCTTAGGTGGGTGGGTGCAGGGTGTTATCCGGGGAATTGGGTTCTTTGTATCTGTGTGTGGCTGAGGCTGAACCGGTCTGCAGAGCTGTGGGTCGTGATGTGGCATGCGGTCCCAGGTTTGGGCCTGTGCGACAAATATAGCCAGCTCTCTGAGTCCTGGGCACTGCTGCAGGCAAAAGCCTCAGTATTTCAGTGCAGAATTTTAACATTTACTTAGCTATAAAATAAACTCATTTAAAAGTGCTGAAAATGAATTGCTGAGTGTACCTTTGGGTTACAGATTTAACTTGCATGTGAAATGTTTTGCTCCCAAACAATGTTATTGAAAAAGTAAAAGCCTGCCTGTGATTCGTTCAAAATAAAAGTCTGTTTATCGTTACCCAAAACAAAAGCCTACTTGTGATTATTCAAAATAAACCATGAAGGTGAGAGGACACAGCGGGAAGGAAGGTGGAAGATGGGAGTGTGACAGTGAAAGACTTAAGATTAAAGTTTCCGTGCTGGCTGTCCATTTTGCTGGGCATAAGACAGCCTAACGGTTTAAGACGGAGTGGCACCATGGCCAGGAGGTCCAGCAGGTGGCCATGTCCTAGTATTTGAAGCTGATGGACAACCATCCCCTCTGCCATCTCCATCCACTTCCCTATGCAGCATTTACTGCTGCGGATGTCGTGTGTGGCCCCATGTCAGTGTTTCCAGTGGTCAGAACTGAGCAGCAAAGAACCAAAGGGTGACAGCAGATCATGTGATACCCCAGCACCTCATGAAGACTTAGTCCAGTGTGGAGGCTTTAGGGAGATTTCAGTCACGAGTTTCCCCAGCGCCACCCCATGCCAGCCTGTCCTAACAGCGGCTCTCTGTCTGCCTTGCATATATCTCAGGATGGATTCCTGGATTCCTGCCTCCTCTGTTTCCAAGCACCCAGGGGCCACAGAGTCTGCTGAATCACAGACTTGCCACGTTTTGGGCACAGTACCTGTGGTCAGTGACCTATAGGAAAGTGTCAGTAAAGAGGCCGCCTGCCTGCAGGAACCCCACGGGAGCTTGCTCCTTGCAGCATTGGCACAGAATTTATTCAGGACATACTGGTGAGGCTTGAGTGAGCAAGTGGCTGGGGAGCAGGCCCCTACTCCACAGGAGATCTCTGGCAGTGTGCAGCCTGGCTTCCTCTACCCTTCATTTTGTGATCTATGTGTAGAAGCCATGCAGTCTCCCAGCTGGCATTCCTCCTGGTCCCCACCACAGCTCTTCAACATGAGGCGATGCCTCTCACTGCACAAAGCCTGACCTAATGCAGACAGGACACAAGGGAAGAACATAATGCAATCCACTCAACAAAACAGACACAAAAACTCCAAGTCTGGGAAACTAAGGTGAAGAATGCAGTGAAAGCCGGCTATGGTGATACATGCCTTTAGTTAGAGGCCATCCTGGTCTACAGAGTGAATTCTAGGACAGCCAGGGCTGTCACACAGAGAAACCTCATCTTGTAAAACCAAAATAATAATTAAAAAAAAGGGCTGGAGAGATGGCTCAGTGGTTAAGAGCATTGCTTGTTCTTCCAAAGGTCCTGAGTTCAATTCCCAGCAACCACATGGTGGCTCACAACCATCTGTAATGAGGTCTGGTGCCCTCTTCTGGCCTGCAGACATACACACAGACAGAATATTGTATAATGAATAAATAAATAAATAAATAAAAACAAACAAACAAACAAAAAAAAAAGTAACTAGCTCAAGGAGACAGAAGGGCCTTTGAACCCTGGGCCAGATAACTTATAGTGAGAAAGTGGCAAACGGCATGAAGCAATCCACACGGTCAATACAACCCCATCAAAATCCAAACAACAGTCCTCAAAGAACTCAGGAAAATAAAATTTACATGGAAAACAGTAACAACAACAACAACCAAAAAACAAACAAACAAACAAAGATCCTGACGAGATGCAATGTGAAATTATACCACAGAGCCATAGTCAGAAAACCAGCATAGAACCGCTACAGAAGCAGCCCCGAGGTTGGTCACAGAGAACAGAGGGACCAACAACACCGGCACAGCTTCGGCCACTTACGCTTCCACAGAGCTCCCAAAGAAGGCAGCTTCCTTAACCAAAGAACGCATGTGGGCCGGTAAGATGGCTCCGTGGGTAAGGGCACAGCTGCCAAGTCTGACAATAAGAGCTCAGTCCCAGAGATCTACATGGTGAGGAGCATCAGCTCCAGCACACTGCTGTCCTCTTGCCCACACACAGCCATCAGAGCAGCTGTGCCGACGCGCACTCTCGAGGACAGGCACACAGATGCAGACAGACAGACAGAGATACACACACACAGACACAGACACACACACTGAATAAATGAATAGCAACGTGAGTTGGTAAGATATGTAGTATTATGTGTCAATCATCCAATCACTTGGGAGGTGGAAGCAGAAGATCAAGGTTGATATGATAATGAAATCATAATTAAATCATGGCATCTGTAGAATGGATAGAAATCAGTATAGTAAGCAAAATAATGGCTTTTGGTAACCCTATTCCTCATACTGGGTTGCCTTGCCAAGCCTTAATACAACGGGAGGAGCTTAGTCTTACTGCAACTTGATATGCCATGCTTTGTCGATACCCAGAAGCCTGCCCCTCTCTGAACAGAAACAGAAGAGGAGTAGAGGGGCGATGGGAGAAGAGGAGGGAGGGGACACTATGGTTCGGATGTAAAATAAATAAATTTTAATTAAAAAGAAGATTGAGAAAGATAAATACCACAATTTCTATAGAGAACTTGGATTTATATTTTATATTTATGGGAGGTAGGGATCACAGCACACATGTGGGGTCAGAGCACAGCTTGCAAGAGTAGGTTCTCTACTTTGACTATATGCATCTTGAGGAAGCCAGAAGAAGGTGTAGAATCCCTGGAACTGGAGTCACAGATGGCTGTGAGTCACCATGTGCTGGGAACTAAACCCAGATGCTCAGGAAAGCTTAACCACTGAGCTAGCTCTCCAGGTCCATGAGCTGTGAAATCAGAAAGGGGATTACGGAGATCATTAGGAGATAAGAAGACATTTTTCTTTTCTTGACAGGGTCTCACTATGTGTAGCTCTGGCTGTGCTGGAACTCACAGACATCCACCTGTCTCTACCTCCTGAGTGTTGGGATTAACGATGAGGTCACCACACTGGGCCAAGAAAACCCCTTAAGTAGGCTGGAATGAGAGGAAACACAGGGACCACGAGCAGAGGCAGAGAACAACCGAAGCGGCAGTTGTGCATGAAAACGCCAGAGCGTAACCTGCTGCTGCGTGTGCTGACATGAGATTAACTTAAAAACCCATCTTCTGCAGCTAAGCTGACCCCACTGCAGCAAGGCCCTCCGCCCTCCACAAACACCATGCACTTCTGTCCCCCAGCAACGGGGCTGACCTGAAGCGCCCATTCCTGCTCATTCCAGGTCCTTGCTCAGCTCAGGTGCACGCCACATCCTAGTGACTCCCTGGGCCTGCTCTGTGAGCTGCATCTGTGGTGGCCTCCCTTCTGCTGTGTGCTGAGGTCATGCTGTGACACTGCATGTTAAACGTGGTGCCATTACAGACGGTGAGCAGGAGCCCACAGAGCCACGGCAGTTCTAAGTCAGTGATCCTAAGGCCAGGGCTTGCTTCTCTGGAAGTGATGCTCAGCTAGAGTGTGAGCCTGCCAGTACTCGGTGCCTTAGAACCAATGGGATGAACGGAAGTCACTAGAAATGTGACATCATCAAGGAACCTGGAAGGAAAGGAGCCCAGGCTGTCCTGTGGTGGGAGCCGCAGCACAAGTAATACAAGTACTGCTCCCACCCCCAGCCCCTCAGGACTCCCAGTCACGCCCACAAACTAACTGCGGTTGTTTGAAAACGAAACAGCATCCCAAGTCAGAGTTGCTGCGGAAGGGATTGGCTGCGGGAGACACTCCATGCCAAGACTCACACAAAACTAGAAATCACAGCATGTGGGACTTGATAATCTTCACGCAGACCCAGACCCATGCTCAGTCACCTGACAAAGGTGCTTAGGGATCTCTGCAACGGCAAAGGAATGCTGGGTAATGGATGAGAAAAAATTACCGTTGACACCACCCACTGCCAGAAAACCGGTAGGATTATAAACACAAATAGTAGGCGATAGTTTCTCGGACTGTAGAAGGCAACAGCAAGAAAAGATAACACTGACTAGATACCATCAGAACAGAGAGCAGCTCACCAAGGAAAAGTAATAGGCACGCAACAAACCGGGTTTCCATATACATGCACACATGCATGCACACATACACCAGATATGTGCAAATATAAATAAGTAAAAAAATACTAAGAAATCTGCCACATCCAGAGCAGGGAATATCTGGGGTGTTCTGGAGAGGGCTCTGGTGCTTGACATAGTGAGGCCCCGGCAGGGTCTCCCCTTCCATCGCAGCAGCTGGAGAGCAGCTGGAGTCCCAGGAAGGACACAAGCCGTTGTCACCGCAGCACTCCAACACCAGCTCCATGTCCTCAGACTTAGCTTACCCACAGGTAGTCCCCATCCACTCTGATGGCAAACTTGAGCTTCCGCAGACGGATGAGTGTGGGCGGGGTACCAGAAAGGTCCCACAGGCAGCGCACAACTCCGGCAAGCTGGCCACAGAGCAGTTCCTGTTGGTCCAGCAGGGTCTGTGGGAGAAACAGACAACGTCTGACCTGATTGCTCTGTGCAGACCAGCACCTGCTCCTCATTTTTCCAGGCTGAGAATAGTTCTTATATTTTTTAATTTTTCATAATGATTATCATATGAGTTTCTGTGTGTGCTCATGTGAGAGTTGGGCACGTGCACCAAAGCCCTGTGTGGAGACCAGAGGACCATTTTGGCAGCTAATTTTCTCTTCCACTATGGGTTCCAGAGGTTTATTTTTTGACCTGCTAAAGCTGTCTGGCCAGTTGTGTGCATGTATTTTGGGTTTTGTTGTTGTTGTTAAGATAGGGTCATGTTTTGTAGCCCTGACTGCACTGGAACTGGATCATAAGAACCAGCAACAGCTGGGCTTGGTAATTTATGACTATAATCCCACTGACAAAAGAATCCAACGTTCAAGGGCAGGGACGGGAGAGGTGGCTCATCAGCTCAAAATATTGGTTGCTCCTCCAAGGACTGGAATTCGATTCCCAGTATCCACATGGTGGCTCACAACCATCTGTAACCATCCAGTTCCAGGGGATGTGACACCTCCTCTGCCCTCCGTGGGCACCAGGCACATACACTCATATGCATAAAATAAATGAAAAAAAAAAGTCAAGAGCAGCCTGGGTCATAGGGCAAGAGACTATCTCCAACACTCCCACCACACAAGAGAATGGGCCATAGGGCAAGATACTATCATCTCCACCACACAAGAGAGCCAGCAAAGGGGAGTGCACTGTCCTGGTGACTCACGAGTGGAGCCTTCATAAAGGCACTGATGGCTGCTGGGGTAACGGGCTGTTAGAGAACCCCACAGTGAACAGACCGAAAATCAGGGCTTCACCACATGGGTGGCTGTACACATGCCCTGAACCACGGCACAGCCACACAGGACAGGATGTAACAGGAAGTGCACCTGCCATCCATGATGACATCCTGCCTCACAGAGCATACCATGAACCTCGGCAGGGATCCAGAGCGGAAAGTGGAAGGAAATCAGTGACAGGTGTCACTGATGTCACCATGAGAAGGTGGTCATCCCAACCCAGAGCATGGCCTTTTACACGGCAGCTCGGCAATCTGAGGAACAAGAATACAGGATGGCTGGCACGTGCGGATTAATACTAAAAATGGAATTGAGCACAGACTAAGCAAGCAGGCTATGGGTGTTGTTAGGGTTCTGGCAAGGGGGATGGGGGAGCAAAGGAGAGAGAGGGTCAATTAGGGTCTAGCTGCAGCACCTAGTGACACTAGAGAAGTGCTGTCACGCATGGTCACCCCATCAGGTGTGATCATGACACAATACACACGTGACCTGACACTGATGAGCAGGATGACACAAGGTCTAGAACTTGCTCTAAACTTCCCTAGGGAGAAAGTAAGAGAGCTGTTAGAGCACAAAAACTTTGCAGAGTTCACAGCTGCCGACACGAGGATGGCACCTAAGAGTTTGTAATAGTCTCTACATTTCGGTTTGAATAAAAGCTTCTAGAGGAGACAGACAAAACCTCCTGCTCTGCGCCGGGGGGTAGTGATGCACGCCTTTAATCCCAGCACTCGGGAGGCAGAGGCAGGAGGATCTCTGTGAGTTCGAGGCTAGCCTGGTCTACAGGAGCTAGTTCCAGGACAGACTCCAAAGCTACAGAAAAACCCTGTCTTGAAAAAACAACAACAACAAAAAAAAAAAACAAAAACAAAAAACCTCCCGCTCCAACAGAGCTAGGAAAAGGGAGGGATGAACTGCTTAGGAATTAAGATCAAGACAGAGTACTGCCTGGTGGCATGGGCCTGTCAGCCCAGCAGTGACAGAGGCTGAGAGCTCAGTGAGAACCTGCCTCGAAACTCAAAAGATAAACAGACAGAAAGAGGGCTGGAGAGAACAGAGCAGAGCATACCCAACATGTCTTAAAAGAGGCCATGTGTATCAACGGTCCTGTTTACCTGGGAGGGGTAGAAGTAGCAGATGCCAGCTCTGGTAGGGTCTCCTTCCCCCTTTACCTTGGAACCATCATACAGAAAAAAGTAGTTCCACCTGGTAAGAGAACAGAACGGAGCCATGGGTCTTTGCTGGTGACAATGCTGAATTCATGACACTTCCTCTCTTGTCTCTGGCTCTGCGAGGGCTGGATGCTTAGCTGCCAGGAAGAGCCCAGCAGCCACAAGCAGATAAACCCACTGCAAGTGCAACACAGGCAGACTAAAGATCTGCCTAGACCCAGCCATCAGCCTATCTGCAAGAGGAAGCAGTCATCCCTGCAGGGAACCAGATCACCCACTGCAAACTGCTGTGTGAAACCCTTACCCCCAACTGCACCCCCAGCTGCGCCCCCCAGCTGCACATGCTGCCATGCTTTCTTGCTGTCTCTCTAGGTCTTCACTGCACTTTTCCTGAGCATGCTGGTGGGAAGCAGCCCTTTCCTGAGAACTCACATTCATTTAGCAGATGTGTATAGAGGGCCTGCGCAGACATGCCCATCTATAATGGGAAACAGTAGCCTCTGAAAGTTGACAGAAAAACACCAAACTGCTCTCTGGTCTCAAAACCTTGCCAGCACCTCAATCTTGCTTCCTCCCCACCCTTCCAGATTCCTCGGCGTAAAGGAATCTTTCTTCGGAATTTCTAGTACCTTCTGCATTTTTCTAAAGACTTCCACCCAACCCGGACAGAATGTCCTCAAACTCCAGAGCCTCCTGCCTTTACCTCCCTCCCGAGTTCTGGGACTACAGGCTCAGCCAGGACTGAAGTAGACAGCACCTGATTGCACAAGGGGAGCTAGGCAGAGACAAGCCTTTGGTTTTACTTCTTAGACTCAGAAAGCACACCGACCAGGCCAGAAGAGCCCATCAAGGGGCCACAACACTGTCAATGGAGCTATTTCCACAGGACTCAAGGCCCTCCCCTGGACCTCCCACTTCCCCTTTCTCATGACAGACACCTGTCCCAGCATGATCCATTTTCTCAAGCTACAGGACTCCATGTGCGACTGGCCAGCCACAGGTTAGACAGTGACCAAATGCACTTGTGAACTTCCAGAGCCCACCATGGACCACCCACTCACCCAATATCCTCCCCACACTCTGAAATCAGCCCTGCTCCTCTAGGTACACTGTAGCTCAGGCATCACTTGGAAGGGATCCACACGTACTCAGTTGCTAGGTCTGCTGAGTCTTGTTTAGCCACACCTTACACTGTCACCTCAGGAGCATTTGCTGACCCAGGTTATGAGAAAGGATGAAGCTACGGAGGGCACACAAGGGAAACATGTCAGGCAGACATTGTGCAACAGCCTTAGGAGCCAGACTGGCTAAACCTCAACTGTAACCATCCTGCCTCTCCAGGCACAGCCACACCCAGGCGATCAGACTAGCTGTGCCATCACAGTCACCTACCCACAATGCCTGAGATGCAGTCTGAGAGGTGTTCTGGGTTACACTTATCCTTGCTGTACTAGGGACGGGACCCAGGGCCTCTCAGATGCTAGGTGAACACTCTACCACTGAGCTATATCCCCAGCCAAAAAGTTGCAAGGTCTGAACACATCGGCTCTGGAGAGAAATGGTTTCCACGTTTAATGAGGTTTTTCTAAGCAGAACAGCAAGGCAGCTGGCCCAAGCTTCCAGTTCACTCAAACGATCCCAGAAGCACCTCTAGGCAGGGCTTGACACTCACCACGAGGCTGACTTTGTCTCTGGGGGGGTGGGGGTGGCCATTTACTCTCCAGCTGGCCTCATTCTCCTCATCCGGTATTCCCCCGAGAAGAACTTCTCCATGCACACTGGTGTCCCCAGTCCAGTGACTCCAGGTGTGGTCCCGTCAGGTGGTTTCTGCCACTTGCTTACTGTCCATTCAATATGAAAATGCAACTTCCCTTTGGAGCAGTTTCATTTCCAGAAGTAGCTCTGCATCTCTGAGAAGTTCAGGGGGAAACAGACTGAAGATGAACTAAATCTATTCACCAAGTCAGATCTGTAGTCTGGTTTCAGGAGCATCCATGTGGCTGTCTGCACTGGGACCCCTTCCACCTCCTCTTGGGGAGGTCCACGGGAGAGAGAAGCATATCAGATGGGCACAGCTTCTGACAGGATCTCTAGCTATGAATAGCTGAAAGCCATCCAGTGGAATCCTTCAAATGCTCTGAAGTTTCCAGTTCATACACCAGTGCCTCAGCTCTGAGGAAACACAAAGAACCAATTCTTTCAGAAACCAAAGAACATGCATGTGACCCACAAGGTTCAATGAATAGTTGATTTCAAAACAGCTTTCAAAACTATATTTTAAAAATAAAAAAAAAAGAGTAAGTAGCAGAGACTTCAAAGCCCCCTCATTTTTCAGCAGAAAACACTGTCAGCCTTGCAGAAGGAAAATTAAATAACAAGTGTGAAGATTCTGGGTGTTAAGGAGCCACACAAATCAAACAGTTGCCGATGTGATAGTAGAACCTAAATTAAGGAACTGGCACTCGAAAGCCTAATCTGAATGCGTGCAGCTTTTCAGGACACAAGAAGACTTTCAGAGTGCCCTTCAATTCAAACTCGCCCTGGGAGAAAACAACTCAGTATACCGCAGAATACCCAGTCAGAAGGGAGCCTAGCCTCACTCACTCTAATCCTTGGCTCCTCTGTCCAGAAAAAGGTGGTTCACGGCATTAAAATTACAAAAATCTCCTGACAGTAATCTTCCACTGTCGGGATAACACACCAGGAGGAAACACAAAAATGGTTTAATCCACTTGACAACCCTTCACTAATTTTCATCTACGGTCCTATTCCCACTTCCCTGGTTAATTCCCTCAGGGACACGGTCTCCATAGCTAGCCACAATTCTGCCATCTGTGGAAACACAGACAGTGTCTTAAAGTATCTTAGGGAAGGAGACAGGGAGGTAAAGGCAGGCAGATTGCTGAGTTCCAGGCCAGCCATGGACCTTGTCTTAAAAGCAAAAGTCCCTCAGGAAGAAGGAAGTCCCTGAGGGAGATCCCCTATGAACCTGAGGAAGCCCTAAAAACCTGTCATCTCAGTTACAGACACCTGGCTCCAGAGAGTGCACACGGCATCTGTGCAGGGGCATCTCAGGTCTTGGAACCCACTCCTCCCTTTCCCAAAAGCCTGGTCGGAGGACCAAGCAGCTAGTTCTCAAAGGTCCAGATGAGGTCAGTGATCATCTTGTGGCAAGTGACCTGAAAAGGTCCTGGCAGCCTGGGAGGTGACAGCATGAGGACGGTCCAGGCGCGCGTCGAGAGGGAGGCGTGGGAAGTGGCCTTCAGGCGTTAGGAGCCGGGCTGAGAGTCATGGGAGCCGGGAAGATGCGGCCCGAACGCTCGGGTCTCACGCCCGCCCACCCACCAGCCCGCCGGGAGCCCGGGCTCAGATCGGCCAGCGCGACAGCACATCAGCACCCGATACCTACGCTCAGCAGCCCCGCGATCACGCGCGCTCCCACCTCCCGCCTCTAGAGGCTCGGCGATGACGTGCTAGTGTGACGTGACGCCAGTGGCACGGCGGCCGCTCTGGCGCGTAATGGTGACGTCAGTGACATGGCGGCCACCGTGGCTGCTCCGGAGCCCTGGAGGGCCGTCGCTCCGCGGAAGAAGCGCTCAGCGGGGAGGCGGCCGCGGCGGGATGAGGGGCGTGTCCGCGGGCCCCAAACCGAGCCGGAGCCGGAGCCGGAGCCGGACGGCGAGGCTGTGCTGCGCCGCCTGCGGGAGGCCGAGTGAGTGCAGCGCGTAGAGGCCACTCCAACCGGAAAGTGGGTGTGCCAACCCTCTGGGGAATACTGAGCTCCCGCCAGATTGCACTGTAGCAGGCTCTCGGTGAAGCTGCCATTCCCGTTACTGCAGTTACTACAACTTGGCATTCTGTGCCTCTGTTTGCCGTTTTTGAGACTGAAGTGGAAACATTACGTAGGGTTGCTCAGAGTATTAGGTGATGTGTTGACCATAAAGTACTTCCTGGTACCTGGTAAGCTCCAGGGCCCGAATTTCGTGTTTGTGTTATACCCTATATTGATTGTTTTCTTTAGTTGGTTTTTGGTTTTATATATTTGAGGTTGAGTCGGGCATATGTCACGGTGAATATGTGGAACTTAGAGGGCCATTCCTCTCACTGCATGGGTTAGGATGATCAAACTCAGGTTGTCAGGCTTGGTGGCAAGGGCCTTCACCTTGTGAGCCACCTTCCCAGCTTTGGTTTTGCGTTTTGTGAGACAGGATCTCATATTATAGCTTAGGTTAACCCAGCAGGCCTGGAACTGGAGGAGATTCTGCCTCTGTCTCTCCTAATGCTGCAGTTACAGGTGTGGACCACACCCCACATTGGTTAATGCTATTGTAAATCGAGGTTACAATGTGAACACAGTTGTCAACATTGTTATTAATGGTTTACTGAGCAGCAGCTGTGTGCACAGGCTATTGCATCCTACACACTTCACAGCACCATTAGGATCTTGGACACTCAAAGAGACATTCAAAGAACATTGTTGCAGGCCCGGGCCTTGGTGAATCAAACCCCATGCTTCTACCTCCGTTGCTCTGTACTTTCCTCCACCACCATCTCCCTACATCTTGGACTGTGCCTTCTTACAGGACACATAGACAGTGCCCGCCATACACAGGTTACTCTGTGTTCTTGCCTTTTCTGGTTGTGATCTTACAAAGTTAAGTTACAGATTTGGGAAGCATTTCAGATGGGTCAAAATACTATGATGAGCGTGCCACATTAGACTCAAAAAACAGTGGTGACCCAGAAGTTATCTCTGAACAGAAATTACTGGCTGTGGCTGAGGGGGCAAATAGAAGCAAGCAGGAAATCTCCAGTCTCTGAAGATCAGGGAGATGAAGGGGCCTAGGGCCTGAAGAATGCTCAAGGCACTCACCAGATAGTGTTTTCTCAGCTTCTTCAGAATCTCCCCGAGCTCCCTGCTTCTCCCAGCACCCCTACTGGGATGTGGTTGTCATTCCTGACTCTTGAGCATGGAGACTCTGACCCAGGACTACCTATAATTTTCAAAGTTCTTTCATGTATTAGGTTCTTCTTTCCCTTGTGAGGAACATAGCTCACCTCGGGGCAGATGGGCTCCTTTCCTCGTTGTGTCCCTACACACTGTCTCAGAGTGTTTTCATTCACTGTTGATTGCTTTGCCCTAGGCGGTAGAAAGCGTTAAAGACCCAACCCTTGGACTTTCTCTTTGACTTTCCCTTTAGGATTATTTATAATGGGAAAGCTGTTTCTTGAGTGCCAGCTGGGTAGCTCACTTAGTCCCCCCTGCTAGTTACAGTCTTGAGAGAAGGAAACTGAGTTTTCAGAAAGGCTGTATTCAGTGACTTCCCAGTATCTATTGAGCTGCATCTCTGCCAGGCCAAAGATGCAAAACAGACCCAGACCATCTATCCCTGGGAAACCAGGACCAGGGCCTTTTTTTTTTCTCAGCAGTCTGCATACAGGCCATGGGCACGTCATTCAGTAAGGGTTGGCTCTGCATTAGACGGTTCTACATCCTCCATGTATCTGGCTTATGGTCAGGGCTAGGATGGCCTAAAAGAGACGGGAGATGACCATTCCCTTTCTTCTCAGGGAGGATCTTCAAATCTCTGATTTCTGCAGTTCAGCACTGGGTGAGTACATCTGGCACAGGTGGTGGCATGGGAGTGGAAGGAGGGCAAAGGACATTCTTCCTTGACGGGTGTTTTGCTCCATGGCCTTGCTTTAGCACTTAGCTAAATCTGAAGTGGAGATGGTAGTGTATGTATCCTGTAGTTATGAGAATTAAATAAGGTGATAATTGCTTGGCGGTCACGCCAAAGGCAATAAATGTCATAATCAGGATGGCTAAATTTTCTTTTTATCCTGCTTTTTCCTTGACATTACAGGGAAGACCTTCCCCCTTGCAGTTATGTCTTAATACAGTGTGTGCCAGCGTGATTCTTAGTGAAAGACAGAGGCTCCCATTTTAATCACTCAGTGCATCTCATCTGCAGGCTGCATTCCCCAGAGTTGGATTGTTAAATATAAGGCAGCATCAAGCTACTATCTAAGAAGTTTCAGGGTTCTCTTCCCAGCAAGGACATAGTTTCTTGTACAGCCTTACGTCACCTGGGGAACCTGTGCAGAGATAGCTTTGCCACCTTGGTGATCAAAAGCAGCTTGCTCAGTGCGGGGACAAATAGCGTCTTTTGTTTTTGATGGTAACCTAAATGGAGGGCCAGGAGGTGGTGGAGACTAGCCACTCAATTCCCTCTTTAGAGGCCATCCACATCCTGCACGCTGCTTCCTGACACTCAGCACAGACGTCTCAGTCACATGGTTTTAGATGTAAACCTTTTACATCTAAAGCTCTTAGTTTTGGAACAGTTGAGTCCAGGATCCCACCTCCAGTGGCCTGGACATAGGTCTCAGGCAGCTTTGCTCTGGGTGTTGAGGCATGTTGTCCCATGCTCTGACCACATTTGGGGAAATGATCTTTCAGAAACCATCACCCAGTGTCTTAGAAAAGAGCTGGAGCAACTGCAGGGCCTAACAGGAGCCCTTGGAAGACTGAAGCTCAGCTCCTCACCTGGTGGATCCGGAGAGCCTTCAGTCACGAGCCCCTTCACTGTGACGTGTGTGTGCTATGGCCTCGGGAACTTTGCCTCCTGTGTCACTGCCCGGAGTCAGCTTGCTTTCATGCTTCTTTTCCTGGAGAAGTGCCAGGTGAGCTTTGTTGTCTCCTGCCCCTGGCACGGTGGCGGTGTGCCTGGAACTAAAGCAGCCCTCTTCCCATCCAGATCCCCAGAGGCCACTGCTGGGTCTATGACCCTCTGTTCACCCGCACCGAAGTTTCAGTGCTCACTGCCCTCGGTGTGACTGTCCTCAGTGAGAATGAGGTAGGTGCGCTTCTCCATCCACCCACCTCTGCCCCTGGACAGGCTGTAACTCCGTGCCTCACCTGGCCTTCCTAGAGCGTGTGGAAGAAGCCCAGTAGTCAGTTTTATTTTAGGCTATTATACCCATTGTGAAACTTGAATCAGTACCGTGAACTAATGTGTTAGGTTTGCAAAGCCCCTAAGTCCTCAGCTGTTCAGAGCACTGACTGCTCTTAAGATTCCCAACACCTGCTGGGCAGTGGTGGCGCACGCCTTTAATCCCAGCACTCAGGAGGCAGAGGCAGGCGGATCTCTATGAGTTTGAGACCAGCCTGGTCTACAAGAGCTAGTTCCAGGACAGGATCCAAAGCTACAGAGAAACCCTGTCTCAAAAAACAAAAACAAAACCAAAAACAACAAAATACAAAAAAAAAAAAAAGAAAAAGAAAAAAAGGGAGGGAGGGAGCGAGAGAGGAGGGGAAGGAAAGAAAGAAAAATACCGGTATAGAGGCTCACAACCATTGTAACTTTAATTCCAGGGGACTTGACGCCCTTCTGGCCCTTGCAGGCACCAGGCACACTCATGGTGCACAGACATGTAAACAGAACAATAAAACATGTAAAAAAAAATTGAAAACAAACTGCAACAACAAAAGCCCAGAGGTGGAACCTTGTAGGTCCTGTTGGGGTTGTTATGTGGGTTCTGGGAATATGGAATGGTTGGATGACAAGTACCTTTACCCTGCCCCCTACCAGGAGGGGCTTTGACAAGGTCTCTGGAGGCCAGGATGGCCTCCTCAGCCTCAGGATCCTGCTGCTTGAGCAGTGAGATCCTACAACACTCACTTCAGACCAGCCTTTGAGTGCTGGCTTTGTACAGAGAAGAAGCAAATGAGTGAGGTCTGAGGCACCTATAACCTGCAGGGACCAAGTCCAGCAGCAGGGTTGGCTTGTGCACTGAGAGCCACAAGGGCTGTGCCCAAGACCACAAGCAGCTCCTGTGGAGGCAACCACAGAAAACCAACACGCTCATGCCTGACCAAAGGGAAGCTGCAGGGGGAGGAGCGGAGAGGGAGGAATGGCCAGACAGTTGACAGAAAAGGTGACTGTGACCCCACTGTGATGAGGATCTGAAGTGATAGATAGAAGGGTAAATAGAAGACTCTGGAATGTAGGACATGGGGACAGTCATCACATGGAATACAGTGAGCTCGGGTTCCTCTCCTGTACAGCCACCCAGAGAAGAGGTAGGGTTTGCAGTCAGCTCCTTAGCACCCATTCTGCTACCGCTTCCACAGGAAGGCAAGCGCAGTGTCCAAGGCCAGCCCACTGTCTTCTACATGCCACACTGTGGCACAGCTCTGTACAACAACCTGCTGTGGAGCAACTGGTCCGTAGATGCCCTTTCCAGGGTGCTCATCATTGGGAACAGTTTCCGAGGCCTCAAGGAAAGGTAAGCCATTGTGAACGTCAGACCCCACTGCAGGCAGAAGGGCTTCCCCAGGAGGAACTGGGTGGTTTAAGGCAGATGTCAAACCCTGGGTCCAGCTTAAAGCACTTAAGGAATCTGCAAAGAATTGCCAATTCTGGGGACAGTGTGTTTGAGCAACCACGCTTTCTAAGCATGAAGCCCATACTCTTCATGTTTCACAGCGCCTGTCCGTGCTGTCCTCTTCCCTGTAATTGCTTATTGGAGCATCTCATTCCACACCCACAACCCTTTCTGAACTCATCTCGTTTTTCTACCTGTTACAACTTGAAAGAACATCCATATACTTCCTAATTATGTACATATTTTTTTATTTCTAGGTTGTTGACAAGGATTCTGCAGAAAAATTATCCCTACATCGCAAAGGTATCTGAAAGAGTGGTTGGGTAGGGGTGGGGGTGCAAAACCACACTACCATTGATGTTTCTGAGCACATAAATCATGATGTACTGGCAGGGGCTCTCCCCTAGAACCAGTTAGAACCCAGTCCCCTTCATTCTCAGGGTGAGTCCAGCATTTCCATGGCCTTCGGGATTAAAAAGCATTGAAATATAAATCCCCATTTCTTAGTTTTCAAAAGGACAATGGGGTGGCCAGGTAAGGAAAAGCATGCCAGGAGAACAGGGTCATGCCTAATGCCTGTGTCTGGACCCTCCACTCAGATTCTGAAAAGCCTGGAGGAGATCCCACTGCCACAGACTCCACGGTACATGGACACCTTTAACGACACCTCTGTTCACTGGTTCCCTCTACTGAAGCTGGAGGGACTGCCCAGGGACCTTTGGGCATCTCGGGAAGAGCCTGATTACCAGGACTGCGAGGACCTAGAGATCATCAGAAAACAGACAGACTCAGCCCAGCCAGTGTAGCAGGGCAGCTCCTGCCACATGCGCCAAGAGCCATGGTGCAGACCATGCCATCTCTGCCAAGCCAGGAATATAGCCCAGGCTGGTGGCATCACATCACACCCTGCCCTGGTGCTGGTTTCCCAAATAGAGAGACATCATTTGTAAAGCTGGTTTAAAGTGCTGTTTATCTACGCCTGCCAGGTGTAGGCCCTGTGTCTACTTGGCCATGTCTATGAGGCTCTGCAGGGAGGTGGGCACCCAAGTCTTCTCGCCCTGCACGAACACTACTCCACGGTCGATGTAGATGACGATGCGGCCAAAGGTGTAGAGCTGCTTGCCCTCGTGCCGCTTGCCAATGACAGGCATGAACACGATGTTGTGCTCCTCCGCCTTGGTCTCAATGAGGTCCTTAAAGTTCATGGGCACAGAGCTGGCAGCCACACCGATGCCCCTCTGAGCCATGTTCTCAGCCTCACGGCGCTCCTGCATGGCCTCGTACTGGAAGTCCTTCCTGCGCTCCGTATGGGTGAGGTAGGCAATATTCTCTCGTGCACCTGGCTGCATGTAGGCACCTTGAAAGAGGGAGGACAGTGAGAGGTTACCCTGGTATGCAGAACCCAACATGCATCACGATGACACAGTATATCTTCTGCTTTAAGAACCCAGGCACCAACACACAATCACTGCATGCTTGGGGAGAGACAGTATCACAAAATTGGTCCAGAAATTGTAGCTAATACCAGAAGCGAACTTGTTAGTATCAGATGAGATGTGGACAGACTGGACTCAGAGGTTGCACCCTAAAATCCTGGAGTCAGACCCACTGTTGTCGGCCTCTGTCACATGGTCTAGCATGTCCTATATACTGCTTCTACTTTCCCCTTGCCCACAGAGGCCCCTGCCCTCAAAGAATGGAAATCGAGGGTTGGAGAGATGGCTCATTGGCTAGGAGTATGCATTATGCTCATAGAGAATCCAGTTTGATTCCCAGCACCCACTTCCGATGGCCAAAACTACTAACTTCAGATGAACTGGATCTGATACCCTCTCTGGCCTCCCCTGGCACTGACTCATAGAACTCCCATTCCAGCTGCCACCCTGGAGCCACATAGTCCCCCACAGCACTGGGCCTCACCAGGATCTGAAACCCAGGTAGGAGAGGTCCAGGCCCGTGTTAATGTATAAAGCTAAGTGGCAATACCCTTGCTTCTGCTGTGAACCCTTCAGTCTACTGACAGCTCAGCAGTGTGACCTGTGTAACACTGCAGCCCCGGGCCCCCACAAGCAATGATACACAAGGACCCAGCTGCCAAGTGCCACAGACATGAGTTCAGCTGTGGTGTAGCCCATGAAGTAGGGACCGATAGTGTCAAGCACAGAACATCGCTCAAAGGGGAACAACTACCAAGTGCTGTCTGTGCAGAGCACTGTGGGAAGGCTGCCTGGACTCAGACCCACTCCTGTCGGCCTCCATCACAGGACAACACAGGGGGAGCTGTAAGCAGTGACTCCACGGACACCGTCGAGGGGATGAAGTGATGCTTAGGGACGCCTCACAGAAGACCAAAACGGAATCAATGTCATGCTTAGAAACCAGGGTCAGGATATCCCCAACGTCCCCTACTCACCCACATTGGAGGACACAGCCCTGTTCATGATGTCAAGTGCTTCATTGAACTTGTCCTTGACAGAGGGGTGTGCCAGCACCTGGTCTGAGAACATGGATTTCCAGCCCAGGTACCACTTGGTGATCTCCTCATAATTGGGGCTGTTACTGAGCCAGGAGCACAGCACCTGCCAAAGGACACAGGACACTGAGCCGGTGACCACAGCAGTGGGAGCAGAGTGTCCCCAGGGGCCATTTGCTGTGTTCAGTGCTGCTTCTCCCTGCAGCCCCCACTACAGGACTCATGGAACTGCAGCATCTAGCAATTACTAGTAGAATTGAAGCCAGCCTGTGGCCTACATGTGCTAAGCCTTAATTTCCACATCTCCAGACATCTTCTGTGAGGACATGAGGTGAGGCAATATGCCTAGACAGCAATGGGCACTGAGGACCCTGGGGCTCTTACCACCCGACCCTGCCACCCTGGACCACACAGTGCACCTGAAGCCACTTGGGGAAGAAATGCTTCTCCAGCAGCCCCACCAGGCTGGAGACTGAAATCATCCCTTCCCAGTCCATCACCCAGTAGAAGGCATCCATATGCTGCTGGTGGGGGTTGATGACGAGCTCACCCAGGCACATGCCTGCAAGAGAGATGGGCCCTGGCTCAGCTTTCACAGTGGCAAAGCCATGAACGCACACAGTGCTATCCAGCAAAGCCTTCAGTCTCGGGTCTGCTCCTCCCTTCCCCCCTGTGATTTGCAAGCATTTAAGAGGCCAGTGGCTTTCTGGTCTTGACAAACAAACCAGCACCATCAGGAAAATCACAAGGCCCAGAGAGCCCAGAGTCACCACTGCAGACCTTGGTCACAGTGACGAGACAGAAGGCCCTGGTTCCACTCCCCTTCCATCTCTGCCCTAAGCAGTCCACCTTTTGTGCTGGACACTGAGTAAACCACACTTGGCCCACATGTCCCTGTGTCCTTACCCAACTTGGGCACAATGTTCCTGAGCATGAAGGCCTCCCAGGACCCAGGAGTGAGAACCTCTTTCCAGGGCTGCAGGATGAGCTTGGCTGAGGCATCACTGGGGTGCCACTTTTGCAGTGCGCTGGACAGCTTGCTGCGGACAGGGGAGTAGAGAGGCTCCAGGCGGGCCTGCATGAGGGGCAGCCACGGATGGATCCACGAATGGATGGGAACAGTGTCTGTCAAAGGGTTCCAGTTGTCCACCTGCAGGATGAATGGAGAAGGATGAGCCAGCAATGTAGTCATGGGCAGTTCATGACACAGTGCTGTCCTTAGGAAAGAAGCGTGCATCCTGACCAAGGCCCAGTCCTCGATGTGTGTGGAGGACAAGATCCACCATGGAGGCAAATGGCAGGCACAGATGCTGCTAGGCAGGCATTTTGTACTCTAGGTCCCTCCAGAAGGAAAACACTCATACCACCAACTCAAACCTCAGCATGGCTCAAGGTTCGCCAAAGGTACTGGGGAAATGAATTCCCTTTTGAGGGAGGCAGGAAGGGAGTACTCCGGAAAAGACTAGAATTAATACTGTAGGACACTCACGTGTTAACAGAGCCCTTCCGTCCCTGGAGTTTGGTGGCATAGGCTGTAAGAGACGCTGTGTGAGAGCTCTGTCCTACCTCCTTCTGCAGCTTGGGGAAGATGAGCTGGTCCAGAATATTGTCCAGGATCCACACAGGGATGATGGGTGCCCAGCTGTCCAGGAAGTCCACCATCGGGTCACAGTTCCTAGGTTGCCACTGGGCAACAACATTCCGAACAAAAGGCATCCAAACCTCCCACATGAGCCTGTGAGAACCAAGGGAAGCTGGTCAGCCACAGTGTAGGCTTCAAAGTGTGCTACCCCAAAGACTCCCACAAGAAACTTCAGGCCAGTCCCTACAAGGGCTCCTGTGATGTCCTGGCTCCGGGCCTTGGGCTCCTCAGTGCCATGTGGACTAATGATGTCGGCACACGGTATGAGGTGCTTTCCCACCAAGAGCTCTCTTCACCGCACCTCACACTGGCACCTCACACTCAGGAGTCACGGTTTGAATGTCCCCTCCTGAGATGGCTCCGCCCTCTCCACACCGGCCGCATTCTTGGTTCTCACTACTGCCCTGCACTGTGTTCAATCGCCTTTCCAGACAGTGGGGTGAAAGTATCTCACGGTCCTCCCAGGGTCAGCCCCGCTCCTGGGAACTCAGGACATGCAACAGACATGTGAGCGAGCATGCCTTCCACCCCAGAGCAGTGCCATTATGGAGCAGAGTCAACAGGAGTCAAAATGGCTATCATCTAGCCTTTAGCAGAATTCCTGCTCCTAGGGGCGGCAAGGGGCACCGTGGGGTTGTGGGCGGGGCCCTGGCACCTGTGGAAGGCGTCTGACGACAGGTCCTGGCTGCTGTGAGACAGAAGCTGATCATTCTCCAGGAGGCTCTTCCACTTGGAGATGATCTGGGTTCCATAGCTGCCATCCTGCAGAGCACCAACATCAGTCTTCCCACCTCAGTAACAATGCCCCTGACCAAGCTGCAGGCTGCCCCGAGCTCACCTCGAGGGGGTGCCAGTCCTTGAAGTATTCCTTCACAAGTGGGTAGACGATGGCCACAGCAAGGTCTGCACGGTCCGCCAGGCGATATTCCTCATAGTACTTGTCCTGCAGCATCTCAAAGATGCGGGCACACTCATCCAGCGTGAGGGGGTTGGTGCCATGAGGCTGCATGCGGCGCTCACACTCCTCCACCAGGGCCAGCACTTTGCTGAGGTTGGAGATGACACGCTCCTCATGTGCTAGGACCTCTGCCGTCTTCTCAAGCTCATGCGACAGGCTGACCACCATGTCCCGCTCATACTGCAGCTGACGGTCACTCTGGATGATCTCCTGCTCTGTACGCTCAATGAGCAGCTGCAGGTTGTGCTCCAGTTCAGGAAGTGCAAAGCCTGGCACCTTGGCTTCCTTGCCAGCTGTGGGAGGCAGCTGCGCCAGCAACGGCAGCCCTTCATCGGGGACGCTGTGCTTGTGGCTGATCTGGCTGTAACTGTAGTACACCTTCTGCTCCCGGCCTGTCATGTCGATAACCTTGGAAAGAATGGCAGGTTGCCATCTGTAAGCCTCCACTGAGCAGGGGAGACAGGATGCTGGCCAGGTGTCAAGAGCCCTGCTCGTGGACACAGCTGCCTACCACAGGCCTGAGTTCTCACACCCACACCACCTCAGCTGTCACCAATGCTGTCTAGCTACTCGGAAAGTGACAGCAATACGAGTCCATCATAGAAGAGGCCTTTCCCCCATCGCAGCTGCCCCAAACCTCTCACTTCATTCAGAACTACAACAAGCCTGATGCCTGTGCCCAGTCAGAACCCTTAGTCAGAAGTCCTTACAGAAGAGGTCTTTCTCCAGGCTCCCAGCCAATCAGCACACCTTCCCCACCTGCTTGCTGCACTCTCAGGAGCCCTCTCCTGGGTTTCAAACGGAGCAAAGTTTACCTACAAATTTATCTACAGAGAACCGAAAACAAGCCAAAAGGAAGCAGCAGGCTGGGCAGAGGCTGAGGGTTAGGAGCTGTGCTCACTATAATGGTCTGAATGGGGAGGTGGCTGTTTTGCAGGGCATGGGGTGGAAGGCAGGGCCTGACGTGCTCTGTGCTTGTGGAGTATTTCCTGCTAGAAGCATTACTGATTCCCTGGGCATGAGCTCCACACAGACAGGAGCACCATGTGCTTGCCTTGGCCACTGTTGTGCCATGAAGGGGTAAAAACAGAACGGAATGGAGAAGCGGTCATGCACTAGAATCCCAGCATCAGGTGTGAGGAGGACTGAGCATCTGAGGCTTGCCTGGACTAAGAGTTCTAGGTCAGCCTGGATTACATGGTGAGATTCTGTTTTAGAAAGGAGAAAGGACCCTCCCACCTCCCACCCTTATGGAAGGAGAAAGGGACACACACCCATGATGGACAGGGACCCAATGTGAAGCCCTCATACCTTGACCTGAGACAGCTCCTTCTGAGGCGCTGTGAGCTTCTTACTGATCCTGCCCTTGGCCTTCAGCTCCTCCACAGTCTTGTAAGAGTACTTGGGCTTCTTCTTGCTCCCGCTGGGGTCTTTCCTCCACTGACTCAGCTCCTTCTGAAACTCCTGAGGCAGAGGGATGCAAAGAATGACAACAGGAGGGGCCTCTTCCACAGCAGCCAGGACCAAGGCTGTTAGCATGCCTGGAGCCACCAAGCGCCACTTCCCAACACCCTTGTGGAGTAGAGGCAGTGAGATGCCAAGGCAGGTGCCCGGAGGGCAGGCGAAGCTCTGTTGGTCCTCACTGACTCAGGCAGAACTTAGAAGCAGACAAAGGATTAGGGAGAACAAGGTTCACCTGGCAGAGCTCCACAGAAAAGGTGAGCAGAGGCCATGCGCGAGGCCACGACCACCCTACAGTCAGTTCCATGACTACCGTTTTATTCTTCAAGGTGCTTTAAACTGCATTCCTTTCAAGTATCTGGACCTGCAGCTGTTCAGGAATCATGGCGCCCAGTCTCACACAGGGCCATCTCGAGGCTGAGCGAAACCTACTCTACAGTGAGACCACCACACAGCTGCACGCCAGTTTCCACCCTGTCCCGCCTTACACACACCTAAGCCTATGCAGCATGATGCCACTGGCTGCACACTGAGCCCCCAGCTGGGTGTGGTGACGCCCAAAGACCATCAGAATGCACAGCCCATAACAGCTGACTGGAATGGCCCAGCCAAGAAGTCACCCACACAGCTGCCTTCCCATTACCTCTTCAGCCTCCTCTTCTGAGTCGGCCACGGGGAAGTCCTGCAGAGACTGAGTGGTCCTCTCTGAGCCATAGGCCCCCACAGCTCCTTTGCCTTTTCTCTGTTTGGCTTCAATGGGGTTGATGATACCTGAGCAAGAATAGGTGAGAGACAGAAAGACTTTTCAGATCTCGGCAACCTATGTGAAGACACCACTAAGAGCAGGCCTCTTGCCACTCACCCCACAGCAAACCACTACTCAGGATAGGATGGCAGCACCCATCCCTATGCTCAGGACAGTGCCACAATCACTGGAACTTGCAGAGTGAGATCACATGCAAACTTGGAAACTGTAGATGAGTGGGGAAAGACCACTGCCAGCATTCAGAAGCCTCTGTGGCCAGAAGCTCAGGACACTGACTGGCTGAAGGGCAGCTGTGGACTGGAAGGGGCTCACACTGCCTGCAATTAACTTTCTTTTTTCCTTTTGGTTTTTCAAGACAGGGTTTCTCTGATAAACAGCCCTGGCTGTCTTGGAACTAGCTCTTGTAGACCAGGCTGGCCTTGAAATCACAGAGATCCATCTGTCTCTGCCTCCCGAGTGCTGGGATTAAAGGTGTGCACCACCAGTGCCCAGCTACCTGCAATTAACTTTTATAACATGGCTAAGCCTGGAAATAAGCAATACAGCATTTTCATGAGGAGTCCTGCTCCCCCCCAGGTTTTTCTTCTACTTCCCCATTCAGCACTGCTGAAACCTGACTGATGCTCTGCTAGTCTCTCCCCAGTACATGCTCAGCACTCCCTGAGATGAGTGTGGCCCTGCCTGGGAATTACACTGGACCCAGTTCCTGCGCCTCATGGCTCTGGCTCAAGGTGATGAACTGTGTGTGCCAGGGGCTGTTTCTCAATGAGGCTGGTATGGGGACCAAGACAGTTCTGATGAGCCTGCGGGAGACACATCCTCAGTTGGTGAAGGCTGCCATGCTGCTCGCTGACCTACCTGACACCCAGATATTGACTGAGAACAAAAACCACAGAAGCAGGGATTGTAGAGCTGAGCCTTCAGAGCTCACGCGGGCTCACATACATGACCACCGCAGGCCGCCGGGAGCTGAGGACACGGCTGTAGAAGACCTTACACAGCCCCAGAGGCAGCCAAGAAACAGCCAAACTCCTGCCAAGCAAAATCTAGAGTTCTTGGTGAAACTGTCTAACTTTAAAATACTAGCAGTTATTTGCAGCCAGTTTAGATCCTAACACTCCCCTTCCCACTTCAGCAACTGAACCGGGGCTCTGAGAAAGTCAGGAAGCTGGGGAGCACAAGTGGCCCGCACTGCCAAACCCAGCTGCAGAGTTAGCCGCTATTTTATTTGGCTCTGATCCGCCAAGATCACCCCATACTTGACAGGCTTCCTCAAGGGGAGAGGCAGAGGAGGTGAGCCCACCCTGTACCTCCCCTCACCACACTCAGCTTGGGTCACAGCCTCACCTTGTGCGTTCTTTCCCAGGCCCCGTCCAGGGACATAACCCATCTTCTGCAGCAGCTTCTGCCCGATCCCCTTCGTGTGTCTCTCCCAGCTGCCAAAGTCCATGAAGGACTTGGTTCCTCCAGCAAAGCCTTTCTGGCTGGGCTTAAAATTGCCACCCTGCAAAGAAGGCCAGAGGAGCATGGGTGAGAGAAAAACAGAACAATACAAGGAAGTTCACGCCAACGAGAGAGCAGCCTGCAGCCACAGTGCATTATGAAAAGCTGTGAATGGACCAAAACCACATCAGGGCAAAGACCAGGAAAGAGAATCAGGACCCGTGGGGGGCAGCATACACATGGCACCCCCTGGGCTCCCTGCCAAGGAAGCCTCTGTAGTGGTAACCTCTGCAGGGTGCCACTTGGAGAATACCCTGCCTAAAAACCTACCGTTTTTAACTTCTTTGGTCCTAAATCCTTTGGAAAATCCTCCTGCTTCACAGGCTTCTCGTCATCATCAGAGTCGTCGGAGTCCCCTTCCTCAGCTGCCCCTTTCTTGAGCCCCGCGCTGATGAAGTTAACGGGTGCAGAATAGTCTCGGGCCCTGCAGACAGACACAAATCCCCGACGTCTGTTGAGAACACCTCTGCAGCATCCTGCCCTAGAAACTGCTCACAAGATAACTCGTTAGGGAGAGAGGCCCTCATGGGATCCACTTTAAAATATAATACATTTATTTTCCTCAAACACCAAAAGGGACTCAAAACTGGCTCCCAGTAATCTCATGTTTAACATGTTAAAAAGCATTATGTCTGTGTGGTTATGCACACGACTGTGTGGGTGTCCAAGGAGCCAAAAGCATAGCTCCCCTAAAGCTGGAATTATAGACAGTTGTGAGCTGACAGGCAGGGGGCCACACTCAAATCTTCAAGAGCAGTATTTGATCTTAATTGCTGGCTCATCTTCCAGCCCATTTAACATTAATGGGGTCTTTCAATTACAATCTGTAGCTGAAGATTTGTCATTGTCAACTGAGTTGATTAAAAATTCAAAATATGATGTAATATCTTACTTCCCTTTGACACTTTCAAAATGTTACTAGGATTGTGTGTACGATGGGGCGACATGTGCCTCGGCAAGCATGTGAAGGTCTGGGCAACTTTGTGGAGTGGTTCTCCCTCTTCATCTTCAATGCAGGACCTGGTAATTGAACTTGGCCTGCCAGGCTTGTGTGGCTGAGCAGCCCACTGGGCCCCTTACAACTGAGGACTGCTTGTGCTATAGAGCTGTAGAGCACCCACCCAGCACGCATGCGGCCCTCAGTCCTTACAACTGAGGACTGCTTCTGCTGTAGAGCAGCAGAGCGCACACCCAGCACACATGCGGCCCTCGGCCCCGCTCCCAGCAGAGCACACACCCAGCACTTGTTTTAGATACCACTTCAAGGACCAAAAAAAATTCAGATAGATAAAAATCCTAGCTGGATGGTGGTGGTGTACACCATTAATCCCTACACTTGGGAAGTAGAGAAAGCCAGCCTGGTCTACAGAACAAGTTCCAGGACAGCCAAGGCTACACAAAGAAACCCTGTTGGGGTGGGGGTGGGTCTAAGTAAAATTAATAGGAAATTCTGAATTTAATCAAATGTGGGGACACATGCTTTTTTTCTTTTCTTGTAAGACATTGTCTTACTAAGTAGCCCAGGCTGTACTTGCCCTGTGGACCCAATCTCTTTCCACCTTCACTTCAGTGTTCTCCAGCGTGAACCTTCCCTAACCTCCCTACCCTTTAAGACCTGGTCCAGGGCCTGACTCCAAAGCTGCCAGGCCTGTGATTGGTTAGCATGCCTCTATCCATAAGTAGATGTACTTCCATCACACAGTAATTGCTGAAGAGGAACATGCCACCCCAGCTCAACAACACAGCAAGATGCTGTAGCTACAGGACTCAATACGGCCAGGAGAAGACACATCTGGGGTGCCTTCCATCCTCTAGAGCCAGGGCATGCAGCCCAGCAGACTGTACCGTTTTCCTCCAAAGCTGGGCCTCTCCTCGTCCGAGTCACGCTCAGCCCACACCCCATAGGTGGCCTCCTCCTTGGTCTGCCAGTGACGCTGCCGGTTGGGATTGAACTCATTCTGGAGATCCCAATCTGTGATCTCAAAATTCTCACGCTCGTCATCATCATCATCCAGGTGGCCTTCCCCATCCCGGTACAGGTGGGACAGTGACATGGCTGGTCACTAGAGGAAAGGGGACAGACAATAAGAGCACCATAAAACCTGGGGCCAGCAGAAGATCCCCAGGAATCCCTATTCCTGTTTCCTCCAGAGGAAAGTCCATTAGTCTCACACTACTACTCGATAAAGCATTCATTAAACACAGGACAAAGTTACCAGCTCTGCAACAAGTGAAATCGGTCCCAGCAGTCCACACAGGTCCAACAACCCATGCTGCCTTGGCCTTGTCAGAGTCAAACATCACACACCAGTGTCGCAGGAAGTAACAGCCCGACGTTATTACCTCAGAAGCTGGGTGGCCTTGGCCTTTTCGGGTCTCCAAGAAAGAGTTATTTCTAGCAGAATCGGGTTCTCATGGAAACTTCAAAACGTTTTCTGAAATACTGTTTCATGAGACTGAATGACCAGTGCAACACTCAGGTTTTCTCTCCCGGGGCTGAGCGGCTTCTGAGGCACTGGAAGGCTACAGTCTTTCTGACCAACACTTCACAGCTGCACCTAGAGAGTGGGACAAACAGACTGTGCGACCCACGAATCTAACTGTGTCGGTGGCTATGGTCTGTTTCAGAAGGTGTTTGTAAGGGCTGATCAAGGGGGCACTGTAGAAAGGATTCCCCCTCCCTGAGCACTCGGGAGGCAGAGGCAGGTCTATCTCTGTAAATTCAAAGCCAGCTTGGTCTACACAGGGAGTCCTAGGCCAGCCAGGAGTACACAGTGAGACTTGAATTTAAAACAGCAACAAAAGCTGAGCTCCCAATAGGTGCTTTAAAAACAGCATCCTCGCCAGGCATGGTGGCTACACAGAGAAACTCTGTCAGAAATGAAAGGAAGGAGAGGGGAACAGAGGGAGAGAGAAAGGGAGGATGGATTGTGAAAATCAGAAATACTTGAAGCCTGAGTTCAAAGCCCACGTCTACCAGAGCCTCCGTGTGTGGTTATCACATGCGTGGATACCACATACAAAACTCCAGCACGGTACATTGCACATTAACTCCCTCACTGCGTGATGCCACCGGGTTCAGCTGCACCACTGACTGACAGTGGTCTTCCGAACAGCGAGATCTGGGCTTCCTCAGGCAGGATGACACTGATTAGCAGTTACAAGTGTCTCCCCGCTCTTCCTCACTATGCACCAGTTAACTCAACAGGTTCCAAACTCAGCTACGAGTGCACATGGAATGCAAAGTTCTCAAAGGAGGCCCTAGAACCACGGGATCACAACCCGTCGTCTCCCTAACACAGAGACGGTAAAAAGCCCACAGCGGTCAGGAGACGCTCAGAACACGAGCGCCCTGGGGCTGGCTTTTCAGTGGGACGCTGGCAGGTCCCAGGACCGCAGCGGGCAGGGCTGGAGACCGAGGCGCGGGGAAGCGATGGAGCCGCCGCCGCGGAACCTCAGCCCGCGCTCCTGGAACGCCATCCCGACCCCGTCCGCTCACCTCGTTCAGCGATTGCGATCCACACAGCTTTCGTCCACAGGCGGAAAACGTCTGAGGAGTCCTCCAGCCGAAACCCGGATGTGGCCCTGCCGGCGCGCCGGAATGACGTCACCCAGCGGTGGAAATGATGCGTTGTTGCCCCGGCAGCGACTTTGCACCAGGAGGGGGCGGGTCTGCGTAACGGAAAGACTAGTAAATCTCGTCCGCGCTGCTTCCGGTTCCCACCGGAACTGAGGCCGTGTAGACGTCGGGTCCTAGGGTACGCCATTGTCAAGTCTTAGTCTGTCCCAGGCTACGATGCAATGATTCCCAACAAAATCGCTGCGGACGAGAACCGCCGGGTCCAGACTATCTGAACCAATGTCACGGGGATGAATAATTAAAATGTCCTCGGGACTCCATGTCGCGAAAAGGAAAGTCGAAGGGCCTAACCCCAGAATATCTGGCCTCCCGGGAGAGATTTCCCCGTGACGATCCTCTCGTCGCAGACTAATCAGCATGCATGCTTCCTGGCTTTTGTCTCTTTTCTGTAAAGCTATAAACAGGAAAGGCAGTGGAACCGAAGAACTTATCTCCAGGCAGTTCTGGCCAGGCTGTAAATAAATCCGTTTTCCTTTGCCAACCCTGTTCCTGTTTTTAATGACACTAAGACGGCAGAAGTGCCTCGTTCTTGGCTCTCTTGGGACGAGCCAGCGTGGGCTCAGGACAGTTTAAGGAATGAATGGGCGGAAGGAGTGCCCAAGCCATCTCTTCAGGAAGCAGTTTTATTAGTTTCCTCTCTGCTCTAGTTATTTCTCTGTTGCTGTGACAAACAACCAGGGACAAGAAGGGATGGGGATTTTTGTTTGGTTGGTCTTTCTTTCTTTCTTTTTTTTTTTCCCCTCCAACACAAGGTTTCTTAGTAGCTATGGAGCCAGTCCTGGAACTCACTCTATAAACCAGGCTGGCCTTCAACACACAGAGATCCAATCGCCTACCTCTGCCTCCCAAGTGCTGGGGGTTAACGGCATGCGCCACCACTGCCCGGCTTGGTTTGGTTTTCACTGTATAGCCCGACTGCCCTGGAACTCGCTATGTAGACCAGGCTGACCTCAAACTCAGAAATCATCTTGCCTCTGCTCGGGATTAAAGGCCTATGCCACCATCGCCAGGCAAGAAGGAGCATATTTCATTTTATACTTTTCTAGGTTGTCATCTGATGCCATCTCAAGTTAAAGAACAGGTTAGTTTTCTCTTACAAAGAGTTAGAAGGCCATCTGTGTCCTGGTGGAATTTTTTTTTTTTTTTTGAGTTAAAAGGCCATGTCCTGGTGGATTTTTTTGGTCGGGTTTTTTGTTGGGTTTTTTTGTTGTTGTTGTTGTTTTTGGATGGTTGGTTTTATTTTTGTTTTTCCCTGCCACCTTGACACACGCAAGAGTTATCAGGGATGGCCTGTAGGCAAGTCTGTGGGACCATTTACTTGACTAATGATTGATGTTGGAGGGCCCAGCCCATTGTGGGTGGTGCCACCCCTGCTCTGGTGGTCTTGGGTGAGCATGGAGAGCAAGCCGATAAGTAGTGTTCCTCCATGGCTTCTGCTTCAGTTCTTGCTTTAAATTTCCATCTTGTTTTTCCTTAGTGAACTTAACCTGTAAACCAAATCAACCCTTTCCTCCTCAAGTTGCTTTTGGTCATGGTCTTTACAATACAGTGATAAAACTTAACTAGACAGCAGTACGTGCAGAGCAATATTAGAGTACTACTCAGCGGTAAAAAACAATGACATCTTGAATTTTGCATGCAAATGGATGGAAATAGAAAACACTACCCTGAGTGAGGTAACCCAGACCCAAAAAGATGAACATGGGATGTACTCACTCATAATTGGTTTCTAGCCATAAATAAAAGACATTGAGCCTATTAAAAAAAAAAAAACCTAACTAGAACACACAGGGAAAACATGTTAGTGAAGCTATTGGGGAGTCTGTCAGAGCCATGGTAACTGGTGAAGTCAAGGTCCCTTCTTGGGATTCTAGTCACATTCATGAAAGAATTTAAGGGCAGATCCAAATGCAAGCTAGAGGACAGTCCTTCCAGGGCAGGCAAGCTGTAGCTCTCCCAGCTACCCGAGGAGAATGGAGAGAAGGAAAGGCATGATGCCATTTGAGACACCAGCATGGAGGTCAGCCATATGGCAGGGAGTGGGTATTAGAAGATAAGTCTGGCCAGGTGGTGGTGGCGCCCACCTGTAATCCCAGCACTCGAGAGGCTGAGGGAGTTGATTTCTGTGAGTTTGAGGCCAGCCTGGTCTACAAGAGTTAGTTCCAGGACAGCTAGAACTGTTACACAGAGAAACCCTGTCCTGGGAGGTAGGGTGTCTGGATGCCCAAAGTACAAAGAAAAAACCCAGGGAAGGCAAGCTAAAAATCTAGAAACTGCCAGGGAGAGGAGACTGGAGAAGGGGAAAGCCCTGTCAGAAGATAAACTGGCTCAAGGTCAATCACGTGGTGGAGGTGGGGGAGGCCTTCAGAGAATGAGCAAGGACTCCCAGTGTGTGGATAGTAAAAGTATACTTACACTGGGGAAGAATATTCCCACACATGACAAAGTGAAAGTAGCCCAGCCAGGCAGGCAAGCACACCCAAGCTACGAGTTTACTTCATTTCTCTTCTAATGAAGATGGTGTCTGTGTGGCACCCCTTTGTAGGAGCTCAACCTCAATTTGGCATGATTGACTACTTCACAATCCTCGCAAAGGGGAAGCTGTGATAGTCAAGTTTCAGAAAGGCCTGGCTCTGGGGCTGGGCATATCCTACAAGAGTCTCACAGAATGTGTGTGTGTGTGTGTGTGTGTGTGTGTGTGTGTGTGTGTGTGTGTGTGTGTGTTATAGAATACTGGCCCTTAGGCAAGCTAGCTATCTTTAATAAACCAAAACAGAAACCTTCTCACACTTAGGTTCTGACCAAACCCCAAACTAAAAAGACGAAAGAAAAATATGCCGGGCATGGTTACACACCCCTTTAATTTCAGCACCGGAGGAACATAGGGGATTGGATCTCAGCAAGAACTGGCCTAGATAGCAAGTTCAGGATATCCAGGGCTAAATAATGAGATCTTGTCTCCAAAAATTTAAGAGAAATGAAAGAAAAAAAGAAACAGAAAGAAAAAGGAAGAGATATTTTTCTGAGTCAGAACTCAGAAAGACCCAACTGAACCTGGGTGGGAATTTACATTTTTTTAAGATAAGCCTTCATGAGGGTCACCTTAAGCAGGTCCTTGACCAGCCCCACTGGATTAACCCATAAGGGAGTGGGGGAGAGAAAAACATCACGGGGTGTTCTCAACCTGTGAGTCACGACCCCTTTGGGAAACATCTATCTCCAAAAATACTTACATTATGATTCATAACAGTAGTAAAATTAGTTATGTAGTAGCAGTGAAAATAATTTTATGGTTGTGGGTCACCACAACATGAGTAACTGTATGGAAGGATTAGAAATGTTGAGGGACGGGAGGCAGAGGCAGGCGGATCTCTGTGAGTTCGAGACCAGCCTGGTCTACAAGAGCTAGCTCCAGGTCAGGCTCTAAAGCTGCAGAGAAACCCTGTCTCGAAAAACCAAAAAAAAAAAAAAAAAAGAAAAGAAAGAAAAAGAAATGTTGAGGGACACTAACCTAGAGGCAGATTTGATCCTTTTCGTAACAAGTTCATCGTTGAGGGAAATCAGGACGGGATTTCCAGAAACCACGGAGGAGTGTTGCTTGCTGGATGGTCCCCTGGCTCATTCATAGACTCACTCACATTTAGCTAAGCTTTGTTATACAGCCCAGGACCACCTACCTTGGTGATGCCCACAGTGGTCTGTGTCCTCCTGCTTTGAGTAACTATCCAGACCATCCCAAATAGACACTCCCACAGGCCAAGCTGATCTGGACAATCCATCAAAGCTTTCCTTGCAGGTGGCCTTGTCAAGCTGACAACTAGAGCTAACAAGAGCATTTCAAACTGGCTGGTAAATAAATCCATTTATTCATCCACTGGTCCTAGTAAAAGAGCGCATAGGAGCTACACCCAAACAATATAACAAACGGGATGGGTGGAAGGTTAGCAGGGGCATTAAGAGGAACACTGAAACAGATTGCTGGGAAGTGAGGAGCTCATTAGAAAAGCAATTAACCGCCGGGCGGTGGTGGCGCACGCCTTTAATCCCAGCACTTGGGAGGCAGAGGCAGGCAGATCTCTGAGTTCGAGGCCAGCCTGGTCTACAAGAGCTAGCTCCAGGACAGGCTCTAGAAACTACAGGGAAACCCTGTCTTGAAAAACCAAAAAAAAAAAAAAAAAAAAAGCAATTAACCCCATGGACAGACAGACAGGCATATTGGGGCCTCCAAGGAGAGTTCAAAGCCCCAGAACCAAAGACAGACTACAGCAGGGACTTCTTACAGAGACTCAGAGCCCATGTGGAAGAAGTGGGAGTCTGTTTTATACTTTTCTGAGGAAAAGAAGTTTCACAGACAGGAGCCTGGATGTCCTCAGGTCCCAAGACTATGGTTTGTTTTTTTTTTTTTTTCTGAGAAATTATTTGAGATAGGGATGAATTTAAGCTCCCAGAATTTAGACCAATAACATAACTCCACATGGAAACCTCCCCACCTCAAATATTGGCGTGTCCTTCATCAAGATTCCACAGTTTAAGGCCAGACACACCTTAAATTCTAGCACTCAGGAGGCAGAGGTAGGTGGACCTCTGAGTTTGTGAGTTCAAGGCCAACCTGGTCTGCATGATAAGTTCCAGGACAGCTAGGACTACACAGAGAAACCCTGTCTAGAGAAAGAAAACAGTTCTCAGTTCAGATGTTCAGCCTTTGGGAAAACAAAGATAAAAAATATTCAGAGACATAGATTCAGGGGTCCTTATATCCATCCCTATGTCCTGTCATTTCTCAGATAAAGACCTAGCCTTGGAATTTGGGGATATTCAGGGCCATGTCTAGATGCTCAATGAGGTACTGAGACATGTAGGGGTTTCTAAACAACATGGCTCCTCATCAGGAATGTGGTAGGCCATCTGGCACTCATCGGTCCATCCCCCTCCTTCCAGAGAAGAGAATATAGAGAGGGCCTTGGGACAGAGCAAATGCCTGCAGCTTGAAGCAAGTTGAAGAACAGGACCAGGCCCGGCCCCAGGAACACAGGCATCGTTATTTTCTTCTCTGAGGTGACAGAGGAACTTCCACACATTCAGGTCATAGTCAAAGACCTCTGAGACACCATCTCTTTCTCAGCCTTCAAAGGGAGCTTCCAGTGTCCCCCCACTCACTCTCCATGCTTCTGATCGCTCCCTGTGTAGTTTCTAAAGATTGTGTGGGGTGTGGGGAGCCTGGCTCAGTCACAACTTTAAATAGGCTGGTACCATAGAAACAACCCTTAGGTGGCAATTTCAAAGCTGATGTACTTAAAGTCTAGCACATGTACTTTTTCTTAGGACAGTGACATTATGCCATGGCACATGTCTCATTCTTATTTTGAAGTCTGTTACAAAAATAGACATGGTGTACTGAACTTGGCAGGATTGAAAACCCAGAACGGCTGAGATCAGCAAACCTAGCTTCCCTTTAAGAGTTTCTGCATATAGTTTCTGGTTTCTGCTTTAGTCTCAGAAGGCCCTGCATTATAGAAAAAGCTGTGCTGCTGGGAAGCTCTGTAAGCCTCAGAAGCACAGTGTGTGGGAAGGGCTGCAGAGATAACCCAGCAGTTAGGAGCATTTGTTTCTTTTGCAGAAGACTTGGGTTCTTGTCCCAGAAGCCACATAGCCAGCTTATATACAACTGTCTGTAACTCCAGCTCCAGAGGCTCTGATGTCCTCTTCTGCCTCCTTGGGCACCAGGCACCCAAGTGGTCCACATGTGGGCAAAACAACCACACACATAAAAACAAAAATGTTTACAGGACAATTGAAACCACACAGTGTGCTGGGGGACATAGCTTGGTGGGAAAAGCACTTGCTTCAAAGTCTGAGGACCTACGCTGGGCAGTGGTGGCACACAACTTTAACCTAGCACTCAGGGGCAGAGGCTGGTGGATCTCTCTGAGTTCGAGACCAGCCTGGTCTACAGATTGAGTTCCAAGAAAGTCAGGATTACAGAGAGAAACCTTGTTTCGGGGTCAAGGGGGGGGAGAGAGAGAGAGAGAGAGAGAGAGAGAGAGAGAGAGAGAGAGAGAGAGAGAGAGAGAGAGAGAGAGAGAGAGAGGAAAAAGAAATCAGCAGTCATATCTGAAATAGCTACTGCTCAGGGAAGAGAGAGCCTGGACAGTATGAGCAGCCTGGCTGTCTTAGATTGCCATGTGGAAGCCTGCAGGCCCTCTAGCTGAGAACAAGGAAGCCTCTGGAAGATAGACTGTCAGTGTCTGTCTGGAGAGTCAATGAGCTAGACTCACTAGTTCTCAGCATCCATGATTCCACGGTGGTAACGCTCATGTTCTCTGCAAGCAGCCCAAGGGGAAGGGCACAGGGAAGATCTGAGTTCTGTGTTCCTAACACAGACACAGCCCATCCCCAGAGGCAGGGGTTACTCTTTGGGTAGATACAGGAAGAGGTTTTGTTGATGTTCCCTGAGTGCCTTGGAACTCACTGTACACACAAGTCTGGCACCCATTTGCAGAGATCACCTGCCTCTGTCTCCTGGGATCTAAGTGTGAGCCATGGAACCCATCAGGAGGAGGGGTTTGTATTTTAATTATTCATTGTGGCCCAGCATGGTGGACCACACCTTTGATCCCAGCACTTGGGTAGTTGAGGTTCGAGTCTAGCCTGGTCTACAGAGCGAGTCTCAGAACAGCCAGAGCTACACAGAGTCTCAAAAAAGTCACTTATTGTGTGTGTTGTATGTTGTGTGTGTGGTGTGGGCACAGATGTGTGTGGGTGCATGTGTCCATATGCATGCATGTTCTCCCTACTATGCACCGAGAGAAGTGCCCACCTAACCTTAAGTTCACGGTTTCAGTGAGATTGGCTGGCCATTGAGATCTCATAATCTCCAAGTCTTGCCACTACCACCACCACCACCCCAGTGCTGGGACTTCAGGCACATGCACCCATGCCCAGATTTGTGAGGGCGGGGGATTCAAACTCAGGTCCTCATGCTTGCAGAATGGGCCTCTTTCCCGTTGTATTACTCAGGGTTCTCCAGAGGAGCAGAGCCAACAGGAAGAACCTATACATTGAAAGAATTCAGTAAGTCATCTTCTGTTAAAATAATAACAACCTCGCACCTGAGAGGCTGACAACGCAGTAGTTGCTCAGCCCCCCGAGGCTGGTGCTTCAGTAATCCCACGTGTTTCAGACACCCGGAAGGCTCCTGGAGAGTTGGTGACAGTTCATAATGAAAGCCTTCTCTGGTTCTGATGGCAGTGAAGAAATTGACAGTAGCAGCCGGGTCAATCAACACAGTGTTGAGAGGGAGGCCACGAGAGCAAAAGGCAGAGGATTTTTCCTCTAGAAATCCCCCTTTATTTAGACTGCTACCAGAAGGTGCCACTCACAGTCAGGCTGGGTCTTCCCATGTCAATCAAGGCGATGGGGACAGTTCTGCAGGGGAGGCTCAGTGCTCAGGTGACTAATCTGTGGCAAGGGACATTAAAATTAACCATGGCATCTCCCAAGTCATCTTTGCAGCCCCAGGAAGAGTTTGTGTGTGTGCTCTGGAGACAGGTCCTGATGCAAGCTTGGCATAACTCTATCACTGAGCCCAAGAGGATGTATATTTTTTTAATTTGATATTGGAGTCCACTCTATCGCCCAAGCTGGTCTCAAATTCAAAGATCACCCATCTCTGCCTCCTGAGTGTTGAGATTAAAGTCATGAACCAACACTCTAAGCTTTTATTTGTTTGAGACAGGACACGTGTGGAAGTCAGGCATCAAACTGACTGCAGCAGTTGGTTCTCTTCCACCATGTGGGGTCCAGGGATGAAATTCGGGTCACGAAGCTTTGTGGCAAGCACCTGTTGTGAGGAGCTAGTCTCCTGGTCAAACTGTTGTCATCTGAAAAAGGCCAACAGTGTCAGCTTGCAAATGATCACACCCCAGGCTTGTTGACCACTGACATTCCCTCAGGCAGTGGGGAGAGACACTGAACCCCTCCCAACGGATTGTCTGAGATTCCTAATGGTCTGGGAGGGATCCTAAGGAGGGACTAAATGGAGACTGAGAAAGATTAAGGGAGGCTACTACCAGTGTGTCTCAGTCAGGGTTTCTATTGCTGTGAAGAGACACCATGACCACCACAACTCTTATAAAGGAAAATGCTGTGGGACAATGGTCTTGTACTGGGTAAAGATTTGTCATTTGTACTTGTTTAATAAAATGCTGATTGGTCAGTAGCCACACAGGAAGTAGAGGCAGGGCAACCAGAATAGGAGAATTCTGGGAAGAGGAAAAGCTCAGTCTGCAGTCATCACCCAGAAACAGAGGTTGCAAGAAGAAAATGCCTCACTGACAAAAGGTACCAAACCACAGGGTTAACACAGACAAGAATTATGAGTTAATGTAAGATATAAGAGTTAATAAGAAGCCTGAGCTAACAGGTCAACCAGTTTATAATTAATGTAGACTTCTGTGTGTTTCTTTGGGACTGAACGGCTGCAGGACCAGGCAAGACAGAAACCTCTGTCAACAGAAAAAAATTTAAATGGTGCCGTGTGGTGGTTTGAAAGAAATGGCCCCCAAAGGGAGTGGCACTATTAGGAGGTGTGGCTTTGGAAGAAGTGTGTCACTGTGGAGACAGGCTTTGAGGTCTCATATGCTCAAGCCATGCCCAGTGGGACAGTTACTCACTTCCTTTTGCCTTTGGATCAAGATGGAAAACTCTGATCTCCAGCACCATGTCTGCTTGCATGCTGCTTTGCTTTCTGCCATGACAGTAATAAACTAAACCTCAGAACTGTATGTAAGTGAGCCATCTCAATTAAATATTGTCCTTTATAAGAGTTACTGTAGTCATGGTGTCTCTTTATAGCAATAGAAACCTTAAGACAGGTTGGCTTACAGTTTCAGAAGTTTAGTCCATTATCATGGTGGGACATGGTGGTATTCAGGCAGACACGGTGCTGGAAAAGGAACTGAGAGTTATAGATACATCTTGATCCACAGGCACCAGAAGGAGGTTGTGTCAGTGGGCGTATGTAGCTTGAGCATAAGAGACCTCAAAGCCCACCCTACAGTGACACACTTCCTCCAACAGGGTCATACATTTTAGTAGTGCCACTCCCTATGGGCCAAGCGTTCAAACACATGAGTCTATAGGACCATACCTATTCAAGCCACCACATTCTACTTTTGGACCCCCATAATGTAGCCATAACATAACGCAAAAATGTATTTAGTCCAACTTCAAAAGTCCCCATCGTCTATAACAGTCTCAATACTGTTTAAAAGTCCTAAGTTTGCTGGGCAGTGGTGGCGCATGCCTTTAATATCGGGAGGTAGAGGCAGGTGGATCTCTGTGAGTTTGAGGCCAGCCTGGTGTATAAAAGCTAGTTTCCAGAACAGACTACAAAGCTACAAAACAAACAACAAAAAAACCAACCAACCAACCAAACAAACAAACAAATAAATAAAGGCCTAAGTTCAAAGTCTCTCCAGACTCATGCAATCTCTTAACTATAATGCCTTGTAAAACCAAAATAAAAAAGCAAATTATATAATTCCAACATATAATGACACAGGATATGCATTGGTATTCCAAAATGTAGGGAAGGGAACATAGTGAGGAAATACTGGACCAAAGCAAGGCCAAAAAAACAGCTGGGCAAGCTCCAAACTCTGCATCTCCAGGCTTGATGTCAAAAAGCTCTTCAGATCTCCAAATCCGTTCAGCTTTGTTGATTGTGACACACTTCTTTCTCCTGGGCTGGTTCCCCTGCTTCTTAACAGCTTTCCTTGGCAGGTATCCCATGGCTCTGGCATCTCAAAAATCTGCAGGTCTCCAAGGCAATCTAGCTAGATCTTCACAACTTCACTTAGTGGCCTCTCTGGGCCTCCATGCAGGGACACCCCTGCCATGGAGGGAGATTCCACAACCCCTTTCTTGTATCCTTGACTCTAGAACCATGTGGCCAAAGTTGCCAAGTTCTGCTGCTTGCTAGGGCTGGAACATGACCCCCCACATTCTATTACATGTTCACCAACTTTCTGTTTTCTATGGTTTCCTTCACTGCCTAAGCTTGGCTGTCCAAAAATTCGGTCTACAGACCAGGCTGGCCTCAAACCCACAGGATCTATCAGCTTCTGCCTTTGGAGTGCTGGGATTAAAGGCGTGCGCCACTGCACCCGAACCTGAACTGTTCTTTGATTCCTTTTCACAAGCTGGAAGCTTAGCTGGGTGGAATCTTGCCCTCATGTCACAACTAACTCCTTTTATTCCATTTCATAATCTGTTCACCTCCTAGAACACAGGATTTAGCTTCATTCCACTTCCTCGTGTCCCCTTTCTCCTCAGATTGTGTATTTTGTATTTTTACTTCCTCAGCTTGCTTCTTTTTTATTTTTTTATTTTATTTTATTTTATTTATTTTCTCTGTGTAGCTTTGGAGTCTGTCCCAGAGCTCACTCTGTAGACCAGGCTGGTCTCGAACTCACAGAGATCTGCCTGTCTCTGCCTCCTGAGTGATGGATTAAAGGCGTGAGCCACCACCGCCCAGCACTTCTTTTCAGTATATATCTTCATTAGAATTAACACTGATAACCACATGACAGAGTCTATGCTGTTTGAGATGCCCTCTGCCAGTGGAATTAATCCAAATCTCTTCACGTTAGCCTCAAGCAGACTCTGGACAAGGGCAAAAAGCTGCCACATTCTTCACCAAAATATTACAAGAATGATCTCTAGGCTACATACTAAAATTCATCTCCTCTGAAACCTCTTGAGCCGGATCCCCACACTTTAAAAGCCCCTCTGCACCACCGTCTTCCATGCTCCTATTAGTATGAGCAGCACTTAAAGCATTCCTCTGCTTTTCTAACCCAAACCCCCAAAGTTCAAATTCCTCCAACCAAATACATGGTCAGGTCAATCACAGCAATACCCCAGTCCCTGGTACCAACATCTGTGAAGAAACACCATAATCACAACAACTCATAAAGGAAAACATTTGAGGTGGCTTGTGGCTCAGATCATTATCACCATGGTGGAACACGGCATCATGCAGGCAGCCGTGGTGCTGGAGAAGGAGTTGAGAGTTCTACATCTTGATCCACAGGCACCAGAGGGAAGCTGTGCCACTGGATGTAGCTTGAGCATATATGAGACCTCAAAGCCCATCCCCAGTGACACACTTCCTCCAACAGGGTGCCATTCCCTATAGGCCACCCCCACAGTGACACACTTCCTCCAACAAGGTGCCATTCCCCATAGGCCACCCCCACAGTGACACACTTCCTCCAACAAGGTGCCATTCCCTATAGGCCACCCCCAGTGACACACTTCCTCCAACAAGGTGCCATTCCCTATAGGCCACCCCCACAGTGACACACTTCCTCCAACAAGGTGCCATTCCCCATAGGCCACCCCCACAGTGACACACTTCCTCCAACAAGGTGCCATTCCCTATAGCCCCCCCCCACAGTGACACACTTCCTCCAACAAGGTGCCATTCCCTATAGGCCACCCCCAGTGACACACTTCCTCCAACAAGGTGCCATTCCCCATAGGCCACCCCCACAGTGACACAATTCCTCCAGCAAGGTGCCTCCTATTCCCTATAGGCCAAGCATTCAAACACTAGTCTATGGTTCCCATAGATTATTCAAACCATCACACTGTACTTGTGAACACTTCCCATTGTCAATGCTTTGAGGTACCCATGCTGTAGTCAGTAGTGCCCTCATCCATGTGAGTAAAACCAACAGACACTTTGGTTCCCCAGGGTGAACTGTGGTGGGACTGTATTTTTGGTTTGTTAAGATCTTAGGAAAGGAGGGTAGATATTGTTTGCATCTCCCCCAGGAAAGAAGTTTTACCCACAGACCCTCTCACCAGTTTTTTTAAAATGGAAATTACTCTGCTCTCTGGAGGAGCCGATGACACAGGCAGGCTGGCAGCTGTGGATGAAAACTCTGTACCCAGGGGCACGGGCACTCACGGCCGCGACTCTGGCTGGGTTTCACCTCCGCTAATGTGCAGTCTTGAGGAGCGAGCACGAATGCTCCAAATGCTCCATCATAGCCCATCTCTCAGAAGAGCTGGTACATGGAGGTCTGAGGACAATGTGGAGCTGGCCCCCTTCTTCCAGCTTTACATGGGTTCCAAGGATCCTGCCCACCCGTGTGCTTCAAATCTCCTCTCCATGACTTACAACAATGCCTCACACAGGGAAATGTGGAGCCACAGTAGGACTCTGTGTATAAAGGACATGGCTTTGGATCCCATGTAAAGCCAGATGCAGTGGTGTAGTCCCGCATATGTCCTAGTCCACAAACACACACACAAAGTCAAATATCATAAAAAGATTTAGAAAAAAAATTTAAAACAGGATCTCATATCATAGTTATCCAGAATAACTATGGTGCACCATGCCCGGTTCGACGAACCAGAAGCAGGCCAAGCAGCCAGTCAACAGACAATTTCCTCATATATTATTAATCACACTTGGCTGATTCTGTTAAGTGCCAAGTTAAGGCTATAGGGGGCAGGTTGTGTATGCAAACGTATGCAAATGTAGAGAGGTCAGGAATGCCTGGAAGAAAGCACACATGGCAAACTGTGCATATTGATGAATACACAGAAAAATCTCAGGAGTGACAGTCACAGGTGCTTCCTGCCATGTCTGACCACCTCAGTTCAATCCCTGTAACCACATGAGGTAGGAGAGCATGGACCCCCACAGGTTGTCCTCTGACCTCTACTGTGGCATGTGCACCAGCACACCCATGAACAAATAAGTGTGATAAAAAAATAAGGAAAAGGAAGGGTCTCAGAGGCTTGGTCACCCTCTCACCAGTCTGCAGAAAAGGGGCAGATGCTGTCACACACATTGCCCATGCCACAGTTGGTTGTTCTTAGTGATCACATGAAGTTTTAAAAAGACCCATTATACAGACGAAGTAGCACCATCTGTGCCGAGTCAGAAAGTAACTTCATCATCAGCCTGACTGGTGTAGAGGCACCTGTGAGACTAGATGAGCAGAGCTCTCAGAATGGCCTAGAGGGCGTTTCCAGAAACAGCGAGCGAAAGGGAAAAGACTGGCCCTGCATGTGTGCAGCACCATCCTGCAAGCTTGGGGCTCAGACCTAAGGGGAAGAGAAAGGGAAGGCCAGCTGAGCCCTGGCATGCTCCTCTCTCTGCTTCACTGCCCACTGTAACCTGAACGTCTGTCACGTGTGTCCTGTTGTGATGGAGACAAAGGCAACACAGATCCTCCCTGGCTAACGTCAGGTCTCACAGCAACACAGAAGTCAGCCTGCTTCCAAAATCTATACCCAAGGACAACGCAAGCCATGGCCTCCCTAAGCCTCACAACTTATCCCAAGCCAGGCAAGGTGTGGGCAAACAGCCCTCGTGAAGCTGCTCTTGTCCAGCTAGTTAACAGAGCATCTAGGGATCACACTGTACAGTAAACTCAGCAGGCCAGAGCTAAAAATTGGGCCCTTGGCACCTCCAGAGTGATGTGGGATTCCTCTCTGTATGCTGTGAATACCATTGGTTAATAAAAAAAAACTGTCTTGAGCCAGTGAAAGGGTAGAACAGAGCTAGGCATGGAAAAACTAAACCGAATGCTGGGAGGAGGTGGAGTCAGGGAGAAGCTATGTAGCCCCACCAGTGACAGATGCTGGAAACTTTACCCAGTAAGCCATAGCCATGTGGCAATACACAGATTACTAGAAATAGGTTAAATTAAGTGTTAAAATAAATGTTAGCCAATAAGAACCTAGTGCTAACGGGCCAAGCAGTATTTTAAATAATATAGTTTCTGTGTGATTATTTCGGGTCTGAGCTGCTGGGTGGCAGGGAAACGAAACAAGAAGCCCTTCCTTACAACACCAGAGAGACTGCCTCCAAGGCACTGACACATGTTCCCTGAGAGAAGTGGTCTGTAGTAACTAACATCTGGGTATGGAGGGAGGCTTGGGGCACACCCTCCAGAGGGACTGGTGGATAAGATCCATGTTTGCTTGTTCCACCTCCAACAAAAGCCAGGGTCTAAGGGCTGAGCTGAAAGCTCCATCTGTTGCCATATTGCCTCATGTGAGAATCACTCAAGTGACCACAGACTTTAGCAGGAGGAACCCCGCCACACTGATCTTTCCGGACTCTGCTTTTCCTTTCTTCTTCCTGTGGGATCGTGGGGGCTAAGCGGTGCCGTTAGCAGCACGGTTACGTCTTCCAGTGTCACCTGTCACCCCTTGTGAGGGCAGAAAAGAACCCTATTCACTCTGTGTGAAGTAAGGCACAGACAGCAGCCTGTTTACTTTATTCAAATAAATTCTTCTCTCTGTGAAATTGAGTAGGACTAAAGGATGGAGGGAAGCCCATATATTAAACTCTTAAATAGATCCTCTGAGTTCAGAGTCCAAGTCAAGGAGAGGAACAGGTCATGGGTCATGGGTTTTGTCCCAGGAAATGAGGCCACCAGAGGAGTCTGTTCATCAGGGAAGATAGCAAATTCAATTCTTTTAAAAAAGTTCTCAAGGAGAAAAAAAATAGAAAATTCCTAAGTTCCTGAAGCTGAAGTCGTGTCCTCCTCGGTGTCCACCCTGAAACATCCAAAGGCAGAGGCTCCACATTTGTTTCCACTGAGATGAATGCTCGGCCTCCGCAGACCATGGCATGACTGAGGGGAAGCAATGTGCTCGGGTTAGTCCAACTTCTGTGTGCACACAACATCTGAGCCCTGCAGAGACTGAGAAAGGGGAGGTGGCATCAGCATGAGGCAATGTTATTTACTTTGTTTTCTACCCCACCCCTCCATTTTTGAGCAGAATCTCACTACACAACATTGGCTGTACTGGAACTTGATATATATAGGCCAGGCTGGCACAGAACTCACAGAGATCCAGCCACCTCTGCTCCCTGAGTGATGGTATTAAAGGTGTGTGCCACTTATTTTATTGTTAGTATGTCTGTACACATGGGGGTGCAGGTGCCCACAGAGGCCAAAGGAGGCTACAGGTCTCTGTCCATTCCTAGGAGTGCACAGGTTTTATAGATATACATTCCAGATGGCTGGAGAGAATCTAAATGTAAAACTGGTTCTTGAGTTCTCACCTACATTTTAACCTGGTCTCAATGATCGTCTTCTCTGAATTACAAAGAATAAATGAGGCCAGGCCTGGTGGCATAGATCTGTCTTTCCAGCTACTCGGGATACTGAGGCAGGAGGGTCACATGCTGAAGGCCTATCAAAGCTACAGTGAATCCAAGACCACCCTGAACAGCTTAATGAGATCCTATCTCAAAAAGTAAAAGAGACAGGTCCATGGTGGAGCACCTGCCTGCGCGTGCCAGAACTGAGAGGTTCAATGCATGAAGCTCTGGCTACAACAGTGTACCCCACCCACCACCCAAAAAATTATCTGTTAAATACAGTGAGTTTCAGAGGAAAGACAGGTATCAGTCCCTATTTCAAGCTAATCCATACTGGGTTGGCTGGCAGGCCCTGTATGTGGCATCTCATTTAAACGGTCAGTTAGGATTGAGCCGGCTTTGGAAACGGGCTGGTCTAGGATTCTAACAGATCTGCAGAAGATGAGGGCAGCAGAGGCAGACGGCAAGCACTTTTCTCTTCCAGGTTCTCTTTGTAATGAATCCTTCCACACAGTTGCTGAGGGAATCCTGACTGCCAGAGATTGGATGGTCCCCAACTTAGAATCCCTTTCCCTACCTCTTAGCAAAATAGGTGCTTAAAATCCCTGGGAAAGAGCCAAGGCTGCAAATGGCACCAGAGGAAAGTCAGCCGCTGGCGTGTGATACAGACGGCCATGGGGTTTTCTGTACAGTGGGGGAGCTCTGTGTCCCCTGTGTCCTATGCACAAAGCATCAACTGGCCAACACCTTGGGGCACTCTTGGAGGAGCCCCACGCTGACTAGAGAACACTGGTCGCTGTGAGCCAAGGCTGAGGCTGTTACAGAGGCGGTTTGACAAACGCCACCTTCCTTTCTCTCTCTCTCCCCACCAGGAACACACACACACACACACACACACACACACACACACACACACAGGACACATGAGGGGTTCACTGTGCTCAGGATAGGATCTCCCAGGTGACAGGGGCATTGTGTGTTGTACCCATGGGGCTTAGGATCGCTGCCTCCACGGTCCTTCCTACTCCTCACAGACTAAGCCTCCATTCTATAAATAGCTCCCTAGCCAGTCACCATGGAAACGAGATGGGGCAGAATCTGTCCACCTTAGTGGACACATCTGAGAGAAGGCTGAAAGGATGGGCACTTTAGCCATGGCTGGGAGCCTCAGTGAGGCAGCAGGAGAGCTCACCTGGATATCACGAACTTCCCAGGTGCGAGGAGGTGCTGTTCTGGTTCACCTGGAGGGACACAGGCGGATGAACGGGTCAAGGCCAAGTGGTGGATGAGGGGGGTCCTTTTCCCTTCTAGGAGACCCAGTCCGAGCCCACTGACTGGAGACTCTGAAGCCACCAGGAACCCCCTCCCCAGGAAACCTTCCTCTCTCTCCCCTCACCAGGAACCTCCCCCCCCGCCACAGGACACATGAGGGGTTCACTGTGCTCAGGACAGGATCTCCCGGGTGACAGGAGCATCGTGTGTTGTACCCATCTGCTCCACCCTCCCAGGCTTCAACCCCACTGCTGGCCCAGCCCTTAAAGCTGTAATCTAAGAGAACAAGTTCCTTCTCCCCACACAGGACATTTCATAAGATGCTGCGAAATCAAGAACCCATGGAAGGGAGTAGTTGAGCCAACTTGGGTAGGCATATCAGTACACATAATATGGTCATCCAAAAGGGCCACGACCTCACCCATCAGACATGGAGATCCCGTGACAGCAGGTGTGCCGTGGAATCAGAAAATGTACACACAGGCCACACAGGTAACAGCAGAGCACCGCTGTCCCCAACTCACACACCCAGAGTTTGATCACTAACACGGTGACTGCCATAGGGTGGCCCACGCTGAGAGACTGTCTCAGAACACAAGGCAGAAAGGCAGGGGATGTGTGCAGGTATGTGTGCACACAAAGACAGGCACGCATGCACATGCATGAAGGAAGAGAGATTGAGGAAGATGCCTGATACTCACATTTGGCCTCCCTAAGAACATGTAAACATGTATAAACATGCACCACCTCACTTACAAAAATAAATACATGCACAAGGTCACCCATCTCAGGACCATCTCATCGTTTGAAAGACAGCATTTTAGCCTCCAAGGGAGCATAATGGTGTCAGAATACAAGTCCATGCTGTCAGAAGGCGCAGGCTGTACTAACCCTGACATTGCATGAACTGTCCTCAGGGACAGCACAGGGATGGTGGGCCCAGCTGATGGAATGCATGGGGAAGTGTGGCTCACGGCCACTTAGTCACATGCCCCATGATCCTCTAACTCGTATCCTCAGATACAGAAGAAAAGTATCTATGGGAACGTGTTTGGCAACTGTCACCTTAGGATGGGGTTTAAGTTAGAGAATTAAAGTCCTCACAGAGCCCCCAGTCATCTTTTAGTCAGAGAACAAGGGGTGGAACAGCTGAAAAAAGCACTGCTCAGATTGGCCTCGGCTAGAAGAGTCACTAAAGACACCGCCCCAACCACGCAGCACGATCAGGTTTATGATGGGTGTCATCCACCCACCCATCCATCCATGGCAAAGTGCAGCAGCTATGGACCAACTCTTAGGTGGGGTCCAGCAGAAAAACAGAAAGCAGAACTCCCGCTCTGGGCTTTCTAACCTGAAAATATCCTTTCAGATTGGCTGGCGTTTTATAATCTCCTTTCAAGACCTAGGAAAGAAGGTAAGTGTCATTGTGGGAGAAATGGACAGAGCAAAATCCAGGTCATCACTGACACGTCTATTCAACTACCCATCCACCTACCCATCCTCCGTTCCTCCAGTTCTCCGCCTGCCCACCTATCACTTTCACACTTCTCCCCCACGCCCCTCATCTATGTACCCCATCAATCCACCATTTACACGCTTCTCCCCCACGCCCCTCATCTATGTACCCCATCAATCCACCATTTACACACTTCTCCCCCACGCCCCCCATCTATGTACCCCATCAATCCACCATTTACACGCTTCTCCCCCACGCCCCCTCATCTATGTACCCCATCAATCCACCATTTACACGCTTCTCCCCCCACCGCCCCCTCAATCTATGTACCCCATCAATCCACCATTTACACGCTTCTCCCCCCCCCCCCCCTCATCTATGTACCCCATCAATCCACCATTTACACGCTTCTCCCCCACGCCCCCTCATCTATGTACCCCATCAATCCACCATTTACACACTTCTCCCCCATGCCCCCTCATCTATGTACCCCATCAATCCACCATTTACACACTTCTCCCCCACGCCCCTCACATCTATGTACCCCATCAATCCACCATTTACGCAATCACTCCATTTATCCATCACAGATCCAGTCTGTCCATCATCCACCCATCCATCTTCCCTCAGCAACACTTACTGAGCACTTCTTATTCTACCTCCACGGGACAATGTTAATCAGGTGACTGGAGTTCCTGTTCCCTGTACTATCTATTCCTGACAGGATACAGATGATATACAGATAACAGGACACACAAACCATTACAGCCATGTGAAGCCATGGGACAATGCCAGGAAGGAGGTGAAGCAAAGGTGTGGTTGGGAGTGACTAGAAGTTTCTGCAACCATGTAACCATGGAGGTGAGGTCCATATAGGTGAAACCAGCCATGTTAAATAGGGAAGAAAAAGTCCTCCAGCAGAGGGTAAGACCAAGGACTGAGGGTGTGACCCTTACAGTGTCACCTGCTGCTGTCAACAGGAGTCAAATGGGACCCCGTTGTGCAACTTTACCCATTAATGCAAATATCTTTTATTCAACTTTGTATGTAAAGCCCTTGAGCAAATCAACATGAACTCTATATAAAAATGACTAATGAGAAACTTGGTATATTTTCTTGGGCCAAAGTCTTCAAAGCCACTGTACATTTTCATACACAGTCTCAGTGTGGCCTAGCTCCTGTCTCATGTCTCAATGCTGAGTTACCAAGGCCCAGGGCCCAGGACAGGGAGACTGCCCACAGCACTCATGCACCCATGCCTGCTGATCAGCTCCCACATGGCTTTTCCTCAGGGGTATCCTTTCGTTCAGGCTGAACACCATGGAGATCAAACCAGGGCCCGTGCCTTCAAGACCAGAAATCCAAGGATGGAACTGGAATGTCTCTGATTCTCTGGGAGAAAATTAGGCACTGTTTTATTTAAAAAAAAAAAAAAAAAAAAAAAAAAAAAAGTTTGAAGAGTTGATCCAGCATCAGCACTCGCTAGAATTCCTGTTTCGTATGCCAGAGTCTGGCCTTTCCCTGGGAGCTTTGGACCTGCGGCTGTACATCTCTGCGGCACACACACACCACAGTAAAATAAAAGGGAAAAACGATGAAACCCCAGAATGCCTTTCTGTCACTGCTGTGGCCCTTCTGGATGCCCAGAGCTGGACTTCTGTCACCGTGAGGGCTGTTTTTAAATCTAGACTACCGTCGTCACTTAGGATGGGAACCCAGAGCTGCATGTGTGCTTGTAGAGGCTCTCCACCACTGTGCCATGCCCAGTCTCTTTCTATTTCAATTAACTAATTAATTTTGCTTTTTTTCAGACAGGGTTTGTGTACAGTTCTGGCTGTCCTGGAACTCACACTGTAGACCAGGCTGGCCGTGAACTCACAAAGACCCACTTGCCTCTGCCTCCCAAATGCTGGGATTAAAGGCGTGCGCCACCAGGGCCAGGAGCCTCTTTTCATTGTTAATTGATGCAAACTAACTGCCCTGCCCACATTTACACTCTACAGCACTGTCTTTGGTTGTCCAATGAGGTCAGATGAAGCCTCTGCAAGGAAAGGAATATAAAACATGGAAATGGAGTTTGAAGAATAACTTGTTTGTGAATAAGAATTAATTAATAATATTTATAATAAAAGCAGACGCCACCACAGCCTCACTGAGAATACCCAGGCTGCCGCTGTGCAGGCATGCTTGCCGGGTCTGCGTCTCTCTAAGGGCTGAAACATTACGGCTGGGATGTGGCTCAGTGGTGGCACTTGCCGGGCATTTGAGTCCTGGGATCATCCCCCAGCACTGCTCGCACAGAAGATAAAAAATGAATGAGAACCAAAGAGGCAACAAAGATTTCTTTGGGCTAACTGGGAATTGTAATGCATGCCCGGGGTTGTAGCTATTTGGGAGGCTAAGGCAGGAGGACGGTTTGAACCCAGGTATTGGACAACATAGCAAGACCATGTCTCAAAAAACCACGGAAATGGTGGTTGTGATGAGGCATTTCTCTGTAATTCCATCAGCTCAGGAGACAGGCACGGTAAGACCACAGGTCCAAGGCTGCGTGCACTACACAGGAGACACTCTCCATAAAGGAACACGGTTGTTCTCAGGAGCGTGGGAGTGATGCTGTGAGAAACACATGCGGGCATACACTGCCACGCAGTACAGCCTGGACTATAGTCTCTGCACACCTCAGATACACAACTGTGCCCTGAGCCTCCACATGACTGGAAGCCATGGGTGGCGCAGTGTGTTTGGATGTCCCAGCAGCTGACTGACCGACAACAATGTGCCAGCTTCGTTATCCTCCCATCGTACATCAGAGCTGTCACCACGAGGGCACCTGTGTGAACGCTCAGCTATGCACCCAAGGCGTTCAAGAAGAGGGATGACGCCAAGTAGACTTGACCATGAGCTACTGAGCTGCTCTTATAAAATGCCTGTCAAAGTCATTTCCTTTAAGTATTCTTTGGCATGGGAAACAGTAATTTCAACAGCTTCTAGCTCTGGTGTGTGGGATATCAATGTTAGGGTCCATTCTTTCTTTATAGATGTTTTCTCTTAAGACTTGAAGGGCTCTGCACACACAGAAAGAGACCAGGAGACAGGAAGGAAAGGTAAGTCCTGAGATAAACAGACCTGCTGGGGGAGGTGACAGGGAGAGGAGGACCCTGTTGACCCTGAGACCCGAGTACACATCCTGCTGAAGCCCACATTCCTGTGTGTGCACATGAACTCACCCGGTGTGTGTTGTTGATGACAATTGGGTCGGGGTTCCCATAGTTGGGCGGGTTTGCATATGGGTCATAGCCAAGCCGAGCCAGCATGGGGGCAATCTGGGCCATATCCCTCACCACGTCTCCAGGGATGTGGCCAGTCCACTTGGAGAGTGCTTCCAAGTTCACGGGTTTGATGACCTGGTCCGTGGACCGCTCAATCCTGGGGAGAGAGGACAGTCTCATCAGGTTGGGGGACACGCCCTGCTCCATGGTTATGGGGCAGCAGGAAGGCTGGGAAGTCCTGGCCCTTGGACAGCTGTGCCCCATCAGCTGTGAGAGTGCAGCCAGGGCGCTGTGCCTCATGGAAACCACTCACACCAGGAAGCACAGCCGTGCTAGCGATGCAGACGCAGCTTCCTTTACTGTGTGTGTGCTGTGTCTGTGTGCGCATGTGCATGTCTATTCATGAGTGTAGAACATGTGGGAGCCAGATGTTGATGTCCTCGATCACTTCTCCCCCTTGCTTTCTGGCAGTCTCCCCTAACCTCAATGTGCTGGCTGGGCTGGCAGTCAACCTCCAGGACTGCCTTCTGTCCCTCCTGACTCCTGAGTCCCTTGCAAGCACATGTGGCTTGTACGTGGGTGCTGGGGAAGCTGAACTCAGCCACCATGCGTTCACAGCAAGCATGTTACACCCACTGGCCCTCTTTCATTATTTTCCAATTTACTTACTTATTTTTATGTGTGCATGTACATGATGCCTACGTGTGGGGCACCGCCATGATGTATGCGTGGAGGTCAGAGGACAGCCTTGTCGAGTCACTTCCCTTTCTACCTTTAAGTAGGTTCTGGGAATCAAACTCAGTTTCTGGGCTTGCACAGCAAGCCCCTTTACTTACTGAGCCATTTTGCTGGCCCAGCCCGCGTTTCCTTAAAAATAACTGGTGATATCTAAGACTGACATGAACAATGTGTTCCTGAAGAAGACAACATCAATACTGATGTGCAGGCTAGAAGTCCCTGGGGACGCCAGCTTTCTATAGGTGTCTGGGCCTTCGGACTTGAGTGCATGCTTTCCCGTGTTGTCTGTGCTTTTCCATACCACAAGGCTTCGGGGAGAAGAGACCCATCTGGTGCAAGACTGCCTTCAGTCACCCAATTCCTACACCTTTCCCCATTACACAGAAAGATGCTGAAGCTCAGAGAGGCACAGACACTTGCCTAAAATAGCACAGCTTAAGAAGGGCAGACTCGATCTGCCGCTTGGAGCCTGGGAGGAGCTGTGGGGGGCCCCACTCACTTGGACAAGGAGACGCCCCCAGGCTTGCCAATGAGGTCCTCATGGTGCAGGACTGTGTCACTCCAGGTGATGCCCAGGAAGTCTAGGATGCGCTTGAGTGAGCGCCGGGGGTGCAGCACCAACTGCTCATAGTACACAGGCAGGCACTTGTCCCTGCCCACCTCCATGCACTGTGCGTACATCACCTCGATGGCCTTGTTCCACTTTGTAAGACAGTCTCGGTAGCTGCTGAGGTCAAAGCCTGCAATGGTGACCTTGCGAGTGATCATGGAGTGCACGGAGGCCCGGCCATCGCGGACCATTAGCAGAAATTTGGAGTTGGGGAACAGGCGTGCCAAGTAGACAGAGGACTTGAGCGTGAAGGGGTCCTTGTTACACAGCACACGTGCTGGCTCGCCATGCTTGGCAATCACCTCCAGGATGAAGGCCTGCATGGCGGCATCCAGCACCTCGTCTGTCACACCTGCTTCGTCCAGTCTCAGCTTCTCCCGGCCAGACTTTGACCAGGCCTGCCGCATGGCCAGCACACGAGGAATGATGCGCGTCTCTTCCCCACAGCGCACCTCAGGGTGCGCGTCCAGCATGGCGCGCATGAGGGTGGTGCCGCTGCGAGGTACGCCACCCACAAAGATGAGCGGCATGGCCTTGCCATAGCGGTACTCCACCTGGTTGGCACCAAGCATCACCAGTTCCTCCTGCTCTGGCCGCATCCTCCTTGGGCTCCGCATGCCCCCGAGCACTGCCCGGCACTCTAACACTTGCTGCCCAAGATGCAGGGCCAGCACCAGGGCCAGTGCACAGCCAGCAGCCAGCAACACCTTACGCACCGACAGGCGCATGCCCAGCCAGGGGCGCAGGCCCAGGCAGGGGGCCCGCCTCATCGACGGGTCAGCAGGCCCACCTGGCGTGCATCTGTGGAGAGAAAGAGAGTGTTAGCAGGCCCACCAGGACAGAAGGTAGATGCTGGGGTGACAAGCTTAGTGACAAGCAGTTGACAGCACCTCCTGTCCCGGACTATCACAGCCCAGAGAACCTCCCGTCCCCGACTATCAAGCCGGGAAAACCTCCTGCCCTGGACTATCACAGCCCGGAGAGCCTCAGGTGATGGCCTAACTCAGTCCTCCACCACCACGGCTCTGGTGCCCTGGTCAGTCGGCTGGAGTTCCCATCAGTATTTCAGCTGGCCAACTGACAACGACAGATGGTAGTGCTGGTTATTATCAAAAGACTGGAAACACCAGCACAAGCCTTTATGTCAGCTACTTGGGAGGCTGATACAGGAGGATTCCAAGTTCAAGCCTGCCTGTATCCAACAGAATGTAGGGTTGGTGCAGGGAACTATGGAGCTGGCCTGGCCTCGCTGCCTTGAGAAGCAAGCGTCCTAGGGTTTTCACGGAAGAGCCCATGGCTCCCGCGGCACAGCGTGCCTTTCAGTTGCTGAGGCTGAGGTGATCCCCCAGGCAGTGGAGTGTTCAGGCTGCTTTGTGTTTCTCTGTATGTTCTCTTAGAAGTCCAGGAAGCAGAGAAGCTTGACAGGACAACTGGTCTTAGACATCCATCTTGTGTACCCTGTGTCGTTTACATCACTGTATCCTGGCACTTGCCACTGTATTCTGTTTCTGACAGAAGTGTAAGAAGTCTGACTGCTCTCAGTAAAATTGTCACAGGCTCGGCCTTGCTGTGGCCCCTCCAACCCAAGCCTGGTTTAATTCCTCACCAGCCATATCAGGTAACCTTGGTAACTGGGTGTCCACAGTTGGGGATGGAGGGTCTGCCTAGCATGCACAGAGCCCTGGGTTTGACCCCCACCCCCATCCCAGGACCACATAAACCAGGTATGGTAGCTAATGCTTGCGACACCTGACATGTGGGAGGTGAAAGAAAAAAGATCAGGAATTTGAAGCCAGCCTGAGACACAGGAGATCCTGTCTTAGAAAAAACAAAAAACAAACCCACAGGTCTGCTTGATCCTGCAGCGTGCACAGGGAATGGTGTCCTCAGCTCCCTGAAGAGGCCTGGCTCATCGTTGTTCAGTTAATAATGATGGAATGAGTGTCTGAATGACCAAGGCCTCGTAAAGAGGAGGAAATGAAAGTTAAGAGAGACACCCACAGTTACCCAATGAGGAAGCAGCTAAGCCAGGGTCCTAACTGGCCTGCCCTGTACTACATGGCAGGGGACAGTCTCCTTCAACACTGTCCTTCCCTTTACCTGCATTTGGGACATGCTCACCAAATAGGCACTAAAGTCTATGCACTAAGCCCAGGACTGGGAAGACAGGAGACAAGCAGCCAAGACAGCAGTCTCTAACGCACAAGTCCCGGTGAAGAAGTGGGATAAGCATGCTTACAGGGGATATGCATGCTGTGATAATAAGTTAGTTGTTGCTCCAGGGACCCAGAGTAAAGGTAAAGGAAGTGGCTAAGAGCCGGGAGCTAGCACAGTAGGAGTGAACCGCTGGGAAGGGAATGCTTGGAGCAGGAATGGTAATGCATCTCCCCTCTCCAGGCCTTATTGACCAGAGAATAAGAATCCAGCATTGCTTTTATCAGACAGAGGCTTCCCATGAAAAGCAAAGCCAGCTACTCTCAGCCCCTGCCCAGATCACCATCAATACGCAGGCTCCACAGCTGGAGGCCAGCAGACAGAGAGATGCTCTACCATCTCAGTCCACTTCACCCATTCTCTGCCTTGCCCTCAGTGTCTCTGAGCCTGTTTTCCTTGCCTGCCCCTTGGTGAGCAGCAAGATGCTGCAATCAGTTGGGTGGTTCCAGATTTACCCAGTTCTATCACTTTCAACTCAGCACCGTGGGCTCGCACTGGGAGGTGACAGGTCCCGAGAAAGGCAGCCGAGTCTCAAGCTGAGGTCTGAGTAGCAGGGAGAACTGGCAGGCAGCAGACAGGAAAAGGGTGTTCCTGGAAGCAGGACTAGCCACTGAGAAGGCACAGGGGCCGCAAGTGGCTCAGCACACACAGGAGGGTCTGGGGAGGTGAGCAGAAACGTGACACTGGATTTTAAACATGAGGCTTGAAAAAAATCATCAAAGGACCAGGTTCAGGGTGGGCCAGCCCACCCACAGGGGCACAGCAAGTGAAAATGGACTCAGTTGAGGAAACAGTCTCAAGCTTCGAGGTCAATATGCTGAGGCCAAGTCAAGTTGCCATCTCTGCCACAGTCAAACTGGGGACTGCCTGCTGCAAGGTTGAGAAGTGCCTGCTAAGACAGATCAACCTTGCCCAGGGCCAGCAAACTGAGCATCAAAATCACAGCAAGGGCCTCTCACTAGAAAAACAGCTCGCTCACTCTTGCCAATGCCAGAGATGCTCCCTGCTTCAATTCTGGATCCACGATGAGAAAACTGATCCCGAGGCACTTTTAGGGGACAGGGCAGGCTGGCTAGGACACAAAGTCTACCTGGTGGACCTGAGATCCAAACTCTGCCACTTCCAATGACTATCGTGCGAAGGAATTCACCAACCACACCTTAGCTGGAACTAGAACCACTGCCCTTTAGGGGGGAAAAGGCAGAGTGTGTGTGTCGGGGGGATGCTTTAACTGTGGGTTGCTTGCATAATGTGGCAGTTCAGTATTCATGCGTGTGCACATGCATGTGTGCACCTGCGATTGGTGACGGACATAGCAACCCTGGAGGAAAAAGGAACATAGGACAGCAAAAGGTTATTGTGCGACCAGTCCGTGTTCTCAGAATCCACCCTGCCTGCATCTTGCTTTTATAATTCTGGCATGCTCAGAGCTGCACAGCGAGGACTACAGGCCTGACCCGGGCCAAGACAACGCTTGTGCATAAGAAAACAACTGTTCTTAGGCAGGTGGGATGAGTCAGAGGGCAGCTCTGAAGAGTCACTGCTGTCCTAGCAGTGACAGCAGCAGGCAGGAGGAGTTCTACAGAACTGGGTTCAAATCCTACCCTTGCAACTTGCTGGCTCACAACATAGACAAGAGACTTTCCTCTCCAGTCAAGGGGAGCAATGGTAATCATTCCCAACAACATGAACATTGGATGGTGCCCGTAGGAGGCACTCAGTACCACTGCCCAGGCTGGCCTATAACCCACAGTGCACCTGTACTTTCCCGAGTGCTGGCATTCCCAGTGTGTACCAGGCTTGGCTGTTCCTACATCTTAACTAGCCAGCTGGGCAGAAAACTCACCCAGCTGATGCTGGCAGGGAATAAATGAAGCATTTATGCTAAGGGCTTGTCAGGACAGTGGAGTCCCTGGGTGGATTCACCTCCCCTGGGCACCCTCATTTCCAAGCACCAGTCCTCGAGCCTGCTCAGCACGGCTTTCTGTCCCCACAGTCCTGTAGAGCAGTGGAGATGCTGTGCCAGGAGTGGGCTGAGGCACAGGGGCTTTCAGGCTCCTGGAGGCACCAGACAATGACCTTTGGGGGGAAACTGCAGACCTTTGCTGCAGTGGGGAGTCACCTGGTCCTCTAGGACAGCAGTGCTCAACCTTAGTCGCAACCCTTTTGGCAAACCTCCACCTCCAAAAATACTGACATGATGATTTATAAAAGTAGCAAAATTATAGTTATAAAATAGCGGCAAAAATAATTTTACAGTTGGGGGTCACTGTAGCATCGGGAAGGCTGAGAACCACTGCTGTAGGTTGTTCACTGGCTCAGCTCACAAGGTACTGCTGACTCAGGGAGCCAGAGTCCCTGTAAGCCTCTTCCATCCTCTCAATCCTGAATGTCAGAAAAAGTAAACAACACAACAGCATGCCTGCCAGGGAATGCTGGGAGTGATTCACCAGGCTGTGCACTGCACAGCTCCAAAGGGCACCATGTACCCAGTCAGATAACATCCAGCGCTACTCAGCACTCAGTGCCAGTATTAAGTGCAAATGTGTCACATCCATGGAGAACAGAGTAGAATTTCTCTAACATGCTAACCCAAGAATTAACTGAATCCGTTTCCTGTCTTGGCCTGTGAGACTTGTTAAAACTCAGTTCCCAAACACTGTTTCAGGTGGAGGTTGTGTCCCCAGGGACCTGGCATGTCAGGAGGGCCACAGCCCAGGAAGGGGCGTCAACAGGTAAGCTGTACTTTCCCCATCTACGAGGAAGAGCTCCTGCCAATGGGCTGCTGAGGGCAGTTCACAGGCACACACCCCAACAGCTGATATTCCATGCCCCTCCTTGGTCCTGCCTCAGATGCCTGGGTACGGATGGTACAGAATGTGGCTCTAGAGATGGAAAAGCACCTGACCTTAGAGAACAGAGCTTCAGTCTCCCTAGTCTGTATGCAGTGGCTGCTGGGAAGTTCCAGCCAGACAGAAGGACCTGGAACACCTGTGGGGACTGTCATTTATGTCACAGAGGGAAGAAGCGGTTGCCTGTATTTCAGTCCTCCATCTCCAGTGTTTACTCACTCCTCACCCTTTTCATTATTTTGTTTGTTTGCGTCTTCTCTGTGCTCTGCAAGTCCAGCCCTGCTAATACGAGTCCCCGCTGGAGAAGGGGGTCCCACCTTGTCCTACACTACAAGTGCTCCAGCCAGGACTCTAGGGCATGGTGGCTGACTCCCCCGGGAAGAAACCAAGCAATCTAGAGAGGGTACTGAAAGCTTCCAGAAGCAGCTGGAGGCAACCTGGCTGCCCTCATGAGGCCCTTGAAATGCCGACTGTGGCCAACCCCACAGCTGGCACTAACTAAATCCAAAGAACACAGGTTCACTGTGAGTCACAGACCAACTACTGATGGGCCGTCCATCTCCAAACAGGGCACCTAATATATTGCACAAGGACTAAGACATCTGAATTTAAATTGAGCCAAACTGAATAAAATGTAAATTTATTTTGCTTTGCAATGGTCATATGGCAAAGGTTCAGAAGCCACTGGAGCCAGTGGGGACTATCATAATGGATAGCCCTGACCTAGATCAGGGTGACAGACAACAGCCAGCCCTATTGGTCCCAGGAGTGGGGGAGGCTTAATGCACTCAGCACCACAGGCTCTAAGGGCAAAGGCTCATCTCCACCTGGAGGGAAAACTGCCTGATTTAGCATGTGTGGGCTTCTTGCCGGCTTTTCCTAGACAGTAGTGTAGAACAACTGTTCACACTGCATTCACACTGCACCAGGGGTGTAAATCAACTTGAGGTGTAGCAGGCAGGAGTGAGTCGGCAAGAGGGCTCAGCAGGTAAGGGCACTGCTGCACAAGCTTGGTGACTTGAGTTCAGTCCCCAGCCCCACAGAAATGAGGACAGAACTGACCCCACAGAGGTGTTCTCTGACCTGCAGGCTTACACCAGGGCATTCATCCTCCCTATCACAATACAATGATAAAAGAAAATAGTGAGTGAATTGAGGATGTGCGCGATACCGGGGCCTTTCATGTCGGTTGGAGCACAGGCAATGAGAAGCATGTGTCTGCTTTGTCAAGGCGGGGGCAAGGAAAAGAAGAGAAAGCACAATACAAGAACAGCAGCCTCAAGAAACTGCCAGTACACCACAAACCCTGAACCAGCAGCCACAAGAGCAGTCATAAACTGTCAGCCTCTATTCTAGAACTTTCTACTCTGTGCTGAGCTGGGCTCTACCACACAACACTGACTCAGAGGACAGTGAGAGGCAGAGTTGAGGTCCACAGCTCTCTTCTTACAGGAGGGTCACTAGTCAACACTAAACCAGGGGCTATCCATGTCCTGCCCATCAGCCCCCGGCTCTGCTTTCTACAGACCAGCTAGATTTGTGAGGATGCAGGTCAAGTGTAACTGTGCTCCAGGACAGAAACGCTAACAAGGCAAACTAACTGGCACCCAAAGCAGCAGTTGAAAAAGACTGCAACACTCGGATGCCCCCTGCAGAGTCCTGGCTGTTGGGGGACAAGCTCTCCTAAAACATGCTCTGGTGCTGTTGCTCACTGTCGTCCTGTGATGAGGGCATCAGGGGATTAGTAGGTTTTCCATTTGTGTGCCAGGCACAGAAATGGCACAGCCTTCCTGCACTCAGACCCAGCTGTGTGGTGCTTCTCTATCAGCACCTAACCTCCCTGAGCTCCTCTGAGCTGCGGAGCTGACGATAGTTCTGGGTATTTTTACACAGCTTGAGACAACAGTGCAAACATGGGAAGGGGCTGTCAGTGAAGCCATGCAAGAGCATCTCTGCCCACTCTTGAATTAAGTCCCATGTGATCGTGGCATGTGATATTTTTTTTCTTTTTGTTTTTAATTGAGCTATACATTTTTCTCCCCGCCCCTCCCCTCCTTCCCCACCCTTCCTACTCTCAGTTAAAACACTTAGCACAGCAGAACGAAAAGCAACTCTTAAAAAGACATGAACGTCTATTCCAGAACAGTAGAGTTCCTAGCTAGGACAAAGAAAAAGTATCCAAACAGAAAAAGTAAATGAAAATGTAAACACTATGGTTTCAGATATAGAAAATCCTAAAGGCTCCATCTCCCACTTTCTGGAACTAATGAACAAATTCATCTCATCAAGAAACAATACAGAAGTCACTTGATTTTTGTATACACTAGTAGCAAATTACCAGAAAACGAATTTAAGTAAACATCCCATTCCCAATAGTATTGAGAATAGCAACAAAATCTCCACACTGACTTCCACAGCAGCGACAGCAGTCTGCCTCCCCACCAGCCGTACATAACTGTTCCCTCTGTCCACTCTCTGCCCGCATTTGTTTTCATAATGAACGCCTTCTGACTGGGGAGAGGTAGAGTTTCACTGCAATTTTTATTTGCATTTTTCTAATGACTTGAGAAGTTGAATTTAATTTTTTAATGTGCTAATTGGCCACTTGTGTTCCACCTTTTGCGGACTTTCTGTTTATTTCATTAGTCTATCTGTTGCCTCAGTTGCTTGGTCTCTTGTTTACATTCTTGACTTCTTTGTACATTCTGGACATGAAATCTTCTGTCAAAGGAATAGCTGTCAAGACATTCTCCCATTCTTTAGACTGTCTCTTCAAAGAAGCTCTTTTAAAAAATAAAAATAGGGCAACAATGAAAAAAATGAGCATCTGCCTAAAGCAAGTGTCTGTCACCCGTCGCCCACTGCCACGAGGTGGGGTTTGTCCCCATTTGCTAAAGGAAGAGGCTGTGGCCCACAAGTGACATGATGAGAGAAACCACACAGCGAAGGAAACGGAAAAGTCAGTTTCCAAATTCAGCTTTGTCCTTCAATGTTGCCCCACCCAAGGTCATGCAGTTCTCGGAAAGGGCCATTAGGGGACCGGAGGGGGGAAGCAAGTGAGGAAGGTCTGGGGGAGCACCTGCCCCAGACAGTCAGCTACTGTGTGACTGCGCCACTCAACAGTGGGAGTCAGAGACAGAAGACATTCTCAGCCTCACAGGGGGCTCAAGGCCAGCCTGGGCTACACAAGAGTCTGTCTCTAACAAGAGAAAACACAAAAGACACAGCACAGGTGCAGTACAGAAGGAAACACCCAGTTTGAGGTGCAGGCGCCCACAGCAGAGGGAAGGGACTGACATTTTGGCTTAAACCCATCAACTTCTTAACTGGCTCTCTCCATTTTCAACAGATCGAGAAAGAGGAGATGTGAGTAGGAGCTAACAGTACAGGTGGCTGGCTCCAGAAGCAGCCACCACATTTAAAAAATGGCCAGGGCCCGTCCACAAACCCAGAAAGGCTGTGTGGCCCTGCCCCCAGGGAACTAGCTCTCAAACTACCAACCACCAGGCAGCAATGCCATCACACTCCTGTGTCACTCTGGCTGGGGGGCCCTAGATACCAGAGACCACAGACCCACTCTGGAGGGGAGCCACATAACAAAGTCAGCAGGGAGAGACTGGGAAAGGTCTTGAGGCCAAGGCTGCTGCTAAGCCTGGGGAAGATGCAGGGTGGCATTGGGGAAGAGGGCATGCAGGGTGGTCCAGAGGAGAGCATTGTGGGGTAATACAGGGTGGCACTGAGGAGGAAGGGATACAGAGGAACTGCTTCCTTCCTGCATGCCTTCTGTCCCTAGGATTCTCCTTCATAAACAACCACCTACAAAGATTCAGGCCGCTGAGGCATCCAAGGTCACACAACTGGAAGCCATCTGTCTCTTAAGAGCCCAGGGTCTTGGCCCTGATTTGATCTGCTAAGTTTTACCTAGAATAATGGAGGCAGAATCCCAATGCCACCCCTGACTCCCCGTTGGAGGCACACACCCCTCTTTGAGGCACAAGCAGTGGGGAGCAGTGAGTCTGATCCTCTCAGGGCTTCTCCACTCCAAGGCTGGGAGTCCTGGGCTGGGGCAGCTCTCTGTGAGGAACGCGGATGTCTGGAACAAAGCAAGTCAAACAGACCACACAGCTTCAGACAAGGCTTGCATACAGTCCTCACCACGGCCACAACATCTTGTACATCAAGATCAGAAAGCTAGTCTGGGGAATCAATTCAGGCACGGCTCTGCTCCTACACACTTCCCACCCCCAGCTTCTGTGTGTAACCTGGAGAGCTCACAAGTCATTTCAGGGAAGTCCTCTGAAGGTCAGATGGGCTCTGACTCAGCACAAAAGTCATGTAGGTGCCACACACAAGACTGTAGGTGGCTGTGTTCCGGTTGGGTACTTCACAAAGCCGTGAGGCAAACAGGCCTGGGGCTTATAGCTTGGTGTGCAGACTCTTGGTGCAACAACAGCACCGTGAAACGTGGGCAAGCCAGCAGGGCAAGACTTCAAGGCCCTAGGACAAGGCCAAAACATATCTGGTTCTCAGGAAAGCAAGTGGGAGGACGCAGGTGGCCAGCTTTGGAGAGAAAGAGGAAAATACATAATTCTAGAACACATATTTGATCTTTCATAAAACTCACAGATACACAGGGAGCACCACAGTCTCCTGTTCAGGGAGCACCGCAGTCTCCTGTTCAGGGAGCACCGCAGTCTCCTGTTCAGGGAGCACCATATCCTGTTCATAGACGAGCAAGGTCTGACAAGAGATCTACATGCAGTTGGAGGTTAGTTTGTCTGTTTTACTCTGTTGTCTTTGAGACAGGGACTTGAAAGGCGGCCTGGAGCTCCAGACTTGCCCTTGTATGGATCACTGGTATGTACTACTTTGTCCAGATGGGTCTGTGACTTTTTTTTTTTTTTTTGGTTTTTCGAGACAGGGTTTCTCTGTAGCTTTTTTAGAGCCTGTCCTGGAACTAGCTCTTGTAGACCAGGCTGGCCTCGAACTCACAGAGATCCGCCTGCCTCTGCCTCCCGAGTGCTGGGATTAAAGGCGTGCGCCACCACCGCCGGGCGCTGGGTCTGTGACTTTTACATCCATTTTAGGACCCACAGACTGAGAACTATTACACGCTTTACTAAGGCACATGTGCGCCACAGGTGTGTCTGAAGCTAAAGGCTCTTAAAGCCTCTGTCCCGCTTAACGCACACTGCTGGGGACAGGCTGCCCTGTGCCCTGCTCAGCTCCTAGCTTTGCCTGAGCCGTGGGGAAGCCTCACCCTGGGCCTCTGTCCAGGACAGTATGAGCAGGAAAGGGCCAGGACAACCTTGCAGGAGCCCGGCTTCCTGTACTCGCACCACCTACTACAGGATCCTGTCTCCACTCCACAGGAAGCTGGGGGTGGAGGCTGAGCACTGTGAGGAGTCCTGTACACCTGACCACCTTGCGGGCCACCCTTGTGCTAATCTCTGTCCAATTTCACCCTGCAGCCCAATCTGGTGCCAAATTACAGCAATCCTCCTGCCGCAGCTTCTCAAGTGTTGATATTACAGTGCAGGACCTACGTGGCAGGTCTGAGTTCCAGCCAGCCTGGTCTGTGTACACAGTGAGTTCTTTCAAGCTCCATGAGGACAGCACTAGACACCCAATTGCAGATGAGGCCCAGGAGGCTATGAGAGGTCGATGAACCCCTTCACCAGAGTCAAGATTAAAGCAAGGCCCAACCTGGGTTGGGCTCAGAGACCATGCTGCCTCCAACTTCACTCCAGGTGGGATTTGAGGGCACAGGCGGAGTAGGACGCCACCTCCAGAACATACAGGCTTCCCTTGTGGTGTCCTGAGGACAGCCTGGGAGCGAGCAGAGCAATGTCCTGCAGCATGGGCACAAATCCCACTGCAGTGCTCATGTGCCAGGTCACTTTCTCCTCTGGGACTCAGTTTCTCTGTGAGACCTCCAAAAGGAGGCTGAACTCTGTTTCCTGCACCTGGGCTATGCCAAGTTGCAGGGACAGGACCTACTATAGTCTGGTACCTGAACTGATACCCCCACCTAATATTTGTTACTATTCTGCAGAGCTGGGGATGAACCAAGAGCCCCATGCATGTTGAGAAAATGTTCATCACTGAGCCCCACCCCAGGCTATGGACCACATTTAAAAAGCAGAGGGGTCGCCCCATGTCTGTATAGTGGAGTCCTCAGACCAGAGGCTAGGAAGTGAAGGAACACAACACACCCCCATGCTGGAGCCTGGGTCACTCAGCACCCTGCTGAGGGCTGGCCCTGTGCTCCTTCTTCCCTGTGACTCTGGAGCTGAGTGGGGGAGGCTGCATGAGACTTAGCAGAAGGGAATGTAACAGCTGGAAGCTGCATCCTAAACACCCTACAGGAATAGTATCCTTCACAACACCAGCCTGCCCACCCTTGCTTGCCCAAGGGGCTCATTCATGTAGGCTGCTCGTTGCTCCTTTCCCACAAGCTCATGCGGTATTACAAGAACTGGAGGTTGTGGTCCATGAGGCCTGGGGGCTCAGGGCACAGGAAAAGCCTGTGGACAGGCTGGGATCACATGTAGCTCTGTTCTGCCAAGGTCCAGCCATGGGAGGAGGGAAGTTAACAGAGCAATCTCCGTTTCCCATCTGCACACTGAGGCTAGGCTGCTGCATCAGGGGCTCAGTCTGATGACTAACACAGGGCAGGATCTGGAAGCTACCAACTTCCCATCACCTGGCCACTCACTGTTATCACACCCATCCCAAGGTGTGATTTTGCCTCTTTAGACAGGTGACAATATCTCAGGACACGTCTGGTTGTTACAACCAGGGATCGGGAGGGGAGGAGGTTGTGATACTATCTATCAAATATCCTTTGCCAGTGAGCCCCAACCCCAAGGAATCATTTGGAACCAAACTGTGTCTGGAGAGGCTCAGGCCTCAGGTCATCTACATGCAAGAGAAACATAACGTCTTTCTGCACTGTGTCAATTCCACGAGGCTGGTTCACACTGCGAACACCTGCTGCATGCCAGGCTCTGCTCCAGCCAGAGCCACACTGGTGAACTGCCTATGCACACAGCCTTGCAGGGACCCACCACTCACTTGGAGAAGGCCATCCTGGCAGACATTTAGGCTCCTCTGTCTTTGATGCACAATCCACCCATTAGAAGGACCCTGTCCATGTATCCCATGTCACAGTTGCCCCAGGCAGTTGCTGGACAGCAAAGGATGGGGCACCAAAAGTGTAGGAGTCCCACCCAAAGGATCTGAGTCCGTCCCTCAACAGCCCCACATATCTGCACACCAGACACCCTGCTGACTCCACACTGAGGGACCTAGAGGGACCCAGAAGGACACGAAGCTGCAGCTGGCTCGCTCCCTGCTGCACAGATGATGGAAGCACCCCAACCCTCCCACCACACCCCTTGGTTCTGTCAGCACCAACCTTGGGCTGCTGAACTCTGCCATCTTCACCAAGCTGGTGACTTCCCCCATTTGCCAGATGTGGCGATTTAGATTGAAGGAGGCGTTTGGACAAACAACCCGGCATCCGTTACCTCCGAGGCCCCTGCTAGCTTTGGCTTCTGGATCTAGTCCCAGCAGGATCCCTAGGCTGCCTACTGGCCTGGTCACTCAGGCTTTCAGAGTTTCTAGGCATAAAATTAAGGAACCCAGGAAATAACAGAACATTTCTGAAGGAGGAGACAGCCTGTGGGCAGGGCGTCTGGGTGCCAATGGCCAGGCTGCCCTAGGCCTGCTCATGTCCAGTCATGCGGGACTGAGGACAAGCTGGGCTCAGAGAAAGCCTGCTTCCTCGGCGTGCTCAGGGCTGGGTTTACAGGTACACTGCACCATGCCTGGCTAAGTAGTCATCTTTTCCAAGTTAAGTACAAGAATCTTTGAATCCGGGGACCACCTTGTGCCTCCTGCACATCTCAACCATGAGACTGTCTCCAGGGCAAACACCGTTCTACACTTGGATTAAGACTTACAGTTGGAAAGGGGCAGCTGATGCCTCAAAGGCTGCACATGCATCCAGCTCTCCAGGAGTGATGTGGTGCCTGCACTGACATCTACGAGCCCCAGTGCAGTCACAGGTCGTGTGACTCCTGTGGTGGACGCACTTGCGGCTAGGTACCCCCTCAGGTCCCGCAATTCTTCTGCCTCAGTCTCTGGACCCCTGGGGATACAAGCTTGCATCTCTAGGCCTGGTATATCAATGACTCTGAGGCTCAAAACTCCCATTTCCACCTCCTACTGACCAAACAATGCCCCACAGGAAAGGAGAGATTTGTGATGCCTCCCACAAGTGATGTGCGTCCAGGATATACAGAGAGCTCAGTGAAATTGGCAGGCAGAAGGAGAGGCAACCTGGCAGACCAACAGGTTAAAGAGAAAAGCATTACCAAACCCGTCAGCCAGGACTTTCTATTTCCTACCAGGGAAATGAGCTAAGGGCATCGTGGGATCTTCCTGCCTGAAGAAGATGGCAAGAGCAGTGTTGGCAAGGACAAGGCACAGTTTCCAGCCCATGCCACCCGGCGCTGACCCCAGAGTCACACCTCATAAACCGGCTGTGGGCCAATGGCCTGTGGGAAATCTGCAGTACTACAGACCCACGGGCTGAAGGCGATGCTTCTCTGCCATCCAGAATGTCCCTGGCCAAGGACACACCATCAGAATTACATCAAGTCAGTCCCCAAAGTGCATGTACTGAGTGCTCCCAGCAAGCTCTGCTGGGAACAACCTGGGTGCCTGTCACCAATGGGAAGGACAAACAATCGATCACAGATCAATAAACACGCCAGACTGGCCAGGAGGAAGATGCCAGGTAGTCATATGACTACACCAACCCATGACAGCGGACTTTACAGAATGGAAAAGCAACACAAGAAAGTCAAAAATGGAAGGTACCCTCAGTCGGCTGGCGGGGCTGAGGCATGGTGTTCATGGCTGGGCACCTGCCACTGGCACGCTGTTCCGGAGGAGCACAGAAGCTCTCTTTCATTCTCTCATCCATGGTAACACATGCTGAGGCTTCTGGTCATGCCACCTATGTGTCACCTGGCACTGACCCCAGACTCACACCCCATAAACCAGCTGTGGGCCAATGGCCTGTGGGCAAGCCGCAGAGGAGCTGCCTGCCTGTCCTCATACTCACCCCAGGATGCAGGACAAGCTGCTCACAGGGTCTTTCCTGGTGACATTAACCTCCAAGGTCTGGGACCAGAGTTTCCTCTGCTGGGCTGCCCCCCTCCCCACAGGCTCTGCTAGGGTATGGAGCCTGTCCTTGCACAGGCTCTACCTACATCTTCCAGGGTGCTCTCCTCCTACCACCTAAGCTACTGGGTCACCAAGCCATGTTAGGATCGACACAGCCCTGAATCTGCTATTGCTACCACCCACAATGTGGGGTGCCGGCATATTGGGACCCACTTCTTTCCACCCACTCTGTCCCAATCTACTTCAGGAGCCCTTGCTAGCCTCTGATGCTACACTGTCTGCTCAGCTCATTTCCCAGGAGCCACCAGGGCTACCAAATGAGAAGCAGTCAAACAAAACAGAAGAGAGGAAAAGGAAAGGGAAGGAAACCAGGCAGACAACTGGGAGTGTTCATTGCACAATTACGAGGACCCAAGTTCAGATCATGCCCACAAAAAGGCTGGGCGTGGTAGTTTGTGTGTGTATGTGTAATCCTGGGGTTGGGAGGGAATACAGAAGATCTCCGGGCTCTCTGGCTGCCAGCCAGGCTCACTGTGAGCTTTCTCAGAAATAAGGGGTCAGTGGCTGAGGAAGACACCTGACGTCAAAATCTGTCCTGTGCTCACATGTGATCCCCCACCATGACTTCTGCCCCTGCCCAGGCCCCTCATAGGCCTTACCTGGCTCACTCCCCTCTAGCTACTTGGCCCCTTGATATTACACACACACTCACACACTTACATACGTGCACGCACACACTCAAAATCAACTCATCAGGGCCTAGGCTCACGACCTATAAGTCTTCAAACCTTCACCTGGTTCATCTTCCGTCCCTTCTCACTTTCACCTTTTCTTAGGCGCTCTTTAATTTTTATTATATATGTTTGTGTGTGTATGGATATGTACATATATGTTATGTATGCCACAGTATGCTTGTAAAGGCTGGAGGACAACTTGCAAGAGTGGGTTCTTTCCCTTCACCAAGTGGGTTGTCAGGACTGGCAGCAAGCCCCTTTACCCACTGAGCCATCTCACCCACATCTCTAGGGCTTTTCTGACCACCCTCCTCCCTCTGAGCCTGCTGTCACCAACCCCCACTGCAGAGCCCAACCCGAGGGTCCTCCAGCACTCGCTGCCTCCTCCCTCACAGAGCTGGCGTACAGAATTCCATGTTCCCTGTCTGAGACTCTGATCCTTCTTCAACAAACAGCAACCAAGCAAGGTCTCACTCCTCATCCTGTTCCAGCCCCGAAATCCTCCAAAAACAGAAAATACTGAAATCCCTACATTAGGACCAATTCCCCCAAGTGCCTAGACCCCAAGCTCCGTTCCTGTCCCAGCTGCCATGTGGGAGCAAATTGGAATCCATGCACACAACCCCCTCTGTGAGCCCAATCCAGGTTCCTACTTCTTGTGTACCCAACTCTTAGATCCCCCACTTTCCTCCCCTATGTGGGCGGTATGAGGCACCACCCCACAAGGGTGAGCTCCCGCTTCAGACCCCATCATTATGGAGACTGGCCCTCCAGCCGTGCACTCTCCGCCCCCAGCACGCCCCAGGTGAACGCACATGACACAGGCCTATCCAGTCACCGTTCTCCATCTCTAGTCCACAGAGGTGGCTCAGGATGGACACGTGACCGGCCCAGGTCAATGGAAACAAGATCTTTTAGACCAGTGGTTCTCAACATTCCTAATGCTGGGACCCTTCAATACAGTTTCTCGCATTGTAGTAACCCCCAACCACAAAATTATTTTTGTTGCTACTTCATAACTGTAATTTTGCTGTTATGACTCACAGTATAAATATCTGATATGTCATCTAGGTGAAAGGGTCATTTGAGCCCCAGGTTGAGAACCCCTGCTCGAGAGGATGAAGCTATGTAAGGGCACAGGGCCTCCTAGAGGCAGCAGCCAGCGGCTGGAGAAACAAGGTAGCAGTGTGCAGCCGTGGGGTCAGGCTCTGGATCCGGTCAACGGTGGCGCTTTCACTGTGTCAGCCGTTTGCTAGACCATCTGGAGTTGGTCTATATCCCTGCCAAGTCCCAACTGTCTAGGTGACATCCCCGCTATCACACCTGAGCTTCCTTTATCCTCAGGAGTCCAACCGCTCACCTCCCCTCTGTCTCTGTCACTGTCGAAGAGACAACTTCTCTCAGTCCTGCTGTTCCCCACATGGCTCTTGTGGGCTGAGGGGTTGGACAAGGTTCTGCCCCCTCCCTCTCTCTCCACAGCTGATACAGAACTCAACAAACCCTCAGAGGCACATCGTGTACCTGAGGCCACTCTACTGACCAGCACGGAGTTAGACAAGGAGAGATTCATGAGAAAAGAGGCCTCACTGTGTCTGGCTCACTCTTGTCTCTGAACAGGACAGCTGAAAGCCACCTTCCCCACACCACAGGACATCAGTTGCCCCAGCACCCCACAGTGTGGGCCTCTGCTGAACCTGGAGCAGCAGCGGCGGCACAGCCCAGAAGTTTCACAGTGGGTGGATACAATTTGGGGGCTTTCAGGAACTTCTAGGGACTTGGCACTGTTCTGGCTGAGACAGCTAAGCTGGCAGCACGTTCACTGAGAGGACTGAGACTGAGACTGGGGAGAGGATTGCCCAAGAGGGAACTACAGCGAGACATCCCCAAGAGACAGAGTGTATGAGAAGAGCGTAGCAGAGCGCCCAGATCCAGCTGTGCCTGAAGGTGGAATGTACTTCTTACCCCTTTTCCTGGTGCCAATACAGTGCCTCCAACCACAGCCTGTCAGAGACAGGCACGTACAGACCTTGGCACCACTCCACTCACCTTAAGACCCACTGTAAGTTTTAGACAAACAGGCGTTCACACGAAGAAGCAAATCTATTTCCTGTCCTATATGTAGACTGCAAGTGAGGGCTGGTGACAGCTTCCCACTCCCCTTTGCCTTAGGTAGGTGCTCCTGTGTTCTACACAGGCCGGGCACTCTGGAGCATATGGTCAGGGAGGTCCAGGCTTACTTGGCAGATCTGATCTAGAATGTTCCCAGTCAACTTCCCCTTTGCTTCCCTGGAGGGGTGGCTTCATTAACATCATGGCCCAGTGCTTCACTGTTGTGGAGGCGCAGTGGCCTCTGTCCACAGGAACAAAAGCAGAGGGTGACACATTTGCTGGGATGGGTTCCACCTCTTCTGTGGTTCAGCCTGAAGGCACTGGGCTTTGATCTTGTGGGGACCTGGAACATGTCATTATAGGGTGGGAGCAGAGCTCAGGGGGAGGTTGTAAGTATTATTAGATAGGCTGGGCTCAGCAAGCTGATGCCATACCTAAAATCCCAGTACAGGGAGGCTGAGGCAGGAGGTTTGGGAATTCACGACCAAACTGGGCTACACAGCAAATCTGAGGCTAACCTGGGCCACAACACACACACACACACACACACACACACACACACACACACACACACACACACACACAAAAGACTCAGCTTTGAGATGGCATCTACCCTCCCAGCTCCCACTCAGATAGACTGTTAGCTCCCTCCTCCTCCTCCTCTTCTTCCTCCTCCTCCTCTTCTGCTCCTATACAACAAAAGGCAGACAAGTCAGAGGGTCTCTTAAATTCTCTCTTTTTTTTTTTTTGTTTTGTTTTGTTTTTTCGAGACAGGGTTTCTCTGTGGCTTTGGAGCCTGTCCTGGAACTAGCTCTTGTAGACCAGGCTGGTCTCGAACTCACAGAGATTCGCCTGCCTCTGCCTCCCGAGTGCTGGGATTAAAGGCGTGCGCCACCACCGCCCGGCGGGTCTCTTAAATTCTCAAACTGTTCAGAACAAGAACGCTTAACTAAGTCCCAAGAGGCACAGAACCAATCTGGAGAGGGTGAGGGTCCTTCTAAAGGACGGGGTTCTGAAGAGTCCATGGGAAAACACTGGCTATCTCCAGGCAGTCAAATGATACCAGGGAGGGTCCCTTAGCATCTCTGAGTCTCAGTCTCCTGCTCTACAGAATGGGTGAAGAACCATCCAATCCTCAGGAACCACAGGACCACAAGCTGTGATTGTCACATCAATGAACTCCACTGGGAGCCTTCCTCTCTGGCCACCTGTGGGTCCTTTTTCCTTTTTTTTTTTTGGTTTTTCGAGACAGGGTTTCTCTGTAGCTTTGGAGCCTGTCCTAGAGCTAGCTTTAGTAGACCAGGCTAGCCTCGAACTCACAGAGATCCACCTGCCTCTGCCTCCCAAGTGCTGGGATTAAAGGCATGCGACACCACCGCCCGGCTCACCTGTGGGTCCTTGAGAAGTTCCAAAGACACAGACCACCCAGAAAAAGGTGAGACAACTGTCCAAGGTGCTCATGGTCAGAACCTCTAGGCCAGAGGACTTGAGAGTTGGCTAGGGACACACCTACCCACTGAGTCCCTCATAGCCCTTCTCCTGGATGCTCCTTGTCCAGAAAGAAAGGTGGAGACTCAGAGCCCAGAGAGCAAAACCAGAAGACAACTGAGACAGGAGGAGGGTGTCCCACGCTCTGGAATGTGCATTATCACCACACACACACTACACCTGGGACAGTGACCTGCCACACCCCCCCTCCAGGGGCTTCCTGATGACATATGCCAGGCATGCAGCTGTCCCTCTTGTGAGTCCTGGACCCTGTGGCTGCACAAGAGGGCAGTACTATAGCCTGAGCTCATACCCACGCAGAGCGAGAGCCTGGGTTTGAATCCATGCCTCTGTCTTCCCAGCCTGCAACTGGGGCAGTAAAAACAACACCTAGTGGCAGAGGGGCATGGGCTCGCAGAAAAACCTCAGCAGAAGACTGATCATACACAGAGGCTCAGCAAACACCAGTGCGCACGCTGACTTTGGCACACGACACTAGTTTTCCTATGCCACCCTCCAGCTGTCTACTCGCGAGGCATCCAACTGGAGCCACCCGGGCCTGTTTCCTCGGACTGCCTCCTTCCCGGGACACCACCACTTTTACTAGACTCCACATGCCCACCCTTTCCCCAAATCACCAATCACATTAGCTCTCCAAGGGGAGAGAACAGGTCTGCCCTGCTCGCTGGTGGATGTCTGGTACCCAAGGCACCTCACAAAGCCCATGGAGGCCAGTAGTGCCGGTATTTTTCCGTGACGGTTAATACTGCCAACCTGACGAGACTGAGAGCCACGCAGGAGACAGATCCCTAGGCACCGCTGCGAGGACATTTCTGGGTTGGGTTAACAGAGCAGTTAAGACCACCTACATATGGACAGTACCATGCCATGGGCTGGGGTCCTAGGAGTAAAAAGCAGGAAGAGATCTGGGTGCCAGCCTTCACATCCCGGGCAATGTGACCAGCTGTTCACACTGCTGCACTAGGACAGCCTGCCGTCACAGACTGCCCTCAAACTGCGGCCAGCCATCAGGTGTTGTCATGGCAACCTTTCACAATGAAGATGTAGGGACGATTAAAACAATCAAATGATCAAAGGCCACACCACACCAAACTTCAAAACTTGAATTGGAGATGGGGACTAGACCTGGCCTAAGTGCTCACACTCCCAGCAGGGGCTGAGGGTCTTCTCTAACATCTGCAGAGAACATACCAAAATACCACCTAAGGATAATGTCCACAACATCCTTCATGGTGTCGGCAGATGTGTGGGAGCTCAGGGGTCAGAGAAGGGCAGACAACAGATAGAATGAAGAGAGAGCTGCAACATGGGAATGAACATGAACCGTCTGGGAAGTCAAGAAAGGAGACAGGAAAGGAGAGGCAGCCGAGACCTTGCAAGGCTCCCAAGGTTCAAAGGGACACTTGGTGTTAGAGTCAGGGAAAGACGGCCTGGGTCTGAGGGTGCAGCAGGGCAGTGAGGCACAGCTGGGCCCCACAGGCACTTCCAGCGTACCACGTGTGCATTTCACAGAGAAGTCACAGCCTGTGAGAAAAAGTACCTATCTGAGGTTTTAGCAGGAAGGGGTTGGAGGAGTGGGGTCTTCATGTGCACTCCAGTGCCCTCCCCACTAGGAATGAAGACCCTGGGAGGTGACTCCACTGTGTTCAGCAGACAGAGCAGACAGCCAGCTCCACCGCGGGGAAGCAGAGCTTCCACCACAGGGAGGCAGTGCGGTGCATCTGCTCACCCCAGCACCCTTACTAAGTCCCAAGGTTCCCACAGGGACTTAGTGGGTGACATCCCCAGTCAGGGCCTGCAGGTCTTCCCCTCCCTCCTAGGAGGGCTTTCCCAGGACAGCCTGGCGGGCCTCCTACCCATCAGCTGAATATCCTCCAGACTCAGTTGGCGTTCCATGCCCATCCCCCATTCTTCACGCCAACACTAAGTTGTTCACTCTCAGACCTCAGTTTCCCTCTGAGGGAAAGACCCCAGTTTTTAACACATTTTTTTTCCTCCCTAAACTCCAAACTCTTCACCAATAAATACATGTTGGGTATGGTAGCACACGCCTTTAAATTCCAGTACTTGAAACAAAGACACAGACAGGTGGATTTCTGTGAGTTAAGGCCTGTCTGATCTACATAGCAAGTGCCAGGACAGCAGGGACCAAATAGAGAAACCCTGCCCCCTGCTCCCATCTCACCTCCCTTCAAATAAAAAAAAAGGCAAAAGGCACTGTGGGCCTACGATGTTCTTGGACAGAGTTAAATGACACTGGACAAAAAAATGCCCTTATTGTGTGAGACTGTCAGGAGTCCCAAGTATTAGTAATAAACACACTGAGTACTGGAGCCTACTCAGACCAGAGTAGCCTCCCGTCCCACAGGCACACCCTACTGAGGCTAACCCTGGCTTCCTCTTCCTCCCACAGCCCTGGGGCAGGAAGGAGGGGAGGCCAGGGGAACAGCCACATCAACATTCCCCACAGCTCCAAGAGAAGGGTCTGGATGGAACTGACGGCAGGATGTCAACCCGAGTCAAAGGAAGTGGGAGAGAGGAAGGGCTGTGCCTGTGTGTGTGCAGAAGGGGGCAGGGGGGCAGAAGTCAGAGACAGAGCTGGAGTCAGGGATGGGAGATACAGAAGACAGAACAAGGGGCAACACAGTGGGGCAGATATGAGACCAGGGAGCAGAGGCAGGGGAGCCTGAGACACACAGATGAGGAAGACAGAGACCAGGAGAGACCAGAGACCATAGGCACAGGGAAAGACAGGGAGAGGGCAGGGAGATGGCTCCGTGAGTAAATTGCTTGTATGTGCAAGTATGAGGGCCCGAGTTCAAATCCCCAACACCTACATAAAAGCTGAGGCAGGAGTGTAACATCTGCAATCTTAGCTTTAAGGGTAGGGCATGAGGACAAACATATGCCGGGGGTTGCTGGCCTTCTGGTCTGGTGGAAACGGTGGGTGCCAGATTGAATGAGTAACACTTTCTCAAAAACTAAGATGGAGAACCACACAGGAAGACACCCAACATCCTTCTGTGGCAGGGGCAGAGAAACAGAAGGTGAAAAGACAGCAAGAGGACAACAGAGATGGCAAGAGACACACACATGGAGGACACAAGGCAGGGACAGTCATTCTCAGAGAGAAGGCACTGGGGAGGCAGCCTGAGGCTTCCAAGGTCCAGTGCTCACAGGTGATCTAGCAGAGCCAGGGGACTGGAGGGAAGGAGCTGTGGTCATCAGAAATTCCCAGGGCAAAGAGCCCCAGTGCCTGTCACGGTAACCAAAGCCCATGCCAAGAAAGGTTATCTGGCTATACCCAGAACCCTCTACTCTTGGTTATTTTCTTATTAAATGAGTCAAGTCTTTTAAAAATATTTTCTTCATCCTTCCCCCACTTCCTGATACTTTGAGATGGGGTACAATCCAGCCTGGTACGGGAGGCTTACCTGTGACTTAAACTACCTCCAATTTTAAAGCCCCCCCCCAACATGTGCCACCACCTGACACCCCACAAACGCAGCAGTTCATGCCCTGCCAGCTCTCACAGGTGTGGTTCTCCCCCTCCAGGATGCCTCCTTGACTACCCCATCTCTGTATCACACCTTCAATGAGTCTGGCTCCCTGGTGGCTTTAAGGGTAGCCTTGCAGCATCCCCACTGTACTGCCTTTCTCTACCCCATGTCCTCTCAAGACCTATCATGGTCCCTAACTCCCACCGTGGTCTGCACACATTTGTGAAGTCTATGGGAGGAGAATAAAGGCCCCTACCTGCCTCAGATAGACAGAAAGCAACTTGAAATGGCTCTGGGCCCTGTGACCGCGTGACAGGCTGCCCACCCAAGCCACCTCGCAAACCCCACAACCTACTTCAACTCGACTCAGGGTCTTCTCCAGGGACTCTAGCCAGTGTCCCATAAAAATAAAAAACAAACAAAAAAAAAAACCCCCAAAACAGAGCTCACAGCACATCATGGAGCCAAGCTGAGGAGACTCAACAAGCAGAGCTAAGCACAGACGGACAGACTACAATCTCTAGCAGACTCTCCACAGGATGCTGCAGGAGCTGAGGTCTCGCAGCCACTCTCCAGACTACACCAGCCCTCGGATGTCATACACGTCCAGAAGAGAGCTGATCAGGGACAGTACCCCATACATACTGCATTTTCCTATACACCCATGACAGGGTTCAATTAATAAAACAGACCCCGTAGGAGATTAACAAGAATTACAATAAAATTTATTATAATAAATGCCATGATGAAAGTTTGTGCTTTGGGGAAATTACTGAGTAAAATCAGGCTACTTAAGTCTTCTGGAATATTGGCAGCTGATGTCATAACAGATAATTAGGAAGTGACTAGTGGGCAGATAACATACATTGTGGATACACAAGACTAGAAATGAATCAAGTCCTAGTCATCAGGGCAAGTTCTTAAACCACGGGCCCTGCTTAGAAGAGCCTATGGTCTAAACGTACACACTGCTTTTCCCTAGAGACTTCCATTTAATATTTTCAAACCACTGCTGACAGAGTAACTGGAAATTTGGGAAGGAAATATGGGGGAACGTACTATGTGATATGGCAGCCACAGATAAAAGGTAGTCAGTGAGCATAAGTCCAGAACAAGATAGGGCAGGACCCACAGACTCTTGAGTCCAGACCTTCACTGTTTCAAATGAGCTCTTTAGAAACCAGCATGGGGGAGATGTTAAGCACCTAACTCCCCAGGTCCCCAGGAACAAGGGGTCCTCATTGCCTCTGGATCTGGTAGCAGCTTCTTCTTAGGGAGTTGCAATATGCTCTCATGCTACTGAGTGTGCAGTGTCTTCTGGCCCAGCAGAGGTGACTGTGCACAATGGTACATGGGGTCTCTCTCTGGGCAAAACAGGTCCTACATGTGCTGGCTGCCTCTGACAATAATCAAGCTTGCGTGGCCTCTGAAAACTGACTAGAGGCCAGCCTTAGTGCTTGGGAAATAAGAGGTGCAGCTGCTGAGGACAGAGATGGGAGGGGACAAGGTCCCTGCTCACAGAACCCAGAACTGGACGCACCCCTGCTGAGATGCTTAGGGCAGACCTGAACCCACCGAGGACATGTTCTGTGACTTGAGGAGTGTGAGGGGGGACACATCACGGAAGATAAAGTAGTCTTAAAAGATGTTAAGCAATGGGAATGGCTTTAAGACACAAGGAAAGCCCTGGCCATCCACAAAGCCTTGAAGCTCTCAGACACCAGTTCAAAGTTCTTGGGGCCAGTCCTGAGTGTGTAACATTGGGGACAGGTGGGGACTACAGAGATCAGGACAGTCCAGGACAACTGAGGGAGCCTCAGGCTGCTCAGTTTAGAACTGTAATTTTTCCCTACAAATATCTGAAAGTCAGTTCAAGTAAAACCAGAAATGCAGCCAGGGCCCAGTGGCACAGGCCTGTCATCCTAACTCCTGGGAGGCTGAAATAGGAAGATTCAGAGTTCAAAACCAGCCTAGGCTACAGAGAGAGTTCTAGGCCAGCCTAGGCAATTTAGTGAGATCTTATCTCAAAATGAAAAAAAAAACGTGAGTACTAGATTGGGGCTGTAGTTCAATGGGAGAGAGCCTGCCTAGCATGCAGAGGACCCTAGGTTCAATTCCCATAACTACAAAGCCAACTGACCAACCTAGAAAAGCCACATCACCGCCAAGGAGCTAAACAAAAACCACACACAGTAAACCCCTCCCTTAGCAGGAAGAACAGGCCCAGAGTGGGGAAGCGCCTTGCCCAAAGTCAGCTGTCTGGAGGGAGCTGGGACTTAGAAAGTCCTGTGTCCACCCTGCCGCTCAGAGGAAGTGAGACACAGACAACAAGCGTGCAAACAAGTAGCTAATACTTGTAACCGATGTGCCCAGGGGCTTGTGTGCCGGGCCTTGGCCTCAAATCTGTCTAAGTGGCATCTGGGTGACCCTGCAGCGGCCACCGTGGCCATCTGTGCCTCTGCTGTGGGGAGAACTGAGTGAAGGGCTAGAGCAGGCCCTGTGAGTGTCAGCCAGGTTTGGAATCACTGACTCCGGTAGGGAGGCTGGGGCTCACAAAGGGCAGGCTCGAGATTCCGAGGAGAGCCCATCTCGCTCAGTTTATGTCACCATCTCCTCCTATCCCCAGGAGGTGGCAGCCACTTGTACTCTGCTCTGCAAACTCAGCCCAGGGGTAGCAAGCAGCAACAGCTCCAGGCTTTGTTTCCAAGTGGAGTGGTGGTACAAACGCAGGCTGTGCCAGCTCTCTGACCTTGCCAGCCTTCTGCCACCAGCCAGCCTGGGTCAATAGCCTGGTAAATGTGAGAATCTACTTGGCAGCCGGGCCACCAGTTCCATCTCCCCAGCAGTAATGTCCTCCCTGGTCCTCCTCTGCAATTTCTGGGCTTGGCCCAGCCCTCCAGCTATTTCAAATGACTCATGCCCACAATTCCTCCTCAGCCAGCGGCCTAGGATGTGAGAGAGGGGTATCCCAGACTTCTGTGGTATGTCTGCAGCTGGGCCAGTTATGGGCCATGAAGCACAGCACCTCACAGACAGCAGGGCACAGGAGGCAGGAGGCAGGCACAGACTGCTGCTCAGGAGAGCTTCTGTGAGGTCACCTGGGAAAACAAAGCCACCCAAGTCATACCTAAGCTCACAAAAAGTCACTGTGAAGCCATACAACCCACACTCTAGCTACAAACACACCCACGGTGTCACATGGGTAATGCACGGGCAGCCTCCTGGAGTCTAAGGTATCACATATTAAGCTCTGAGGATGTACACCCATTCCTCCAACAGGGACACAAGGCTTAGAGGTTTCCCGTTCCCTAGACTGCTTTCTTCACCAAGGAACTCAGGTAGAATGAGGGAGCTACATCTAGTGCCTGGGCTCTGCTCTTCCAGTTCTGTCACCAACTACAACCAGGTGGCACCAAGTTGGACCTGGGGACTAGGACCTGCAGGGTAATGTTTTAAACTCGGCAACAGGTGACTACGAGAAGCCTGGGCTGACCTTCAGAAATCAGACTCCCTTCAAGAATGTGGCTCAGGGCTTTGCAAACATCTCACTGGGATCATGCTATGCTAGCCTGAGGACCCGAGGCTGGAAGTCCCTCATTTCTGGTACAGGCTGGGTATGGTAGCGCACAGATTTGATTCCAGCAGCTAGGAGGCAGGCAGGTATCAGTCAGTTCCAGGCCAGCTAAGGCTATACAGTATGACCTTGTTTCAAGAAAGAGAGAGAGAGAGAGAGAGAGAGAGAGAGAGAGAGAGAGAGAGAGAGAGAGAGAGGAGGCGGGGAGGCGGGGAGGGGGGAAGGGAGGGAAAGGAGGGAAAGGAAAGAAAGAAGGAGGAGGAGGAGAAGGAGAAGGAGAAAGAGAAGAAGAAGAAGAAGAAGAAGAAGAAGAAGAAGAAGAAGAAGAAGAAGAAGAAGAAGAAGAAGAAGAAGAAGAAGAAGAAGAAGAAAGAAGAAGAAGCAGCAGCAGCTGCAGCAGCATCAGCAGCTGGCCTCAGCAGCATGCGCCTGCAATCCCAGAGCTGGGGGTCACGGTGAGTCAGGCAGGTCCCAGGGGCACTCTGGCCAGTCAGTCTAAGAAAAATGGCAAGTTCTGCATTTAGTGAGAGCCTGTCTCAAAAATCAAGATGAAGAGAATACAGAAAGACACCCCACATCAACCCCTGGCCTCCTCAGACCCACAAATGTGCATAGACACACACCACCCACAATAATTATAAAAGGAATGCAGTTTGGTTGACAGAGTGCTCTCCTAGCATGCCTGAAGCCCTAGGTCCCACCCCCAACACTGAATAAAAGTGGTGCAAGTCTGTAATGCTAGCATTTAGGAGGTGGAGGCAGGAGGATTAGAAGTTAAAGGTCATCTTCAGTTCCATAATGAAGGCCAGCCTGAGTCACAGGAAACCCTTTCTCTCTCTCTCTCTCTCTCACACACACACACACACAAAAAAAAAAAAAAAAACCTTTACCTCCCTTTCCATGGGAAGAGCCCTGACTGACCACCTTCTGCTGCCTCTCCTTGCCCAGCACAGGGAGGGAGGGTGGGAGGAAAAAGGAGGAAGGAACGGGTAGGTCCAGGCCCCAACACCACCAGGTACTGCAGATGCTCCTTATGTGCTGGTCCCAGGACTGCCCCAGTGACATGCCAGCTACCCTTCAGTCCATTGATGAGATACTTGTTTTACAGGAACTAGGAAATCACTAGTAACAAATTCATTGAAGCCAGGAGTGTCCTGACTTCCTCAAAAGAGACTATACACACTCAGGACTGTGGGAACCCTCAAGCCAGGCAGGCTGCACATGCCTCTAATTCCAGTATCCAAAGGTGGGAACTGGAGGGTCAAGAGTGCAAGGTCAGCGTGGGCTACATAAGACCTGGTCACAACCATCACAACCATTATGTACCACAGTCGTGTGAAGCGGTAAAGCACTTTGAGAGTTTGGCAGCTCCTAAATATGTTAAGCTTTAAAAGGACCCTTTAGCCCAAGAACCTCACTCCTAGGTTAAGTATTAGATGGAACTGGAAACATACATGTACCAAGAAAAAGATGTGCACAACACTCCCAGCAGCAGTATTAATCACAGCCAAAAAGGAGCACCAACTCACTGGCCAGCTACAAGTCATTGAACAAAAAATATATACATATGGTCTATTCACACTAGGAAATACTATTCAGTCATAAAAAAGATTAAGTGCTGTGGTGGAGACACACCCACACCCCTTCGAATGCCTGTAAGCCTATGACTCCATGAACCACACAGAGAACTATCCAGAACAGACAAGTTCACAGACAGTCAGTAGGTGTTGAAGAGAGTGGCCAGGGCCTGGGGAAGGAGGTTTAGGAGTGTTAATGAGCGCTGCTTTGGGGGATGTGAAAATGTTCTAAAAGGAGACAATGAGGACAAGTGATCTAAGTATCCTAAAACTCACCTAAAGTTCACTTCCAAAGGGTGAGTTGTATGATTAGAAAGCTGTTATGAAATACTTCGGTATCGTTTAAAAAACAAGAATATGGTAAATAGATAAGCTCGGGCTGAGACGGGTGCAGCAGTCCACGAATAACTTAACAGCTTCTTTAGAATAATGAAACAAACCCAGTTCTGCATCCTCGAAAACGGGCTGGAGAAGGGGCACGTCCCCAGTCCTAAACCGGAACCTCCCGCCCCGATCTGCCCCAGTGTAGAAGGCTGGGCCTAACCATCAGGCAACCCTGCTGGGATGAAAGAAATAACGGGTGGGGGAGGGCTGAGGAACAGAGTGGACGCAGGGAGAAAGGGGCACCAACTCTGGGGTGGGAGGGAGTGAGGGTCAAAACAGAAAGCCCCTTCCCCAACACGCGCGCGCATGGAACCCCGCGGGGAGTTTACTGCTGTCCTGACTGCGAGCCCCAGCGGCCAGGCACGTGACAGCCCAGGCCTCAGTTTCCCCACGTGTGAAGCAGGAAGCCGGCAAGCTAGTCAGAGCGCAGAGGCATTTGCATTCTAAGAACCACCGTGGGCCGCGACCTCCGCAAGTTAACTTCCCCGCGGCGCCGCGCGGGTGGGGCTCCAGGCCACGCGTGAGACCCTCCCGGCCCCCGCGGCAGCCGGGCCTGTCCGCGCCGCCCACAGTCCCCACCGCGCCGTGCAGCACTGACCTGGCGCTGGCCGAGGGCCCCGCCACCTACCGTGCCCAAGTCGGCGCCCGCGCAGACTCAGGCTCCCCGCCGGCCGCCAGGGAGGCGCCGCGAGGGGCGGGGCCGCGTGTCGTGACGCGAGGGGCGGGGCCACTTGTGATAACGCCCCGCCCCTGTGGCCTACAATTTCACCACGCCCCCTACCGCGGCCCTCTAACCGGAGGATTCCTCGCTTGCCGGGAAGCCCTGGGGGGCCGGGACCTGGGTAGGCCCTGCCCACACGGCCTCGGCCACGCCCCTTCCCCGCAGCTCCACCCCCCCGCTCCGGTAGGGCGGCGCTGCTAGGGGGAGTCCGCGCGCCGCGACGCTAGAGGAGCGGAATCGAGAGCGCCCGCCCCTCTCTGCGCAGCCCCGCCTTCGCCTCCTCCATGGGGGCGGGGCTCCCGCCGCCTCGGGCTGCAGCTCAAGCTCCTGCCACCCTGCGGGCGTTCCCCACTCGCACAGCCTCAGGCAGGGCGTGGCCACTCAGGCCTTCGTTCTGACGCCTGGCGGGCTGGCCGCCCTTCAGGCCAGGCCAGCGCCCCAGCAAGCAGCCAGCCCTAGGTGTGAGCGTGGAGGCTCGTCTCTCACTGCGTCCTCTTTATCCTCTGTTTACACTGTCTATACATGTGTGTGTTAACTGTTTAAAATACATTTCTGGGACCGGAGAGACATCTCGTTTGGTAAAGACACTTGCAATCCCCGAAACCCACGGAGAGGACCCACTCTACAAAGTTGTCCCTGACCTCCACACGTGTGCCATGGCACACACAGTAATAAAAATAAATAAATATTTAAAATAAAAATCTGCGGTTGGCGAGTGGCTCAGTAAGTAACAGCGCCTGCCTCCATGTCTGAGAACCTGAGTTCGATTCGGGACCCACATCATGAAAGGAGAGAATAGACACCCCCGCCCAACAAGTTGTCTGACCTCTGGGGGAGCTGTGAAATAGTATCCCCATAACTACACAAAAATAAACTTAATAAATTTCTATTCTAGTTACAACTAGCCCAAATATACACACACACCAGAGAAGCCAAGGGATGCAGATACGTGTTTGTTATTCATTCATGGACTCCATAAAACAGTGTCCGCCCTGGGGGAGATATTGGACCGCCAAAGTCCCCACCTCGGTGAAGCCAGTTCTCTGCAATAAAACCACACAACATAGCATTTATTGAGTGCACATTTAAAACTCTGGAGTGTCATACTACTTATGGGTGAAGAAAGATATCAAATAAGTGATCAGAAGGGGACTTCTGCTCAAGGGGGTGCTCTGTGCTGGACTTTATGATTCTGGAAGGAAGTCGGATCCCTCAGAACTTCACAGTAGAGTGTGTGTAACTGACCAGACAGGAATAGGGGTCCAAGCTGGTTCAGGGAGGAAACATGGAGTGCTTACATCATAACCTGAAGCTCAGGCAGGGTGGCCTGTGCTACTAGTCACGAAAATCACATTAGTCACAGCAGAGCATGGGGTGGCAGGTACAGCATTCCGCGGGGGAGGGGTCAGCCTGGGGCCCTGCATGAAGACAGGTAGGCAGGGCGTGGTGGAGGTGAGAGGATGCTCCAGGCTCCTGTGCACTAGGGAAAGGAATTCTTGATGAAATGGAGACTGGGAAGGTGTTCATCAGGGGATGATGTGGCTAACTGCTTTCTGTAGAGACCTCTCTTGGTGGGAGCTTCTGGGGAGGAACAGAAAGGCTTTGGTTCATTCCAGGGGTAGTTAAGCATCCCAGAGCAGGCACAAGGGTACAGAGGAAGGGCAAGACAGGGGAGACAGAGCTGAATGGATAGCTAATTTTTTAGGCTTCGTGGCTGCCACCCAAGGTGGCAAAGGCCTCCATCTGGATGTCACCCACTAGAGGAAGTCGGCTCCCTGTCTCCCTTACAGATCAGCTTGGGAATCCGATGTGACATTGAAAGCAGGTTGGTGAACAAGCTCATTTCCATCTTTCCAGGATGGAAACCTCCTTCATCTGCCCGCCAACCGGCTTCCTTAACGGATTCACAGAGCATGGCACTTAGGGGGCCTCCAGAGGATGTTGGCATGGGATAGAGAGGTAGCATCAGTCACACATGTCTAATGTCTACCTAGCCCTGGCCTCTCAAAAGGCTATGTGGAGGTTGTGCCAATGGCTGTGCTTTCTTCAGGCACAGAGCCCGTACTTGGGGCAAAGGGCGTGGCTGAGTGGTAGAGCGCTTGCCCAACACTCTCAGAGCCATCCCCAGCACCACTACGTTTGGCTTTGTTTGGTTTTTAATAACTTTCCACCTGTCTGTTCACACTCCCCAACAGCCTTCTGAGGCTTCCTCTCATTACACACATTCTACAGATGAGGAAACAGTCTCAGTCAGGAAACCTGGTTTGAGGGTTACAGCGGCCTCTTAGTACTAAAGCAAGCTCAGGTCTCTCACCTTCCCAGTGCTCTGGCAGCAGGAGGCAGCTGACACAGCTGGCAGTGGGTCCCTGCTCCAGCAGGCAGCCGATGGGGTCATCATTTCTCTCTGGATGGCCAGGCTTCAGAAAGCACCCTTTGACCTCTGACTCAGGTGACCGACTGCCATGGTAACATCACACACACACACACACACACACACACACACACCCTATATTGTTCCTCAAGCTTGAAAGATGCAGGTTAGGTGCACCACCAGGGAGACACTTTGTCTTCTCAAAGGCCCTGGAATCAAAGATTTAAGGTCTTGGATTTAGTGTGGGGGTGGGATGGGAGTTCCCAGCTCAGTTGAATTGCAGCTGTAAGCCCAGTGTGAGGAGCAGGTCTCCAGGCTTCTGGAGAATCTTCCAGAAAAGTGGGCCCTGCAACCAGCCCCTGTTTTTCTTCAGTGTCACCACAAAAAAACCTCATGTTTTGAGTTGAGATTGAAACTGGGTTTTGATTTCAAAACACATCGTGGCTTTTCACCTTGAAGTTGGAGTTCTTCCCCAGATGGTCAGGACCTCACATTTCCTGGGCAGGCTGGAGTCAGGCCCTGGGGCAGGAGCCACATCTGCTGTGATTACCCTGGCCAAGTAAGTGTCTTTTTCTCCCAGTCTTTATTTTGCTTAGAGTATTTTGTATGCTTTGTTTTTCTTATAGTGTGTCTTACGTGCTTGTAAATTTGCTGGCAAAACAATAAATAAAAAAATAATGACTGTTATTTTCTCCTGGGTTTGTGTTTGTTTTGGCAAGTGTATGTATCTAATCTTAAGGATGCTAACTTGCCCAATTTTTTTCACCTGTCAGTACCATCAAGAAAATATGGCTATCACTGAGCTGAGAGCAACTAGGAAGGAGTTTTAAGATTAATCAGGCTGGCGAATTCCTGGTCTTTCTCCCCTCTTCCCCCCACCACTTTCTCTCTCTCCCCCTGCCCCACTGTTTCCCTGTCTTCCTGTCACCATTCCCCCTCCCCAAGGGTCTCATGTAGCCCAGGCTGACTCCAACTTCCTACATTGCAGAAGATATCCTTGATTACCTGATCCTCCTGCCTCCACCTCCCAAGTGTTGTGATCATAGGTATGTGGTACCACACCCAGTATTTTCTGGGCTGGGATCAAACCCAGGGATCTGAGCAGGCAAGGTGAATGGTTACCAACTGAGCTTCAGCCCCAGCTTCTCTGTTTGTCTTTTCTAGGACTCATCAGACAGACACAAGAGAAAGAAAACTGTCATGTAAAAGACCAAAACTGTTCTTTCAACAACCATAAAATGAAAACTCTGAGTGACCGGATAGCGGTTGAATTGGCGTCCATGGAAGTCAACTTTCTCTTTGTGGAAATATGAGACCATGGTGCATCACGCTACCAGCAGGACCTTGGAGCTAAGCAACTGGGAAAGTTAAGTTCGTGTGGCTCCTGACTGTAGGGCTCTGCTCTGCTACAGCTTTAATTCCTCGACTCAGGAGCTGGTGGCAGGAGGGTCAAAAGTTTAAGAATTATCCTTGGCTACACAATAAATTCAAGGCCTGCCTGGACTATAACATCCAAAAGAAAAACATGGGAGCCCAGGGCAGTGAGGAAAAGGAGAGGGAGGAAAAGAAAGAGAGAAATAGAATGATGGCAGGAATTGACAGCTCCAGGTGGGGAATCCATGGAAGACTGGTGATGTATGTAGTCTCAGAACGTCAGGTCTGAAGGGACAGTGGGGCTACTGATTGGCTGAGAGAAGACCCAGAATGAAACCATTCATGGGACACATCCCAGGGCCCAGCAGAAGGACAGACCAAAATACTTGTGCCTCTGGATCATCCCAGGAATCCTGGTCCACAAACAAGCCTGTCTTCTTACCCAAGATACTGGCCACCTTGTGTGGTAGAAGTGGGAAGAGGCAGGATGTAGGTGTCATAGCACTAGACCCAAGGAAGGCTAGGCAATATGGCACCTCTGCTTTGAAGCCCCAGAAAGCCCAGAGTGAGGTGTTAGAAGGCCCCACCTACTTTATCACTTTCATCTCCTGCCCACTTAGCCTCCCAACCTGTCCCCACTTCTGCCCACACAACCCCCAAGCTACTGTCCCCACCCAGGATGCTTTGCTCCATTTACCACAAGCTCTCTGCACCTGTGCCTGTACTCATGGTGCTGCAAAGCTGCCGGACACAGCTGTGCAAGCTGGCCACCACACAGGGTGTTGCTTCCACACTGCAGACATCACAGGCGTCTACCAGCAGTCTCTAGCAGGTGGCAGGAAGATGCATCTGTTTTCTTTTAATCACCTATACGTCGGCGCCATCTGGGCCAGCAGGGCTCTGCTGTTTGCTCTGCCTAGAATATAGCCTTCCCTATGCTTCACGCTTCATGAAGCTGTCTTTGGCTCCATCACTTGAGCCTGTTCTCCTGGAAGATATCCATAGCAACACCCTTCTCACCACATCCGGCTGACGTCAGTCAATGCTAACTGTTGATAACAGGAGTCAATAATGCTTGTAGAGATTTCCGGAAGACATGGTTCTGGGTGGACATGAGGGCCGAATTGATTGCTCACAAGTAATGCTCCTTTCAATCTTCATTGTTTAAACAGGAACATTAAAAAAAAATCAGTTGGTTTGTGCTTTTCTTTGACACTTGCTAATGAGCGACTGACTCATGTCAAGGGCAAATGAGCTAGAGGCAGGGAGACTGTAGCTGCTGCAGGGACTTAACACACAGCCCTCCTTACACTGCGTTTGCTCTCTTGGTGAGACTGCCTTCTGTCCATAGTATCTGCGGTTGAGTTTCTGCTTCCTGGAGTGCTATAATAACGTTTTATTTACAAATCCACGAGTCTATTGAATGCTCCAAGTGCAAATGCAGTCCAGATCATCTGCAAGTCAAGCAGAAAGTTACCCGGGGAGGTTGAGAGTTTGATGGGCAGGCCCTGAAGACAGATCATCTGAACCGGAGTGCAGTCACTCACTGTGGGGTCTAGGGCAAGTCTGTTCCCATCTCTGGGCCTGCTATCCTTCCCACGTTCAACTGGAAGGATTATAACGCTAATCTAAAGTAGCTACAGGGAGCTGTGTATGATGACTCTAGGAGGCAGCACAGTGGTACACCCGGTGATCTCAGCACTTCACTTCCGAGGTTGAGGTGGGAGGATCCCAAGGTCAAGGTCAGCCTGGGTGACATAGCAAGGACTTGTCTTTAAAACATACACACACACACACACACACATATATATGCACACACATTATTTTATGTACATGAGTGTTGTGTCTGCATGAATGTTTGTGCATCACAAGCATCCCTGGGGTCTGTGGAAGCCAGAAGAGGACTGAGGCTATAGCTGGTTGTGAGCCACCATGTGGGTGTTGGACATTGAACCCAGGTCCTCTGGAAGTGATCCAGTGCTCTTAACCACTAAGCCACCTCAACAGCCTCTAGACCGTGTCTTAATAAATAATTAAATAAACAAACAAGCAAATAGGTTGGGGATGTTGCTCAGTTGGTAGAACTCTTGCCTAGCATGGGCAAAATCCTGGGTTCAATCGTAGGCGGCATCGTAGCTCACTCCTCTAAGGAGAAGGCAGCTCAGAAATTCAAGGTTATCTTCCACTACACAAGGGGTGCATAAATCCAAGGTCATACATGATTATACAGGAAACCTGAAGCAAGCTTGGGACATAAGACCTGCTCCCTCCCTCAAAAAAAAAAAAAGATCTTTGAAATGATTTCTGTATTTATGATCGATTGCTCTAGTTGCTACTACAAATAGATATTGAAAGTGGGCACACACTGTTCACCGACCCGAGGGTATTTCGGCTGTAGGAACTTTTTATTAGCAGGGGGAGATGGGACAGTTTGAGGCAGGGAGGGCTGCAGTGGGGAGGGGTGCAGTTTGGCTCACTTGGGAGGCTCAGTGGCCAGCACCGGGAAGCAGCCTTCATGATGCCACTGGCGGTCCCGCAAGCGGCGTACAGCTTGCATCTGTGGCTGAAAGGCACCCCACTCATTCCAGTGTCGGAAGTCGCCGGGCTCCAGCAGATACTGATAGCCGCGGTAGCCTGGGTACTGGTAGCCGACCCATCTGGGGAGAGAGTGGGAAAGGTGTACAGACAGCCAGAGTCCTCCCTCTTCCCCAACCTCTCTCTTGCTACCCATCTTACAGCTAGTGTCCCAGGAGGGTCCACACAGCTGCCTGGCTCGGCCTTTCCTGCCTCATGCCCTGGGAATGACCTTCCCGTTTCCGGTAGCCTCAGTAGATTCTCCTCTGAAAAGTGGGCACCGTCACTTGGCTGCTGTTTTGAGTACACTTGGGGACCAGATGAAATGAATGCCCCCACTGTAGGCAGTAAGTTCACACCCATGGGTCCAGGAAGGATGGAATTCAATACATGAATCTTGAGCTCCCAGGTGATGAGGACGAGGCATCAGGAGCCATGTCTCCAAACCTGGGTGTCCCTTCATATGTGGTAGGTCTCTCTGGCTACTGTAAGCACTGTCCAGTGTCAGATAAATAACCTAGAGTCAATCCCAGAACCTGAGCCCTATGGGCCTCAGTTTACTCTCTGGGTGTGGTGATGGCAGTGATGCCACTCAATCTGTTTCTGCTGGGGACTCATTTCATCTGATGGCTAAGTGCAGCACAAAGGCTCCCTCACCAAAGAAAGGGGCAGTCAGCGATTCACTCTATGTTTGGTCCTTGCCAGAACACAAGCCAGGTCTTTCCAAGCCCTTCTCTGACCCATTGCTTGCCCTTGGCTGGTTTCTGTAGAAGAAGAGCCAGATCCCATCCTGTTCCTTCCACACTGCTACAAGTGGGTAGCCAAGGCTGGACCGTGTCCACACTGTACACAGCACACTGGTGTCTCTAGTGCTGGGCAGAGGAAACCCCTCTAAGCAGAGAGTGGCCTCAATCCAAGCCTTCCCTCTGTGTGCCCAGCAAGTGGCAGGCTCTCAGACAAGACTCACAATTCTGAGAGGAATGGATGAGGTTCAGGGCAGAAGGAAAAGGGGACTAGGAAAAGGCTACCATCCTGGAAACACTATAGAAAGGGTGAAAAGGACACCCAGCCACAAGGGCCATGACTAGAGACAAGGCCCCTGACTCTCCCTAGGTTCTTGAAGAAGTAGGGTAAAGGGCTCTGCTTGGGAACCTCAGATGTCAGGAATTCGGGTGGATGAGGAAGCCTCAACCACCCATTGTGCAGCCAGCAGCACTCAGGTGAAGACGGGGTGCCGTCTCACCCAGAGACCTCTGCTGGAACTACTCTCTGTCCACATCAGTTCTGGCCAGGGCCACATTACTCCTGAGCAGCTGAGAGTCTCTCCACTGTGGGCTATAGTACTTAGATGGAGGTGGAACTTGTCACGTGCCACAGAAACATGTGATCTGTTGGCCGAACCCCAGGACCCACAGTCTGTCCTGGAAGACTGTGTGTGTGTGTGTGTGTGTGTGTGTGTGTGTGTGTGTGTGTGTCTGTGCATATCTATGTGTATGTGACTGTGTATGCCTGTATGTTTGTCTTTGTATGTCTATGTGTGGGTCTCTGTGTGTATGTGACTGGGTGTGTATATGTGTGTCTGTGGGTATCAGTGTATGTCTCTATGCATGTGTCTGTATGCGTGTGTGTGTTTGTATATATATATATATCTGTATGTGTGTGTCTGTGTGTGAATCTGTATGTGTCTGTGTGTTTATGGGGGCTGATTATGAGGTCTTTCCCAGGAACCTGATGTGACATTTCACCTCTGGCGGCCTTAGCCTCTCTCTCTGCACTTGTTATGAGGTCCAGGACCTGGTTGCTTACGTGCCACCGGAGACGGTCACGCTGCCCACACGGTCACAGAAGCCATATACCCAGAGGCTGGGTACATCATCCTCTTGGATCTCCATGGTGTTGCCCTTGAAGTTGGCTCCTTCAAACAGGCAGATCTTGTGTTCCTGGGAGTCCTGGGGAGGCCAAGACCAGTCAGAAATGGAAGCTGGGGTGGGTAGAAGAAAGGGGTGAGGAGGGACCCCTTGGGCTTGCTCAGTGTGGACCCTCCTCCTCTGGGAAGAGAGGATAATGGTTTCTACATCTCAGGTGCCCAAGGATAAAATGGAATCATCCACACAGGCTTAAGTTCATATGTGGAAATGTGTGGCATCACCTTGCAGCAACACAGAGGCCCAGAGAGGGCAAACATATTGGTTTATAGCACACAGCCAGCAAGGGATAGCACCTTCCAGAGAAGTATCATCCCCAATTCCCAGCAGTCTCTGAGGTATTGGGAAGCCCCTTTCAATGTCTCTTTATATGAATTCTAATCAAGTGAGCTGCAATGGACCATGGTTGTAGAAGGACAGACAGATAGAGCATGGATCTGCATTTGAGCCCGAACTGTGGTCCTTATGCCCAACACCTTGGGCATTTTACTCTGTCCTGCAGGCCTCAGTGTGTTCTCCTTTAGAGTGGGTTTGCTGCCACTTCACCCCGGGGACTGTGGGTAAGAGACTTGATGGTTGAATGATAGACCTGGAAGAGACTGAGGTGCACCCTTGAATGTCAGCGTAGAAGAGTTCTGGCTGGAACTGGTGTTCTTTTGGTTGTTGATTTTGCTTTTCATTTTAAGTACTGGGGGTAGAATCCTGGTCCTGTTACATGCTAGGCAAGTGCTCTGCCACTGAGCCCCAGGCTCAGCCCCACTGAGTTTTAGTTAATAGGCGAAGTGCCATGGGCACGTGCAGCCAGCAGGGCAGAGCGAGGCCCAGCCTATTGCTGACGAGCTGTGCAGCACGAAGAACTTCATTTTCCATGTCCAGGCCTCGGATTCCTTATTGTTACAATTACTGTTGTAATGGCTTCTGCCTACTAGGGCTACTTTACGGATTCCACAAAAGGAAGAGGAAGCGCCGAACATCCAGCAGGTGCTCATTAAAGGGGTGCTTCATTCAACATTGTCACCTAGCAATGGGGAGGGGGGCAGGGCGCAAGCACATCCTTCAGTGAGGCACACTTAAGTGGAAGACTGTAAGTGAAGTGAGTCAGTCAGCTCTCCCAGAGGGAAGAGCAGTGGACCCAGGGAGGAGTTAAAGGAGAAGGGAAATTTAAGAGGGACTGTGTAGGTCAAGTGGAAGTACGAGAGCTAGAGAGGGAAGTAGGGCAGAGGTCACAATGAGTGGAAGAGAAGGCATAGACAGCGAACGTCTTTGAAAGAGGATGTGTGGTGTGAGGAAGGCATGGGGACACAGGAGACGAGGTCGCTACCTAATCGATGCCAGTGACTATTACCTATAATTATTGCCATCTTGCGGACCTTGAGGAGGGTCCAGTCTGTGGCTCCCTATTGCAGTGCAGGCGAGGCCTCATGCATGGTGCCCCATAAAGCCCTGTGGGACCCCCCTTGCAGACACCCTTCACACCCTGTGCCCCCACCCCCAGCTACTCCTGTTGCAGTTAGGTGATAATGTGTAATTTCTTCAGCTACTCTGACCCTGCTGCAGGACTCTGACCTCACTGGCCCCTGGATAGCTTTCCTACAGCTGTCCTTGGGCAACTCCTCAGGTGCTGGCTGCCCTGCTTTCTGTCAGGCCTAGTCTCCCCGTCTACCAACCTACCCCAAGCAGCAAAGACCAAGATTTCTGGATACTGATGGGCTTCCAGGGCCTGGGATGGAGTTGGCAGAGTCAGGCCACCCCAAACTGTCTAATAGGGCCTCAACTATGTATCTCTGGCTGGCCTGGGATTTGCTTTGTAGACCAGGTTGGCTGTAAACTCTCAGAGATCTGCTGCCTCTGGCTCCTTGAGTGTTGGGTTAAAGGTGTGCGCCACCACATTTGGTCCCAATGGTCAGGTTTGACTTTGGAAACAACTCTTTAATTTCATGAAAATGGGATGAAAGGAAGGCGGGGACCCAAGAGTGATGTGTGTGGGGTATGCTAGGTGCTCAGGAGAAGGACAGTCACGGGGACACAGATGACAAATCAGACAACTGGAGCACTTCCCTAAACGTAAAAGATTACCTGGGGTGAAGGAAAGGGGCTAGTGTCCCCAGCTGCACCTACAGATTTGGAACTAATTTATCTGGAGTAAGGATGAGTGGTAAGAGTTTTTAAATTTTTCTTATATATTTTATCTAACATCTATGCCTAAAATATAACCATAATTTTTATTTTATTTTATTTTATTTTATTTTATTTTATTTTTTTTGGTTTTTCGAGACAGGGTTTCTCTGCAGCTTTTTTAGAGCCTGTCCTGGAACTAGCTCTTGTAGACCAGGCTGGTCTCGAACTCACAGAGATCCGCCTGCCTCTGCCTCCCGAGTGCTGGGATTAAAGGCGTGCGCCACCACCGCCCGGCTTCATAATTTTTATTTTAATGTATCGCGAGAGCATGACCTTTTATGCTCATGAGAATGGTATGGTCGCGTATGTAAAACCAGGAGAGTGTTATGGCTCATCTCCATCCAGACCAGATCAATTTCACAGGCTCAGCAACTACTTAGGATCTGATTGTGGTGCGGCACACCTCTAATCCCGGGAGAAATATGAATCCTGGGCTGCAGTGTGGGGCCCTGTCTCAAAACACAAAGCAACCCACACAACAGCTACAAATGGCTAGGGCCTACTATATCAGAGAGCAACTTCTAGAGCAATGGTTCTCAACCTCCCTGACGCTGAGACCCTTTCGTACAGTTCCTCATGTGTGGTGACTCCCAACCATAAAATTATTTTTGTTGCCGCCACTTCATAACTGTAATTTCGCTACTACCATGAGTCGTAATGTAAATGTTTTTGGAGACAGAGTGTAGGCAAAGGGGTCGTGACCACAGGCTGAGAACCATTGCTTTAGTGGCGACTTCATTGTCACTGTTGATGGAGGAGAGTTATCTGTCTATGTTTCTTTCATTGGTTAATTAATAAAGAAAACTGCCTTGGCCCTTTAAGAGAACAGAAAATTAGGTAGGTGGAGTAGACAGAACAGAATTGTGGGAACAAGGAAGTAGAGTTGGAGAGACGCTTCAGGCAGTCGCCATAGGAGTCTCCATGCTGCTCCTCTCCGAGATGGACACAGGTTAAGATCTCTCCTGGTAAGCCACACCTCGTGGTGCTACCCAGATTACTAAATATGGGTTAAAGGAAGATGTGAGAATTAATCAATAAGAGGCTGAAACTATGGGCCAGGCAGTGTTTTAAAAGAATACAGTTTCCGTGTAATTATTTCGGGTGTAAAGCTAGCCGGCGGCGGGTGGCGGGACGCAGCCCCGCCGCTTCTCACTACACACTGTCCTAGTTGAGCATGCGTCTTCAACTGCACCCATTACACAGATGGGCGTACGAGGCCTTCCAGGGTTTGAAGCTAAGCTCTGCATTCTAACAGTGTGCTCCGTGAAGACTGAATTCCAGCCTGGGATTCTCAGCGTGCTGAGAGCACTCTGGCTGCCTAACCCACAGTGATGCATTAATAATGCCTGATAGTCCTGGGTGAGCCTTCATGAACACGCTTTCTTCACAGACATTTCCCACCTCAAGAGGTGAAAGTCGGCACCATCCGAGCCAGGCATGCATGAATAAGAATAACTGGCTCATGACTCATAATCAATTCATAATTCTGGAACAACCACGCACCATACAGGGCTATTGTCATGATCTAGATTCATCTCCTTTACACCAATCTAAACATCACAAAGCTAATTCAGCATTAATTGTCACAACTGTCTTTCCCAAAGTCCCTTTCTCAGTCACTTCGCAACTTTCTTCTTTTTTCTTTTTGCAGCAAGGTCTCGCTTGTAACCAAGGCTAGATCTGAACTCATAATCCTACTGCCTCCACCTCCCCTGTGCTGGGACCATGGGCCTGTGTCACCACACTTCCCTGCTCACCATAGACCTCTGTCCCAGTCCCAGGCACTCACCATCCTGATGGGCCGGAAGGACATGAGCCGGTCACTGCGATAACTGCTGGTCCAGGTGTCCCAGCGTGGGTACTCACCCTTCTCCAGGACAAACATCTCCCCACGGAAGGCAGATTGCTCAAAGGCCACCCAGCTGAACATAAGAAGGACCAAGAGGAACAGAGACGGGAAGGTTAACACATCAGCAAGTCCCCTCCCCAGCGCAGAGGTCCAGGCACCAAAATGAAAATCCCAAGTGGGTCCAATGGGTCTGGGCTTTATTATGTGCTAAACCCCTTACTTTCTTAAGTGCCTTCCCCCTCCCAGGCTTCATCACTTCATTTACACTAGCATTTTCTGGAGTTGGCAAAGGATTAAATGAGACATTATTTATAATTATCTGAGCAAATTATTTTAGCCAATATGGGATTCATACAGACTTTAAATGCTATAAGGACCCGGGGCCAACTAACTTACCATGAAAGATTTTCTTTTAATCTCACTAATAACTGGGAGGAAGTCACTGATTACGGCTAATGTGATTCTGATGCCTACTGGTCACTTCTTTCCAACCATGGGAACAACAGGCACTGGTCCCAGTCCTTCAGGCCAGGGTATGAAGTGCTGCTTTGGGTTCAAATCAAGGCTTCTTACAGGTACCCGTGACTTACAACGGAACTGGGTTTTAAATTGCTAGAGTGGTATAAACTCGTGTTCAAAAAATTGTTTAGAGCCAGGAGGTGGTGGCGCACACCTTTAATCCCAGCACTCAGCAGGCAAAGGCAGGCTGATCTCTGTGAGTTCGAGGCCAGCCTGGTCTACAAAAGCTAGCTCCAGGACAGGCTCCAAAGCTACAGAGAAACCCTGTCCCGAAAAACAAAAAACACAAAAAGAATTGTTTAAAGTAAAACACAGGAGTTGGGCAGGGTGATGCATCCCTACAATTCCAGCACAAGGGAAAAACAGCAAGACCATGATATCTGTGGCCAGCCTGGGCTACATAGTGAGAACCTGTCTCCAAACAATGAAATGAAATCAAAGGAGATAAATGAATATATGGGTGAATGTGTGGGTTGATGGGTGGATGAATAAGTGAATGGATGAATGAATGAATGGGTAAGTGAATCGGTAGATGAGTGGATAGGTGTATGAGTAGAGGGATGGATAGGTGGATTGGTGAGGACAGGAAGATAGGTGTGTAGATGGCTGGATAGTTGGATGAATAAACAAATAGGTGATATAGGGATGGAAGATGGATAAAAGGGAGTGGATAGATAATAGACTGATGGATTGGCCTATAGATGGATGCGCAGATGAACGGGTGACACATGTGGTGGACAGATGTGTAGATGGGGAGGGAACCTCAGAAACTGGTGCCACAGAGGTATGAAGACCAGAGACTCTGGGAAATGACAGACCAGCGTTCTAATCCCAGCTCATCATTGACTTACTCACCACGTGACTTGGAGCAGTCATGGATGATAGTTAAACATCAGTAAAAGAGAAGAAGTGGCTGCATGTACATCCCTGAAAAGTTTGAGCATCTGAAACTAGGGAACTTATGGAGCAGACTCAACATGACGCTCACACAGTAATCTCATCTATGACTAGTGAGGGGGAAGCGGCTGCTTATGTGAAGACGAGGCAGATGTGGTCTAGTCACCTGCTCCTCTCCCTCCACCTTCCTCTGTCCTCTTTGGATAGCCCATGAGGACTCAATCAGCAGTGAGAAATGCCAAGTAAGTGCCTGGTGCCCATTCTCATTGCCTGTGACTCATCGAGACACAAGCAAGAAAAGGAGGGCAGGAATCAAATGGAGCTTCAGCCCTGAGAGGTGGTGCCCAACCATGGTGTTGGGGTTCAGGCTGAGACTTCCCAGGTAATGTCTCTCCCCTCCTTCCCTTGCTCATTTCCTCTTCATCCTTTTCTTCCCACGAACCTGCTGATCCTTGCCCCTGGATCTCAGGCCCACATCTTTCCCTTTGGGGTACAACCCCTGAACAACAACAACAACAGAAGAAGAAGAAGGAAGAAAGGACATGGGTGCAGCCGTCTCTCCTTTTGAGGAGAAATACTCTGGCTTTGAGTCATCAGCATCCCAAACATTCTGAAACCTCAAGATGGCCACATCCAGCAGTTTCTGTCCCAGATGGGCTTAGGGAATGGGTGGGACTGACTTGGGGTTGACCACACCAGGGATGGAGTGGGCGTGAGAGGCGTGAGCGGCCCCCCAAAACAGAACATAGACCATAGAGTGCTGCTGAGACCCACAGGGAAGTAGAGGAAGGTAGATGGCCATCACTGTCTCCTGCCATGCTTGGATGTCTACAGTGCCAACCCCTGTCTCAGAATCATTCTTCCTCTTATCGTTTCAGCTTCAAGGAAGCAGGATTGGAGACAGGACAAGATACAGGAAGGAGTGAGCATTGGAACCCAAGTAGGTCCGATCTCAATCTGACCTTGAACCCAAGCTGGTCCTTCCTTTTGTGCTGTGTGGGCAGCTTGAGATGCTTTAAACACTGAATGGCCATTCCCCTTGGGGATTTCATGGTGGAGAAACAATAGCAGAAAGGACAATGGCCTCAGCTCATGGAGATAACCCAGGAGAGATAGTTTTCTGCTTCTGAGAATCGGGAGTAAAATCCAACAGCCTGTGACAGATGTGGACGCTGCCACTCAGCATGGGTGATCTCACCCATTGACTAAGCCCTACAGAGCCAAGGTCTCCCTGTCTGTTGACTGGGGAGTGGGGTAGCCCTCTCTCAGACAACTTGGTGCTGTTATAGGTGACATGCCATGCACCTGCTTTTTACATTACAGATGTTTGGGAGAGGGGATGTCTGGGGACATGTGGTTCCTCCCAAGGTAGCCTTACAATGCCAGGTCATCTCTGAGTCTCAGTTTCCTCAGCTGTCAATGAGGGAGCACCATACCTCCCCCCCCCCCCCCCGGGGTGTGCAGAGAAGCTAGGGAAAGACCAAAGGGTGACTACTATTCAGGCACTCGCCAGGCAAATGTAACTGTTTTGTGGTAGAGAGTGTCCCACCCCGTCCAGCACTCACGGTCCTGAGATGACGATCAGGCTGCGCACTCGGTCAAAACCACGATCCCCCAGGTTCAGGCACTCCCCCGAGAATTCAATCCGACGGCCCTGAAAGTTTTCCTGCTCGAAGACGACCAGCTGTAAAGAGAAGCCCCCCATGACCGGGACAGATTGAGGGGTGACCTGGCTCCATGATCCTGACCTCCAAATGAACAAATCTGATAGATGAGGGGCTCATATCCAACAACTCCTGAAGGGCTTGTGTTAATCATTGTCAGGATGCCAAGAGCCTCAGTTTGTGAATGAGCCTGCCCCCGTCTTCCCACCACTGAACTCAAGGCTAGTACCATGGTCAGGTGCAGAAATGGGGACGCATGTCTCCCATTCAAGGTCTCCCTATGTAGCCTAGATTACCTGGAATTTATTCTGTAATCTGGGCTAGCCCTAAACTTGGGATCCTCTGGCCTCCACCGCCGAGTAGTGGGACTAATTGTATGTGTGCCACCGGGCACAGCTCTTCTAGTTTCTTCTCTGTGTAATTTCTCAGCCAGGCATGACCTCTTCACCAGGAGTCCCCAACTTGGATCTTTCACTTCCTAACTCATATTCCAGGTTACATACATGGCCCTGACCCTGTTCTAGGTGCAGAATCCACTTTTACCGAGAAGCCTTCTTGGATTGCTCCTGCTCTACACTGGGCAGGAACCGAATGCCTTCTACTGTGGTACCACTCATAGCCAGGTACAACTCTGGGAAGTCACCACTGCCTCTGAGGCTCCCTCCTTCCCCTCCTCCTCCATCTTCTCTTCTTCCTCCTCTTCTTTTTCTTTTCCCAACCTCTGCCTTCAAAGATCTCCTTCTGGGCAGGGCAGATATGAGCTGTTTCCTTATTTGTGGACCCAAATATAAGTAATGCTCACTCACCCATAACACAGTGCACAGCCAACCCCTCATTCTTCTCTGCACCTCTCGTTTGGATTTTTGCACATTTTCTACCCCAATAGCAACACTGCCATTCAGCGATGTCAAGTGCACCAGGTGCAGGTGGCAGATACTTAAAGTTGGGGAGATTATGGTAGGGATAGTGTTCTGAGGGATCCTTAGGGCCAGGTAGAGGGTTTCCATCAAATCTTAGCTTATATATGGATTGTGGGCTTGCAGGTAGGTGTGTGCTACCTTGTTAAAAAGTAAATTTAATGATTAAATGCAATGACATAAATCAAAACCAGCCACATCCAGGCCAGATGTGAGTCATAAACCAAGTGTGGCCAGGGCTCTACCTGAGGGTAAAGCCACCATAAATCAAACCCCAAGGACAGAGAGTCTGGCTTTCCAGGAGCCCTGCAACTTGGACCTAGGCGAAGAATTTCCAGGAAAATCAGAGGTCAGCCTGGTGGCCTGGTGGCTCTCTTGGGATGAATTGTCCCTGCCACCAAACACCCTCCCCTCTGGTTTCTGGTTTTGCCCACCACTAAGCTCCTATGTACAGTCTGGCCTGGCAGCAGGCATCTTGCAGCAGGAGGACCACTTCACACTTCAGGGAATTCCCTTTTCTTCCAGGCATGTGGAACCCTTGAGGTTCCCAGACTGCCTGGGAGGGAGAGACCAGGGAGGATCAAGAACAGGCCAGGGAGGATGGAGAGCAGAACAAGGAGGATGGAGAGCAGGCCAGGGAGGATGAAGAACAGGCCAGGGAGGATGGAGAGCAGAACAAGGAGGATGGAGAACAGGCCAGAGATGACAGAAAGCAAAAAGAGTCAGAGGAAAGAGAGCATAGGGAGGCAGAGACTCAGAAACACGGAAGGGAGAGAAGATCTGCAAAGGAGAGAGAATGAGGAGGGAGTGGAGAAAGGGAAGGAGGGATGAGGAGAGTGCAGATTGTAAAGTCTCCCCCACCCACCCTGTCCTTACCCTGTAGCTCCCAGGAGGCAGGTCCCCTGATTTGGCGCTGGGCCTGGGCACAGAAGCTGGGACCGGGGCTAAGCCAGGGGCTGGGGCTGGCCCTGTGGTTGGGCCCCCCTTCCCCTTGCCATCAGGCCCCGGGTTCACTGCCATGGTGGGCACAGCCTTAGCAGCCTGAGACATGGTTCTTGATGCTGCAAAGAAAAATAAATCTTTGGGTTGAATGATTTTGGGACGGCAATCCCAAGCGGCCTCTACCCTTATGCTTCTCACCCTGTGTTGACAAGGCTCCTTCACAGACATCGACTCCCCCTGGGAAACAGACACACTAAAGCTGTTCCTCTCCTGGGCTATGTCCTTCCTTCAAGCCCCACACTCTGCTACTCTCTTCCTTGGTCCCCTTGTGCTTGTTCACTATCACATGTGTTTGTAGCAGGCTTCCACACCAGCTGAGTGACAGCCATACTCAGGAGTGTTCCATCAGATACAGTAACGAATGCCTCACACCCACCTTAACTGTGGGCTGGGGGGGGAGGGGTCTGGATCTCCTGTTACAGTCTAGCTAGAGTAAAGGTGCCCTGCCATCCACAGGGCAGTTGCCTCCCTTCTCAGCCAGAAGATGGACAGGCACCTGGGTTACTAAATGCAACCTTATAAACACTCCTGTCTAGGACAGTTTGCTTGGCTCTCTGCTAGACGCATGGGAGCTGCTCAGCCAACATCTGTTCAGAAACTCAGTGTAACTGTGTGTGTCCTGAGCCTCTCCCAACCATATGCCCCTGGCATCCTCTGAGGACAGATGTGGGTGTGCACACATCAGCCTGGTACTTGGGTTTGGGAGGTACAAGAGGAAGGAGTAGCGTGCTTCCGGCATTCTCTGCCAGAACTGTGACTTCAGCTCTCCTGGTCCCTCAAGAAACACAGACTTTCTGGCATGGGACATACCTGATTGCACTATCCCCTGGATTCTGCTGATAATTTACAAACCATGGGAGCACTGGGGCCCAGAGCAAACTCCTTGGGTCCAGCTGGGCTCCCAACATCTTCTCTCTAACTGGGCAAGCGCACACCTCCCAGGCTTCCGCAGGAGGACTGGCTGCTCAGTTGCCCACACATCTGAGCCACATCTGGGGTTTTCAACCACTCTCAGCCTTGTCTCTGTCCTCAGAGGCCCCTCCTTGCCCAGCATTGTGTTCATTCTTCCTACCCCTCCAATCTGCCTCTGGCAGAATACCTCTACCATTGCCAGAATACCTCTGCCTCCCTTCCTCTATTCCTGTTTTGTTGTTTTGAGAGTGGGTCCCTCTCTGTAGCCCAGGCTAGTCTCTGATTCTCAGTGTCCTCCTGCCTTAGTCCCTTGAATGCGGGCTAGACAAGTATGCACAGGCAACAGCTCTGGTTTTTGCTTCCTCCCAGTGTCTGCCCAGTTCTTCATCATACTCTCTCTCTTTCTATTTTCAGCCTTCTTCCCTTTATTTCCACCTTCCCCCAGTTCTCTGGCAGTATGGCGGTCCCCTCTTACCTGTGTTGAGGCAGGCGGGTGCTGTGGGCGCCTCAGGGCCGACCCCCCATTTTATAACCTGGCAGACACTAGGGTCTATAGTGTGCAGTACAAAGAGGTAGCTGGCTCAGCAAGCCTGGACAGGGTCCAGGGCTGGCTCTGCCCCGGTACTGCACAGGCTAGCACTTTCATTGTGAGGCTGGAACACAGTGAAACCCTGGCCCCAACCCTATTCTGACAGGGCAGTGTCCATTGCCCTGGCTGGAGACAGGCCCAGGGCCCTGATGGCTGCCAGCCTAGGGCAGAGAAGGGGCACCAGGAAGGAGGCAAGCTGAATTAGAATCCTGCCTCTGGGCCAAACATAGCACGGCTTCAGAAATCTCCATCTACAGGTACAGGTGACAGGCCTCCCTGTGGGATGCTACGCAGAACTGAAGACAACACTGATCTTGAACATGCTCCATCAAGACAGAAGGACTCTCAGTTCGCAGCCCCATTCCTGAGCATTTCTGTGGTGTTTGCAGCCTCTGGCTTTGTGATTGGCTCAGAAGCAAGCCGCCCCACCCTGGCTCTTACTGCACCGGCTTCTTAGTTGTAAAAGGCTGGGTGCAGAGGTCAGTACTGGCCAGAGGAGGCAGGCAGGCTCTGGCCTGCACATTTCATCTCAGGCCATCTGACCTTGGCACTGACTGAGGTCTGTCTGACATCCTGTTTCTAGTGTGGTGGCATGGGCTGGATCTCAGGTTCAAGGCAAGGTCCTTCCTAACTGCCCATCAGCCTCCAGGGACTGAACCCAGGACTGCTGCCAGGGTGAGGAACATGGAGTCTCTGAGCAATCTCATACCCTACTACACATGGCTGGGCAAGGGCCCAGCACTTCACACATGGCCTGGGCCTTCACAGATCCCCAACCGCATGAGAATAAAATACGGGGTATGTGTGTGGGAACTCTAGTGTTCACTAGAGGGTTGGGAGACAGGTAATGGACAGCCAAGGTGAGGGCAGAGATCAAAAGGTGAAGACTGATAAGCAGAAAGGGAGGAGAAGACGGTAGAATGGAGAGCTGGAGGGAGCCTGAGGCAAGAGAGAAAGCCGGGTGGCTGTGTGTCCTTGTGGGCCAGTGAACTCCAGCAGGTGGAAGGCAGATGGTCCCCCGTTTACCCAAACAGACGAGAGCAGCTTTCACCCTTGTCCACAGTGTGAACCCAAAGTGTACTGAGGCATGTCTTCAGCCCCTGTGGGAAAATTCTCCCCCTGAGAAACCCTTCTTCTTTGGGAAGTTCAGGACCCCCCATGCAGCCTAGCTCTATCTTGTGGTCACTCTGGCCTGGGACCGGTGCTGGTCCTGCCCCTCTGCCCACGAGTCCCTCTCCCTGCTAACCTCCTTTCTGCCTTTCATCCCAGGCCAAGTCCTTGAAGGGCAAGCTGGGAACACAGGATGGGGCAGCTACTGTGTCGGGCCAAGATGCCTGTGGTGGGGGCCACCCACAGATCTGGGCTTCAAGGGCAGGATCTCGGGTTGTTTCGTCCCCCTACCATCCTGCCAATGGGCAGCTTGCCAGAGGCTGGGGAGAGCCTCTCTTGCTGGGCAGCTCTTCTCTGAGCACTTTGTGACTCTGTTGCCTGCCTTCAGACGAACCATTTATAGACAAGAAAGTGGGTGGCTCCTTTGTCCCCTCCCAACCCTCTTCCCCATGTGGAATTGGCACTCACACTATCCTTTATTTCTTTGTAGTTTATTGAGACAGGCTGTAGCCCAGGCCGACCTCAAGCTCTCTGTGTAGCTGAGGTTAGCTTTCCTGCCTCCGCATCCCAAGTGCTGGATTACAAGTGTGCACCCCCACACAGGGCTCTTCTAACCTCCCGAGTCCAGACTCTTAGACGCTATGAGCTCCTGCTTTGGGGGAACTGTCATTTATAATGTGCTAAGTACTTCTGCTAGCAAGGATGGCAAAAGCAGCCAAGGCCCAGAGAGCTATCACACCTGTGCTCTCAGGCTCACCATTAACAGTAAACAATTTTTTAGTGTGTGTGCGCGCGCGCGTGTGTGTGTGTGTGTGTGTGTGTGTGTTCATGCGTGTCCACATGGAGTTCAGTTCTTTCCTTCCGTCATGTGATCCTCAGCACTGAAGTCAGTGGTAGGTTCTCATCAGCCATCAGTCCTCACCTTTTTTGTTTGCTAGTTTTCCAAGACAGGGTTTCTCTGTGTAGCCCTGGCTGTCCTAGAACTCACTCTCTACACCAGGCTGGCCTTGAACTCTCAGAGATCAGCCTGCCTCTGCTTCCCGAGTGCTGAAATTAAAGGCGTGTGTCCCCACCGCCCAGCCACTTTGTCTTTTTACTTCCATTTGATACATACGTGCCGTTCAGTTGCATTAGGAACCATCTCACAGGTGTGGGGTACAGGACCAAGCTGCTGCCTGTGGAGCCTGCCTCCCATTCACCCTTTGCCAAGTCCTGCTTGTGTGATAGCTCTTTTGTCATTGCAGGAAGGATGAGATATTGCTATTTCCTGCCCATCAGGGGACTCACTCTTTATCTGGTCACCTCACCCAGCAGCAGAGGTGAGTTTTACCACGAGCAGTTCCTGCCCTGCTACCCACTCCTGTGACTGCCCTTCTCAGGCTGTCTCAGAGGCAAGGCTCAGGGAGCCACTCGGGTGTTAGTCCACCATGCTTTGCTCCATAAAGATGTTTGCAGGCTGCAACCCCTTGCTTCTGCATGCACAGACGCTTCCACAGGGCTTGCAGCTGGCACCGGCTCTGGCCCTGACCAACACTCATTTTTTATTGATTTTATTGAGGTATATATTTTTCTCTGCTCCCCTTACTTCCTCTCCCTTTCCCTTCAACCCTCTCCTATGCTCCTCATGCTCCCAATTTACTCAGGAGATCTTGTCTTTTTCTACTTCCCATGTAGTTTAGATCCATGTATGTCCCTTAGTGTCCTCTTTGTTGTCTAGGCTCTCTGGGATTCTGATCGCCACTCTTACTGCCCCCTCTGAAGATTTGTGCTCTGTCTCCCCTGTATTTGCTGTCCAAAGCCTTTGCCCCATGCCCCTGAGGTTTTTCTTAGACTGCCCCTTCTTCCAAGCCACTGTGGAAATCATCTCTACCCTTTAAATGTGTGGCCTCAAGCCAGAGCCTGATGCCCAGCTGGAAGAGGCAGGGGCATGTGGAGTGGTGGGGGAGGGCAGGCACAGCAGTCCTGAGGTCTGGTGTATGTCTGTCCTACCATGCAGACAGACAGAAGGTCACCCTCTGTCAAGGTGATGCTGGGCCCCAAGTCTAGTGCTTTCCTAGTCCTAGTCAAGAGTCCCGTGGAACTGATGGAGGTGGACGGTCTGCCTTGTATCTTCTCTAGTGCTGACCCTGGGGCAAGCCACTGTTCCCTCCCCACTAAAGCCAGAGCTGCTGACATGTCCATCCTGGGCCTTGGCCAGGACTGGCTTTTGTTTCTACCACTGGCTTGCTGAGTTTGTGTTTGTCCCACGGGGCCCCTGCCCCTTTCCTGCCTATAAGAGCCTGACCTTGCCTAGTCCTGCTTCCGACATTTGCTCTGGGCCCTTCTTGGTAAGTCTGTGTGGGAGGCAGGAGTGGAGCTGAGCTCTCTGATGGCATCGTTTGGGGGATGTCATTAATCAACCTAAGTTCCATCACAACCCAGGTAGTCTCTGGATGTCCAGACTGCTGCCTGTTACTCTTATTTAAATGCCAAGTCCCCCCCCCCATCATTTTGTATTCTGTGTGTCCACTATGAGAGCCATGTATCAGGCTGGTGCTACACTTTGTGTGTGTTGGGGGGGATGTGCTCACCTCATTCCACCCACATAGCTATAGCAGCCCCACTGTGAGCTGGGGATGGAAGTGAAGATACCCAGATATGGCTGAGAAGATGTCATGTGCAGATGGGTGAGTCGGGAGAAGGGTCACTGCAGTCTAGGAACACCCAGACCCATCTGGATTCTGTCCCTGCTTCAGTCGAGGATGCTGCCTAGAATCAGACAGAAGGTGACTGTGTTCTTCTCTTTGTAGGACGAGGCCAACATGACCCTGCAGTGTACCAAGTCAGCCGGACACTGGCGGGTAGGGAGTGGCCTAGGGAGCACGTGTCCTGGGAGGGGAGGGAGGAAGCCAGCTAAGAGCCCTCAACTGCAGCTTCACAGGGGAGGCGTACCAACTGCCATACATGCACCCAGGTTTCAGACCAGGGAGTCACACATCCTGAACTTGAACTCAGGTCTCCTGGTACCCACTGCTGAGTCACGTCACACAATCTTCCTTCTGTATCTCTTTGACCAAGCTTGGCTTTAGAAAGAGAAACTGGGAGTGATGGCACACACTAGCACTGAGGAATTGGAGGTCGGAAGTTTGTAAGCCTAGGCCTCATGAGATCATATCTCAAAAAAAAAGTTTGGAGGAGCCGCATGAAAGTCTTCCATGGAGGTCTTGAGGAAATGTCTGTACTCTGGGCCTGTGCTGTCCAGGACCATGCCATAGTCCACCTTGCTCACCCACCTGACCCCAGAGGCACTTGAGTATGTGACCTTGGTTGACTTGTTTGGCTCCACCCTGAATCCAGGGTGAGGCCCTCAGTGCTTACTGAGCCCTGACGTCCACACATCTCCCTTCTTTCCTGCGCAGATGGTGGTGTGGGATGAAGAGGGCTTCCAGGGCCGTCGGCATGAGTTCACAGCTGAGTGTCCCAGTGTGCTGGAGCTTGGCTTTGAGACTGTGCGGTCTTTGAAAGTCCTGAGTGGAGCGTGAGTCTGAGGATATTGAGTCAGGATGGGGGTAAGGGTAGGAAGGACGGATGCTAGAACCTATACATGGTCCCAGATGTATCTTCCCAGGCTTTAATTGTACCTACGTGTCCCTCCCATGTGCAAGAGAGAACGCAGGGCTGTTGAGTCACATTAACCAGGCTGTACACTTCCCACTTGTAAGGGACACCATCATACAGTCCCTGGCCACTAGATGAGGCATCCCCACGGGGTCTGAAGATGTCCCTCTTACACATAAACTGAAAGTTAGCATTACTTTCTCCCAGATCCTCAAGACTAGCATCCTGCAGCAGCCCTTGCTACAGTGATGGGAAGACTTATAAATCTGCTTAATCTGCTTGAGACTCACTAGCCACACATGGCCATGGAGGAAGAATTTTAAATGTGTTTTCTGTGACTTAAGCATTGGATTTTAGTTTTTACTTAATCTTAAGATCAAGTGTAAGCCGGGCGGTGGTGGCGCACGCCTTTAATCCCAGCACTCGGGAGGCAGAGGCAGGCGGATCTCTGAGTTCGAGGCCAGCCTGGTCTACAAGAGCTAGTTCCAGGACAGGCTCTAGAAACTACAGGGAAACCCTGTCTCGAAAAACCAAAAAAAAAAAAAAAAAAAAAAAAAAAAAAAAAAAAAAAAAAAAAAAAAAAGATCAAGTGTAATTAGTGGTATGTGACTCGTGTGTATTCCACTGGGTAGAATATCCTAGAAAATTAGGAGGAAGACCAAAAGGAGGGTGGTCCTTTGTCTGACTAGAGCCCAGGCTACGTCTGTGGGTACCTCCCAAGTCACCTTGGTGGTCTATATTGCATCTCACACCATAGTGATTGTTCTTTTAGCGTCTGCTCTACTCAGGTTGTGAGACAGGGCTCAGGACAGCTGCCTGTCTAGGGACGGTGTCCTGCAAGCTGCCAGGGGAGGCTGGACAGAAGGAAAAGAGCCTGGATGGATTCAGAGGGTGACACAAAACAAAAGGGATTGATAGAGGGTGACTTCCGTGCTTCTGCTCAAGGTGAGACCGTGGAAGTCCCTCCTGCCACGGGAAATGAGCAGGAGGGAGAAGCTGTCCCAGAAGCCTCCCTGAGGAGGGAGAAGGAGAAAGCTCAGGGAAGACACTCCTGACCCCTCAGACTGTCAATTTCTGTGTCTGACAGGATCACAAGGAAACAATGAAACTGGGGTCAGCCCATGGCTGACTCCTGTCTACATGGTGTGACCTTTGTGGCAGTGAATGTGTGAGGACCTCACACACCTGCCTAAGGCAGTCCCTTCCCTGTTGAACACTCGAAGCCAGTGTGATGCTGGCCCTAGGCAGAATTTCCCATGTTGGGTTTAGGCAGGGTTTCCCACAGTTGGCATTAACAAGGTCTAGGCATAACTGCTCTTGGGTATGGTGACCTGGGTGCTGTTCCAGTGTTGGCTTCCACTTACTGAATGACCACTGCACCCCCTCCCAAGTTATAAAGTCATAACAACCCAGGTATTGTCAAGTGGCCTTAGAGGTCGGTTGCCCCCTTTAGAGCCCTGGTCCCGTTTTCAGGTCGGCAGCTCTTCTTTCTTTCCATTTCTGCCCTGTCTGTCTACAGGTGGGTGGGCTTCGAGCATGCTGGCTTCCAAGGGCAACAGTACGTGCTGGAGAGGGGCGAGTACCCGGCCTGGGATGCCTGGAGTGGCAACACAGCCTACCCTGCGGAGAGGCTTACCTCCTTCCGGCCTGTGGCCTGTGCTGTGAGTCCTACTGCCTGCACCCGGGGTGGCCAGAGTCCAGCTCACGGACACTTGGGAAGATGATGTCCAAACTCCAGCTTACGCCTATCATCAGGAGAGTGATGTGGTAGTTTCTCTCTTCTGTCACCTTCAGGTTCTATAATTTGACATAAAGCGATAGTACCCATGCTGTGGCTATACCCCAACATGAAACCTCAGCCTGTAGCAATTTTGGTTATGGTGGGAGTCCTTTTGTGTGGTATTTCCCTCTTTTCATGGTTCGGGGCCCCTGGGAAAGCTGGGTGCCAGGAAAGGCAGAACTGGCCAGGAGGCTAGGTCCTATGTATTGTCCCCAACTCATCATCTCCTCTCCACTGTGCATTGCTGTTGATGGAGCACAGATGGAGACAGGCACTGCTCTCCCTTCCCAAAGATGGAAAGGAGATATGGTTGGTTCAATGTTACTGCTGTGGGGGAAATGGCACCTCAGAAACACTGTGTGGTGTACCTGAGCTCAGCCAGCTGGCAAAGGGCAGAAGTCTAACCCAGATATTCATACGTTTCTTATAGCACAACACCCTATCTTCCTGCCTGGTGTCCTGCTAGGGGACATTTAGATCAGTTATGGTGGACATCTTGTAGTTTGTTTTATCCTTGATGCTTTGGAAGGATAGATGCTGTGAAGGACAGATCTTGCAAAGTTTCCTGTTGCCCGTCTTGGAGCTCTGGACAAAAGGCTGACTTGGGAGACAAAGGCTGAGTGAGGGGCAGTGGCTCCTGTGTGTTCAGTCTGGCTCCTGGTGGTCTGACCAAGCTCTCTGTTATCTGTAGAACCACCGTGACTCAAGACTGACCATCTTTGAACAGGAGAACTTCCTCGGCAGGAAAGGCGAACTGAGCGATGACTACCCCTCTCTGCAGGCCATGGGCTGGGACGGCACTGAAGTGGGATCCTTCCATGTTCAATCTGGGGCGTAAGTAGACCCACAGCTCTGGTTGGCAAGGCAAAGAGATGTGGGGAGGGTTGGGACATGTTCTGTAGAGAATGTGTGCATAGCATGCCAGAGAACATGGAGGCACAGAGGGCATTGCAAGTGACAAGTGGACACCTGGGGCAAGCTGGCTTAGGGACAGGGGATATATGTGGGCCCCTGTGATCAGCTTCAGGCACAGCTGGATCCAGAAACCGCTGGAATCTGCCTTTCTCCCCATCTCACTCCCCCTGGCTCTATTCTTTTTTTTGTTTTGTTTTGTTTTTCGAGACAGGGTTTCTCTGTAGCTTTGGAGCCTGTCCTGGAACTAGCTCTTGTAGACCAGGCTGGTCTCGAACTCACAGAGATCCGCCTGCCTCTGCCTCCCGAGTGCTGGGATTAAAGGCGTGTACCACCACCGCCCGGCCCTGGCTCTATTCTTAAACCAGCTCTTCCCCAACGCAAAGACTGAAGACTTTGGCCTTACACTCTACCCTTAGCAGGAGAGATAATATTTGCCTTTCTCCGGCTAAGTTTCCAAGAAAAGAGCTTACTGGTCCAGCTTGGGTCATGTGCTCCCTTCTGAACCAATCACCATGTCCAAATGAATGGGATACTCTGATTGGCTGGCTAGGGTCACATGGTTTTTGAGACTCTTGCTTCAGTTTCCCTGCCTTGACTGGGACTGAGAGGGAGACCTGGTGCATGAGCAGACATCTCCTTCTCCAAGGTGCTTGGCTCCTGCAGGCAAGGATGAAGGTGGGAAGCGGAGCTTTTGTTCGATAGCAAGGAACCAGATTCAGGTTGTGTTTCAATATGGCTGACACTGTTCTCTGCATGGTTCTCTGTTCTGGAGAGAGCACAGTGGAGGCTTGGGGAACCCAAGTCAGGAATCCATCCCTGTTGTGAATAACGCAAGGGTCCGTGCTTGGAACAACTGTGAGGGAGGGCTGGATAGAGAAAGACTTCCTGTCCATCCCCTCTTTCCTTCTTTGTTTATGAGCCAAGCTCATAAAGACTGGCTCCTCTATGCACAGTGTCTGCACGGGAGACTAGTTCCAGGCGTCGAACGCCAGGGCTTACTCTAGGGAAGGCAGCCGCTCATAAAGTAATCTTAAAACTCTTCAGTTTTATCTTTTGTCCATTACGGAGGGACAACCACGGCTTGGTGGAGTCAGGTGGATGGATAGTCTTGAGGGAGACCACACACTGTGACCCTGAAAAGGGGCTGGAAGGGTGCTTTTGCCCCAGGGAACAGCAGCAGTGAGGGAAAGAGAGAGCTTCTGCACAAACATGTGTATACAGGACCACAAAGGCAACCTGGCTGGTTGGGCTTTTCGATGCATCGCTGCCTGACTTGGTTTGGGCCTCAGAGACCCTGTGTGGTAGTCATCTCTTCTGTTTCCCAGGTGGGTTTGTTCCCAGTTTCCCGGCTACCGAGGTTTTCAGTATGTACTGGAGAGTGATCACCACTCGGGTGACTACAAGCACTTCAGGGAGTGGGGCTCCCACGCCCACACCTTCCAGGTGCAGAGTGTGCGCAGGATCCAGCAGTGAGCACCACGCATAGGCGCGCTGGGGGGGCCTTTGTGAATGACTGACAGGCTGGAGATGTGGCTGCTCTTGGTTCTGGCTACCCCTATGTGTCCTGCGAACCTTGCATCCCTGTCAGCCAGCCCATGCCTCAGCAGCTCATGAAGCTCAAAGAAATAAAATTAAAAACAAAAGGCTCAGTATCTGTTGTGCTTTTCAATTTTTTTCTTTTTTTTTTTTTTCTTTTTTTTTTTTTTTTGGTTTTTTGAGACAGGGTTTCTCTGCAGCTTTAGAGCCTGTCCTGGAGCTAGCTCTTGTAGACCAGGCTGGTCTCGAATTCACAGAGATTCACCTGCCTCTGCCTCCTGAGTGCTGGGATTAAAGGCGTGCGCCACCACCGCCCGGCTGTGCTTTTCAATTTTACTTGCCTTCCTGATGCAGCAATCTGTAGCTTTATAAAATTTCTGTTATTTGTCTGGGTTTGAGGTTTTTTATCATCCTCCCCCCCCCGTGTGTGTGTGTGTGTGTGTATGTGTGTGCATACCCACACCTGTGTTTGTGATCACTGTGTATGCAAAAGGCTTCTATCCCTTGGAACTGGTTACAGATGGTTGTGAGGGGCTGGATGTGGCAAATCCTTTTTGCACGCTAGAGCAGCAAGGCCTGATAGCTGCTGAACCCTCTCTAGCCCTATTGTCTCTTTTACTGATTTATACTTTTATTTTTTATTTTTTTCTTTAAGTTTATGTGTCTGGGTGTCTTGCCTACTCGCAGATCTATGCATCATCTGTATGCACATAGCAGGCAGAAGTGGGCATCAGATCCCCTGAGACTGGAGTTAGAGATGGTTGTGGGCCTCCATGTCTGTGCTGGGGCCTGAAGCTGGCTCCTGTGGGAAGAGCCTGGTCAGTGGGCACTCACACATTCTGTCAGCAGTTGCAGTCAGACCAGAAGAAGGCTCTTTGCCATCCCTCCGAGCCTGACCCACTGGGTGGTTTTGACACTTCCATGGTGTGAGGCGTTTGTTCTTGACAGATCCAGGCCCTTGTCAACAATGCACACTCAGGGCTTCCTCAGTTCCCTGTGAGGGAGGGTCTCCCAGTCAAATCCAGAGCTCCCAGATAAAGCTAATCTTTGCTCCCTTGACTTCGCCTTCCCTTTTCACAGGCTCCCACACCCACTCGGGATTTATATGGGTTCTGAAGATCTGAACTTTGGTCCTCATGCTTTTGTGGCAAGTGCCTAGCCACTGAGTGCTTCACTTTTTGAGACTGTCACTATGTAGCCCAGGTTGCCCTAGGGCCACCATCATCTTGGGTTTTTCTAGGGTTTAGTCGTAACACATTCTGCTTGTTTTCTGTGTGTAAATTATAGGAATTGGACTAAAGTCCCAGGCATGCGAGGCAAGTGGTTTACCACTGAGCTATAACCCAGCCCCGTCTTGCCCTGTCTTGTCTACATCTTCCTCCTGTAAGAATTTTGATAAACCAAGTAAGCAGTACATGCATGTTGGGATCAGCACTCAAGAGACCGAGGCAAAAGGATTACTGTGAGTTTGTGGCTAGCCTGGACTATACAGTCAGTGTGAGGCTCAGAGAGGTCAGGGAATTTTCCTGAGGTCACCCAGCCCAGAAGATCATTTAGCCACTGTGGGTCATGCAAAGTTTTGGAGGCATGATGCAGAGATAAATGGGATTAAATGAGGCTTATAAACAGTAAGGCTGATGTTTTATGTTTCCCCCTAAGAGTTGAGAAATTGTAGCTTCTTATATGTCATAGAAAAGCTGTAAGCCTCTGGGAGCAAGGAAAGGAATATTGGTGGAAGGAAAAAAGGGAGGTGAGCGTTTGATGCCTCTATAAAAGCCAGCTCAAGCAGGGGGAGGCTGGCATCTGTATTAAAATATAAAAAAGTCCCAGGTGTGGGGTTGTGTTGGAGCGACAGAGAAGAAAACAGTCAGAGAGTTTGAGATTATTCTTTAAGTCTTCCCAGAGGCAGTTTCCCAAGATTATAAAAGAAAGACAGTTAAAGTGTTGATGTTATCTGGACCAAAGCAACTGGCAGGCAGTGGGCACCTGTCACTGCAAACACCGCTTAGCAGAGAGGACTGACCACAGGGGTCAGGATGGAGGAGCCACAAACCAGTGAAATCTCGGCCCAGAGAGGGCAAAGGACTGACCCAGGATGGAATGCACCTGTGCCTCTGCCCTTTGCGGCCTCCTTCCTGCTACTTACATCTCCCCAGGAAGCGTTCACACCTGAGGCTGCATACTGGGCGGCGCTGGTTAGACCAGGTGGCCTCTATAAGCTATGCTTCCTTGCCAAGCCCTGGGTTTCCTTCCCCCTAAAGGCACAATATAGAGGTCCAGGGGATGGATACAGAGAAAGCAAATGCTGTGAAAGCAAGACAAATATGCATTGGTTGGTATTCTCCTCCCTCACTGGTCTCTCAGTGGCTCCTCCCACTACTGCTCTGAGCCAGTGCAGAATAAAGACCAGAGAGCAGGCTTCAATGGCACCAGAGGGTCAGGAAGGAACCTCCACTGCTTGAGTTGGAAGAGGGTGGACAGCGTTGTTTGATGCTCTTCCCAGGGAACCATGAACAAATGACCACACACCCCAGATAGGGAATCAATGATGAACCAAAGTTCAGATAGCATTAAAGTCAGACTTAGTGAACCATGAGTTAGTTCTACTGGTGTCACTGACAGGAGCAAAAATGACTCCAAGACAGCTGTGTCACCAAAGCTCATCCCAGCACAGGTGACAGCTCACAAAGTTGGGAACCTGGAGCACACTGCACGGCCTGCAGTCTGCTAAACAGGTCAAGAGTGTCCTTTCCTGGTGCCTCAGTTGGTCTGAGCCTCTTGGGAAGGGAAGGGCCTAGTGAAGCTGCTCAGTTTCAGGGACTTCCTGAAGCTGTTTTGAGTTGTTTCCTTCTTGAGCCCAAGGGACTTCTCTGCAGGATGGAGTAAAGAGTTTCCCTCTGAGATGGAAGGTTCTTACCTTAGAGGGAACTGCTGCACAGCAGGAAGAGTGGTGGGAGGGGAGGGGGAAAGAGGAGGGAGGGGAAAGAGGAAGAAGAGAAAGGGAAAGGCAGAGAGTAGTAGTAGGAGGATTAGGGGAGCCAGCCTTCCTCCCCCTCCCCAGTGCTGTTGTCTTCCCTATTCCCCAAGAAGGAGCTGTGCACTGTTGCTCCTCAGCGTGTGGGTGGGGAGTCTGCCCACTCTCCTTCCGGGGCCATAATTACCAGATTAATGGGCAGGAAACCACAGGTGGGTGGGGCCTCCCTTTCCTGCCCACCCGTGGCTCTGCTCTGAGTCTTCCCCAAACTTGCCAACATAAAGGCTGTTCTGATCCATGCTTTAGGGAGGGGCATCAGGGGAGCAACAGAAGGGCCACAGGCATCTGTGCCTCCGAGGGAGAGGCTCTATCCTTGCATGCTGTATTGGTCAGGGTTCTCTAGAGTAACAGAACTTGTAGAATGAATCTCTCTCTTGATTTACAGGCTGAGGACAGCTAGTCCGACAATGGCTGCCCATGTACAGAAAGTCCAAGAATCCAGCAGTTGTTCAGTTCATGAGGCTGGATGTCTCAGCTGGTGTTCATTATACACCGGAATCTTGATTCTAGTGAATCCTAATTCTAGCGAAGGAATGAACTTGCTAGTGAGGGCTGGAGGAAGCAGGAAAAGAGAGAGCAAGCGTCCTTCTTCCACATCCTTTGCAGAGGCTGCCAACAGAAGGTGTGGCCCAGGTTAGAGGTAGATTTTCCTATCCCGAAAGATCTGGATTAGAAGTGGATCTTCCCACTTCAAATGTCCCTTGCGGGTGTGCCCAGCCATTTTTGGGTTTTAGTTAATTCCAGATGAAGTCGAGTGCACAACCTGAGCAGCTAACACATGTGTGCCTACCTAACACATGCTAGGCTTTGATTTCTTGCGACATTTAAAATTCTGTTGACATTTTCTAACCCTGTAGCTTCCATTGTGGAAGGGTGGGTGTCCCTACTTCTGCCAGGAGCTCACAGTCTCAGCTATAAATACCACAATCCTTCGCCACCCTGTCCTCTTGACCCTTACTCAGGTGGGAAAACTGAGGCCGACTAAAGCACACTGGTGTGCTCAAGCCCACACGGAGGACCGGGCAGAGCTACAGCACAAATCCTGGGTACCCCATTCTCTCCAAGCACCCCTTCCTCATTATGAGCATGCTGGGCACCTTGAGCCAGCCAAGTGGGGACGTTTTAAAACTTATTATTATTATTACACTTAAAAATGTGTTATCACTATTCGTGTATGTGTGTGTGTGTGTGTGTGTGTGTACATGCACACACATGTGCCTCAGTTGGCAAGTGGAGGTCAGAGGACAGCTTTTGGAGTTGATTCTCTCTTCCACCATGCAGATCCCATGGTTCAAATTCATGTCATCCAGCTTTATCAAGTTCCTTTATCTGCAAGCCAGTGGAGGGAGGGATGAAAGGAGGGGAGAGGAAGAGAGTGGGAAGGGACACAGGCAGATTTTAGCTTAGGCTGGACACAAGCTCGCTGATTCTCTAAATGGCAGGTTAAATCCCATCACACCTTCCCTCCACTTATCCCAGCCCCCCTTCAGTCCTCCCCTAGTCACACTGGCCCCAGCTGGTACAGGCTTCTTTGCTGAGGCCCTGGCTACTCTCAGGCTCCTCGGCTCCTGGTTCTCTCTTGTGCAGTCGAGGATCAGAGCCTGCGCAGCACTGACCCCTGGTGGTGAAATGTGAAAACCCACCCGCCCAGATGATGCCGAAGACTCCTGCCCTGGCTGGGGTGTTGGGTGCTGGAGCCGAGGAGGTTGAGTCTACCGAAGGAAAGAGCTGTTGCCAAGGAGAGGGCGCTTTTGGGTGAGGTCGTGGTGAGCTCCTTCCTGCTCTCGAAGCACCCCTAGCAGAGTCTCCTCACCTGGGTGTTTTCTGGTCCACAGTGGACATGTGTGAAGTTGCATTCCCCTTTCTCATTGGCTTCCAGGATGCTCAGGATCAACGATCTGCGAGCTCACAGCAACTGTTCGGAGCAGAGTGACTGTTGTCTAGAATAATTACATCTCTGATGATGCAATCTTTTCCAAGTCCAAATCTTCTTATTTTGTTTCTTATTTTGTCTGTGTATCCCAGGCTAGACTTGAGCTAATTTTCCTGCCTCAGCCGCCAAAGTGCTGGGGTTACAGACATGTGCCACCAACCCTAGGCTCCCTACGTTATTTTATGTACTATATTATATGTAATATTTTACTACTGGTATGTATAACGTGAGTGTGGGTGTTGGCTGCACGTGTGTGCCTGTGCCTACGCAGGCTGGAGAGGTGGGGCACGACTCTAGTGTCATCCTCCTTTGGGACAGGGTGTCTCACTGGCCTAGAGCTCTCTAATTAGATGAGGCTGGGTGGCTTGTGAGCCTTGAGGACCAGTTTGTCTCTGTTTTCCTGGGGCTGGAATTATAGGAGCATGTCACAGTGCCAGCCCCTTTAATGTGGGTGCTAGGAAATGAAACACAGCCCTGTGGCTGCGAGCAAACACTTTACCAACTGAGCCATCTCCCCAGTTCTTATTTGTATTCAGTTGTCTGGTTATACTAACTGACCCTGTGCGTGTGTGTGTGTGTGTGTGTGTGTGTGTGTGTGTGTGATGTGTGATGCTGGGATCAAATCCAGAGATCTGTGTGTGTTATATTAGAACGCTCCCACGGTCCATGCCCAGGCCTGATAGCATCCTTAAGGCCATCTTAACTCTCCTCTTTGTGGGGTAAGGGGGGGCAAAGTCCAACACTGTTTCAGAAAGAGCATGCCCACACCCTGCACGCCCACACCTGCACACCTGCACCCTGCACAACTGACTTTCCTTTCTGGAGTCTGGACCCATGAGCATCTCAATCACTCTTCTGCCTACCCAGTCCCCCCTCCTGGGCTCTCTGCAAATGCCTCAGACAAGTCACAGAAAAGTCACTAGAAGCCCCTTTGTGTGTCCAGCCCTACTCTGCTTCACAGGTGCACCAGAAACCAGACTAGAAAGGCTCACTCTAGCTCATCCCTATCCAACTGGGCCATTCTGGCTACAGAGCCCCGCCTCCCTCCTCCAACCATACAGGCAGGGTGTGTCCCCAGAGAGCCAGAGGCATCTCATAAATACAGAATGCACTGGTGTGCAGAGTGGCTGTGATGGATAGCAGGAGAGTGGATGCGGCTGGGCTGAGAGGATCTCCCTGGACTGCTGGGCAGTGGTGGGAGTGGAGGCTGGGCTGAGAGGATCTCCCTGGACTGCTGGGCAGTGGAGGCTGGGCTGAGAGGATCTCCCTGGACTGCTGGGCAGTGGTGGGAGTGGAGGCTGGGCTGAGAGGATCTCCCTGGGACTGCTGGGCAGTGGTGGGAGTGGAAGCTGGGCTGAGAGGATCTCCCTGGGACTGCTGGGCAGTGGTGGGAGTGGAGGCTGGGCTGAGAGGATCTCCCTGGACTGCTGGGCAGTGGAGGCTGGGCTGAGGGGGTCTCCCTGGACTGCTGGGCAGTGGTGGGAGTGGAAGCTGGGCTGAGAGGATCTCCCTGGGACTGCTGGGCAGTGGAGGCTGGGCTGAGAGGCTCTCCCTGGGACTGCTGGGAGTGGAGGCTGGGCTGAGAGGATCTCCCTGGACTGCTGGGCAGTGGTGGGAGTGGAAGCTGGGCTGAGAGGATCTCCCTGGGACTGCTGGGCAGTGGAGGCTGGGCTGAGAGGATCTCCCTGGACTAGTGGGCAGTGGTGGGAGTGGAGGCTGGGCTGAGAGGATCTCCCTGGACTGCTGGGCAGTGGTGGGAGTGGAGGCTGGGCTGAGAGGATCTCCCTGGACTGCTGGGCAGTGGTGGGAGTGGAAGCTGGGCTGAGAGGATCTCCCTGGAGGGCTGGGCAGTGGAGGCTGGGCTGAGAGGATCTCCCTGGGACTGCTGGGCAGTGGTGGGAGTGGAGGCTGGGCTGAGAGGATCTCCCTGGACTGCTGGGCAGTGGAGGCTGGGCTGAGAGGATCTCCCTGGGACTGCTGGGCAGTGGTGGGAGTGGAAGTTGGGCTGAGAGGATCTCCCTGGACTGCTGGGCAGTGGAGGCTGGGCTGAGAGGATCTCCCTGGGACTGCTGGGCAGTGGAGGGAGTGGAAGCTGGGCTGAGAGGATCTCCCTGGGACTGCTGGGCAGTGGAGGCTGGGCTGAGAGGCTCTCCCTGGGACTGCTGGGAGTGGAGGCTGGGCTGAGAGGATCTCCCTGGACTGCTGGGCAATGGTGGGAGTGGAAGCTGGGCTGAGAGGATCTCCCTGGGACTGCTGGGCAGTGGAGGCTGGGCTGAGAGGATCTCCCTGGGACTGCTGGGAGTGGAGGCTGGGCTGGGCTTAGATTAAGAATGCCAGGACTATACCTGGCTCAGACCGGCTTGTTCAGCCCCAGATTCCTTGTGTGTAAAATAGGCACAACCTCAGCTGGCTGTGTCTGTAGCAACTGTAGTGTCAATCTCGGGATGAACTCACCAGACTCTGAGTGTGCAGGTCCCTCCCATGGCCATCCAACCTTAGGGTCTCTCCAGGAACCCATGGTGTTTGCACTGTGAGCACAGTGACCCTGCCTGTGTGCAAATGGAGGACAGGCATGTACGATCCATGTGAGAAGAGGAGGAAGACACTGTTACCAACCAGGTAACATCTCAGGTGTATCCCGAGAGAGTCTGCGACTTCATCGAGGGCTGGGTAGCCTTCTACAGGAGAGGGTTGCCTTTGGGAGACAGGCAGAGCCGGGGCTGCTTGGAGATATGGACTTCTCTGTCTCGGGCCACAAGGAAACAGGGCCAGGCCCACACTCTGCTCTTACAGACTGGCTTACATGTCTGTATTATGTGTCCTAAAGGCCTTCCAGATCACAGCCTGTTCAGTGTCCTCTCTACGTGACGACATGGAGGTCCCCACCCTGGCAGACTCGGTCAAGCTGTGACGTGAGAGGGGGACAGGACATATGTCTTCCCTGAGGATTTCCACAGGCTAGCATGTGTGTGCCAATGCGGTTGGCATATGTGTGCACCTGTGTATACACATGTGTGTGCATATTCGTGTATGTGTGCATGTGCGGGGATGTATCTAGATGTGTGTACATATGTGTGAATGTGTGTAGGCATGTAAACGCATATATATGCGTATATAATCTCATGTTCACATCAGTCCCAAAGAAGAGGCTGATCTTCCAGTCATGAACCTAAGAAAACTGACTTAATCTGGAAATGAACAGGACCCCCAGGGAGCAAGAGACTGGGCTGGATATGCCCAGCTGGCAATGCTAGAGCTAGGTATGGGATCACGGAGCCAGCAGGCAGCCAAGGCCAGGGCAGGTTTTTGTGAGGCTCATTGTGAGGCCGGAGGGGCTGTGGCGGAGGAGCGATGAGGTCAGCCTGCATTTTCAGAGACTCCCAGAATTGGCAAAGGGGACAGGCTGGAGGCACCAGGCAGGGGTATCAGGAGCAGGCAACACGTTTAGTGTTTCAGCGTGGGGTGGGGGTGGGGATGACGCAGTGAGATTTTGGAGAGGATCCAGTGGGGTATGGGTGCTGTGAGTGTGGTATCTTTGAGGTCTTCCACAGGGCTCACCTCCCCCAGCCCCAGTTCCTTCTGCCCCCGCACTGGCCCCTCAGCATCTGTCGCGTCGGGAAAAGCTGAAAGACTTTGTCCCTGCTTCGGGGAGGCAGAGGAGCAGCTGGAGGCCTGGCCGGTGCTTTTCTCTCCGCAGTAGCTTGGCGATTGGCTGGGCGGCACCTGCTGCGCGGCTGGGAGCCCAGGAGCAGGTGCGGGAGGGCGTCTGGGCGTCTGCTGGACTCTGCAGATGGGTAATGAGGCGGGATGAAGGAGGCGAGCCTGCCCTGCCCTTCTCTGGTTCAGACACAAAGGGCCAGATAAAGAAGCTGAATGAGCCAGGGTGAAGAGGGGGGCAGGGTGGGGACAAGGGACAAGGTGACAGAGGGACAGGGGCCGGCATGCAGCCTAGGTGCGCAAGAGTGAGGGGGCAGGGAAGACTCGACAAGGAATCAAGTCTGGGGTCCGGAGGCCCCAGAGATGTCTTTGGGAGCAGTGTCCTGGCCGCTGAGCCTTGCTGTTGGCTTGCTTACTAAATGAAGTGATGGGCTGAGTCCTAGCTGCCCCAGACTTTATTCCATGAAGCAGGTGTAGTTCAAGCCCTGCTGATACAAAGAGGCCTGATGAGTGACCATGAACATGGTGCAGGGAAGACATGGACACACACAATGATAAGGCTCGGCACTTTGTGCTGCCATGCAGGAGTGCATTTATTCCTAAGGCCCTTTACAGTAACGGCCTGGGAATGGGAAGGTAGTGGGGTCTACGAGCGGGGGTGGGAGAGACCTAAGCCATGGGATAATCACAGGGAGAAAATTCAGTTATGCTTCAAAATGAGAAAGAGAAAGAGAGGAGAGAGAGAGAGAGACAGAGACAGAGAGAGAGAGAGAGAGAGAGAGAGAGAGAGAGAGAGAGAGAGAGAGAGAGAAAACAAACGAGGCCTCTGAGGTCTCCTCTCTCCATGTGTGACAGCTGCCCACTACCATGGTATCCACATGATTTGTCGAGCCAGGTCACTGAGGCAGAGCCAATGCAGGCAGCTTGGATTTGGATGTTTCATCAGCAGAACTGCGGCCCACAACAGGGGTTCTGACTTCTCCCACTCATGACCCTTTCACCTGAAAAATGCGGACCTGATCCTGAGTGGAAAGATAGTGGAACAGTTGTATAAAAGAAGCAGTCACCAAAGACACCCCACAGACAGAGGATCCTGGTGGTGACAGAGCTTGCTGTGCACAGGGGAGGGCCTGAAGTTTGGGTTCCTGAAACCCACGAAGGGCTGGGTGGTGGACATGGCACCTGGCCGAATTCCAGCCACAGAAAGAATGATCCAGGCAAGCTGGCTAGCCATATTGGTGAACTCTGGGTTTGATTGAGAGTCCCTGACTCAGTGAATAAGTAGGAAGAGCAATGTAGGATGATTTCTATTACCAACCTAGGGGCCTCTGCATACATATGAACACACAGCCACACACGTGTGGTCCCCCAATAGACATGCACTTGCACAGTAACATGGATGCAAAACATCAATATACATATTACATCACAGCACACACATAAAAATGAAAAAAATATTTTTACGGTTTTTATTTACTTTAGATTAGGTATAAGTTTGTGGGGGTGGGGATATGTCCATATGAGTGCAGGTGCCAGAGGAGGCCAGAAGGGAGCACAGGATCCCCAGGAGCTGAAGTTAGGAATGGGCGTGAGCTGCCTGATGTGGGTGCTGGGAAGGGCACTCAGATTCTCTTAGGGGCAGTACTTGTTCTTAGCCACTGAGCCTTCTCTCCTGTCCACACATGTTTTACTTGAAAACACTTCTTTAGGCCAGGTGGTAGTGGTGCACACCTTTAAATCCAGCACTCAGGAGGCAGAGACAGGCAGATCTCTGTGAGTTCAAGACCAGCCTGGTCTACAGAACGAGTCCCAGGACAGTCTCTAAAGCTACAGAGAAACCCTGTCTTGAGAAATCCAAAAATAAATAAATAAATTAAATAAAGCACTTTTATATGAGCTCAGCTTTTACTGGAGGCAGAAGGTCACACACGAGAGGATTTTACCAGATGTCTGATCCCGCAGAACCCAGGGCATTTTCAGCTTTTCAGAGTTGATTAGTAGTTTGATTTTATAACTGTCAAATCTGAGAATGCTATTTCACATATGTTACACATGGTAGAAACATTAAGGCTAGTTCAAAAAGTTCTGGAAATTCTGTCCAAGCCAAAATTCATTTTTTTTAAAAAATGAAACCCAAGTCAGTCACTCAAATAGCAATTTTAAATTCAAACATTCTAGCAATCTAATCCAAAGGTGAACCAGTTCATACTGAGAGCAATGGCAGGAAACCAATAAATGCTCTTTTCCACAATTCAGCCACTGTGTTTGAAAGGAGCAAACAACTTTGCATGCAGTCTGAGCCATGATTCCTAACGTTGGCCAGTCCTAGGCCTCAGCCTGGGCACGCAAGGGTCTGAGTAGCATGTGTGTGTGCGTTGTGTGTTCAGAGCCAAGGCTGTAGGGAAGCCATGAGATACAACATGGGGGCACTGCCAGAAGCATCTTGGAGTCTTACATGCTTGATTTTGGATACCTTTAAAAAAAAAAAAAAAAAAACCTTTGCATTCCAGAAGCTTCTTACTGATGCCAGTTTCTCTTGTAACCTCATGTTCAGTTACATGACCCAATACAAGGCTGTGACCCTCAGTTTAAGCAGCTAAAATCAGGGCTGGGAAATGCCTCTGTGGGTAAGAGTGCTCGCTGCACAAGTGTGAGAATCTCTTCCCTCTCTGTGAGACCTGTGTGTCCCAACGTGGTGGCATGTGACTTCACGTGGAGCTGTGAACCAAGATCTACCCACCCCAGAGGGAACATGGACTAGCGGCTGCTGTGGTGACCCTGAGCTGGTGTTCCTTCTGAAGGGAGTCAGAAGTGGCTGCACACGGGAAGGACTGCAGCACAACAATGCATTCATGCTTCGCTAAGTGTGGCTCATTGCTTCCCAGGGGACAATGGACTGAACATGGGTGCAGATGCTCTCAGAGCGCCACGTTCCCCTCATGGCTTGGCTCCCCCAGGTAAGCCGCTGGCTTTCTCAGAGTCTACTCTGAAAGACTTTATGTGTTTGAGTTGAAAGATACCAACAATTTCTCAGAGGGTTGGAGGAAGGCGCTAGGGTAAAGCACTCAGAACAGTGCCCTACAAGGATGCGGAAATAAACTTGACTCGCTGCTTCTGAAGGGGATGGTGGGACCTGGAACTAGCTGCAGGGACTGGATGGGCCCAGTTCTCTAGACATCTCTTTAGGGCTGGAAAGAAGAACGTGCTCTTCTGTTTCTTCTTTCCTAGACACATTGTCACAGAAGTCCCCCTGGAATTGTGGGTTGCTTCCTTGAAGCCTTAACACCCCACGTGAAGGGGTGGGGCACCGGGTCCAGATTAGGTGCCTGTTTTATTCTCAAGTGCATCTTTTGAAGTCTGGTAGTGCCTACTCCTGTTGCCCTGACCAGCCAGCACCCAACAAGAGTTGCTGGGATCACTTCGTAGAAAGTTAGCCAGGGGATGTGGCTCAGTGTTTTGGCTACTTAGGCAATGAGATGAGGGTCAGAGTTATACAAGTGGGGATGAGGGACGGAGTCCATCTCTCACTGCTAGGCTGTCTGGGAATCCCAAAGAACATACTGTGTAGAGGGAAGAGAGTAGAGAATGGTACACTCCATTTTGTTCTCAGCAGATGGGCCTAAGCGCAGCATCCACAGGACTAGATGAAGAATGATGGAGAACCAGGGACAGAGGATATCTGGCAAGCCCAGGCTGGCTTGGGGGTCTGCTACACATGGGGTCTACCCCCTCCCTGCTGCTCTCAATTTACATCTCACCTGGAGTCTATTAGTGCTAAGCACAACCTCCTTCACACGGAGGAGCCCACAGCATCCCCCTAACGTATCCACCCTGCCCAATGCTTGCCTTGGCAAGATATCTCCAGACACTGGCAAGTAGGAACACAGACACACCACTGATTCCTGAAAAGATCAAGATGAGGACGAGAAGTAGGGCAGTGGCAGGCAAGTGCCTCGAATCTTTTCCTAAATGGATAATGAAACTGGACCGGTAGAGGATTCAAGAACACGGTGTAAGAAAGACAGTTGACAGTTTATCTTCAAGGTCAGCTTGTCTGGATTTGGGGTCGCCTGGGAGACACACCTCTGGGTGTGCCTGTAAGGTTGCAGCCAGAGAGGTTTGACTGAGGAGGGAAGACCCACCTGGATGTGGGCGGCTCCATCCCATGGGCTAGATTCTGGGACTGAGTTGAGCAGTGGTCTTCACCACTCTTGGCTTCCTGGCTGCAGATGAAGTGTGAGCAGATGCCTTACACGGCTGCAGCCATGCCTTCTCCACCATGCTGGGCTGCACCCTCAAACCAGGAGCCAAGGTGAACCCTCTCTTCCTTAGGCTAGTTTTGTCAGGTCTTTGACTATGGAAACAAGGCCAACAGGGATTACTTGGGAGTCTCAGAGAAGAAAGAGGCCATCTATGTGCACCCTCCCTGTTCGCTCCCAACCTTTGGGCTTACATCACAGGGAGGTCGGAAGGGGAAGCCAAGGTCCGGAGCTCTGCTCTAGGAATCATGACCCAAGCACGTTTGATTTGCAAATTGGCCCATGTGAGGGCTTCGTCCGGGGCAGGGGAGTATCCTAGGCTATGCTGGTGCCACCAGTTATCCCGTGTTGCCTTCCAGCTCCGCACATTTGTGGGTCTGCTGAAGGGCAGGCTGGGGGTTCTCAGCGAGAGATGTGCACAGAGGACCAGGAAGCACGAGTTCAAATCTCTCGTGGGGCCCTCAGAGAGGCTGTGTGCAGCCACCATCACCTCTCACAGCCTCTAGAGGTGAGCAGTGAAGATGAACAGATACCACAGTATGAAGATGAAGTGTGAGGGCTGGACCAGGCACACCGTTGGGCAGGTCACTTGCTGCTGTGCCTGGCCTGACTCCAGCTGAGTTCCATTCCCTGAACCTGCATGGTCATAAAAATTAAAAAATTAATTAAAAAAGAAAAAAAAGGTGAGCTAGCTTAATTAGGAGAATGGCTTGGTGCCCCCAGTGCAGAATTGTGCACTGGGTGCACTTTACATATTTAGCACCTCTCCCCTCCCCCAAGGCTGGAAAGGGATAGAGACCCAATCTGGGGAGACACCCAGGCACATCTGGTCACATCTGGTCAAGGACAAGGTCAGAGCTTAAATTTAAGCTGAGGATCAGTGCCCGTTAAAGAAGCAGGGATGATCTAGCACAACAGTTTCTCAGCTGGAAGGGGCATTAAAGTCGCCTGGTGGTTCCGTTTCATAAGTTTTGGTTCGGTGGCACTGTAGTGGGACCTAGGAGGTGACAGTTACATCATGGTCTGGAAGGGTGTCTGAATGGTTGGCTAGGAGCATCACAGAACCGCAGCTTTTGGCGACTCTTTAGCACCCCTGTGGAGATCATAATGGTGCCAAAGAGTGCAGGCAAAGCAGATGCCAAAACTGTAGATGGTTGCCACAGACTTGGGTTCGAATCTTTTCGTTCCCCCTGACCATGGGTTTACCTAGTAGAGTTCCCCAGGAGCCACGCCCGGGTCCTGTGGGCTAAGGTAGGTACCCGGTCCTCTTTTGGGATCCAAGCCTGGGCTTCTCTTGCTTTAGCACCAAGTCCGTGGCCGCGCCTCTCCACCGGCCAACGTTGCTATGGCAGCGCGCTGCAGGCAGGGATGCTGAGGCTGAGGCTCGCACTAGCCCCTTTGTGAAGCGCGGGGGAGATGTTCACCCCACGTCAAGCTGCCCTGACCCTCGGACTGCAAGCTGGGTGCTTGTCAGGGGCGCCCCTACCCCCAACCCGGAGGCCGGGTGCGGCACCTCCGCCCGCCAGCCACTCCTGCATTAAAATTTCATGGGCGCTGCAGTAAATGAGAAGACGAAGCCGGCTGCACTGGGGGGCCGTAGGGAGGGAGGCTGCGGACCAGTGCGGGGAGGAGTTTACGAGGGGAGGCGCTTGCAGGGGCTCCCCCAGTTCTGTTGAAAGCAGGGCACAAAGAACCATCTGCACTTCAGCCGCAGGAGCGAAGAGCCGAGGTAAGCCGGAGTCGCCATTCCCACACCCAGCCCTGCACACCTGATTCCTGGGAGGGCGATGAGGGTCTCACAGTCTCAGGGCAGTGGTGGCCGGCACTGGGTGGGTGACAGGACCCCCAACCCGCAATGGCCAGATGTGATGCTCCAATGGATGGGTCATGGGAATTGGGACACGGAGGGTGCTCGGGGGTCTCGCAGTCATGGTCTGAGGGGAAACAAAGACCCTTCCCTTCCCCCACAGCTAGATGTATATGGGCGTGGAGACCCCAATACACACCAACCCACAAGGTTAGCAGGTAACTGCCTAGGCCGGGGACTGTGCCCAGGAGGTCTCAGCAAGGAGGGTGGGTTAGCTGGTGATGTCCCCGACTCCCCTTCCCTCACGCCAGGCCCTTACCCTTCCTCCACTTCTGGGACTCATTCCAGACTTGGGGCGTCCAGTGCATCTCCGCACCCTCATTGCGACATCGCTCTGGATGATGATCAGACCTCCTCCCTCAGGGAGCCACCGCTTTGGCAAAACAACCCCGCAAAGTGGTAAGAACCCATTTTAGAGATGAGGAAAAGGAAGTTCAGAGAGGGGTATCAGCCTGTCCAGGGTCACACAGCCAATGATTTCTGAATCCAAACACGATGAACTCTGAAGCCCAAGTGGCAAAAAACGATATGGGTCCCCCCTAGTAACTTGGTTCCCTACCCTCCTAGGTTCTGAGACATTCTCGGCAGAGGCTGGGGATTCGAGAGGGAAAGGTGCAGACCTCTCTCATCCTGGACACAAGCAAGATTATTTCCTGGACAGAGGGGTTCCGGGGACCCCGGCCTCCTCACTCCAGTCCCAGTCTCCCAGCACAGGCCTCCAGGCGCCCGGGATTGCTGGCGCGCACACCCCACTGCGGAGCGAAGTCGCGCCAGGAAAACGCCCCCACCTGCTGGAAGGAGGGGCGCGGGGAGCGAGAGCGAGCGCAGAGCGAGAACTTGCTGGAAGCAGGTTTGTTTTTCTCGACGCCGAGCGGAGTGCAGCATTGCTGCCTTCCCAGAGCGCTCTTCCCAGGAGAGCCTCGGGCAGGGATGAGTAACCTCACTCCCAGGGCTCTCTGCAAGTGAGCTGGTGTCCCGCCACGTGGCCCCGCGCTTCAGCACATCTGGGGCGCGGCTGTGCATCTGGAGGTGCTCAGAATGTCTTCTGCTCTTAGAGGGGGTCCACTGTCCCTCCTACCCCAACCCCGTCACCAGCCGAGCAGCAGTCGCGGCAAGCAGGTTCATGGGGCCACTCCATTGGATCCCTGTTTTGGGAGGAGACTGAACTCACCCCACCCAGAATCTGGTTGATTTCCTATAGAAAGAATGCTATGTGAGCAACTTTATCTCCTGCCTGCCCCACATTGTGTCCTTTTAATATCCCTTGCAGCTGAGGTTGAGAAGGGCTCCGAAGTCCTCCCTATGCTGACCATGCAGAAAATTTAGCCCATCTCTCTGCCCAGTAAAAGCGCTTGCGGGGTGGGGGTGGGGGTGGGGGCGCGCATCTGATATCTTCAGGGCCCCAAAGAAGTACCCGAATCTTTCCCAGCAGGGTGAAGACAATCTCTCTTACCTTGCGTAAAAAAAATGAGTGTTGTCCAGGCATGGTCCTTGCAGTCTCAGCGCTTGGTGGCCTGAGGCAGGAGGATGCCAAGTTGGAGAATACCCTAGGCTACAAAAGAGTTTGAGCCAGTCAAGGTTAGTGAGAGAGAAGGAGAAGAGGGAGGAGGAGGGAGTAGGGGAGGGGGAGGGGAAAGAAGAGGAGGAGAGGGAAAGGGAGGGGGAGGGAGAGAGAGGGAGGGAGGGAGAGGAAGAGAGGGAAGGGGAGGGAGGGGGAAAGTCAGGCTACCAGTTCACCCCTGCCATCTTCACACTTGGGAGGCTGAGGCAGAAGAATCACCCAAAATTACAAATTAAAATAATAATAATAATAAAAATAATAAATTAAGGCAGGTTGGCCTTGAATTTATGATCCTTACCCAAGTATGGTGGTGCAGGAGCACGCCTTCAATCCCAGCACCTGGGAGGCAGAGGCAGGTGGTCCTCTGTGAGTTCCAAGCCAGCCTGGTCTACAGAGTGGGACCCCGTAGTGTGGGGTCATATTCTTGGGCGTGGGGGCTGTTGGCTGTGAACCAGTGTGAGGGGCCAATACTTGGAGCAGACACTGTTCCACACCTGCCTGCCAGGCCAGCTCACTCGTGTGGCATCTGCCCTTCTAGGTGACCTTCTGCCTTCTGCTGTTGGAACAGTATGCTTGGGGCATTGTGCCTTTTGTGTGGGTTCAATGGGCCAGTGAACAGCTTGAGGCTCCGCTCTCTGTCCCAGGCCCCCTCCCCGAGGCCGCTTTTGAGGCCTGGCTCATTTATCACTCTGTGAAATAATAGTCAAGATGTTCAGAGGCACTGGAAGGCTGAGGGTAACATCTGTCTCTCATCCTTTTCCGCACTGATGAGCTCAGATGAGGCAGGTGTTCTCCCCCTCCCTTGGTGCCAGGTGGTCCCTCTGGAGGAAGGAAAGGCAATGGCAGCCTTGACCATTGTTTCCCTGAGGGCACAGAGTAGGAAACAAAAAGGAACCCTAACTACTCTGTGGACGCCTGAAGATAAGCTACTTAGCTCTGGGAGGTGGCATGTGTCTGTGATCTCACTTGGGGGGGTGGAGGCAGGAGGATGAGGAGTTTACAGTTATTTTTGGATACAGAGCAAGTACCAGGCAAGCCTGGACTACATGAGATTCCCCTCAACCGCATAATAATAATCTTGCACTTAGACATTGAGTGTAAATCAGAGAGGTAAAGTGACCCGTTAAATGCCACACAGCAATTTAATTTGGAGTCAAGTTTCAAACCTGGATCTGGTATGTGTTTGTGACAGATGTGGTGCCACCTGTCCCTTAAAAGGGGACTTAATGACTTACCTGGGAGCACGCAGGCAGCTGCTGTAAACTGACCCCCGTAGACATGAAACTTGTAAATTTCTACAATGTCTGTGGGTCTCTCATTCATCCTCTGTATCCAGAGCCCAAGAGGCTCTACCGCCTGAGGTGAGAGCCAAGCCCTTCAGTCTCCTCAGCTGTAGTATGGGGATTACAATCCAGGGCCTGCTGGTTTGTTCTTAGCTCAGCTCCCTTCTCCTGCCTCCCCCACCACCCCTCCTCTGGCTTCAGGCACTTCCTTTCGTGTCCCACCGTTGCTCAGGTCACTTCCTACAGATCTCTGGAAGCCTCCCCAGCTTTACATTCCCAGGGGCTTCTGGAGCTCAGGACACGGGAGACTCCAAAGCAGTTTGGGCCAGCGGGCTCTTGTCTGCTTCCTCAGTGTGAGCAATGGAAAGGGCAGGAGAAAGAGAAGGAAGCACCCGGGGACCTCCGCTGAAGCCCTCCGCCATCTCCCTGACAGCTCTTCACTGATACAGGAGTCATGTGCCTTTCTTGGGGTGGCATGGGTGTGCTGGGAGCTTTGGTGTGAACTGCATGTCCTTCTAACCTCTCTTTGAGGGTTGTGGTGATGCCAGTGTGTCCAGTGGTGTGTACCCACTCTTCATTCCTCTCTCTCTCTCTCTCTCTCTCTCTCTCTCTCTCTCTCTCTCTCTCTCTCTGTGTGTGTGTCTCTCTGTTTCTCTGTCTCTGTCTCTGTCTCTGTCTCTGTCTCTCTCTCTCTCTCTGTGTCTCTCTCTCTCCCTCTCCTCCTCCCCCCTCTGTGATAGGTGTGAGGCCTGTCTGTTCACATGCACATGGCTGCCATGTCTCAGCAGTACCTGGGAAAGAAGCAAGTCTTCATCTCCTGCATGGATGCAGGTGGCAGAGGCCAACAGCTTCTGAGTAGGAAGGTAGGAGAGACCTATGTCTTCTGGGTGCTAGTCCTTTGTCGAGTCTTCTGTAGGTGCTCCTGGTCTTGACTTGGTGTGTGGGAGCAGAGCCATGAACCACAGTCTACACAACCTTTGACCGTGAACATCTCAGCTCTGGTCCTTTGGTTATGCATAAATATCTTTTGTAGAAAATAGTGCCATAGAGGTGTAGTTAGCTTGTTTTTTAATTAGTGTACAAAATAATGGGTTTGGGGCAGGCAGAGAGCTTACCTACCACTCACAAAGCCCTGGGTTTGACCCCAGCACAGCACAAACCGGATGCAGTAACATCAGCCTAGAATCCCAGCACTTGGGAGGTGGACATCAGAGGATCAGAAGTTCAGAGTTAACTCTGGCTACATAGTATATTTGAAGCCAACCTGGGCTATTTGAGAGTTTAAGAAATGAATAACAGGAGCTGGAAAGATGGCTCAGTGGTTAAGAGCACTGGCCAGTCTTGCAGAGGACCCAGGTTTGATTTGCAGCACCATACGGTGGCTCACAGTTGTGTGTAGCTCTAGTTTCAGGGGATCTGACCCCCCTTCCAACCTTCTCAGATACTGTACATGGTGCGCAGACATGCATGCAGGCAAAATACTCATATGCAAAAGTTTTAGGAAGCTAAAAAGAAAAAGAAAACAAAAAAGAAACTTCTGTGTGTCCCTTGCCTGCATGTCCCTCCCAGGCTCAGCCTTCAGAAGGCCAGTGGCTGTGACCTCCCTGTGTATCAGTCCTGTGTCGCTCAGCCCTTGCTTGTACAGCTTTATCACGATGCAGCACCTTCTGATTTAAGGGTACAACCCAGAGATTTTGACTACAGTTACCAAGTCCTGCAGCTGTGCTTAATGACATTGACATATGTCCATTGCCCTAGTGAGATCCCCCAAGCCTGTGAATCCATTCCTCTTCACACCTAGCTGTGTGAGCGATAAACTACTTTCTGTCACCCCATTTCTCTTCTATGGGCGTTTTGTATAAATTTGGCCAGATCCACTACTCATATTCTTAGGTTTTATTTTTAATTTTTTTTTGAGAGAGAGAGAGAGAGAGAGAGAGAGAGAGAGAGAGAGAGAGAGAGAGAGAGCATGTCTCATTATTCAGCCCAGGCTGGCCCTGAACTCATGACCCTCTTGTCTCAGCCTCCCAAATGCTGGGATTCCAGGAGGGTACTGCTACCACATGCAGCTTGGACCTGCCTTTTCTTAGAAGAGCCTGTATGGTTTGTCCAAGGTGTGTCAATAACCCAGCTCCTTTAACTGCCCAGTTGATGCCACTGTGTGTCAGGATTGTTCGTTAGGGATTTTAATTTGCCCCATGCTTCCTAACTGGAGTATGTCCCCTCTAAGGTTGTATGATGCCTGAGAATACAAACAGCCTATGTTTCTGCATTTATTCTCTAGGCTGAGGGGCCATAGTCACTGATGGGTAAAGATCCTGCCAAGTTTCCACAATAACAACTCAGAGTCACACACTGCACATGTGGGATTGGAGAGCTACAGCCTCATCCTGGCTTTTCTGGCTCCCAAACCCATGGCTTCCTTTGTATGCTATGAGACCCAGTCAGGCTGACCCAAGAGCTAGGGTTCCCTGGAAACTTCCACTGTCCCTGCAATGGCCAGGATCCTTGGTCTGCACGCTGTGACAGGATCACTGTGGTTTATTTGTAGACTTTCTGCTGGTTCCCCCGTCGCAGAGGAGAGCAGGGGATTGGGAAGGGTCGTGGGTACCCTGCGAAGCAGCCTTACAGATAAGTATCCCTTCACTAGTCCCCGGGGCACCAGCCTGCTCTCTGCTGGTGCGTGTGCAAAGGAGGGTTGGCCCTGGAACCCCAAGAGGGAGGGTGGATGTCTGGTGGATGGCTCTGGCTCTTGGGGATGGCGTTTGTAATCTTGGGTAGGCTTCTTGTCTTCCACATACACAGAGGCCTCTGCAGAAGGACACATTGCTTCTCTCTGCTCCAGGCTCCTGTGACAACAGGCTAAGAGTGTGCTACAAGATGCCTCCCTTTCCTTGGATCAGGCTCTGGAAGACAGATGTAGTACAATTCTCAGGAAAGAGCAAATCTGAGCCCTGGGTTGAGAGTCAGGGCGTCTCTTCCATCCTGGTGACTTACAATGGCCTGGATGAGCCCTGTACTTCCCTCTGACTCCAGACATGTTCTCTGTTGTGGTCCAGGAAGGGTGGGGACTGAGGTAGATAGAAGGGCTGCTTTCATTCCCAGCCATTGCCTTGAATGGCTATTATAGTGCCTTGTATGGCAGGGCAGGATGTGTCCCAGGGTCCAGAGAGAGGGATAGGCTTTCAGCAATGGCAGCAGTACTGAGGTAAGAGCTCCAGGCCCCTATTCTGTCAGAATTCCCCCTCTGCTGGCCCTAAGTTGCCCAGCTTGCTCTGAGTTTTCCTGGATCACAAAGGAAACCACAGTGTCCATGTTTGTGAAGCATGCACTGGGTGGCAGGAAAGGAGGAGGCAGGTGGCTCTTGAACCAAAGCAGGGCTTGGGCGTGGTCCTCACCTGGGCCAGGATTGGCTCTTCTGTCTTCCAGAGTCATGCTGTGATGTCCCGAGGAGCTAGGAGCTAGGCCTGTGATGATGTCGAGGATGTCAGGTACGAGTAAGAAGTGTGTTTCCTTTCAGGAGGGTGGGAGGTCCTCTCTCACATCCCATGACCAGAGCCCTTCTGCCTCTGAGGAGGACTGGGAGTCAGAAGTGGAAGGTTCATTGTACTTGGCCTCAGTAGGGGAGGATGGAATTGATCTGAACCCCATAGTGGAGGCTCTGGGGAGTCATCATCTCACATAGATATGAACCTGACCTTCTTTAAGGCCGTGCTGGGTGTCGAGAGGTGAATGACAGAGACATGGTCCTACTCTCTGAGATCTTCAGTAAGAAAACATCACCACACAGCTCAGCAAGCGGGTGAGCTCTCTGTCCTGCAGAGTGTATGTGTCCATTTGGGGTGGGGATATGTGCATAGGGTCTCATCTCAGACCATGGGGATTCTGGAGGTCTCTCTTCTCCTGTGCTCGGCCACTTCTTGGTTCCTGGCCTTTGAGAGTCACTCTGGGCCACCTGCCGTTGGCTTTCTGGGGATCCTTTGGGAGAAATCTGCCTTCCTCTCCTAGTTTATTGTAAAAGATTTGTGTCCCAAGCTCTCCCTTTCGTCCCGTGTGTGTTGGGAGCACAGGTTGCAGACTGGGCTACCTGGGGGTACCTCACCTTCTTTCATTGTGCCTCCCCCAGATGTCTCCAGACCCTGGTCTGCGTTGGAGCCCTGGATTTTGACCTCATGGAATGGGGAGCAACCTGTCTCCCTGAAGACGCTGTCCTTTTCAATGCCAGAGATGGAGCCCCCTGGAGAAGAGCCATTTCTGGAAGATACATTACTTAGCATCCACCCTGCCTTTGATGAACAGATCCAGGGTGGGAGAGTGGGGCACTGGAGGCCCTTTCTGATCCCATGTGGACTGGAATCTTCCTCCAGTGTCTGGAGGTGGGGTGGAGCTAAGCCCCCTCCTAAGGACCTGTGGGTAGGGCAGGGACTCATAGGCATGGAGGAGGAGCTGCTGGGGAGGAGCCCGATGTCTGTCTTTTGTCTGTTTTCCTTTTCATCTGCTTGCTGCTTGAATGGTGGTTCTGTTTGGGTGCTTCCTGGGTGAGGCTTAGCTACCTGCTGGTTGTGGTGAGAGGACCGCCAGTCCTGGCCTGGGAGGAGTCTGGCTAGTCTCCGTGCAGTCAGCAGGGAACCCTGGAAAGAAAAAGGAGGCGTCCTAAGATAAGGAGACCCAGTAGGGAGGCTTACTGGTAGCTGCATATCTCCAGCTTCCTCAGTCACTAGAGAGTGGACTATACCCTGCAGGGACTATGGAGCCTTTGCCCAGGACACAGGGCTGCCCAGCCATTATCTCTATCTGTGCTGAGTAGCTGCTGAGGGACTGAGGCTGGCAGACACCTGCACCCCTTCTCAGGGTGAGGTGACCTGGTGTAACCCCTGTGTCCGTTCTCCACTGTTGCTCACAGTCCCTCCTGAAGGAGATGGCTCCACAGTGTGTGGCCTTCTTTGATACAGCCTAGAAAGCCTTCTCCCTGGGGCAAGAGGGGCTGTGGGGCTTGGCAACAGAGACTAACACCCCCAAGGTTGAGGCCCTCAGAGCAAGATCAAGGTGCCAGAAGTAGCTTTATGTCCCCGTGTGGCCTTTCTCTGTGTCCAGAGTGAGTGGGCTCCAGGGATTTGTCCCACAAGGGCACAGTCATTTGAGGACCTAGGCTTAAGACCTCATCTGAGCTTAGGCATACTTTGTCTCTCCGAACCTTCTCATTGGGGCTGGGGACACAGTTTGGACTCTAACAGGGTCATTTCACAAACATGAGTAGCTAGAGCTGTCTCTCCTTAAGAATCCCCCGTATTGGGAGGAATGAATGCCAAATGGGTCCCCAGTTGCGGTTGCTGTGCCTGGTGTCTTGGGGACGTGGTGGCTGTAGCCAGTGCAGAGCCAGCTCAGGTCTTGAGGCACCCTCTACTATACAAGTCACCGTGCTCTACCAGCCTTGATTTCCACTTTGTCATGTGGGCCATATGCTCTCCTGGTAGCCCCCGGCAGCTTTCCAAGGGGTCCAGTGCCTGGTTCCATACAGTCATGTCCATGTGGGAATTTAGGGAGTTTAGGCTGAGGGCACATCTGGGTAGGTAGGGGGCTTTCTGATCCAGAGGCATTGCTGCTTGGGTCACCCATGTCTGCCTTCCTGACAAGCCTGGGGCTGCGGCCGCTGTTGGTCTCTCCGGTAGCTTTCCGTGTTTTCCAGACAGGAAGGAACCCTGTTTCCTGCTGCCAATATGGAGTCCACTCTGGTTCTTTGCTGTGAGCCAGTGTGGGAACCTGCTGCTGTCCAGGCATGCTTCAGACACTTGGGATTTCCTAGTCAGCAGGAAGAGAAACAGTGCCCAGGAAGGGGTAGATGATGGGCAGTCAACAGAGGCCCTGAGAGGCAGGGAGACCACAGCTCTGGCACTCTGGAGGGGCTTCCTACTCAGGTTGACCCAACCAGGGCCTTGGAGGCTGAGAAAGGTACGGTTTAACGGAGTACTCTTGGGAAGAAATTAAAACAAAAAAGCAGGTCTTTTCAGAGCCCTGAAAACGCTAGTGAGCAAGTTTCAGATACTCAGGGAGGGATAGAAGGATGAAGCATTTCCTGTTTTTTTCTGGCTACAGAATTATTTTCTTACCAAACCCTATCTAGAATGCTGTGAGACACAGGTTGGTCATTAGTAGTGCCAAGAGTGCTAGGTGGTACAACTAGGGAATGCGCAGGCGCCTTGGGGTTGCCTGGGAAGGAAGGAAATTGAAGGGGGCAGAGGTGAGAGGGGTCTAAGCTTTAGTACACAGCCCAGTTCTCTGCAGTGTTTGTAGAGGAAGGCAGGCCAGGCAAGTGGGAGCAGCCAGAGGCCTGGGAGTTGACGATAGGAGAGATGTCCATTTCCAAGCATGGCAGCTCTGGGATGGGGTGGGGAGGATAGATGTTTGGTGGAAAGACGCTGATGAGTGTGTGCATGTGTGCGCCTGTGTGTTTGTGTACGTGTGTGTGTGTGTGTGTGTGTGTGTGTGTGAAGATCCTGGCTACAACCAGGGAAGGGGGTTTGCCCTGAGGTCAAGTAGAGGACATTTTCAGCAGAGCTGGAGTGTTTGTGGGGGCTCTGAAACCCACAGCAGAGAAACAGAAGCTCTGGGCTTCCAGCAGGGGTCACTGAGGTCAAGCTTGATTCCTGGAGGGGGTGCGTGTTGAGGGGTGTAGAGGCAGACCCCCTGCCCTGGTCAGGCCCCATGTCCAGGCTGGTGGGAACAGGAGGTCTGTGGTGGTGGTGGGGTTGAAAGGGGTGGGTGCATGGTGTGATTTAACCTACTAACCAACTCAGGGCTCGGCCAGGACGCTGTGGCACGCGACAATTGACTAATCCACTAACCTGGCCTGAGCATGCCCTACTAACCCTGCGGCAGCCAAACCCTACTAACTCTGCAGCCCACGGGCCTTCCCAGAGGCTGGGGCAGACGAGGCTGCAGAAGGCCCTGCCTGGGGCCTGGGATCTCTGTGCAGACCCATCCTGCAGGGCAGGGCACGCTAAGAGACGCACCAACTCTGCTGCTGGGGTCTGTGTACCAGCCACCTATCCTGCGTGATGGAATGGGACCCTTCTACTCCCCTCTATGTCTGTGGTGGGCAATGAAGGTGCTGCTGCCCAGCAGGGACTTCAAAATGGAAAAAGACAGGGTGAGGGCAGGCTGCAGGGAACTCGGTGCTATGTCCATTCCCTGATTTCGGGTGTTCTGCACACAGACCCTTCTGCCTGAGGCAGACACTTGCTTTGAACCCTTAACCGTCTCTTCCTGTTCTCCTCTTGCCAGCTTTCTCTCCCATAGGCAAACTCTTGATTACTAATTGTCTAACCCCGGGGCGCCCCACCCGCACCCTGCTGCCCCTTAACTAACTAATGGCCCCGCTGCCTTCTTCTCTCCTAGTGGCTCCTGTGTGTGTCTGCTGAGGTGCCCTGTCCGCTGGTGCTGTGCTCTGACCTACTAACCCGGCCCTACTAACCGGTTTCTCTAACTAATCCAGCCCTGCCGAGCTCTGGGCCTCCTGGGGGCTGGTCCCTCCTTCTGGCAAACAGATGTCCCTGGGCTGACCAGGCCAGGTCTGAGGCAGGGGACAACCATATTAGTGATGCCCAGAGGAGGAGGAGGAGGCTGTCCTGTGGGCGTGGGACCCTGGGCTCCGAGCATGACCTCTCTCCTCTGTGCACAGAACTGGTTGCCACCAGGAGTGGATGGGACCAGGGGATCTTGTGGGAGTCAGTGTGGGGCCTGTGGATCTAGAGAGGGCAATACTGGGCCCTACTTAGCCTAGGCCCTCTGTGATTTGGGCTGGGTAGAAAGTATCAGGAACCCCAGGGACTGGCCATCTTATACAGGACCTCGAGGGTGTGTGTTTGAACCTCAAGCCAACAGAATGGCATGCCCTCCGTGGAAGCTGTAAATGAGAGCTTCCTAAGTAGGAAGTATATGAAGGGGCCTTTCCCTGTGAAGCCACAGAACAAAGTCAGGCATTCCTCAAGTGAAGCCTGAGGAGATGGCATCCGGACACTGCAGTCTGAGAAGGGATGGCCGGTGAGCTAGAAAAAAAGCAGTGAGCTAGAGGGACCTTTCCCACTCAGGGATGGGAATAGCAATCACACAGGAAGAACGTGTGAGGATATTTTTTCCTCAGGGAGTGTGGAGAAAGACTTGCCCCACACTTAGAAAGGACAGACTGCCAGCTGCCATGGTGCACAGGTGTGGAAATGCCTATGGGAAGGGGGCATAGGTGCCCGGACATGAATCCTAAGGGCCCAAAGGCCACTGGGGAAGCCACACCAGCTGTTTATGTTTTGTCCTGTTTATGCTCATGCCTCTGCCCCAGCCAGCCTCCCCCAGAGCCCGCCAGCTGCTAAGCCAGGGCCACACCTGGAGGTGATTTCATGCCTCACCTCCAGTAGGCTCATGGCCTCTCTGGGCTAACCTCTGACTCCCTTGCACTAACTAGCTCTTACCCAGCTGATTCCTGCCTCTCCATGGCTGCCCCAGGGGCTGACCACTAACAGCCAGCCCTGCCTATGGGGGCGGGGGGTGTGGGCCCAGGTTCCTGGCCTGGCTTTGGCCGGCTCCCTTGAACTACCCTTCCTCTGGACTAATTCATTGTTCCTTTCGGCAGAAATGAATGGCTGTGGCTTTCTCTCTGACAGGTCTCCTTTCCTCCCGCTATCAACACTAATGGCTTGGATGGCGGCATGGCCGGGAAGGGGCTGGTACAGGTTCCGAGCTTGGTGGACTTGGGGAGAACGTAGCTAGTGAGGGTAGATTCCATGACTGCTCTGGGTCAGAGCTTCCAAATGTCAATCAAGGTGGTACCCAGGCTGGGGTGTGGCTCAGGTCAGAAGAAAGGATACTGTCATCTACTGAGCATCTCGGTGGGGTCAGACCTACAGTCAGCCTTCTGTAGGTGTGGCCACTGACCCAACCCAAAATCTTATGACCTGCAGGGGCTGTTATCTCCTGGAAACTACAGCCTCAGTCCTTGTAAGCAGAGGCAGCTTATAGGTTCCATCTAAGACACCTGCCTGGTTTCCTCAAAGGGTTTGCTATTTATGGAATCGCTGGAGACAAGATCAGGGTCTGCTTTGAGTCCTTGTTTGAGAGACTTACAGAGCTTTGTCCCTATAAACACCAAACAGACAGAAAAATCCACAAGGGCTGTAAATTCTCCAGCCACTCCCACCCTAGAGAAGCCCAGCTTCTCTAACTCTTCTAAGGCAATTCTTTTACACAGGGTAGGTGCACTGAGGCGAGGGGGTGTGGCTGGCAAGGAGTCGGGGCCTCTTAAGGCAAGGGGAAGTCCTTGGGGGAACGGGAGTAGTAGGGGTGTGACACCAGGCTGAGGGGGGCCAGAGGGTCTTGTTTCACTGAATTGGTCTGGTCTGCAGGTCAGAACCTAGAATACTGGAGGCTCAGCGACATTGTTTGGGTCTGTGGGTGGCCTCAGGGACAGGTTGCCTGGGTCAGCGGGTGCTGTGAGAGCTGCTTTCCCATGGGTTTAGGACTCACTGCAACAGTTAACCAGCCACCAGCGAGCCTGCCGGAGGCCTGAGCTACAGCGGAAATGGAGGAGATGCCCCTTAGGGAGGTGGGTTAGCATACAAGGTAGGGCTGGGGCGCACCGTTGCTGCCCTCTCATGGCCGCTGCGCTTCATTTTACCCACAATGCCCAGGAGCTTACGCAGCAGAGGCTGCCCTACTGGGGCCCTGCGCTGCACCAGGCTCTACTCCAGCTGCTAAGACTGGACTGCAGCCTTCTCATCGAAGGCATGATGGTACCGATATGTGGCACTAGTTGGTCCTCAGTAGCTGAAATTCTGTGTGGTGGGCCCAGGACAGAGAGGTCGAGTGAGGCAGGCAGGGGGAGAGCTCTCAGAAAAGGCGTCACACCCGCCAAACCTAGGTAAGCAGGGCACGGCTGAGTACAAGCCTCGGGCAACTCAAGATCAGAGAGGATCCAAACAAATTCTGAGGGAGCGTATTAGGTGAGGGGCTCAGGATGGGGCAAATCCAAGGCCTTGTTGTCAGTAAACAACAAGGGCTTCATCCTTGGGGTGCCAGATGCTAAGGCATTAGAGACAGATCTGTGGGGTCCACCGGTCTGTCTGACAGCCTAGCTCATCATATGGCCTGAGCCGGTGGCAGGGCTGGGGTTTCAGGCTTCTTTGGTCTCTTCAGCCCAGCAGGGAGGAGCTTGCAGTGTGTGCAGGCCACATTCTAGACTGTACCAGAACTTCTGGTCAGTAGGAGGACCCTTTGGTCCAACTGAAAATGAGCAGGGTTCATAGTGCTCACCCTCAACCCTCGCTGGGGTTTATGAGAGATACCTGGAAAGCAAGGGACAGAGGTGACAGGAACTTAAAACTTAACATGAGCCCCAGGCCCCAATGGTGTATGCCTCCTCCAGAAGATCTCCAGAAGATGTTGACAGGGATGGTGTGTGTGTGCATGTGTGTGCGTGTGCGTGCATATGTGTATTTGCATGCATGGGGGGTGAGAGAAGAGAGTATGACTAGAGGAAGTCGAGCCACTGAAGGCGCATTCTCATTTGCCCCTGGGCTGCTCCTCCTCCTCTCCTTTCCACTGAACTTTAGGCTTGTTTTGAGCAGGACCCTACAGGCAACAGACCGGCCTCCTGTCTGAAGGTGTCAGTATCTCTTGACAGCCTGTCTAGAGGGAGGGGCCGCTGTGGATCCTGCCCCAGGGTGGGCTGGTGGCAGGTTGGGAGCCCTGGTGCAGCCCTCAGAGTCCCCCAACAGTCTCTGTGGAATCTGTCCTAGAGCCCATTGTTTTATGACCAGCTCATCAAAGACATGTGCATTGTTCCTGCCGGGGAATGCTGAGTGTAGGCCCTGGAAGCCTGTTGTAAAGCTTGATTGTTCCGTGGGTTCACCCACAGTTACTGGGTCTTTTGATGTTCGTGCTTGTTGCTGCTTCTGTGTAAGATGCCATTTTGATATTAAAACTGGCGCACACTGGAGAGTAACTGGTTTATGAGGTGGAGGGATGTGTTGTCTTGGGAAGGGGCACTGAGCGGGGCTTCTGAGACAGGGTTAGTGGAGTTGCCAAGTCAGCCCAACAAAAGAGGCACTCCTTATTTTACTAAAGCATTCGGAGCCCGTGTGGCAGCACAGGGCTTTAATCCCAGCACTCGGATCTCTTTGAATTTGAAGCCAGGAAACCCTGTCTCGAAAAATCAAACCCAACCCAAAAACTAACCAACCAAAAACCATACCATACCAAACCAAACAAACAAAAAGAAACAAAAATGAAAAAACAAACAAAAGCCACCTAGCTCACCAGGTGGAATGCTTGCTATGCAAACTTGGTGGTGAGTTTAATCCCTGAAACTCACAGTAGAAGGAGTGAATGGGTTCCCGAAAGGTGGTTCTTCGACCTCTCCACATGTGCATCCTGGGGTGTCATCCCACACATGTGCATCCTGGAGTGTCATCCCACACGTGTGCATCCTGGGATGTCATCCCCCCAACATGTGCATCCTGGGATGTCATCCCCCATGTGTGTATCCTGGGGTATATTCCCCCACGTGTGCATCCTGGGGTGTCATCCCCCCACGTGTGCCTTTTTTTCTGTAATGTTGTGACATGTAACCTCCTTGGTGGAAGAGAAAAATGTGCTCAGTGCATGTCTGTGAAGGGATAATGAATATCTGACACACCCTACTATTTCCCTTGGCAGCACCAGTGACAGACATTACTTATTGATCACCTATCTCTCTTTGGGAACTTAGGTGTTTCTTTTGGGTCTTTTTCAGAACAATGTTTTAGTAACTATAGTGTGTCTGCTTGCATGTGTTTTTGTTTGTTTTTTTTTTTTTTTTAACTTTGGAGTTAGGGTTTGAATATTCTCCTGAGGAATGTTTGAATCTGGGCATGACTAATTCCTTGCTGTGTCTGGAGAAGAACTGACTTTCTCTGAGCTACCATTTTCTTTGTACAATGGGGACTGTAAAGTTTCTTCAGCCTGACAAACCTATCTACTGACACAATAATCCAAATCAGACCAAATCAAATCAACTTAGAAAAAGCCCAGGTTTAATGGATGCCAGCGCTCCTAGGTGCCTCTCAGGAAAAACACTGAGGGGGGAAGGAGAACCAGGAAAACCATGTATTCGTTATCTGGGGGGCAGTTTAAATAGCCTGTGGGAGTAGTCTTGACCCTCCCTGTGGAAGGGGTCACTGTTTGGCTGGTTTTCTCAGAGGTGGAGTCTGGACTGCAGCAACTCCCGGGTGATGTAGGTGTGTCTTCTATCTATCTGATGATTTCATTGGATAATTAATAAAGAAACTGCCTGGCCCATCTGATAGACCGGCCCTTAGGTGGGTGGAGTAGACAGAACAGGAAGAAGGAAGTGAGGTAGATGGCTCAGTCAGATGCCACGCCTCTCTTAAGTTAGGCAGACCACCGTGCCTCTCCTCAGAGAGATGCCAGATGCGATGAAGCTCCAGCCCAAGATGGACACACGCTAGAATCTACCTGGTAAGGCACCACTTTGTGGTGCTATACAGATTATTAGATATGGGTTAGTCAAGATGTGAATAAGAGCCTGAAAATAATGGGCCAGGCAGTGTTTAAAAGAATACAGTTTCTGTGTAATTATTTTGGGGCATAAGCTAGTCAGGAGGCCGAAAGCATGGCGGCGGGAATGCAGCCCACAGCTCATCACTACACCCGGGGAGGGGGCTTGTAATGGAACTTTCCACCAAACAGGGACCACACTCACATCCAGTGTGGGTGATGTGAAGGTTGCCCAGAGTTTTTGCTGAACTGAGCTGAACTCCTACCATGCCCCACCAGGTGACCGAGTATAGATAGGGTCAGGGGCTTTCCAGCCAGAGGGAACAGAAAGCTGGGCTTCCTGGAAGTGGCTGAGAGGAAGTAGCAACTGCCACAGGCCCCAGCATTTCAGATGGTTCCTTCACGATCCATCGTGAAGTCCTGGGGAGATGGGGCATGGTGAACGCTGAGACTGGGCTAGGGGACATCAGGAGGTGTCTTTCCTGTACTAAGAGCCAAGGGCTGATTCATGCAGCAGTGCTCAGGAGTGCTGGGGTTCTCAGGGTTGGTAACACAGAGGATCAGGGAGCATGGCACACACTTGGTGAGCACAGAGAAGGGAAGGAGGGAGGCTAGTGGTTTTAGGTAGCCCCAGCTCCAGAGCTAGCAGAGCCTGTAGTACCATAGCCAGTGCACAAATGGGATGCATGATCATCCACTTGGCACTCTCAGTACCTCCTGGAACTTGCCCAGCCCAGGAACGTGCCAGGGGATCCCAGGAGCCTTTCCCTGTTTCCATTCCTGGGCTTCTATGGCTTCCGCCAAGCTGTATGTCCCTTGAGGGAATTGCTGAAACCTTGTGCCCTCAATTTTCCCAGAGACACCTGGATCAAGTATGGCTTCTTCTGCTCTGCCTGTGACTCTCCCAGGCGTAGTTCCACCCCCCTGTCCATGCGGGAGGTGTGCACTGAGTACTTCTGTGTCCTGGGCACTGGCTGACTGCCAGGTTCTCCAAGTGACCTTTCTGTGACTCTCCTGCACCTGCTTGTTTTCTCTGAAGGCCTTTCTTTGCAGGAATAGGGCTCTCTTCGACCTGGTGCACAAGGCCCTCAGCTCATCATCAAAGACAATCTGCTTGGGAGTCCACCTGTAGTTATTACGATCTTCCCTCAGAGTGACAAAATGCCTGGCAGAGAATGCATGACGGAAGGAAAGCACTTGTTTGGCTCATGTTTCGGAGGATTCTGTCTGTCACCCGTTGGCTGCTTGGGCAGAATATCCTGGCGGCCAGCTTGTGTGGTGAGGTCTTCATCCACGGTGGACAGGAGCTGAGCAGGATAGCTACAGGAAGGGGCAAGGCTGAGCACAATTCCAGACAGGAAGGGGCAAGGCTGAGCACAATTGCAGACAGGAAGGGGCAAGGCTGAGCAAAGTTCCAGGTTGCCCCCCCCCATCTCCACCAGGCAGGAAGTGAAGTCCTAGCCCCCTAATAGTGTGTTCGCGCCATCTGTTCACACCATGTGTTCACACCATGAATCTGGAAGGTTCCTCAGGTCACAGACAGCTCTCAGTCTGGTCAGGTGGGATGCCTCATGCTGGGTCTCTTGTGGGAAGGTCAGCTTCGTCAATGAGACACAGTGTAGAGCCACCCGGGAAGGAAGTCAGGGAGTCTCATCAAGCAGTTGCCTAGATCAAGTTGGCTGTGACTAAGTGTGGGGTGACTGTCCTGATCCCATTAACTGATCTGGGAAGGCCCAGTCTCAAAGCAGGTGGCGCCACTGCCTACGTTTGGAGCCTGAATTGAGAGGAGAGATGGGTAGAGTGACAGTGTACCTATTGTCCTCTCCGCTTGTGACTGTGGTCATGTGAGCCTCTCCTAGCTCCTTCCCGCAATGACGGGCTGTAACTGTAGGAGGAACAACCCTTTCCCCCCTCAAGTTGCTCTCCATAGGGCTATTTTGTCACAGCAAGAGATGTTTGGGTCCCTTGTCCCCTTCCTACTCAGCATTGTTATATGCCTGGGACTCAGTCCGTCACCTTCTCACCGACCTCAACACATGTGGCCGACTGCTGGCCTCTGTTAACCAGGGTGATGGGCTCACAGGGCACAGGGAACACCTTTGTGGGGCTCACAGTTGGGGTGGGGGATATTTAAGTGAAATGTAGATGAGAAATTGACTTGGGGGCGCCAGTAATAAAAGGCCCCTCACACATTAACATAAAGCCATGCTCGATGCAAGTAACGATTTTCCAAACAGAGCCTGCGTGATGCGGAAATGGTGAATGTTTCTGGGGTCTCTTCACTGGGTGGCCTGTTGGGGAGTCTCTGGTTTCTCACCCTGTTCCCGTGTCAAACAGAGGGAGAGGGAGGGAGAGGCCTGTTCTGAGGCTCAGATGTTCTGTGCCACTGCTTTCTGAGAGAGAGAGAGAGAGAGAGAGAGAGAGAGAGAGAGAGAGAGAGAGAGAGAGAGAGAGAGAGAGAGAGAGAGAGCTGCAAAGTGTCCCTGGATGTCCTGCTGGAACTTGGCACAACGGAGAATGCAGTCCATAGAAATGCCCAGCATGGAGCTGGAGAGGTGGCTCAGAGGTTAAGAGGTTGGAGGTTGCTTTTCCAGAGGTCCCGAGTGCAATTCCCAGCAACCACATGGTGGCTCACAACCATCTATATGGAGCTCTTGTGCCCTCTTCTGGCCTGCAAGCAGACATGCAGGCAGAACACTGTATATATAATAAATAAATCTTTTTTTAAAAAGGAAGTGGCCAGCAGATGGCAGCATCACACCAAATCCTCTGTCCCCTTTTCTACTGGGTTTGGGTTGACCTTCTCCCAGTGGCAGCAGCCTTTGGTGCTGCTCTAATGGGGATAGCTGTGGGGTCCTATGGCTTAAGGGTTTTGGGTGGGGTCTGGCATGGGTGAGGGGCAAGGGTCTGGAGTGAGTGCAGCTGAAGACAGAAACAGAAGCATATTGACAGATGCAAAGCCGGCAATGGCCCTCCAGGAACCTCAGGTTTTCCCTCTGTAAAATGGGCACACTGCTTCTAGGTTCATGCAGCCAAACTGTTCTTGGCAAGGGTCATTTTATTTTATCAACACTGGTTTTCCCTCAACCTTCTTCCCAGGTACTCAAAGACCCAAGACCCCACAGATGCTGGGGCTGTGCCTGTAGCCAAGACTCTCTTCCCATTCCATTCCCAGGCCTATGGCCATCTCCCATTGGTTGAGAGCAAGAGGTCAATACTATACTCTTCGTTAGTGCTTCTTGGATGCCAGGCTCAGGCTGAATGGTTGACATCCTCATTGGCGAGCAAACTGCCACCAGATTTTCCGTGGCTCTATTGCCTAAGGTGTGTGTGAGAGGGGGTAAGCCTGACAACGTTCAGAGAAGGCAAGAAACTTACCCAGAAGCACACAGCAGGAGGACTGGAGAGCTGCTTCAAGGTGGTGCCACAAACACATGGGGTGAATACACCCCAAATGCTGAGCCTGTCTTCTCATCGAGTTTGAGGCTGCACTGGGGCTGTGCCTCCATAGTAGGGCACTTCACACACACACACACACACACACACACACACACACACACACACACACACACCACTGCGGCCGCCGCCGCCACCACCGCCGCCACCATTACCACCAAACCAGCCCAATGGCCGTGAAGATGAGCCTGGCGGTATCTCCTCTCTGGAGAAGATGTTTTGCTCTGGGACCAATCCCAATTGCCTTCTTGGATCTTTGATTTCAGCCTCTCGCCCTATGTCCTGTTCCTGCATCAGGTACTCACAGGCCAGTCCTGCCCTGGCCACTACAGTATAGCTGAACCTTCCCTGAGATCCTTGGAGACCCACACAATGCTTGTCCTGTGTTTAGGTTCTGTGCCACCCTGCACAAGCTGCTCCCCCTGGCCGAGCCTCTGTGGACAGGCAGAAAGCAGAACGGCTGTGGCGTCTTCATTGGGTGGCATCTTCATTGGGTGGTCCTGATTGAGTGGAGTGAGGGCAGCTGGAGAGTCCTGCTCTCGGGCGGGGGGGCTCTCTGCACAAAGGGGAGCCCAGGCACAGAGAGCATCTCGAACTGTGGGACTGAGTCCATAAAATGGGAACAAAGCGGTGTCCCTGTCAGAGGACACGAAGGGTCAGAGGTGTCTGAAACTCACAGGCAACAGAACCAAGCAGGGTGGTGGGAGGGCCTGAGAATCAGACGGGTGCTAGGACCACATTACTGAGGAAGCCAGCATGCTGTCCCAGGCTATCTATCTCTGAGCCTGCCGGGCTGTGATCATCTGCGAAGCCACAGTGATGTTAGTGGCCCAGTCTCTCCTGGTGCCCATCAGCAGAAGAACAGACCCACCCAGGCAAAGGGATTTGACCTGGGATCAAACCCACATGCCCAGGGGACTGAGACACTGGTGGGTACCAGGGGACAGACCCAGTTTCCTCCTCCACAGACATCTTGGAATCTGAGGGATTCCATCTGGAATCTGGAGGCAGCAGGCCCAGGATGTACAGGACAGCTGGGGCACTTTCTAGCAACACAGGATGCCCGGCCCATACCAGTTGTCACCTCCTCAGGGGTTAGGCCTCAAGCTCCTCAGAACTTTCCCAGATTCTCAGTCCCTGGAGGATTCTCACAGTCTAGTCTGAATTCACACTCTTTCTGGTGCACCGGCTCCCTGGGGTCCTGGAACCAGTTCTGTGCTGGGCACCAAGGTGCTGGGAAAACTGCCCGAGACTCCTAGAGGCCAGCAAGATGCAGGCAGGGTCCAGCCTGGGCTGAGGTACTATGTCACCCGGGACAGGCTACTTCTTCACTTGGCCGAGACTCTAAATCTCAGGAGTAAAATGGCGTAACAGTGGCATCTCCTTGTGGGATGATTGTGAGGTGAAGGGCGCGGGGGTGAAGTTCCCGGTGTTACGGGCAAGCTGTTGCCATTGTTACGGGCAAGCTGTTGCCATCACACGTAGATTGTTCTCTCCGAAGAATAGCTACAGCAGTTTTCCCTTTTTCATAGGACTTTGTGCTCTCTTTGACTTTAAAAATTACATTTATCTCTGTGTGTATGTATGTATATGTATGTATGTACGTATGCACATGTATGTGTATTCAGGTTGTTAGGTGTGTGAGGTGTCCAGTGAACACCTCTCTAGTCTTTGTGGCTGGTTTTTGAGGCAGGGTCTCAACTCTAGCGACTCAGGCTGGCCTTGAACACATAGTCTCAGCCTCCCGGGATGACATGTGTGCGCCTCACACTTGGCTAGGTGTAAGACCAGCAGAGATGACACTCTGTGGCTTCCAAGTTAAGGTGATAAAACTTAAACACTTGTTCAGAGCACAGCCACCATACTATGGAGAGCTGAGGTAGCTGTGTAGAGACCATGAGGAGAGGAGACCTCAGCCCAGGCAGAGTGCCCAGCTGGTGGTCAGCCCCGACTTAGCATCCCGTGAGCCACCTGTCCTCAGCTCTAAGAAAGCCACCCCAGCTGATGCTGCAAGGATTGAATGAACTGACCCCACTGAGTCCTGCTCAGGCTGCGAGTTCGTGAACAAAACACATGACAGTTGCTTCCAACTCCTGGGTCTTTCATTTGCAGCTGGCAATGCGGCCCATGGGAAGCTCTTTTACTGTTGGGCCTGGAGGTCTTGCCTCAGCCCCGTGCCACTTACTCCATGGTGCAGTTGTCCTTCCCTGTCCCTCCCCAAGTGACCTCTACAGGGTGTGTCATTTCTCTTCCTGATTCTGGTTTCCTTACCTCCTGGCCAGTGTCGCTGGCTAACTCAGCCACTCCTCTGGGTGGCGCCCTCACTGACTGGCATCCTGGCACTTAAAAGATCTGTCTTTTCATCTGTCAGGAGGAGGGCTTCTCCTCACACTACCCTCTTTGCCCCCTGAGGAGCCTGGGAGAAGGCCAAGGGAACCTGTCCTGTGTCCAACATCCCGTTGCCTGACCCATCTGGTCCATTCTCTGCTTGGGTTTCCAGAGATGCAGGCCCCACCTGGATTCAATTGTGACCCCATGTGGACTGAGTGCTAACCATGCTGGCCTTGCAGAGGCCCCCAGAACACTGTAATGTGAGGGAAAGAGCCCTGTTTAATGCCAACTTGACACAAGTTAAAGTCATCGGGGAGGAGGGAGCCTCAATCAAGAAAATGCCTCTATAAAACAGGTCTTACTAAAGATGTAGGGCATTTTCTTAATTAGATTGGTGGGGAGGGCCCAGTCTACTGTAGGTGGGGTCATCTCTGGGCTGGTGGTCCTGGGTTCTATAAGAAAGCAGGCTGAGCAATCCATGGGGTACAAGCCAGTAAGCATCACCCCTCCATGGCTTCTGTATCAGCTCCTGCCTCCAGGCTCCTGCCCTGCTTGAGTTCCTGTCCTGAGCTGGAAGTGTGAGCCTTTCCTCCCCAAGCTGCTTTGGTCATAGCGTTTCAAATCACAGCAATAGCAATCCTGTCTAAAGCACGGCCTCTGTGCTACGGGGCCTCCTGGGGCAGTAGGGAGACGGGGTTCTGGGCACAGACCCTCAAGTGAGAGCAATCATGTTGAATCAGTGACTTACCTCCGTGTAGCTCAGGCCAGTTTGACCCATGGACGGAAGGAGGGTCAACCGTATTGTAAGGACATGTGAGCTGGGGGTGGGCTGGGGCCTCTCAGAGAAGGCTGCACGCGACTGTCGGGAGGCATCAGCCCTGTGACCTTGGAGCTTGACTGACAGGAAGGCTTGGTGGGTGAAGGTTCTTGCTGTCAGAAGGAGGGGACCAACCCCAGCAAGTTGTCCTCTGACCTTCACATGACCTCTGTGGCATGGGAGCCTCCTCCAATAAAACACCCGAATAAAGTTTAAAAAGGTTCGAGTGTTGAAGGTTCAAATCCTTAGCTTGGGGGAACCACGGGGAGTTAGAAGAACATTTAGGAGATAATCATGTGAGAAGTTCTTAAGCCTCTGGGGTGTTGCCTGGGATTTTGGATCCTGTTCCATCAAGTACCAGTCCTGAGGCCCCTCCTCACCACAGTCCCAAAGCACTAAGGATGTCATCACTTACTGAAGCCTCCCAGACTGTGAGCCAAGTCTGTCTTCTCTCTCTTTAAGCTGACTAACTCAGGCATTGTGTTACAGTCATAGAAAACTTAGGAATACAGACTTTGAGGTAGAGGACCTGGGTAGAGGGAGCATCCAGGCCAAGTCCCACCATGGGGAGGGATCTGGTGAGACATAGGGATTCTGATGAGGCCAGAGCACAAGGGGCTTTGGAAGCGAGGGATGGCTGTGTGTGGGGGGGTTGGTGGTGAGTGGGACTGAGTCATACAGTCTATTCAGGCTTTGTGAGGGTTGTGTAGAAGCCACTGAGCGTTTGTAGACCAACACAACCAAGGAGTGCACCATGGTTTCAGCCTTGGGCTGCACAGTGGGAGTGGAGTGAGGAGCCTAGGAGAGGCCTGCAGGGGCTCAGTGGGAGACTCCAACAATGACAAAGTTCCCCACAGGTGTCACTGGGCCGGGACTCCTCCCCCACAGCAGCCTTGCTGTTCTGACTGTGGGATCTGTCACCTTTGTTTTTCTCCCAGACTTGCCCAGCCTTTGGTCTACAGGCCACATGCCTGCACTATAGCTGGGAATGCAGCCAAACACCAAAACCAAAACTTAAATAAAATGTGAGATAGTCTAATGGTATTTGGTAACTCAGTTGTGCATTTCTCAATTGTGAATTTTGTGGATGACAACTGTCAATGTCACAAAGTCAAAAAGGTTGGACCCACCTGCCTCTCCCTCCGTTCTCCCATGCCCTTCTTTTCTTTTTTGTTTTTCTAAGACAGGTTTGGTTTTCTCTGAGCTGTTGCTCTGGCTTTCCTGGAACTCACTCTGTAGACCGGGCTGGCCTTGAATCCTTCTGACTCTGCCTCCCGAGTTCTGGGATTAAAGCGCACACCACCACTGCCCGGCTCCCCCAGGGTTTTGCAATGCAGTCCAGGCTGACCTTGAGCTAATGATCCCTCTGTCTCCCGAGTGAGGGTCATGGGTTTGTGCCACCATGGCTGTCCACCTTGCCCCACTTCATACTCCCTGTCCTCGTCCACTTTGAAGGACTGTGGCCTCCCATGAGGTCCCATGACCTCATAGACTGAACACTGGGTTTCCATTCTCATTCAGGTGCTCCAGCTGTGTGACCTTGGCAAGTTGTTTCCTCACAGCCTCAGTTTCCCCATTCATGGAATCACTCTTGGCTCAAGAAGAGTGGGACCAGTGAAGGATGCCTGCCTGTGCTGCGGGGACTGTTTGAATCAAGGAAGGTTCTCCAGATAATTTATGCGTCTGTGTTTCCTGCAGGTTTGAAGGGTAGAGACAGACCTTCACTGCCATTCTGGTGGTCCGGAAACACTACAGACACACCACCAACACCTGTTAAAAGTAACATCAAGGTCACCTCGTATGCCATGACCAGATGCCACCTATCTGTTTCCCTGACTCCAATGGACCCAGGCCAAGAGCATGGAGATGTCATGTCCTCACGTCTTGGCTCTTCCCTCCTAGTCAGACTTGGGTGTCCCATTGTGACGGAATGTGACTTTTCACGTGGCACTGTGGGCAAGAATCTACTCACTCCAGGCAGGACATCAGTGACAGACCAACGAGACCACTGCATGCAGGTCCAGCTTAGGGGACCAGTGAGTTTACAGGGGTCACTTGCAGGAATGTGGACGACTGGAAGGCAGCCTCTGTTTCTGCTTCCCTAACTCTGGTTCTGGGCTTGGGAATCTGGTAGACTGGAGCTTCTTTGGGCTTGTGGATTTGTTTACCTCATGAGACTCCCTCAGAGAGGGTGCTGCTGTGTAAACCCAGAGTCCAAAGAAATCCCTTTGCCCCTGAGTCCATCCATATGAGGTATTTGGTAACAGCAATGGCTTGTTAACACCCCTGAAAACAACGTCCCCAGTACTCACACAGCATAGAGAGGTACAAGGCTCCATCACTTGAGAGTACACTTGCCAGGGGTTCTGAGGATCAGGTGTTCTGTGAAACTGCATTCTGAGAGAGAGAGAGAGAGAGAGAGAGAGAGAGAGAGAGAGAGAGAGAGAGAGAGAGCTGTAAAGTGTCCCTGGATGCCCTGCTGGAAGCCCATGCCCAGCAGATGTGTGTTGAAGGAATAAATAAGATTTGAGGCAGAGATGTGGGCATGAGCTTTATCCCTCACAGCTCTCAGTCCTCATGGACAGTGCCCACACAGGACACCAGGTTTCATTGCATTTCTGTGCTCCCGGAAAATGTCTCCACTCCCACAGGCATTAGCTGCTCATTAATACACAGCACTGTGAGAGTCATCTGTAATCAGATGCTAACCGAGTTTGCCGTGGGAGTGGGCGGGCCAGGTCATGGACGAAAGCCGAGCCAGCTGATGGTTATGATCGATCGATAACCTATTTATTTCCCACAGTTTCTATTAACCTCTGCAAGCCAATCGTGGTTTCAATTTGGAAGGCTGGGGCCTGCTTTGCTGACTGGACGAGTCTGATTGAAAGCCGGCCCCTGATGTGACCCCAAGGGCGAAATCCAATTAAAATGATTTTCACTTGTAGATTAATATTTTTAGCATGTTCTACATCCTGGGATTTATCATCCCTGGCAGTAAGTAATGCCTTGTGACAGGAGCAGGTGGATTGGCGCTGACATCAATAGTAGTAGTGATTTGTTAGCTCGCCAGGACCTGGGACAGCTTTGGAGTGGCAGTCAGAGCAGTTTCTGGAGGTGCCCTCTCTGGTCCACGTCCCTACAAGCCCTTTCCTGGAAGGTCATTGGGTTTGTCTGTGCCTGAGCAAGCCATCTTGGGCTCCGGGGCTCTTGGAAGACCCATGTGATGTCACATATACTCTGTAATCTGCTTATGGTTTGCTGTGCCCTTCCCTAGGGATGGCCCCCACTGTCCTCATCCACACTGTGACAGTAGGGGCTGCCATATTGATACAGTATGGCCCTGACACTGGAGCTTGCTGTTTGGGGCAGAAGCAGAGACCATGCTAAACTGGGCCAATGGAAGCTTTGTGGGTCCGCCAGTTGAATAAAGAAGGCTTTACTCAAACTTGGTCAATCGGTGTCTTCACGGGGAAGTGGAAATGAAGCAGGAGGGACAGAATCCCCCTGGGCAGTTCAGGGGCCTAGGCATGCTCTCCTGCTCTTAACTCCCATGGTACTCTAACCCTGGGAGAGGATGATGAGGCCACCGAGGAGGGACATGGGTTTTCTGGTACATTCTACTACCCAGGCCAGGTTCTTTCCCAAGAGCTGGGTGAATCCAGGCCTCTGGAGCTTTGCCTCTGCCTCCCAGTTTTGTGACGGTTCTCTGCCTCCTCTGTGTCAGTGAACTTGACTGAACCTGTGTCTTTCAACCCAAAATGGCCTAATCATTTAGAGTCCGAGGGGTATCCATATCAGGCTGGGTGCTGGAGACGGTTAAATTTAGCATCCACAAGCCGTTCACGATGGTGCCTATATTATAGGAGCAACCACTGACCGGGCGTCTGACCAGGGCCCCAACATCTCTTCCTCCAGAGGAAACACAGGGCACCTGTGTGGTGCCTCTGCCAAAGCCGCACAGCCTGGTACTGAGAGGGGCCCAGCACAGCATCCATGGCCAGGCAAGCCAGTCTCAACTTAGAAGCACTCTGCTTTAGGAGTGTGTTTGTACATGCTCTGGGCCTCTAAACACTGTCCCCTGGCTCTGCCTGGAGGCCATCAGCCAGGCCTGGTCATCTCGTATTGCAGGTCATTTCACGTGGCAGGCTGGGAGCAGAGCATTTTCCGGGCATGCATGAGCCCAGAGTTTGAGCCTCAGGACCACCAACGAAAGTTCAAATCCAATGATAAAATAGAAATTTAGCAGTCTGTCCCACCAGGTTCCATGCTACTGTCTTGACCATGGGTGTCCTGAGGACTTGCCTACTTCACAGTCTTTCTACATCTCCCAATGTCTTTGTTTTCTGGGGACACGTGTGTCCTTGTAACACATTGTTGGAAAGGCTGGAAGTAGGGCAGCAGACCGGAGCCCTGACAGAGACCAGATCTTAGTTCACTTCACTAGAACGGGACAGAGCTGAGCAAGTATGTCTCATGAAAACCGCACTTATGGGTGACCATCAACAAGCTCTTCTGCTGGCTCAGCAGGTCCCAAAAGCCCTTCTGCTAGCTAAGCAGATGCCCCCCAGACTTCTGCAGGCTAAAGATAGCTTTCCCTACCCTGCTGCTGGAAGATGCTAACCACTAGCACCTTCCACCAATCAGCCCCCACACTAATCTTCCCTCCATCAATCAGCCTCTCTGGAATTCCTTTAACTTTGCCTAAGAGGAGCTTGTGACCCTCTTTGGATCACACTTTTGCCATCCCAACATTGGAATCAATAAGTTCCCTTGTTACTGAGTAGGCAGTTGTTGGTCTTCTTTGGGGGCTTTTTCTTGGACCCTAACAATTGTAACCATCTGTGTAACTTTGGGGACTGTAATTTCCATGCTGTATGTTGGCCATAGTATTCTAATATGTTTGCCCGGTATAACGGGAACTGTGTGCCCTTTGACCTGCAATCCTCACCTACGGCACCTGTAACAGTTTGAATTAGAAATGTCCCCCAAGGTTTTGGGCACTTGAATGCTTGTTCTCCAGTTGGTGACACTAGTTGGGGGAAATGTAGGTGGTGCGGTTCTGCTAGAGGAAGTATGTCACTGGGGGTGGGCTTTGAAATAAAAACCTATGGTTGTTTCCTTGCTCTGCTTCATGCTTGTGTTCAGCCCAGCTATGAGAGCCCAGCTTCTCGTTCCTGTACAATGTCTATCACTTGTTTTCATGCTTCCTGCCCCATGGACTCTTTCTGGAAATGTAAACAAAAATAAGCCCTTTTTTCCATAAGTTTCCTTGGTCATGATGTTTTTAAAAGCAGCAAGAAACTAAGAGTGCCTGTCCAGTCACACTGCATCTATGCCCATGGCCACCTTGGCATCTGTGCCCATGACCACCTTGGTTATTGTGCCCATGGTCACCTTGGCATCTGTGCCCATGACCACCTTGGTTATTGTGCCCATGGCCACCTTGGCATCTGTGCCCATGACCACCTTGGTTATTGTGCCCATGGCCACCTTGGCATCTGTGCCCATGACCACCTTGGTTATTGTGCCCATGGCCACCTTGGCATCTGTGCCCATGACCACCTTGGTTATTGTGCCCATGGTCACCTTGGCATCTGTGCCCATGATCATGTTTGTATCTGTGCCCACGACTATCTTGGCACCTATGCCTATGACCACCTTGACATCTGAGTCCATGACTACCTTGGCAATTGTGTCTATAATCACCTTGGCATCTGTGCCCATGACTACTTTGGCCTCTGGGTTCATGACCATCTTGGCATCTGTGCTCATGATCAACTCAGTGTCTGTGCCCATGACCACCTTGGTATCCGAGTCCATGACCACCATGGCAATAATGTCCATGATTGAACACCTTGATTTCACACACAGTGAGAGCTCAGTCTTTGTATTCTTCTGTTGGCCAGGAGAAGTCAGAGAGGGCCTCTGTGACATTTGGACAGAGGCCTGTGTGTTAGTTATCTACCTCAGGTAACATATAACCTAGTGCCTGGAGCAATGTGTGAGGATTATCTCACAGTGTCTATGGGTCAGGATCCCAGCTATGGCTTTGCTGCTCTTTGGCTGGGGTATTTGTTATGGAAGATGTGGCCATAGTCCCTCCTGGACTTCAGGCTCAGATGCGGAAGGAAGCTTCCAAGCTATAGCAAGATTCAGTTCTTACAGGCCCAGGGCTCAGGGTTCACATTTTTTTTTTTTTTTAGTTGATAAGGGAAGCACTTCTGGTTCCTTATCACATGGTGTCTCATGTGGCCATTTGCTCATCAGAGCATCAGACTTCATGTAGGAAGCCGTGGAATGGCTCCTGCCATGTTTGCTGTTTCCTGCCAATTAGAATCCAGTGACAGATCTCAAACACCCAAGGAAGGAAATTGTGTCAGGTCTGTCTGTGGCTGTGGTTCTGTCCACGCAGTCCACAGGGCAGATGGAGTGGGCAGGTGAGAAGTGGTTGAGTCCCTGCTGGTGTCTTCAGAGAACAGCAAGGAGCCGCTGAGAGAAGGGGGGTGAAGGAGACGCTGGGTGGCAGTTGAGACAATTATGTCAGACTCTGAAGTTCCTAGTAGATCGGGACTCTTGGATTCTTTTTCTAAATGCCAAGAGGGAGTGATCTGATGTTTCTCCAATCTTCTTGCTTATTCACTTATTTTCCTTGATTTTTAACAGTTGTGACAAAAATAAAAATAACTTGAAAGTAAACATTTAGTAATTTGTACATGTTGCATACCATGTGTAAATGTGCGTGTGTATGCGTGTGTGTGTGTGTGTGTGTGTGTGTGTGCACATGCATGTGAAGGCTGGAGGCTGGTGTTAGGCATCTTCCTTCACTGTCCTCTAGTCTTGGAGGCAGAGACTCTCACGGACTCTGGAGCGCACTGATTTGACAAGAATTGTTGGTCAGCAAGTCCCAGGCATCCTCCTGTCTCCATCTCCCCAGTGCTGAGTCTGCAGCACGCCCACCACACTCATGTTTTATTGTGGGTTCTGGGGTTCTGATCAGGCTCTCATGCTGTCGCAGCGAGCACTTTCTCCAACTGAGCCTTCTCTCCAGGCCCCCATTTTAACCACTTTGAAGAGGAAAGGTCAAGAGGGACATGGTGTATGCCGGGCGGTGGTGGCGCACGCCTTTAATCCCAGCACTCGGGAGGCAGAGGCAGGTGGATCTCTGTGAGTTCGAGACCAGCCTGGTCTACAAGAGCTAGTTCCAGCACAGGCTCCAAAGCCACAGAGAAACCCTGTCTCGAAAAACCAAAAAAAAAAAAAAAAAAAAAAGAGGGACATGGTGGCGCACGCCTTTAATCCCAGCACTCAGGAGGCAGGGGAAGGTGGATCTCTGTGAGTTCGAGGCCTTACAGAGTGAGTTCTAGGACAGCCAGAGTTTTGTATGAGACCGTGTCTTTAAAAAGTGGATAGGTCCGTGTCTTTGGTACAGCTTTACTTCCAAGGAGGTCAGGGGTCAAGCTGAAGCAGACGTCTCATCTCTGTCAGCACTGGAGTTGGTGCTTGCAGCCTGCCTCCTTCCTCCCATCCTCCGTCGGTGGCATCTGATGAACCGTGCTACTGAGCTGATTTTCCGGGGCTCTGAGTGAGTGGGGAGACCAACCGCAAATCTGAACAGCCGAGTGTAATTTCTGCCTCCCAGCACCGGTGTCTCTGAGGCTGGGGAAGGTGGACAGATTTAGTTGCCGGTATGTGTGCCTGCTGATTGGACTCTGTCTCCCTGTTTTATAGTTGTGAGATCCCAGGCCTGAGCTGATCCCTGGAGTCCATGCCCCCTCCCTCATTGCTACTTGTGTGGTGTCTGCCCATCGAAATGAATTTCTTTCTTACTGTTTCTTCTCTCTTAATTATAAAAGTGCTTGTGCTTGTTGTTTGGAGGGTGGACATTGATTAGAAAGTTGAGCAGAGTGGGGTGGTTTTTTTCCCCCCACAACACTCAAAATCAACAGCCCAGGGCACCCCATATATAGTGTGGTCAGAGGACCACAGGCATCTCTGTGACCCATGACTGTCACTGCGATACTGTGGCAGACAATAGCAACCGTGGTAACAGTCACCATTTCCCACGGATGGGTGTGCTGGAAGACAAGGCGCTGTGCTCGGGGCTGTTGGTAGAATTTGATGTGTGACCTCGCCTCCCAGCTGGTGGAATGGCTGTGAGACCTGGTATGTTCTTAGTGGCACGTCCCAGGCCAGCTAGTAAGATGTGAGTCAGGATGCTTGTCGAGTTGGGGATGCAGCTTGCTGGCAGAATGGTATCTAGAATACCCGAGAGCCAGGGCTCCATCCCTAGCACCACAGCCTTCACTTCTTTTACCATTGCTGCAATGAAATACCCCAACAAAAGCAACTTAAGGAAGACGGGCTTATTTTGGCGCATCATGATGGCAAACTCAAGGCAGTGGGAGCTTAGAGCAGGTGGTCACATGTCATCCATTACGAAGAAGCAGAGGTGGATGAATGCATACAGCTCAGCTCACTTTACCCACTCATCCAGGTCAGAATCCCAGCTGGGGGAGGGGCAAAGGGGAGAGCACCATCCACCGTGGGTGGGTGTTCATGTCCAGTCAACACGATCAAGGCAGTCCCCCACAGGTGTGTCCAGGGGCCCATCTCCCAGGTGATTCTAGATCCTGTTACACTGAAAACACTAACATCCCACTCAGCATCACACAACAAAAAGCACAGCATCCCCAAACCCAAAGGGCACAGAGAGGATCCCACACTGGTCAGATGGTATTTGGGGACTTGGAGCTTTCATTTGGTTGTACGCCCTGTGCGTGCATGCCAGGCAAGTGCTGGGAAATGTTCTTCAGCTTTTCGGTATTTAAGGTCTGGAGCATGCTCCAGAATACGCATGACTGAAGTCCATGCGGTCCTCGCCCCAGGGCAAACACGTCAGCTCTTTCTACATCTTCGCTTCCAAAATCTTGCTACAGTGACCCTTGAGCTCAGATGCCTTTCTCACATTAAAGACTTGCACTGAACCGGGCGGTTGTGGCGCACGCCTTTAATCCCAGCGCTCGGGAGGCAGAGGCAGGCGGATCTCTGAGTTCGAGGCCAGCCTGGTCTACAAGAGCTAGCTCCAGGATAGCTCCAGGACAGGCTCTAGAAACTACAGGGAAACCCTGTCTCGAAAAACCAAAAAAAAAAAAAAAAAAAAAAAAAAGACTTGCACTGTTCACACACTTGAGTGGGCAGTCCCTAGTGCCCGCCTCCTGGTTCCTGGACAAGAGACATTGCCAGTAGCAGTAGTTTCGGGAACTTTCCGGAGTGTATGCTTCCAGAGAAGTGTGTGCACATAGGCGTACAAATGTGTATGTGGGGTGTACACATATTACTGGGAAATGTCTGGCACAATCCGATTGAGGGAGGAAGGGTTTGCTCTGGCGTGCAGGTGAAGGATGCAGTCCATCACGGTGGGGACGCCACGACAGCAGGAACGTGAGGCAGCTGCGCATTGTGCCTGTAGTCCAGAAGCAGAGAGAGATGGGTGCCATAGGTTAGCTTCCTTTCTCCCTTTTATGCTGCCTGAGACCTCACCTTAAGGGTTGGTCCCCCCGCACTTCGATCCTTCAAGCTGAAAATTTTAACCATCACATAACAGACATTTAATATAAAAACATTCTGGGGTAAAACCCAGAGTCTCACACATGCTAGGTGAACGCTGTGGGCTGAGAGGCACCCCTTATCAACACTTCTGAAAGCTACACAGTAGTCAGGAAAGGGAGGCAGTAGCCTTGGGAGTTCAGGGCAGCCAGGGCTACACACTGAGACCTTGACTCAGAAGCAAGCATGTGAATGGTACCATGCCTGCACATTGCTTTTTTTTGTAGCAATATAAATGAGAAGCTGCAACATAGGAGAACATAATGATTGCCTGAGTTGGTATTTATGTGATTTTTTGAGAGAATGATTTACTCATTATTCATACACATGGCTAAATATGTTTAATATTTGCATACAATATGTATGAATATATTTGAAGGGTTACAGAGAAAAATCCTTCACTTCTACGGGGACTCCAAATAAATATGATTGCCTCTGACTGTTATGTTAATATATTCCTCACACATAAGCTACCCCCAATATAACAAAATATTTGTACCCTTATTATATATATTTTTAAAAGACTTATTTTTTTAATGATTTATTTAACTTTATGTACATTGGTGTGAAGGTGTCAGATCTCGTGGAACTGCATTTTCAGACAGTTGTGAGTTGCCATGTGGGTGCTGGGAATTGAACCCGGGTCCTCTGGAAGAGCTAGTCAGTGCTCTTCACCGCTGAGCCATCTCTCCAGCCCAAAAGACTTATTTTTTATTATTTTTAAGTATGTGTGTGTGAGAGAATGTGCACATGAGGGCAGGTGCCTGCCTTAGGAGGCCAGAGGCGTTAGATGCCTGGAGCTGGAGGTTGACTGACTGGGTGCCGGGACCTGAACCCGGGTCCTCTGCCAGAGCAGGACATACTCTAAACCACTAACCATCCCCTCAGCCCAGAAGGAGGTTTCCTTCCTTTCTGGATCCAGATCTTTCTGCTTTCTACCTGGAGGTCACATTGTTTCTGGTGTCTCTCTGTAGATGGTGCCAGCCTCCCCCAGACCCCACAGTTCACCTTTCTCTCTTGATAGTGTTACCCATGTAACATCTGGGCAGATGTGGTTCTGCAGGGGGGCTCTGTGGGGTGTAGGTGCCACTCAAGCAAAGGAACAGTATTTAGCTTGTGCAAACAGGCACACTGGTGCTAGGTACTTTGTCACTGAGTTAGGGGTACAACTGTTTGATTGGCATGGTTGGAGTTGGCTCTGCCGGGTGGGATACTAAGTTGGACTCATGCTTCAGTGCCCCTTGGTCCTTCCTTCCCAGAACTCCTGGCCAGCCTTCTATGAGCAGTGTGCTTGTTTCTGAGGCCCCATCAAGCTGGGACCCCACAGAAATGCATTCCTGTAGGGAACCGACAGTGGCTAAAGTTGGTCTCAGTCAAATGCATGAGGCTGTGTTGTTTTTTTTTTTCTAGGACTCTTCAGAGCCTTTAGCTTGTGAATATACAAATGCACAATCCTATAATGATTGTGAATTTTTAAATCTGTCTTATGTAGAATGTGTAAGAGTCATATCTGTGTGGAGTACAAGGCCAGAAAGGCGACTCTGAAGCCCAGAGAAGGACAGTTACCTACCCAGGCCACACAGCATGGTGGAGATCCACACGCACAGCCTCACTATCGGGTGACAGGCTGAAGCCCTCTATCCCTGTCCTTGGCCAGTGGTTCTCACAGGAAGAGCTTACCCAGGATTCCCAGGATTTGTTAAACAAAGCCTAACTACACGGTGACCTTCCAGAGGGTCAGGACTGCTGATGCAAGGGAGATGAGAGGCGCCACTGGTGGGGGAGAGCAGGTGACGCTTGCACAGCCCAGTGCGATTTCTGGTTGGGTATACTGTTGAGAAATAAGATTGGTGAATTAAAAGATTAAAATCTGCAGATTTGTTGCTAATATGGAGCAAGTTTCCTTCCCAGCTTTGCTACTCACCCTACAGAACCCGGACGCTTGTTCTGGGGTAAAGGGGCCACCAGGGACTCTGCAAGATCTGTGCAGGTTGATTTATAAATAAAAAGCTAAAAAAACCAAAACCAAAAAACCCGACAGATGTGGTTTATGCCGAACCAAACAAGCCAGATCTATAAACAAACAGAAAGACCGAGAGATTTCAGGCTCTGTTCTGGTCAGTTTTATCAACTTGGCACAGTCTTGCCTTGATTGTTCAGTGATGCCCACTGTGGGTGACACCATTCCCTGGGCAGGGAGCCTGGGCTGTCTAAGAAAGCCAGTTAAGTGTGAGGCTTTGATGGGGCTACATACAACACATGGCTCCTGCCCTTGACGGACTGTGACCTGGAAGCTGAAATAAACTCTTTCTTCCCCACGTTGCTTTTGCCCAGAGTGTTCCAACACAGCAACGGAAGTCAAAGTAGACATCTACCATTGGAAAAGCTCTTTGGTTAACCATCCTAATGTGTGGAGATTCCGGGTCCTCATGGGTGAGGCAGTGGCTTAAGGGCTGGCTCCCATAACCCACCTATACCAGCTCTCGGATTTTTGCATCGGTTTGAACCATTTTGTGCTAGCTTTTAAACAATGATGGTTTTTAAAAACTTAATTTATTAGGGGTAGGTGGATGTTTATGAGCTCGAGGCCTTGTCTATAAAACAAGTTCAAGCTACACGGAGAAACTCTGTCTCAAACAAACAAGCAAACAAACAATCGCTATTTGTGTTAGGCTGGGTGGTGGTGGCTCACACTTTTAATCCCAGCACTTGGGAGGTAGAGACAGGTGGATCTCCGAGTTTGAGGCCAGCCTGGTCTACAGAGCTAGTTCCAAGACAGCCAGGGCTATGCAGGGAAACCCTTCCTCAAAAAACAAACTAACAAAAAACTGTATTTATTTTGGCAGCCCTGAGGCTAGAGCCCAGGGCCTCCACAGGCCCCAGCAGGCCTCCCCCTGAGCCACATGCCCTGCTCCTACACATGAATTTTTCTCAGCACATTTGAGGCCACAGGACAGACGTGTAGGGCACATAGTGGACGTGGCTTCAGTGAGAGAGACTCCCACCTGCCGGTTTAAAGGACAACACAGAGAAGGAAGCAACAATTGCCTTTTTCTTTTATCTCCCAAACAGACTGAATGTGGGCCAAGGAGCTGTTCTTAGATACCAGAGTCCCTGCTCCTGTCAACACAGTCGCAGGGACAGAAAGGTGTCTTCCCAGTGTCTGCCCAGAGTGCAGATGGTCACTCAGTCAAGATGCCGCATGGAAAGAGGCAGAGCTGGGGCTGACCAGTGTGCCTCACTCTGTCCTCTGGGCTCTATCTATCTGCTTATCTACTCATCCATCCACCCACTCACCCACCTATCCATCCATCCATCCACCCACCCACCCACTCATCCATCCATCCATCCACCCACCCATACATCCATCCATTCATACATACATACATCCACTCACCCACCCACCCATTCTTCTGCCTGCCCGCCCGCCCATCCATCCATCCATCCATCCATCCATCCATCCATCCATCCACCCACCCACCCATCCACCCATCCATCCATCCATCCATCCATCCATCCATACACCCACCCACTCACCCACCCACCCACCCATTCTTCCGCCTGCCCGCCCGCCCATCCATCCATCCATCCATCCATCCATCCATCCACCCACCCACCCATCCATCCATCCATCCATCCACCCACCCACCCACCCACCCATCCATCCATCCATCCATACACCCACCCACCCATCCATCCATCCACTCACCCACCCACCCACCCATCCATTTGCCTGCCCACCCACCCATCCATCCATCCATCCATCCTTCCATTCATCCATCCACCCATCCACCATCTCTCTATTCTTTCCTCTATCTATTCATTCTGAGACTGTTTCCCATAGCCCAGGCTGGCTTTGAACTTAATACCATGTGAAGCCCAGGCTGGACTCAAACTCCTTCCTGGTCCTCCACCTCCCAGGTGCTGTGATTACATGGGTGTTCCTGGCTCATCTAAGCTTTTGATCATTCTGAACATTGGGACAAAGGCTCACAGGAGGTCAAGGAGTAAAGCCAGAGGACCTGTGGCAGAAACCACTTTGGGTGTGGGGCTCCTTCAGTCACTTCGCTTCCTATCCTTTTTTTCTTTCCTGAAGGGAGTTCTCTCTGGTTTCTGGACAAGCTTTGGTGGCACAGGGCAGTGGCCAAGGCTGGGGACAGTGTCTTCACTCCTAGAAGGTGTGTAAATGCCCCAAGCCTTTTCCTCTGGGTACCCTCTGTGAGATGCATGTTCTACACCAGAAAGGCGAAGACAAAGATATCTGTGCATTTGAAGGCACTGGCCATAGTCAGTGAAACATTTGGAATGAGGTATCCTGCTGGGCCAGACTGACACAGGGGACCCCTGCTCTCAGTGAGAGAGAGTGTGTCCCCATCATCCTGGAAAGTGATGCTGTGCCCTCCCCAAGCAAGCCCTACCTTCAGAACCAAATGCTAGACCTGATTTCATCCACGTCAGTTGATTATGGTTGATTTTTTTCCCCACTTCAGAGCTTCTTGTAACTGGATCCAGGCAGCGGGCCCCTTGGTGTCCGAGACTTGCCCTCAGTCTTGGAGATGGAGGTGGGTGCTGAGTAGGGGTCGGCGCTGCAGCCCATCTGTCAGATCTGCTTATGGACATCTGAGTCACTCCTGATTTTGACTGCTAGGGATAAATCAATTGTGTACATTCATGCACAAGATGCTCGTGTTAGTGTGCTGTGCGTGTGCACACGTGTGAGGCCAGAGGTCAACATAAAGGTGCTATTCCTCAGGTGCCATCCACCTTGTTTTCCCAGACAGGGTCTCTTTTTCATTAGGCTGGCCAGTGAGTTCCTGCCATCCTCCTGTCTTCACCTGCCTAGCCCTGGGATTACAAGTGCACACCAGTATGTACTCTGGGAGAATGAGTGCTCACGTTCGCCTAGCAAGCGCTTTATCAAATGAACCGTCTCCACACAAGGCTCTTGAGGTTATGTGTGGTTGTTTCTTTTAGTAGATTCCTTGGAACGAGATTGCTAGGCCACTCAGCAAGAATGTGCTTTGTGTGTTAAGAAAATGCTACCCAGATTTCAAAGTGGTTTAACCTTTCAGTTCTCATGGCCACAGCGAGGAGTGCTCCAGCTCCCCACCTCAGTGATAACTCTTGGCACACCACTCTTCCGTGTGCCCTTCTGGCTGGGTGTGTGACAGAGTTGTGTTCGAAGAATGGGAGATACTGATTCTCAGAGGATGACTGTTCTCAGTGTCATAGCCGCCAATGACAGGTGAATTCTGAAGACCCATGGAGTCTCCATGTCAAAGAACCAGCTCTGAACAAATTTCCCACCGTCGAGTACCAGCCCACATGGGCGGCAGACAACCAACCCACAGGCTTCCGCCAAGAAGAACTCCAACTGCCATTTTGAAGTCTCTCAGATTTAAGTTAGTAACGTTTGGTTTCATATTAGCCTGGAAGACTCTTTTCTTTCTGCTTCTGTTGACCATGAATACTGGATTACTGGCAGAGAACTGGATGTTTCATGGAAGTCTGAAAGCAAATCCATCTGTGTTGGTGGATACAAGCGTTGTGCTTGTGAATGGGAAAACTGCAGAATGCAAATCTGTCACCAGTGGAAACCAGCCACGATGTAACCAGGCTGGACTTTGGTAGTCTGTGTGTGGAAAGTTCACCTCCCATAGAAGTCTGTCATGGGTGCTTGTGAATGACAACACCCAAGGCTTTGATGCCTATCCACCTCTTCCCCACCTGCTCCACCCTTATAGATTCCAATGGGTGCTGGTGTACCTCGTATTGCTCAGTCCTGCCTCAGGGCCTTTGCACTGCTGTACTTCCTGCTTGTATTGGTGGTCTCAGATTTTGAGCATCTGCACGCGTGCGTGTGTCTGCGAGCACACACACACATGCACACACACACGAATATGTACACACATCGTTTTCCATTCTCCTTTCTCTTGTTTCCAGTTATTACTTGGCTAAGCCACTGTTGTATGGTCTTAAATCCCTCAGCATCTGGAATTCCTGGTTCTGAGGGACCCACCTTTTTTTTTCTCAGCGATGACTCAGCCACAATGTTTTGAAAAGGATCCTGTAAAAGTCAGAGCAGAAAGTTCAGAAGGTATGGAGTCCCAGTTGGCTCTGTTCTTGCTCAGTTTCATCAGGAGTCAGACACCACCTACACCATGAGCCTGTCCTGAGTGAATTCCTTCTAAGAGTCCAATCACAGAAGAATCACTAAGGGGGTGGGGTCTCCCAGAGAGGCATCAGAGTAGAACGTGCTGTGACTCTAGAGATGAAGCCAGCAAGGTAACCTTGTCCCCTGAGCACTGGCTGATAGTTGGAAGGTCACATGAAGCTGGGGAGCCTACACCAGACTCCAGTTGTTCCTGGCCCTAGTGGGGAGTGAGGGGGCAGCTTTAGGGTGGAGGTGAAGGTCACCCCCTTACCTGATTGTTCTTTTGAATTTCTCTCTTGACTTTTTGACGGTTAATCTTGATTGTCGACTTGATGGGATTTAGATCACCATGGAAACAGACCTCTGGGCCTATCCGTGAAGGACAAGGTTAATTGATGTAGGAAGACCCACTTGAATGTGGGCAGTGCCACAGGCTGGGGTCTTTGGCTGAGCGAGAAGGAGAGAGTGAGCTGAGCGCCAGCCTTCGTCTGCCCTGCTTCCCGACTGCGGCAAGCGTGACCAGCTGCCTCACACATCTGTGGGAGTGCATCACTCTGGTGGACTGCACCCCCCACTGAGCCCAGACAAACAGGGTGTCTATGGTGTGCTTTTGAGGCATCCACAGTCGTTCCACATAGGCAAGCTGAGATGACTTGCCCACGGCTGTGCAACCTGGCTGGCTGGACTGGAGGCCCACAGTGCTTTTCACAGCTTCTCTTCACTGCCTTGGTTTCCTCCCAACCTGTGTGAATTCACAGCCTTCAGGTTATGTGGCCACTGTTGCCTCCAATGAAGAGAAAGGAAAGCCCAGACTCCGCTTTTCTTTCTGTTGCTGTGATCAAAACATCCCGGCAATAGCAAGAGAATGGGAGAGGCTTTATTTGAGCTCCACCTGGAAGATACACATGCATGCCTACTGCTCAGCCCACTTTCTCCGCTCTGGGAGAAGACCAGGGAATGCCGCTACCCACAGTGGGCAGGATTTCCCACCTCAGTTAATGTAATCAAGAGAATTCACCACAGACATGCCCACAGGCCAATCTGACCTAGACACTTCCTCATTCAGACTCTGTCCCTAGGTGACTCTACTTTGAACCAAGTTGACAATGAACACTAAGCCACACTCAGCCTCTCCAGATTCTGTCATCTGCTCATGATTGTTCACTCTTGCCTCGGCTACTAAAAATGTGGGCTGTGACTTACTTTCAACTTCTGGGAGTTGCTTAGAAATGCACACTGCTGGCCAGAGTCTCATACTTCCATAATCAGGTGATGAGGCCTTCCAAGTAGGGAAGCCCTGTGCTAGAGAGTAAGGAGCCCTGAGGCACATGGCCATGCTCTGCCAGTACACTGGGGATGGCCAAGCTGAAGTCTTTGGTGGCTGATTATAAGCCTAAGAACGTGGGGATCTGTAGTAGGGTCCGGACGGTTGCTTGGCTGTACCAATAGCTCCTTTCTGTGTGTGTCACCAGAGACTGTAAGGACTGATCAAAGACACCCTCCTGGGCCAGGTCTGGAGGACAGAACAGGGATGGGGGAGGCAGGCACAGGAGTGAGAGGAAAAAGGACCTGGCGCTCACCACCCTGTAATGAAAGGAAGGCAGGGAAGGTAGGCAGAATTCCAGCAGCACAGAGCTCAGGACGGCAGGGGAGTGTGGCAGAGATCCAGGGAGAACTGGTGGCTGGTGATGGAAGGCACGGTGCTGTCTTGCTTTGAAGTCCGCTGGAATCCGTCCACTGAATTCTGTAGCTCACAGAAGCTAGATTGTTGTGGTAAGGTCAGCCAAAGTCACCAATGAGAAGATCAGCAACATTTCCTCGGGACCACTGAGTGGGGATATATGTGGGCCAAAGTTCTCACTTCCCAGGTGAGGAATAAGCCAGGACACCAGACGTCCCTTCCCCTTCGATCCCTTTTCTCTTTGCTTAGCTGCTCCAAGATTGATATGGCTCTATCTTACTTTAGGCTGCCCAAGAGCAAAGCCAGAGTTGGAAGGAGTTGGGAAATGGAATCAGAGGGAGGGGGAGATGGGCAAGGAGTGGCAGGAAGGGGGAGGAGAAGAGGGAGGAGGATGGCAGGGGGATGGATTGCTGTCTTTCTTAGGGTCCTATAGAGCTGGTAATCACAGGGGGAAACATTTTTCTTTTTATTACTGTTGAGACAGGGTCTCCCTAAGAAGCCCAGTCTGGCCTAGAACTCAAAGTCCTACTTCATCGGACTCCCAGGCACATCCCATTATCCTGAGTGAAAACAGGTTTGATTTTCACGAGATACTCAGTGGTGCTCAGCTGAACGAACCTCTCCTGTAGTTCAAAAATGTCCCAGGGCTTGCGTATTGATCAGTACTGTGGGAAAAGGAGGTTCTTAGGAGGTAGACACTTCCTGGGGCCGCAGCCCAGTCAGCGGACTGATGCTGCCGTCTTCCTGCTCACTTCCTAGTGGGAGCCTTCTGCCATGGAGCCCCACATGTACCCTCTTGATCATGGAGTTTCCGTTGTAAGTGACGGGGGAGGTGGCATCGAATGACTGCAGCATTAAAGTGGCCAGGATGCCTGAGGAAGACGGCAGCTGATTCTGTGCAATCTTCCCCTGCAGAGAGGTGCCCTGGTGGGCAAGGCTATCTACTTTTCCTGGTTTGCGTCCACATCTCCAGCTTGAGGATGTTAGGACTCAGAGTGTGAGTGTGTGAGACTGTCAGCACCCTGCAGAGAGAGGGGCTCAAGGGGGTGTGTGGGCCAGGCATAGCCTCCTGTCAGTTACCAAACTCAGAATGCCAGTGCGCTGAGCTGAGGCCAAGGGCTGGACCAGGATGGAGCCAGGTAGCCTGGGCCTGGATTTCAGCCTTGGCCTGGGGCGTAGAAGCAGCCCCTCAGCCTCCCCAGCCTCCCCAGCCTCAGTTTCCTCACCTGTAGGGTGGGAACACCAAAGCATCTTTGTCCCAGAGTGGGTAAGGCTGGAGTCAGTTGGGAAGCTCTAGGACTTGCCACGTGACACAAAGCTCTCAGGAAATGTTCTTTGCTGTCCTGAAGCTTTGAGGTCCCCTGGGGGAGAGGGGTTGGGTGTGGAAGTTCAGTGTTCATGGGAGCTAGAAAGGGTAAGGGTGAATGGAACTATGCACATGAACCAGGAGGGCTGGGGGTGAGGGTGGGGGCGCACCCCAAACAGGAGGGCCTGGCACATTGGGGGTACTTCCCGTTTCCTGATGCTGAGCCTGGGTACTTCTCCTTCCGCCCCAAGTGTTTACCATTCTCCTCCTTAGCCCAGCATCCCAGCCCATCCCTCACTCACCATAAACACAAATCCTCTTATCTACCGGCTCTCACACACTTGGTCTTTGATTTATAGCACGTTCACATCCCTCTTCCTCAGCCCGGGTCCCTCTTGCCATAGATCTTCAGGTATCTGCTTCCTGTGCCCCTTACTTTCTAGCCAGATCGATCCCCACTGGGGAGAGATGGCAGTTCCTAGCAACTCTTCCTCCAGGGAGTCTGGCCGTATTTCTTGTTAAGCTTCTGCAGGGCCCGTTGGGTTTCTCATTAGCTTTCTGCCCTGCTGTGGTGGTATTTCTTGTGTCTCAGTCACAAGCCCAGAGCTGCCTAGTAATTCTTAACCAGCAGGCATTCCAGGCATCTTTTCAGAGGAAGCTGGGGTGGGTGTGGGGACTCTGGCGGATCTCTTGGCCATGTGGGACTCAGCTCAGTTCTGTGTTTGGCGCCATCACCATGAGTCATGTGGTCCCTCTGTCTGAGCCATGCATACCTGGGCTCCCTGCTGTTGGCCTTGGCCATGTGAGACTTAGCTCAGTTCTGTTTGGTGCCATCACCATGAGTCATGTGGTCCCTCTTTCTGAGTCCTGCATGCCTGGGCTCCCTGCTGTTGGCTTCCTCCCCACTCTGTCACTCCAAAGTCCAGGACAAGGCCAGCTCTGCCCTTAACTCAGATGTAAGCCTGATCCAGTTTCCTCATCTCTCTCTCTCTCTCTCTCTCTCTCTCTCTCTCTCTCTCTCTCTCTCTCTCTCCCTCATTCACTTATTTATCTAACAAACATGAAGCATGCACACCTCAGTGCACATCACATGTATTCTGAATACATGGCAAGCTCACTCCCCTATCCACTGCGTGATGAAGCAACAACTTGTCACGGTCTCACAGGAAGAAGGATCGGTCTTTGAACCCAGGGAGTTCTGGTCTAATATGGAGGTCTAAGTGATGGTTAACTGGTTCTCTGGATGATCATGTGGTCTCTCTATAGTTCCCTGTGCTGGTGCAATGAGTTTCTCCTTGTCTAAGCTGAATACAATCTTCAGAGTTGCAGCAGATGCTGAAGGGCTGGATGGTGGCTGTGCTCACAGAGGAGTATGACTTAGAACTGGCCAGTACATAGCCTTGTTGTATGTATGTTTCTATTTGAGGATCCTTAGAAGGACCTCCTGTCCCACTTTGGTTCATAGTCACATCAAGGTCCTTTATGTGACTTTCTCCTTTTCCATTCTGCCCCTGTCTGAACTCCATCAAGTCACATCATGCCAGAAGGTAACTGTTTAGAAACCTTTGTGATTCTCCCTAATGCTGTCTATATGTGGGAATCCTCCACAAACCAGGTTTTGATGATGCCCTCTCCGAAGAGGAGACATCTGAGTGTCAGTGGCCATGGTTGGATCCCAGCACAGGCAGGATAGGACTGAGACAAAGTGGGCAGCCAGAGCTAGTATTGTACTAGGAAGTGTGATCTGGTGGGACCCAAAATTGCACCATGTCTCCTTAAGGACCCCAAGATGGTGAGGAAGATGCATGGAGTAAGTGGGAGGCTTCAGCAGGGGTGGATCTATTCAGAGACAACAGATGCCTCTCGCAGTTGGGAGCCATCTGGCTACACATGGGGGAATGGGACACAGGGGCCAGCTGGCTACACACGGGGGAATGGGACATGGGGGCCAGCTGGTTACACACGGGGGAATGGGACACAGGGGCCAGCTGGCTACACACGGGGGAATGGGACACGGGGGCCGGGAACTGTGTTGAGGATGGACTGAGCAGCATGGGAGGGTCATGACTTCCTTCTTTCTGAGACTCAGTTTACCCCAATGGCAATCACCTGGCACCAGTCTGTGAACACTGAGCTTAGCAGAAACTGGCTGCAGCCACAGTCCAGGGAGGCCTGTTGCATGACACCGTCCTAGGAGCAGAACAACTGTCATTGCCTAAGAACATCACAGATGGGCTTGTCAAAGTTTGGCATCCCCTCACGGAAGGAGGAGAGGGAGGGCCCTGGAATCCTCACCTGAGTATCCTGCTACCCCTTCCAGTCATTTGTGTCTGTTTCTGCCATAACTACATGTGGTCTCCAGGTCTTGGCCGGGCTAAGGCTCTTTCTACACAGCCATGAGGGAATTATTGTCCATGTTGGGTGCTGACCTTTCTTTCCTACATTGCTTTAGGCTCAGCCATGGTCTGTCAGGAACATAACAAACTCATCAGTTTCCCAGGGTGATCTTTGGCTTCTCACTGGGACTTTAGAAGGAAGCAGTAGACATTGTCTAGTCTCCTTGGGGTGACAATTCTTGCAACAGACCCTCCCATTAACCCACCTGTTTTCACATATTCATCTCGAGAGAAACACCGGCCCTCAGAATGCTAAGCCTGGGACACGGGTGAAGGGTCAGACAGGCAGGCAGTGGGTGCCATGTCTTCTGCCTTCCTTCCTTCTTGACCTTGTACATGTGTCTTTTGTTACTACTTCAGCTGGCTCCTGTACCAGGTGACTTAGGCCAATACACTGTGTTCCTCTGAGAGATGTGTGTCTAAGTGACGTTGAGGGTGACATTTTGCGGCGTCTTCAGGACCCTGGGATGCTGGTGGGGATGTATACACACACCCTGGGTACATAGCATTCCTGAACTTATCATAGGGACTAGCCTGGTCCTGTATCAGTTGAGCCAGTTTGGAATCAGAACTAGTATGTGGGTGCTCAGGAGGTCCAGCACCCAACCCTGTCTTTTTCCAGGAATGGATGCAAGATGATGAAAAGCCCCACCCCCCACAGCCAGTGTTAGGGTTCCAGTGAGGACTGTTCTCAAGGGCACATGCTCTTTGGTCTTCAGCAGGTGTTTTGGAAGCATGAGGAGCCTTTGTGAAGTGGGTACTGTTGGGCACAAGTAGGTAACCAGGGTCAGTCAGCCTGTGAGGGTTATACCTGGTTCTGCTTCCTTTGCTTCCTGGTTGGCCACCACATGAAAAGACTCTGCCACAAACAACCGCCACCACCAAGTGATCCAGGCCCTCCTCACTGTGATGGATGGAATTGCTTTGGAACCATGAAACTGTGAGTCAAAAAGCTCTCCTGTCCCTGAGATAAACCTGACCATGGTCCGCAGGCCTTTGGGACTGGTTTGTGGGAAGAACGCAGAGAGTTTGAAGCCATGAATTAAAGAAGCCAGTGCTATCAACAGAGCAACAGGGCATTCTGCAGAAGCCCAGAAGTCTACAGAAACAGTGGGAGAAGTGTGAGCAGCAAAGACTGTGTTCATGAGGCTTCAGAGGGAGAACATGGACTCTCAGGAATGGCTAAAGACCACTCATGCTATGTTCTAGAAAAGCCTGGCTATATATTCTTCTGTCCTTGCCCTGAACAATTTCAGTGAAGTTGAGCTAGAAGTCAAGGACCAGGTTCTTTGGTAGAGGAAGTCTCACAACAGCAGACCTGGTTTGCCATGGTTGTTACTCACTGTTTTAGTCAGATTTACAGTGGGATGTAAAACACAGAGTACAGGGTGTGAAAAATGCTGAAAACACAGCGTAGTGAGGACAAGGGCACGAGTTACAGCTAAGGCCATGGTCAAGGCAGATGTGGATGAAGTGGTTGTAATTGTTATAATGACTGCAGTGTTACTATGCACTGGAACAACAGAAAATTGACCTCGGCATGCCAGTAAGTTTGGAAGACTTTGCTTTACAAGTGAGAGAGTACCTGAGACGATAGAGTTGGAGGGGTTCCTGATCTAAAAAGGCCGTGAAAGGGAGTGTTTTCCAGCCTCCAGGCATTCAAAGGCCATTGCAGCCATGACAAAAAGGACTGGCTACTTCTGAAACTGGCACGTGATGTTGTCTAGGAGGCTCTAGTTTTAAAGGCACATTGAGTGGAGAAGTTACAGGGCCATGGGTATTTGCGCTGGGCCTTTATTAAAAAGTCGCAAGGATGGGAAATATTCAGCAGAGTGGGGCTCCCACCAGGAGGCTGCTAGTGGATGCCTTGTGAACCAGTCATTGTGAAGTCTCAGCTTCATAGGAAACCCTAGGATATTGGAGATACCAGTAGTGTGGGACATTTGCTGAGAAAAGGTGCAGGAATGAGTGGAGCGGGTCCAAGAGAAAGCCCATGTGTATCACAGGTGGTGAGACATTGGTCCCACAGTCATTCAGTCCCAAAGAAACACACAGAGGTCTACATTAATCATAAACTGATTGGCCTATTAGCTCAGGATTCTTATTAACTCTTTCTTACGTCTTATATTAGCCCATTATTCTTGTCTGTGTTTGCCATGTGGCTTGGTACTTTTCTTTTTATTTATTTATTTATTTATTTATTTATTTATTTATTTATTTATTATGTATACAATATTCTGTCTGTGTGTATGCCTGCACGCCAGAAGAGGGCACCAGACCCCATTAGAGATGGTTGTGAGCCACCATGTGGTTGCTGGGAATCGAACTCAGGACCTTTGGAAGAGCAGGCAATGCTCTTAACCTCTGAGCCATCTCTCCAGCCCCAAGGCTTGGTACTTTTCATCAGCAAGGCATTCTCATCTTGTTTCCTCTCTGTCTGGGTGACGACTGCAGACTGCGTCTTTCCTTTTCCCAGAATTCTCCAGTTCTTGTTGCCCCACCTCTACTTCCTGCCTGGCTACCGGCCAATCAGCGTTTTATTAAAAATAATACAAGTGACAGGATAAAAGACCATTGTCCCACAGCAAGGCCTGAAGGACAGAGCTACCCAGGACTGCTGGAACTCGTGTGATGGATGTTCCAAATGCTCTGGATGCTGGATATGAAACAGAAGGATTTCAAGCTTGCCTGCTGGCTTCTGGTCTTGCTTTGAGCTTTTTCCTTGTTAACTTACTCACCTTTTGGGGGGGAGTATTTGTTTTTTTTTTTTTGCCAGTGTGTATTGGAAAGAAGTATGTTTTTTGGGAGGACTTTGTTGCTGTTTCATGGAGACTCAAAATTTGGGAACTGTCTGGAGGCTCAGCCTTTTGAACAGTGTTGAGACTTTTAAAATTGTGGGCACTCCTGAGGTGGGATGAAATGAAGTTTGTATTATGGTCACGCACCTGTGGGGGGCCAGTGAAGAGTGTAAAATCTTGAATGTGGATTCCCCCAGGCTTGTGCTTTGAACACTCTAGCTTGGGATGCTTTGACGGTCATGGAACCTTTGGGGATGGGACCTGTCTGGAAGAAGCATATCACTCAAGGCTGGCCTCTGAGGGTCATCCCACATCTGGTTCTGCTATATTCTTCATCAGCTGGCCCCACATTCAGTGTCACCACTGTGTGTTTCCAGCACCATGGAAAGAGCTGTCCATGGCCTCCTCATGTCAATGGACTGAAGTTTCTCTGGAAACCATGAACCAAACAGACCTTTTGTCCTTCAGGTTTCTGTCAGGTCTTTTGTCACAGTGGCTGGCATGTCTAGACAGTTCTCTGAAGGTGCAGAGAGGACTGCCACCTCACAATGAAAAACCAGACTTGGAGACTTACTATTAATTATAAAAGCTCAGCCTATAGCTTAGGCTTGTCCCACTAGCTCTTATAACTTATATCAATCCATTTCTAGTCATCTACATGTTGTCATGTAACTCATGTCTTTTATCTCTTCTCCTGCATGTCCTGCTTCCTCTGCATCCAACTGGAGATTCTGCCTGTCTTCTTCCCTGACACCTCTCTGTCTCCAGAAGTCCCACATAAGCTCCTTCTGCCTAGATATTGGCCATTCAGCTCTTTATTAAACCAACTACAGTGACATACCTTCACACAGTGTAAAGGAATATTCTGTAACATGAAGGTACATTTTTTTTCCAGCCGCTTCCTTCTCCATAGCAGAAAGGAGATAGGGAGAGGTCAGAGACTTAGCCATTGATCCCAGATCTAGCCCCGCTCAGGTTTAATGTGAGATGTCCTTCTGTATATGTGTTGCTTTTATTGGTTGATAAATAAAGCTGTTTCAGCCAATGGCTGAGCAGAGTAAATCCAGATAGGAAATCTGAACAGAGATATATAGAGAGAGTAGGTAGAGTCAAAGAGATGCCATGTAAATGCCAAAGAAAAAAGATAAAAAGATGCCAGAACATTTCCAGTAAGCCACAGCCTCGTGGTGATACATAGATTAATAGAAATGGTTTAATTTGGGCTGGAGAGATGGCTCAGTGGTTAAGAGCATTGCCTGCTCTTCCAAAGGTCCTGAGCTTAATTCCCGGCAATCACATGGTGGCTCACAACCATCTGTAATGAGGTCTGGTGCCCTCTTCTGGCCTGCAGGCATAGACACAGACAGAATATTATATACATTATAATATAATACAATATGCATATACATATATATATATATATATATAAATGAAGAAATGGTTTAATTTAAGATGTAAGAGCTAGCTAGGAATACACCTGAGCCATTGGCCAAACAGTGTTGTTATTCATATAGCTTCTGTGTGATTATTCGGGTCTGAGCTGGGAAATGGAAGTGCAATCTCAGACTACACAGGTTCTCACTCGCTGGGCCACATGCCTCTCCGGGCCTTGTATATAATTCGGTAATGATTGTTGATTCCACCCTGGAGGGTGTTAGGGATTAACTGATGGGTTGGATGCAGCCAGGGTCTAGCCCTACTCCACCTGCAACAGATGCTAGAACTGTAACAGGAATCAGGCAGAGGTCCCTTGAGCAGTTCACTCTCAGATTTGGAAGATGCCTTAATCACTGGGCATGCCTCTTTCCTTTTCCATTTGCCTCAACTTCCCTATCTGGAAGATGGGGGTTAGGTGAATGAACCAGGCCTTGGGTATTGGCATTCTTTACCATCAGGGGTTTACAGAGGTAGTGCTGGGGACCGAGGAGCTCACACCACTGATCCCACCTTGCCACTGGGAAGGGGGTTCAGTCCAGGCAGCAAGGACTTATTGGCTCCTATTCCCCAGTTATCCTTAGCCTTCAGCCCTGGTTTCTGTGTGGCAGATGACGAGCACTGATTAGATCCTGCGTGGACACAGTAACTTCCTCTGATGCATTTCACCCGGAGGACTTTTGTGGCGATGTGTAGCTTTTGTTTAGGTTGCAGTGACAGCTTCCCAACTTGTCTGCACAGGATCGCGGCCATGGCTGAGCTGGGGATCAGACCCTGTGCCTTGTGCGTGCTAGGCATATGTCCACTACTGAACTACACCTTAGACCCTAAGTGGGGGATGGTTTGGGAAGGGTTTGGTAAAGGAGCTATGTGCTCATTGGCTTTCTTGTCGCTGTGACAAACCCTTGAGAGAACAACTTCAACAGAAGGGCACATTTTTGGCTCACAGATTTAGAGGGTTCTCTCTGTGCTGCTTGGGTGTGTGCACTTGACCAGGGCCCCATGGCAGGGGAGGTGTGATCCCTGAGGATGGCTGCACACTTCACAGTGAATCAAGAAGCAGGGAGAGTGACAGAATGCCCAAGGCTAATATACTCAAAGTACCCACCTCTAGTGACCTACTTCCTCCACCTAGATCTCATCCCTCAAAGTTTTCACAGCTTTCCCAATAGCATCACCATCAGAGGACCAACTGCTGCACACAGGAGCCTATGGGAGACATTTCCTACTAAAAACTGTAGAACAACAGGTGTAGGAAGCCGCACAGAGCTCCTAGGACCACACCAGGGGGCACCGTCCCATCCTTCCCAGAGGGAGGGTTAACAGAGACATGTGGACCTTCTGCAAGGCGGGGAGTGAAGATTCCAGTGCATTTCACAATCTTCCCTCTGACTCCTTCCAGGACAGAACCCACCCGCAGGGCAGAGGGCAAAGCAGCCCACCATGGTCTGCGAGGGGCGGTACAGGACAAGGAAGATCTATGCTTCAGTTCTCCCTAACTTCCAACGTGGTGTCAGTGGATTTACACTTCTGCCTGGCTTTCTAGATCTGCTGCGCATGAATTCCCCCATCCCCGCCTCTCCTTCTCTCCCTCCCCCCCCCGTTCCCTCTGCCCCTGTGGGATGCTGACAGCAGGAAAAGACAGACAGTATTTCTACCATGATCTAAGGGCGGCAAGTGTGGTTGTCTCCCAAGAAGGCGCCGCGGGGATGTAAGATTTCTCTCCTCGCTGTCAGCGCGGGCCTTTGTGGATGTTGGCTGTGGCTTTTACAGAAGTCCCTGCGGAGCGGTGATTTCCAGAGGGGGCCATGTAACCTCCTCCTCTTGGAGGACGTTTGTCATCATCTGGAGACAAGCTTGGTTGTCACCAGTGGCGGGGGGTGGGGAATGGGACTGCTGGCATCTGCAGATGGACAGTCCCTCCACGCGGGCATTTAGTGCCAAGCCCAGAATGCTGATGGAGTCAAGGCCCAGAGCCCTACTGTAGAGGGAGTGGACTCTGGGCATTTGAATCCCCACGCACTATCATACTGTACAATTCAGACTCTCAAATAACTTCAGCAACGAGGACCCTATCACTGTTTCTCAAATCAAGGATGTTTACAGTTAATCTGAGTTCCTCTCCCAATGTGACTCTGGAGTCCCCAAGGTGGAATGAGGTCCACTGCTGTGGATTTCTATTTCCAATACAGCCATGGGATACCTGCCTGCTCAGGGTGCCAGCTCCCTGTGGTACTTGCTCCAGCCCTCACCTGCTGTGTGAGCAGGTGCTGGGTTAGACATGGTGGCCCTCCAAGATGCAGTCACAAACTGCTTTAGATGATCTTTTTAGGTAACATTTGCTTTGGGCTTCAGCTTCTTCCCCATGCCCTCAGCATTGCATGGCATCTGGATGCTTTATCTCATATGCTAGCTTACTTGTCTATCCAAGACCAGAAGAACCTGTACAGCAATCTTGGCAATTAGTCTTTACAAGCCAGAGAGAGAGAGAGAGAGAGAGAGAGAGAGAGAGAGAGAGAGAGAGAGAGAGAGAGAGAGAGAGAGGGAGAGAATTAGGATCCAGTGGTATTCAATGATTCTGCCACATGTAAATGTTGGTTTCAGGAAGACCATTGATGTCTCTGTGTTGGGACATAGTGACCCCATTCTTTACACAGGTATGTGGCTGTCTGACTTTGCAATACATACATTGAAGGGTAGTTTATACACCTCCCTGACCTGTGACTTTGAGGAAGAACCAGTGCGACTTGTGTGCTTTCACCCTTTCCCACCTGTCTCCAGACCAGTCTAAGGCTGGCTGCTGGACCCCAGAGAGCTGAGCTACTCCAGATGAGATACTCAGTCAGAGCACAGCCTGGAGACACCAGCCCTGAGCTGGTTTAAAATCTCAGATAGTTTGTTATTCAACAGTAGTTGAGAATTTCCACTAACATTCTTGGGGCTGTTAAGTGGACGAAGTACAACCTCCGTGCCCAGTTCGCCTTAAGTGTTAAAACCCATCAGCTGCTAGTTTCTCAGGAAGTCAAGTGTAGGCTTACCATAATCTTAATCTCTTGTCTTGTTGCATAACAGCAGCAAAATTACAGTTGTGAATAAGCAACAAAAATAATTCATGGTTGAGGTCACCACAACACGTGGGACTGCATTAAAGGGTCGCAGCGTTAGGAAGGTTGAGAACGATTGTGTAGAAGATTCTGGCATACTCATTGCACTCTGGTGGGGCCCTGCAGGCTCATCCTAAGAAAGCAACCTTGAGCACCTCTCCCTTGTTTCCCTCAGGACTCACTAACAGATGCCCCCCAAAATGTTCACTGGACAGTTCCGTGAGGTATAAATACAAGGGGGCACTTGAGTGAACACCTCAGAAGGCAAGGCATCTTGGAGACACAGTATGAGGCTGGGGTTTGCTCCCAGATTTTCTCTGTGCAGTTTGGGCGCCTGTGAACTGTGTCCACCTTGGCTTTGAGCAGCTCATCCCAGACTGGACTCTCTCACCCCCTCCTACAGGGGGGTGACCCAGACAGTGGAGGCCAGAGACGGAGAGAAAGGATCGGAGCTGGGATGGTGGAAGTTACTGAGCTGGAAAAATGGCAAGGCACATTCCAGGCCAGACAAGTGCCTTCCTTTGTCACCCACTGTAAATTGTGCCCCAATCACTGGGCTGACAGAGACGGATACTCAACCTTGCAGCACAATTAAGCATTCTCAGGCATCTCATGGGGGAAGGAGGCTGTGGGTTTACTTAAAAATGCTTGGGGGTAATTTTCTAATGTCCCCTCCACTCTTATGGAGGCTCTGCTCCAGCTCCCATCATATGTAATTCCTAATGATTCTCTGTATGTCCTGTTTTATTAAAGCGTCATTGAACTATACCCTATTGATTTAGATTTCACAGACAATTGAAATTTAAATTGACTCCAAATTGAATGTCTCCGAGTAATCTCTGTTCTGCAATAAAGATGGATAAAATGCTTCTATTTTTGATAACAAGCTATACTGGAGGCACATTTTAATTTTGGGAAGGGAAGAAAAAACTGTGACAGCCTTAACTTCTTTGAAAAGTGGCTGACAGTTTGGGGCATGCGAGGCTGTTTTCTTGTTTTTCTCTGGGGCACGATGCCCGAACTAGGGATTTCTGGGATGTCTAGCTGGCTCAGAGAGGGAAGGTGGAGGTGATGAATCTGGACCATTTGTAATTTCCCCCCTTGTTCTGAGAGTGTGGGCACATTCTCTGCCATGGTGCACATAACTCCAGGCCCCTGTCACCTAGATTGTGTCCTGAAAGCCACCGTGGCAAACAAGAGAGAGACGTTGCTGCAGTCAGACAAAGGAGGCAGCCATGTGAGTCACTCCTGTCCCAAGACAGAAGCTTCCTGGCCACGGTGACTCCTAGGGGTGCTTGAGTGTCAGCTTGACAGGATTGTGACCTGCCCAGGACATATGACCTGCACCTCTAGGCCCGTGTGTGGACACGGTTTCAGCGTAGGGACAGAGAGGTGATTGGTGCCTTCAGATAGGCTACTACCCCACGGAACAGAAGGCAGGCTGGTCCATCAGCTCTGCTCTTCCCATGGGTGTCTGTTGCCACCGCCACTGCCTATGAATATTATCCTTCAATTTCTCCAACCTTCCAGCTCAGAGTCCCACCACACCAATCTCCAGAGGGTGTCTAGGCCGCCAGCTTCAGCCTGACCAACATCCCAGGTACCCCTTGTGCAGGGGCTTCAGGCTGAGCAACCACAACTTCTCTGATCTTCGAATGTTCTAGAGGATCCTAACAATGCAAGCCGCATTCCTTTCTCTCCTTAGCTGGTGGGATTGAGTCTGTGGTGGAAAAGAGGAAGAGAAAAGCTAGTATCATCTATGGCATCTCCCAGACATGATCTAAGAGAGGTAAATGACTACAGTGTCTAGCCTGAGCTATGAGACTCAACCTGAGCTCCTGTCAGTGCTGTACTTTCCTTTGTTTCCAGAAGGTTCTAGGGCAGTGATTCTCAACCTTCCAATGATGCGACACATTTATATGGTTCCTCATGTTGTGGTGACCCCCAGTCATAACATAATGTTTGTTGCTACTTCAGAACTGTAATTTTGCTATTGTTATAAACCATAATGTAAATATCTAATATGCAATCCCAAAGGGGTCACGACCCACGGGTTGAGAGCCACTGTTCTAGAGTCTGTTAAATCTGATCCCTCCTCAGCATCCGAGAGAGATGGCAGATGCCTAACTTCCCATCGTTACTGTGTTGGCGGGAGCTTGCTACTGTGAGCAATGCAGGTTCAGAGCACTGTGGGCTCTATTGATGAGCCAGGAGACGCATTCTTCTCTGATTGTGTCTGTTTGTTTCTCTGTGTTTCCCTGGCTGTCCTAGAACTCACTTTTTAGATCAGGCTGGCCTTGAACTCTCAGAGATCTGCCTGTCCCTGCCTCCTGAGCGCAGGGATTAAAGATGTGTGCCACCACCGCAAGCTCTTCTGAGGTTTTTGAAGTTGGTGTTTCCTTCTCTTCTTCAGCCACAGGCTCTCTGCCTGTGGCAGCTTCCTTTATCTTCAAGGCCAACACAAACCACCTCTCTCTGACCCCCGTGCAGTCGCCCCCTTCATTCTTGACTTTTGCTCTCTCCCTTTCTGCTAGCGAGTCATACCGGAAGTCTTAGTTATTCATGTTGCCACAGCAGAAGACCCTGACAGCAGCAACTGAAGGAAGATATGGTCTATTTTGGTCCCAGTTGGAGGGCACAGCCTGCCTTGAAGGGGAAGGCAGTGCAGCAGGAGACTGAGGCGGCCTGGCCTATCACACCCACAGCTGGGAAGCAGACAAGGTTGAATTCTTGTGCTTAGATAATTTTGTTCTTTTCATATAGTCCAAGATCCCAACCCAGGCAATGGTACCACTCACAGTGTGAAGGTCCTCCTACCTCACATAACCTATTCAAGACAATCCTCCACAGACATGGCCAAAGGCCTGACTCCCAGGTAGTGGACAACTGGGATCAACCATCACACAGTCCAAGGTCCCTAACTTAGGCTGGTGAAGGCCTAGAGCCATTGTGGGTGATCGTTCATGGAATCTAAGGATTAGGATGTTTACATCCCCTAGGGGGACATTGTTCAGTCCACTGTGTTGCCATGATACAATTCCTGACAGAAATGACTTAATCAGGGAAAGATTTGTCCTGGATTAAGGTTTCAGTATTGAGTCAGGGAAGGCATGTCAGTTCAGCCCAGGCTGTGGTGAGGGGAGTCTCAGCATGAGGCTATTCACAACGTGGAGGGCCAGGAAACAGAACCTTAAGAACTGGGGTGTGGGGGGTGTGGTAGGGGTGAGGGGGTGGGGTGGGTACAACCTTTAAAGCTGGCTTCTAGTGACCTGCTTTCTGCAGCCAGGCCTCACCTCCTAAACATTCCACAACTTTTCGAAGTATTGCTGGGACCCCTAAGTGTTTGAAATATGGGGACATTCTATGGGGGCGCTCTTAGTCAGGGTTTTTACTGCTGTGAAGAGAGACACATTTCTTGGGTGGCTTACAGCTTCAGAGGTTTAGTCCATTATCATCACAGCAGGACATGATGCCCTGGAGACAGGCATTGGGCTGGAGAAGAATTTCAGAGTTCTACATCTCCATCAGCAGGCAACAGGAAGTGAACTGTGGGTCATACAAATGAAGCTGCCTACCTCCACAGTGACACACTTCCTCAAACAAGGCCATATCTACTCCAACAAAGCCACACCCCCTAATAATGCCACTCCATATGGGCTTATGGAGGGCCAATTATATTCAGACCACAGCAGGGGCCTTGGCTCACCCTACCTGTACTCCACCTGTGCCCCCCCATGTTGCTCTCCCACCCTGCACTTTTTCCCATATGGCAGCCTCTAGTGAAGAAGAGAGCTGAAGGCAAGGCTCAGGACTCTGATTTTTAGCCAGGCTTCATCTCATCAAGTAGCTTCTGAGCTTCTGATGCTCCCCAGGCAGTGGGGTCCAAGGGACCTTGGGCACTGAGGCAAATATGAGAAGCCTGGACTCTGTGCAGGTGTCTCTCCACCACCTGGTAGTCTAATAAAGGAAACAGAAAACTCACCCAGGCTGTCCCTTCTGAATCAGCACCACCAGCTGGCGACCAAGTGTACAAATGCACGAGCCTGTGGGGACAGTTCACATTCAAACTCTGGATCCATAAAAACATAGTGACACCACAGTACATTGCAAAAGGCAAGCAGCATCCAGTGTGTCCATATCTTCTTGGGATTAGACAAAGGTGTGTGTGTGTGTGTGTGTGTGTGTGTTGTGTATGATGTATGTGTGGTGTGTGTGTATCAGAGTTAAGACCCACACTGGGGGTATCAGGCATGGCTTCCTGAAGGGAGTAATCTCTGAGTTGACACCTGTCGGGTCAGGAGGAGTTACCCTGGAAAGGGTTATAGAATTGGAACTTTGGAAGAGATGCAAAGGTCCTAGAGAGGGAGGGAAGAGAGGAAGGAGGGAGGGAAGAGAGGATGGAGGGAGGGAGAGAGGGAGGGAGGGAGGGAGGGACGGAGGGAGAGAAAGAGAGAGAGAGAGAGAGAGAGAGAGAGAGAGAGAGAGAGAGAGAGAGAGAGAGAGAGAGAGAGAGAGAGGAGCTTCGGGAACTGATGGATGCCCAGGCTGAAGAGGGTGCTGGCTTTAAAGGGAGGTGAGTCAGAAGTAGCTGAGGTCTCCAAATTTTTATACACAGAGCTTCGTACTTTGCCAAGGTTCCTTGCAGTTTTGCCCAGTTCTCCACTTGGAGGTCATCGTAGGTGACAGCTCAATCCCAGGACCCCATATGGTGTTTGAATGAATGAATGAGGTTAGAGATAGGTTAGAACACCATGGTGGACTGCCCAGTCTCTGTTGAGAGCAGGTGACCTGTGGCTGGGTCAAACTCTGTTTCTGGTTGTCAAGGATCAAGGGGAGGTTAAGAGGCCATGCTGGCCCCCGGACGAGCTCCTTAAGTTCCCCCTTACCCCAGTAGACCTGACTGGCTAGCTCCTGCCTGCCTTGGTGTTTATGGGTTCTGGTGCCTCCCTGGTCAAAATGGCAGGCCCCAGCCTGACCCCGAGTATCTCTGTGCATCTTTCAGGCAGGAAGGACACCATTTTAGTGAGTGCCATCTGGACCTTCTGATCTGTGAGCAGAATTAGCCTTTTGAAGACATCAAGTGTGCTGCCCAGTTACAGCTGTGGAAATAGGCCTGGGGTGACTCCCCTCCCCCATTCCTTTCTGCTCCACTCTCCCCTCTCTATCCCCCCACCATCTGTCACCCCTGTGTGTGTCATCTCAGCCACCCTGTCCTCCCCACTGCAGGTCACATCTTCCCCCACCGCTGTCTTGCTGTGTCTCACTGTCCTCTGGCCACATCCCATGCACTCCTCACACCTGGTCACACTTTCACAGTCTCTCGGGGTGCTGCCAAGTCCTGAACTTGTCATGACAAGAAACTTCTGGGTCTTTACTTCAGCGGCGGAAAACATATGTGTTGACTGAACAGGGTGCTCCCTCTCGCTTGGGCCTGAAGGTCATGGGATTAGCAGTAATTGTGCTCCCCATCTGGAGAAGATCTGGGATGCACTGAAGGGATCCTCAGCTGAAGAGAGAGGGTGACCCCACTCAACCATCTGGTGGTGCCTGTCCCTGGAGCTGCACCAGATCCTTCTTACCCTCACCCTGGGACAGCCCGAGTCAGAGGAAAGACCCCTAGAGACAACTGGAATCTACGGTCTGCGACACTCTGGACACTTCCAGCTGTTCCTCTCCCTCATTTACCGAGGACCTCAGCAACTTCCATCAGGAAGTTTCCAGTTTCACAGAAACTTGGCCAAGCTCCAGGTCACTCGGCCTGGTTAAACATGAGATGCGTAGCTAACCAGCTGCAGGGTCTCCAGAATGGCTGGAGGCTGGACCCCACATCCATCCCTGTGACCCCTGTGAGACCTTGTTCTCTGCTGTCCCCTTGGCTAGGACTACTCCCCAGGCCACGTCCTGCTCAACCTTGAATCTCCTGGGCTCAAGGAGTGGGAAGCACCTGGCACATAATTGCAGCTTAATAAACGAATCAATCCTCATTAGGGTTTGATTGGCCATTAGCCTCATTATCCTGAAAGCAGAGGCCCAGGGAGGCTTCCAGAATGCCGATGCAGACAGAGAAACCCATGGGAGTGAGTTCTCCAGCCACAGCTTGTGGACAGGATGACATCTAGAGGAGACCTAACAGAGATGACCTTCCTTAGTCATCCTCAGTTTTGGACATACCTCAGATTCATTAGCCTGAAAAACACAGGGGTCCCAAAGCCAGTGAGAACAGGCACTTGACTGGGGTGAGTGGGCCACCAGGGGTTACAAGCTCCTTTGTCCTGGGGTGCAACTCAGCATCAGGGGTCAGGCTCACATCTGGCTCACACAGGGCGTCGGGTATCACCCATGTGGGCTGGGCACTTCCTCTCCTACACAACAGAACCAGAAGCAGAGCTTTGCTTTTCTTGGGCAAACCAAGAGAACTCTTTTTCCTTTTTGGTGCGCTTGAGGCAAGGCTGACACCGGCAATGGGCATCAGAACCTCCTTAACCCAGAGGATGTGTAGGCCCCTTTGTCTCCCCCCATGTTGTGTAGCAACTGAGACAAAACCTTCCATCCTGCAGGGAAGCTTTCCAAGACGCAGGATGGTCCAAAGGAGGAGAAACTCTCCAAAGGGCAGGAAACTTCCTTCAGCTCAGGAAGTCAACAACTCAAAGGCATAGGAAGTCCCAGAAACTTAGAAGGTTCACTATGCCCCTCTCTCCCTCTCTGAGACCAGCTGCATGGCTTTGTGGGTTTTATAATCTACCCACATTCAGACCACAGAAGTGGAAGTGAAAAGAATTGCCCTCGACACTGGCACATGCCTGTGATCATAGCTCCTCCAGGGTACTGGGATTCAGAGACAAGCCTGGCTACACAGCAAGACACTCTCTCACAACAAAACAACCACAAACCCATGACATGGCTCTGCTGTTGGGGTCACAAAGTCCAGTGATGGATTTCAATACTCAGAACTAGGATGAAAAAGCCAGAAGCTATGGCCTGTACTTGTACCCTTCTCCCCCAACCCAGGGAGGTGATCCCGAAGTCTTGACAAGGCTTACTAAGTCTTACTAAGGCTTGCTAAGGCTTACTTAGTGAGCTCCAGGACAGTGAGACTCTGCCTAAAAACAAGAAGGGGGCTGAGGAGATGGCTTAGCGGGTAAATAACTTGTAAAAGCATGAGACCTGACTTCAGATCCCCAGAACCCACGTAATGTTGGGTGCAGTAGTGCATGTCTGTCATCCCAGGGTTCTCATGGTGGTGTGTGAGGGGGAAATCTAGGCTGGGGTATGCAGCTGTGAACAAGAGAGCATGTCTTAAAGGTGGAAGGGGAAGACCGATGCCTGGGATTGTCTTCTGATTTCCACAAGAGCTTGAGAGGGAATGTACACCCTAGCATGTGTGTGTGCGCACATGCACACACACACAGATGAACACACACACCCATGAACACACACATATGTATAACCATGAACACACACCCAACCATGAACATACGCACAGATCCATGAACACATCATCTTAAAAAAATAAACGAACATGAATCTTTTGGAGCCATGCCTCACACATGGAGGTGCCTATCAGGCCCTGATTCCTAACAGTGTTGATGGCTCACACACGGAAACGCCTGTGGCACCGTGCTAAGACCCATTCATCCAGTCTGACCACCTGTAGGAAGGGAACGGCTGCTGGGCTCTGCCCGTACACCGTTCACGAAAAGGCGTGTTTTTGTAGAGCAAGGCACCCTGGGAGATCCCATTCCTTTAAGATTTCCATTTCCACATTTGTACCATTTAGCACAGTGCTGGGCACAGACAGCATCCTCAAAATACCTGTTAGAGGATGAGAGCTCAGGAGACCAGTGCTGGGCTGAGGTTCAGCTCAGCGATGGGGAGCTCATTCAGTGTGGCCAGGGCCTGGGCTCTGTCAGCGTGAATCGGCAGTTACGGGGTGCAAGTAATGTGGAATGCTCTTACAAAGTGGAAGCCAGAGGCTCTGACACATCAAAATTAGGGCTCACGCTGCCAGCCACAGCCCAGCCACCATGATGATGCCTGGACGTGGCATCTGTGAGGACAGAAGATGTTCACTAAGTACTTGAGCCAAAAGTCAGCAGGGGCCTGGGGCTGTGTCAGTGGTGGGGGCTTGTCTGTGGAGACCTGAGTGCTGGGCTCCATCCTCAGCACAAAAACCAGCAATGCTATACAAGGGGTAACAATCACATGCCACATAATTCCCACTTGTTCATGCATAAGGACAGGCATGTTTATTTTATAATGTTATTAAGTAATGTACATTTATATATTTATTATAATAGTGTTAAATGTATTTGTTATATATGTGTTTGCATATTACTATATAGTTTATATGTAAATACATGCATACACTGTGTGCATGTGAGCACGCACATACGTGTATCTAATGGACGCACACAGCCATGAAATCTCGCAGAACGTCAGTGGTGTCTCTGACAGGTCCAGAATACTTTCTTCTTCCTTCTGAGCTTCTTCTTTTGCCACTTTACACATTTTCCTCTTCAGTGAGCATGTGTTTCTCTTACTCTCAAGACATAAGAATGACGTTCACTGAAACGGGCATGTTCTAGACAGGGTGCGTGGGGAGGCAGGAGAAGCTGCAGCCTGGAGGGAGGCTGAGGCGGAGGCCGGTCACATCGCATCAGCCCACATGTGTGATGTGACCTGTGTCCAGGGCCTTCTCGGCGGGAAGCCCCCCACAGGGCTGACTGCTCTTGGGTGGCTCTGGGGACGGCATGAGCTTCAGCAGCTGCCTGGGGCCCCACTAAGCTCTGGCAGAGCCGTGCCTCGTGGCTTTCCCCTCCCTTGCAGGGTCCCTGCAGTTGCTAAAAATGATTGACAGTAATTAAAACTAAGCTAATGCCCTCCTCACTCTTGCCATTTCTATGGGGTTTTTGTTCACCATTATCTACATATAGATTAAAAATTGTAATTGGGCAGGCGATTGGGTTAGGAGAATCCAACACCCTTCCCTCTTGTCGTTGGCCGGGGACTGACACTTTGCAATTTTATTTAATCTGAGAAAATTGAGTTGAACTCTGGCTCCCTGGGAGGGGGATGAAAAAAACAACATTTATCCTTCAGGGCTGAGGCTAGAAAATCTTTGCACTGCTGGTGGGTGGTAGGAGGGGCTCCACGTGCACAGGGCAGCGGGGTACTGGGAGCTGGGCTCTGCCAGCAGCAAGTGGGGAGGGGAGGGGAAGGGATGGTTCTTGGGAGACCTAACCCCCTCCCAAGATGTTCTTTTTGTATTAATGTGTGTGTGTGTGTGTGCATGTGTGCTTACACAAGTGTCCATGAACCTGTAGGTCTGGATATAAGTGTGTGGCAGGTGGGTGCCCACGGATGTACAGGTAGAGGTCAGAGGACAATCTCAGATGTGCCATCCTCAGGGACACGGGTCACCGACTTTGAGATGGGTTTTCTCAGTGGCCTGGAGCTTGCCAGTTTAGACTGGCTGAATGGCTGTTCATTGAGCCCCAGGGATCCACCTGTCTCTACTTGCTCAGTGATGGGGTTGCAACCCGTATTCTTGTGTGGGACCTGGGGATTGAACTCAGGTCCTCATGATTTTGTGGCAACCATTTTACCGACTGAGCTGTCTCCCCAGCTCTGCCAAGACATTCTCTTTTGGTTTGTGTTTGTTTTTGTTCTGAGATAGGATCAGTCTCCCGGTGTCCTGAAACTCACTAGGTAGATCAGGCTGGCCTTGAACTCACAGAGGTCTGCTTCTCAAGCACTGGGGTTAAAGGTGTAAGACATCATGTCCCACCGACGTTCTTGAGTCTTGTTGTGAGCTAGGCTTCTCAAGTTCAGGGTGCCCGCTTCACCGGCACTGAGTGAGGCTGACCTCTATGCAAGGGGTGCCTGTGTCTGCTGCTGCACTGTGCACTCTAGGCTAACTGGTCCACAGGCTTCCAGACGGTTCTGTTTCCACCTCCCACCTTGACACAGGGTCTACAAACCATGTAACTGCCTCCGGCTGTTATGTGGGCTCTGGTGATGGAACTCCTTTCACCCACTGAGCCATCTTGCCGGCCATGAAGATTTCTAACACAAAATGTGGCAGTGGTAGGGTGTGCATGGCCTTGTCTGCAGCAGCCAAGTCTACCCCCTTATGACGGCATCAGAGCTGCTTCAGACCTTTCCAGGATACCTGTGCTGTTCCCACAGGAATGAACTTGCTCTACCAGTCAGCTTCCTGTCAGTATAATGAACGCTGCAGAGAAACAGGCTCACAAGGGCAAAGGTTTGTTGGGGCTCACAGTGTTGCCGGCCTGGTCCGTATCTAATTGTTGGGGCTCACAATGTTGCTGGCCTGGTCCATATCTAATTGGTCCCATTGCTTCTCAGGCTGGTGTAGTAGTGCATGGTGGCATAAGAGCCTGGCAAAAATGAACAAATAAACAACACCCAGTGGGTGAGACAGCAGAGGCAGGCACTTCCCATTCTGTTGTGCCAGGAAAGGAAGAGAATGCCAGGAAGTAGCCGTGGATAAGTTTCATCTCTGCTTTCCTAATCAAGCTTCATTTCCTGCTCCTAAAATCTTTCAAAGTCGTACTACCATTTGGGAACCAAGCATTCAAAATACCAGCCTGAGGGGGACTTCTGCTCCTGCCCCCAAAGGCTCATGGTGTCTCACAATACAAAGCACATTTGGTCTAACCCCAAGAGTCATCGAAGCTGCAGTGCGGTTCAAAAGCCTAAGGTCAAAGCCCTTGCTGAGACTCAAGGCAATCTCTTAGCCCTGAGCTCATGTGAAAGAAGACAGCCACATCTCCCTACACGATTCTGCAGAGCAAATATTCTCAATCTGAAAAGGAAGACCTGGTGCTTAGAGAGGGGAATGAGACCAGAGACTGTCAGGGCAGCATCCACAGCTCCGGGTCAGCTTTCCATGCTGATGTGACTTGGGCATCCCCACCTCAACGGCCTGGCCACTTTCAGCTCACATGACTTCTCTGGGCTGACTCTGCATTGCCTGCATCTTTCCATGGTGGATGCCCCACGGTTCTGGCATCTCTCCATCTTGGGGTTTATGCTCTGGTGTACCTTGCTCGACCACTCCATGTTTCTGGCATCTCTCCATCCTGCAGTTCATGCTCTGGTGTACCTTCTTGACCACTCCAGCCTTCCTTAGAAAGCTCGGGTGGAGCTGTCTCACTACCACAGGTCTGTGAACCACAAAGCCAGCACTAGAAGATCCCTACCATCAGATCGAGCGGTGGCCTGGCCCACTTGGATGGTGCAGTGGCCTCTGAGAGCCTACACAGTTGGCCCTGGGAAAACTCCCCTAGGTAGTCTCGTGCAGTCAAGGCTCCCTGATGCCACCTGCTCTCCGATATGCATTTATAACCTGACATCCCGAGCCCACAATGGCTGGACTCTGGCCAGTTCTGGTGAATCCCTCATGGTACCTATCCTGTTATTCCAGACCAAAGCAATTAATTCACTTCTTCTTAGTTCTGTGAGCCTCATTAACAACCACACTTTCCTTGTTCACACCTTTCAATGCTTCCTTTCTGGTGAGACAATATATTGTCCCCCAAATTCAACGCGGCAGCTGCCTGCCAGTGTAACTCAAAGCAGCCAGTTGTAACTATGCCACAGCCCAAATGCCATGAAATTTCATCTGTCTGATTAACTAGCCCCTCCCCTTAAACTCAGCCTTCCACAAAGTCTCAGGGCATCCACAGAACAAAGTGTTTGCTTGTTTGCTGTCTAGAAGGTAACGTGAGTCATTGCTTTTTGTCGGAAGCCTCGGGCACAGTTTTCACTTCTCTACTTGTGTTCTGCGCTTCTGAGTTCCCACGAGAGGGACCCATAAGCTCTGTTTACAGTGTTCTAGCACTCTGCAGCCTGCTTTTCTAAACTATCCCAAATTCCTCCCACAAACCTCTTCCAAAGGCCCGAGAACCATGTGGTGAATGTCAGTCACAGCCGGAGCTGGTGCTGACTTCTGTTCTGGTGAACTTCATCAACACTGTGACCAAACACATGACAGAAACAGTTTAACCAAGAAAGGATTTATCTTGGCTCCTGGTTGCAGAGATGGTGCTTCACCATGCCAGGGAGGGCGTGGCAGAGACCAGCAGCATTTGTTTCTGTATTGGGTGGGGTAGGGACCACACAGAGACAGTGACAATGGGACCACGAGGGAGACAGGCCGTGGTGGTGGCAGCAGGCGCGGTGGCTGCATCCCCAGGACTACAGAGGCCGAAGAAAACATTTCTCATGTGTGATCATGTGAGGATGGAGTCATGTTCTCTGTCTTACAAATGTGGAAACCAAGGCTCAGAGAAGTTGAGTGACCCCCCCCATCCCACAAAGCCACATAGCTAACTGTCTCTGCACCCCATACTCCATACTCCTGAATCCCTCATTTAGGAGGACAAGGGCCAGTGCAATCTCCCCTTAGGGTCACCTGCCAGTCAGTTCCACCAGTTGCCCCTGCTTGCACAGAGCTTGGCCAACCAGGTGCTCAGACTGAGTTGTCAAATAGGAGACAGAAAGGAAGAAAAAGCAATTTCTTCCATTTCTTGGCTCAATCCTATGCAGTCAATACTGCTAACAGTAAATCAAATATCAGGACTGCATTGACCCAGGAAAAGGCCAAGGAGAAAGAAAACCCACAGCAGAATCCAAAAAGTAGAAAATGAGCCCAGCCTGAGCTGTAAATCATTCCCGGGGCCGGAACCTGCCCTGGCAGCCAGTGGCTGGGGCTCGGGCCGCCCCAGAAAGCCAGGGCCAGTGCTTTGGGCAGGCAAATGTCCTTGTTCCTCCTGCACTGGGAGACAGGAGGCCTCCTGAGTGCCCCCTGTCACTCACCAGGCTGAGCTTGGAAGAGACCTCTGGGGAAAGTCTTTCTAGGACCTTCGCTGCTTGATTGACGGTCTTCATTATAAACTTTCTTTTAAAATATCAGAGCTGAGTGTGGCAGCACATGCCTGATATCTTAGCACGAAGAGGCCGAAGCAGAAGGATTGCAGGTTGGGGGCCAGTGTGGGCTACAGTGAGTTCTATGCTGGTCTGAGTCATTTAGTGAGAGACCCTGTTTAAACAAACATACCCAAAAACTGGGGTTCAAGAAACAACTCAGTCAGTCAAACACTTGCTATAAAGACATGAATACTGGAGTATGATCTCCAGAACCCCTAAAAAAGCCAGGCATGGTGGTGTTTGCAGCCTCAGTGCTGGGGAGGTAGAGACAAGGGTATCCCTGGGGCTCACTGGCCCGCCAACAACTTGCTTGGTGAGCTCCAGGCCATAGAGAGATCCTGCCTCAAGGTTGACTTCTAACCCCCACATGCACACCACGCATGCATGTACACACACATGTATGCACTCACACATGGACACAATGGTAAATGAAAATAAAGCCACACCACCATGTAAAATGTAGCCTCTGATGGTCAGTGTACATATTCAACAAAGCCTTTTCAGCCACTCTGTGCACACATTGTCCTAAAGCTCCGAGGACTCAACTGTGAGCCAATTTATATAGTCCTGGTTCCACTAGGCTCCGCTGTCATGAGTGGGGAGAGAAGGGAGATAATTGTGATCCTACAGCTTAGATGCAAAATAAAGACATGGTGCACTGGGATGTCAAGTTCAAGTAAGGGGAGGGGACTTAGAGCAGGAGAGGACATGAGCTCTGGGGACACGAGTTGAGACTGCCCGAGGAGAAGAAGGAGCAGCGCAAGGGCCCTGGGAGTGTGAGGAAGGAAGAGGTGTGGTTGCAGGGATGGAAGGTGCCATGTGGTGGGCTGAGGCCAGACTTGTAGGGGCAGGGTTTGCTGCCTTTCTGAGGACAAGGTGAGATTAGTTGGAGAGTTTGGGGGCTGCGAAGGGACCTGTCTAAGCCTAGTTTTAACTGGGATGTTCCACTATAAGAATCTTCTGAGAACCCCTGACTGGGGAAGATTCTGAGGCGGGAAAGGACGTGTGTGGTCATTCACTTCCTGGAACCCATTTCTCTGCAACTGCCTGTGAGGTTGAGGCACACACTTGGAGTGTAATAACTGTTCCCTGAGCAAAGGTGTGTGTGTGTGTGTGTGTGTGTGTGTGTGTGTGCTGGATGAAGGCAGCTAGCACCCCTGCGGCACCAAGCTGTTGTACCTTCCTCATTCTGAACCGACCTTGGGGGCTTGTCAGCTTCCCCCACTCCCCCCTCTTCCTCCCTTCCTTGTCCTTGTTCCTTTGTCCTTTTGAAACACTGCCTCACTATGTTGCCCAGGCTGGCCTTGAATTCCCAGGCTTTGGTGACCCACCCTCCTCCAACTTTCTAGGTGTTGAGTTTATAGACACACACTGCTGTGCCTGCTTTTTCATGTTTGTAGGTTTGAAAATACACCCTGGCCAGGCAGGTGAAAACTTAAAAGCCAAGCTGGACCTGCTGGTGCCTGGTAGACTGAGGTGGGGCTGTATTGAGTTTAAGGCCAGCCTGGGCACCCAGTTGATGTTGAGTTTTGCGGCCCTGGGTGGCCACACACACCTCAGGGAGCTAATTTGCTCTCCTCCATAGTTGGGCACGCTCTGTGCCTCTTGTGATTTTCGTGAAGGAGAAATGCCAGAAGGTTCTTGGATACACGGCTCAGTTCCTGGCCATGCAGGAACTGAGGGACTCAGCTGTCAGGAGCTTTCATTTGTTTGTGTGGGTGCTTTTTAAGGAGAGCCCTGGTGGGGGAAAGCCGAAACTCCAGGTCTGAGCCTGCCTCCCACCCAGCTCTTCCACCTTTCTCTGAGCACTCTGGCCCCTCTGTCTCCCTGGAGATCCCTTCCTTGCCCTGGTCCCCTCTACTCTCCTAGGTAAAGCCAGCTGCTTGTCCCATAGTCAGAGGACTTCTTGAGACCCTGTAGGAATCTTCCAGGAAGATCTCAGATGTGTGAAAGGCCCTTGGCTGCAGAGTGGGACTCACACTCTGGTCAGTGGCACTCCATGAGGTCCGGAGTGGATGCTTGTTGCTTTTCCTTGATGGGCAGCTGTCACCTTTCTGGTAACACCATGCCTTCCCTCTGCTGTGCCCTCTCCCATGTCTGGAGATCACAGATCAGTGTCAACCAGGTCACTTCTCTACTCCTCTGCCTTAGCAGTTGGCTCAGGTGGGACCCAAGACTTATTCTTGCCCATGAGAGCCCCATCCTGGGAGTCTGTTTCTATAGTAGGTACAACAGTCAGCGTAGGGTGGGATCTGCTGCAGTAATAGGCAAACAGACAGTCTTGAAATTCCCATAAAGACAGCCTAAGCTTTCTGGGCTGCAGACAGCACAATGCTCTCTGTGAGCTGGTGGCCCCTCCTCTGCTGTTCCCTCGATCCATGTTCAAGGGCATGGAGTGATGGATTTCCCACTTCATCAGGCATCTTCAGGGTGGGGATATGCACTCATGGAGGCGGACTTTCTGAAGCTGGCCTAGCTGCTCAGACAGGGGGCCATGTTGACCACTGTGGGTCCAGTTCTCTCTCTACTTCCTCATCTCCAGCTCCTAGTTCTTGTGTACATTTGACTTGAGTGCCTGCCTTGCTTGCTGCATCCCCAGGGTCACTATTTACCACAGCCTTCCACAGTCTTAGTTCAGACAACTGCGCAGTAAAGCTCTTCCGAGCAAGCCCGAGGTCCCAGTGGATCCCCAGAACTCACATGGAAAGATGTGTGTGCACCATGTAATCCCAGAGCTGGGGAGGCAGAGACATGCAGATCCCTGGGGCTTACTGGGCAGTCTAGCCTACTGGTTAAGCTCCAGGCTTTCTCTCAAAAGACAAGGTGGGTGACTTACAGAAGAGACTTCTGAAGCTGATCTCTGACCTCCCTGCACATGTGCACACACTTGCACACAGATGGCTCTCTGCACATGTGCACACACTTTCACACAGAAGGCTCCCTGTACATATGTACACACTTGTATACAGATGGCTCCCTGAACATGAACACACACTTGTATACAGACGGCTCCCTGCACATGTGTACACACTTGCACACAGATGGCTTCCTGCACATGTGCACACAGTTACACACAGACAGGGCTCTCCACAGCCCATAGTAGAAGTCATCCCCAGTGACCCTCAGGGGTCTAACAATGCTCTTGTGGGTGCTGAGGTCAGCATCGGGAACCTAGGCTGGTGGTTTTATCTGAGTGCAGGGAGGTAAGTCTTGGCTGTGCTCTCTTCAGTGCCGTTCCTGGCTCATGCCCCAGGAAGTCCCGTTACACCAGCCTCTTGCTTTCTGGACCAGGACTTGCTTCTGGGGTGCACTTTGATGAGTTTAGCAGGGTTGGGGAGGGTTTTGAATAGAGGGGTGGTGTCTGCTACATCTCCCCTGAGGTTATCAGGGGTCAGTGAGCAGGGACTGGGCTTATGAATTTCTGCTCAGGGCCCCAGACAATGGGGGCTTGGCCATGTTGTTACCTTGGCAACCCTCTCCACACTAGAGAGTGGGAGAGGAGGCACTGGGGGGCTATGGAGAGAGAGGGGTTACTGGAGAAGACATCCATCTTCAAGGTGTAAGACAGAGGCTGGTCTGTGTGGTGTCTTACCTTCTCCACTCCTTGTTCTTTCTACCTTCCTGTATTTGAGAATATCTAGAAAGCTAGATTTGAGTCTAGACACCTCTAACTCACTGTGTGACCTTGTGCTGGTGACTTGCCCTCTCTGAAGTTCAGGTTTCTCACCTGTGAACTGGGGATAATGATCTGTAGGGTGATTCAGGGGAGGCAAGCACACTCTGCGGGTGTGATAGCCGGGGCTGGATCCTGCTGAATACTGCCTCCCACCCACAGCTGTTTCTGGTTTGTTCTTATTGTTTGGGATTAGCCACGGAGTTACCCTCCCAGTGAGCAACTTACTCAGTGTTACACTTGCTGTGATAAAATACCGTGGCCAAAGCAACCTGGGAGGAAAGGGCTAATCCAGCTATACTTCCATATTGTGGTCCATCGCTGAAGGAAGTCAGGACAGGAGCCGGGAGGCAGGAGCTGATGCAGAGGCCATGGAGGGGAGCTGCTTACTGGCTTGTTCCCCATGGCTTGCTCAGCCTGCTTTCTGATAGAACCAGGACCGCCAGTCCAGCGATAGCATCACCTACAATGGTCTGGGCCCTCCCCCATCAATCTAATTTTAGAAATGCCCTATAGGCTTGCCTACAGCCTGATCGTATGGAGGTGTTTTCTCAACTGAAGCCCCCTCTTCTCAGATGATGTTAGCTTGTGTCGAGTGGACAAAAGACCGGTCATCTTCCAGATCCACACAGATGGGGACGTTTCCAAGGACCAAGGCGGCTGTTCTGGGACTGTGGCTGCAGCTGTGTCTTCCTCGTTGGATTCAGATGTGAGCTACTTTAGAGCAGGCGAGAAGACCAAGGCCGAGTGTGGGGGTGCTGTCTGTCTGCCTCCCGCTCTACCCTGCCTGTGCATGTATGGGGATGCCTCCCTCCTGGCTTCCAGGGCTGCTCTGGTGCCAAGAAGTGAGCTTGGGGCAGGGGTGAGAACACGGAGGGCTGTTTTGTACCAAGTGAGATAGCAGAACTCCATGGAAATCCTCGAGGCTGCCCTAGACTGCCTTCAGGACTAAGCGGCCACCCAAAGGATCAGGCTTTCCATGTGCCTCGGAAACAGATTTGTGACAGGCTGGGACCACGGTCACCCCGGTACAGGGTTTATACAAGCCAAACCCTGTTGGAAGGCATTGCAGTTGGGTTCATTGTCATAAAGAGGGTAAGCTGGTCCTGGGCTCGGGGACACTTTTATACTAAAAGAGTATTCGCTGTCTACCTTTGGCAACCCTGCCCAACCTTACTATTTTTCAGACAGGGTCTTGGTAGGCCTGCCTCGGCCTTTTAAATTCTGGGATTTCAGAACTGTGTTCCCACACCACAAAGACCTGTTTTTTTTTTTTTTAAAAAAAAAAAAATATCAAGATTCTCTTGAATTTTGTGTCTGTCTGTGTACCACGTGCGAGCCGGAGACCATGTAGGCCCGAAGAAGGGTTGAATCCTCGGTACTGGAATTACAGGCAGGAGTGAGCCACCATGTGGGTCCTGGTAACCGAACAAGGGTCCTCTGAAAAAACAGCTATCGCTCCTAATCCCTAAGCCTTCTCTCCAACTTTTTATTTTAATTCTCAGTTTGGGGGTGGGGGCGTTGGGGATGGGACTCAGCCTGGCGCACGACGGTCTGGCCTCCTACTTACTGATTTGCACTCCGTCATTCCTCATACCCGAGACTTGAACCTCCTCACACCTGCTTCGCCCTTGATAATGGAAGTCTGAGATATATCTGTGAGTTTCCCTGAAGTGTTCAACCTGGAGACCCGGGTACTCGGCTCACCCCTCTCTCGGTCTGTAGTTCCGCGGATGGCCACGCAGTGTCGCCGTCGGCCCGCGGTACCCGGGAGAGGAGGGCTGGCTCATCCATCACCCAGCCGCCGGCCGCGGTGCAGACAATGCGGGGAGCGGCCGGCCCGGCCCGCGCTGTCGGTACAAAGGATGCGCTGTTAACACGTGTACGGTAATGGGCTCCCCCACGGCCTCTTCTCGGGCCGCCCGCTCCCTGCCCGAAGCATGGCCGGAGACATCCATCTAAATTATGCCACCCGGCTGAGAGAGGCTCCCCGCCCAGGCAGCCAGGGCCACAGCCTGCCCTGTGTGTCTGTATGTGTATGTGTGTCTGTATGTGTGTAGTGTGTGTGTGCTACAGCTCTGTGTGTGTGTGTGCAGTCTGCCCTGTGTGTGTGTATATCTGTGTGTGTATGTCTGTGTCTGTCTGTGTTTGCCTGGTGTGTGTATATGTGTGTTGTGTGTGTGTGTCTGTGTGTGCCCGGTGTGTGTGTGTGTGTGTGTGTGTGCGTGTGTGTGTGTGCGTGCATATGTGTCCATCCTGGGTCACCCTGGGCCCTTGCCCAGCTTGGGGGGGAACCTCACAGGTGAGCGCGTACTGGGTGCTGGCCCCAGCCACGGGGTGGTATGACTTAGTCTATTTCTCAGAGGGAGAAACTGAAGCTTGACGCGGGGAAAGGTTTATTTTGAAGTTACATTGCCCCGTAGCTTGCCGGGGCTGCCTGAAACATCAAAACAAGATAACAAAACAACAACCGCCCCCCCCGTTTGCTGACAGTTGAATGTCACCCCACAACGTAAATTGCTGGTGTTTAAAGATGATGTTCTGGGCCTGCGAGTAGGCACAGCTGGTTAAGTGCCAGGGCCTGAGGGCCTTGCTCGCCACACACCTGGGTGTGGTGTTCCTTTGGCGGAGAGAGAGGAGGATCTCAGGGCGCCAGGTTCCACTGAGAGACCTCCACTTCAGGAAACGAGGTGGGTGTGTGAGGGAAGACTTCACAGTGCACACTCCTGCACACACATCCCACATAGCTGTGACCCCCAAGTGAACAAGTTTCTGCCGGAGTCAGAGTCTCTCAACAGCCACACACTGGAGGACACACCCAAAGGCACTTGCTCCCCGTTGCGGTCACTTCTGCTTCCTCTCCAAACTGCCCGTTGGCTTTCCATCTTTGTGGATCTGTGTGGTCCTGGCTGTCTTGAGAGATATAAGCAGGTAGTGTGGGTTCTTTCCAACCTGGCTTGTTCGACTTGGCATCATGCTGTCAAGCTTCATCCACTCTGTAGCACATGCCAGTTGTAGCACACTTACACACTTAGTGCATTCCACGCCTTTTCAACAGCCATGTCATATCCCACGTATGTAGGTCCCACATTTGTGTCCTCTTTGGATGTCTTCCTCCTCTTGGTTCTTAAGGACGATCCCATTTGAGCCTTTGTGTGTGTGGGGGGGGGGGCAGGTGTTTTTGTTCCTTTGGATATGTACATCTAGCAGGGAAGTTCTGGGTCATGTGGTAATGCCATATTTCTTTAATGATCTGACTGTTTTGTTTTGGGCATCCTAGGCCATTCTGCAATCTGTCACTGTGAATTTGACCTGCATTTCCTGCTGATTAATGAATGATGTCTAACATCTTTTCCTGTGTTCATTGGCCATCCATATCATACATCTTCTTCAAAGAAACATCGATTCATATCTTTTGCTTGTTGAAAACAAGCATCTCTTCATTGTTGAACTGCCAGAGCTCTTTATATATTACGGACATAATCGATTCTCTGACACCGGATTTGCAGCTCGTGGCTGCCTTGTCTTGTTTCCCAGCACTGTGGTGGGTTCTCTGAGAACCCTGCAGGCTGTGACTCTGAAACTGATGTATTTTGCTGTCTGAAGGTGAGGGGCTGGTCAGGGTGTAGTGGTCCAGGGAGGAGCAGCGATGACTGTGGATGTATGCGGATGTGGGTCGGCTGTTCTGGTTGGTAACGTGGAGGTCACTCTCGGTGCCTTAGGCTCTGGTCCCCATTGGTGAAGAGAGGCAAAGACCCTCCGGTTTCTGTGACGTTGGAGGAGGGTGTGAACGTGGTGAAAATGAGCTGACACAACCTGCATCGGGGGGGGGGGGGTCCCCGACTTCAAGTCCCCAGTGCCACGGGCTCACAAATGAGACGCCTGGTATCGGCACAGCCAGTCGGAAGTGCCTGTTCAATCCCTTTGTCCTGTTGAGCTGTGAGGCCAGGCGGAGGAAGAGTGTGGGCTGTGACTCCTCGGCGTCCTTGGAATCTAGCGGAGTCCAGAAGGAGCAAGGCCTCCATCTTCTCTCACTAGTGAGGCAGCTGAGGCTCAGAGAGGCAAGGTCACTGTGGCAAGGTCACACAGATCCCCTTGGAATGAACACAGAGAAGAACACAGAACCTCTGGCTCTAGGGCTTCTCTTCCAGGGTTAGAAGTATGGAGCAGCCACTGTCCATCATGCACTGGTCCCTCACCCGTCTTCAGGATTGTTCGGCACCATGGAACCTGCTGTTGGAACCTGCCTAACTTACTGCTTGCTCTCTGGGCCTCAGTGTCTTAAGCTGTCTGATGGGGAAATGTACTGTCCCTTTCCCCAGGTTGCTGTGGGAAATGATAGCTGAACCTGAGACTGGCTCACCGCAGACCAACCCTGGGCACACATTGGGTTGCTGAGACTCCCTGAGATTGAGAAAAATCCAGGCAGAAACTGGGGCTGCGCTCAGCTGGGACAGGGCTGCACGCATCGGGCCCTGGGTTCCACCCCACACTACAGACATCAGGTGTGGCACTGCACACCTGTGATCCCAGAACATGGGAGGTGGTGGCCGGGCGACCAGAATTTCAGGCTTAGCCTGGGACACAAGTGAGCCTATTTAAAAAGTCAGATCAAATGGAAAGAATGCCTCCTGACAGCCACAAAACTCACATACAAAAGCTTTGTCATATTCTGCCCATTAAGATGGAGGAGGATCTGGTCAGGCCTTCCCTGCCCACCTCTGGGCTCCGGGCCTTAGAATGGCACTTTTAGGGCTGTGGGAAGAAGCCCATGGTACCGCCTGCTCCCAATACAGGTGGAGAAAATTGATTCCAGTCCTCGGGGCCACAGGTGGCAGGACAATTACCCAGTGTGAGCCAGGAGATGGGAAGCCCCTGGGGTCAGGGCTGGCTGATCTGAAGGCGGGCACATCTTTCCTGCTGGCTGCAGGCCAGCTGTGCTGAGCCAGACAGACATGTGGGCCACATGCAACACACCAGGATCTCATTGGGTTGTCTTGGGTGCTGCCTTCCGACCCCTAACACACTTCAAGAAACTTAATTTTCTGGTTATGCCTTTCTGGGTTCTGTTCTCTCTGTCCACAATGTGCATATGTGTTTGCGTGGGTTCGTGTGTGTGTGTGTGTGTGTGTGTGTGTGTGTGTGTGTGCGTGCACTTATGTGTGTGTGTGTATGTGCTCAAGCCCAGCCTTCTGCAGCCTTTGGTGTCAGGGCAACCATACCTTCTGGGATGGCACACAGGGCTGTGACCATGAGTTGTCATGGCTTTATTGGAGTCCGACACATAGCCTTGAGCTGAGGCTAGCCCTGGCTCCATAGCTGCCATTCTGCTGAATTCCATGTGGAACTGGACCTGTTTGAGCCCCAGTCTCCCCATCTGTGGATCTGAGTTTCTGTGAAGAACACAGCCCAGGGACTGGAAGTGGCCTTGCTGGTGTAGTGGGAGCCAGTATTGACTGGGCTGGGTTAGATGTGGTTGAAGGCTTCTGGATGGTGAGCAGAGGGAGCAGGGCCTGGCTTCTCCATCTCCTGGAGTGTGGCCTAGGAGAGCCATGTGCCTCAGTTTCCTCATCAGTACAATGATGCCAGTCCAAGTAGCAACTTGGTGGGGCTTCAAAAGAAGTTGGAGGTCAAAGGTCAAGTTCCGAGAAAGTGGATAGCTGGCCTTGGTGGAGGAAGACTGGGCTGGGTGAGGGGAGAATGAGTCTGGGTCCCTTCAGTGTTGACGTCACAGACAATCCCAGGTCTGCTGTTCTGGGCTTGTGGCTCAGTTTCCCTACTGGTCCGTAAATGTCACCCTGCATGGCTGGATCTGTGGAGATGATAGGTACTCACGCTCAGGGACAGGGCAGGAGTCAAAACAAGAGAGGCCTGAGTTGCTCAGGCTCTTGGGTTAGGACTGATAAACATCACGCCCCAGCCTCAGCCTCAGCCTCCTTCTTCCAGCAGGGGCCGAAGACAGGATGCCGTTTGCCACAGGCTCTGGTTAGTGCGGGCACAGTGCTCCTGGCCCTAGGACATCTCGATAGCACTGAACCCATTGAGGAAACTGAAGCTCTCAGGAAGCAGTGGGCTGCCATCCTGACTCAGTGCTGGTCCTTTTTGGTTTGGGGCATTGGCTTGGAGATTGTATCCAGGACCTTAAGGAAGTTTAGTAAATGTTCTGCCACTGAGCCAAATTCATCTGAGGTCTAGATTCTTCTCTGAGAGCCCTCATGCCTCTTGGAGAGAGACAAGGAGCAGGATAATCCTGTCGCCCTTCTCAGATCCCCAGAGCTCGATGCTCACTTAGTGTTCCACTTGCAGCCCAGTGTTCCCAGCACAGATCCCAGTGTTCCCAGCACAGATCCCAGTGTTCCCAGCACAGATCCCAGTGTTCCCAGCACAGAGCCCATTGTTCCCAGCATAAAGCTCCTAGCATAAGGTCCTATGCATGACCAGAATGCAGCATGAGAGGTCATACTTGTCTGTCTGATGGTGTGAGGGGCACAGAATGGGAGTTTACACCTGCCAGTCTGATGGTGTAAATTAGGTATCAGTATGGGGAGCCTGGGACAGTGGGTACTCTAAGACAGTCTGAGGACAGTCTGTCCTCTGCTCTCCTCTCCCCTCACCTGACACAGTGCAGGTTCAGACTTGCCCCAGGAGAGTTGTATGGGCAGGTGGATTTTTGAATCCCCTTTTACCTGTGGTGTACCTAGCCCAGGTGGCCTTATGGAGTTGAACAGTGTACCACCCCACTTTAGAGGTAGGGACACTGAGGCCCAGTTGAGGGAGTAGCTGATCCAAGGATACAGAAAATGATGGCAGAGACCAGCCTGGAATTCAGTTCCCACCTCCGACTTTCCCGCCTGCGATGCCTGTTGTATCTATGCCATTTGTGCTGAGGCCTGACCCAGCCTTTTCAAATTCCCCCACACGGGGCTAGGAGGGCAGCACTGGGGGAGGGGCAGGCAGCGCGTTCCCGCACGAGCATTCTCAGCTGAGCAATCTCCACCTCAGGTCTTCTCTGCTGAGGCAGGGGTGCCAGTGCATGTGGTGGTGTCAAGCAGCCATGGCAGGCCCACTGGCAGCTCCCCGTCTCACAGTGAGATGCAGGGTAGAGCAGCCATGCACGAATGCAGCGGTCAGGGTTGCGTGAACACAGGCTCTATGCTCAGTGGTGACCACGGAGAGCAGAGACAAGACTATAAGGGCTCCTGTAGTCAACACTGCCTCCCGGGGAAGAATCTCCCCTGGAAGAGAGACTCTGGTGGGCAGGGTGCTGTCTCCTGAGGCTCTTGGGCACAAGCTTGGCTCCTTGGTACTGGAGAGCCCTGCTCCATTCCCTGTGCTGAGTCAGCTTGAGGAGCACTGGGTCCTGTCTTTGACTTTCACAGAGCCTTTGGGTGGAGACAGGGGTCTCCGGGACCTGGGACCTGAGCCCTACTCCCCACGGCTTCTACATCAGAACTCCCTTGAGTATGGAGCTGGGATCTGAGGTTAGTCTGTCTGCAGATCCCTGGACTTGAACATGGCCTGTCTGCTGCTGCGTCTTCAGGCCTTCTTGCTTCATTGGTCTCTGGACCCGGGGCTGTTGGGCAAGGATCCTCTGTGGCCTCATCTAATGAGCAAAGACCCCGTCACAGACTATGAATTACTCAGGAACTTGGGGTCAGGACTTCAATATCTTTGTGTGTGTGCACATATGTGTGTACATGTTTGTATGTGTACATGTGTGGTGCATGCTCACCTGTGGGTGTGACTGGGTGTGTATGTGTGATGTGTGCTCACCAGTGTGTGCTCATGTGGGGGCCAGAGGGCTGATTTAGTTTCTCTCTACTTTATATGGTTGAAGACATTTTTATTACATTCGTTTGTTATGTGTGTGTAAATGTGTACATTTATGAACATCAGGAACTAACTTGTGAGAGTTGGTTGTCCTCTTTGACTATGTAGGTCTCAGGAACGGAACTCAGGTCGCCAGGCTTGGCAACAAGCACCTTTACCCACTGAGACCTCTTGCTGGCCCTTCATCTTAGCTTTTGAGACAGTGAATCTCACTAATCTGGAGGTCACCTTCTAGGCTAGGCTCTGACTTCCAGGGGACTTCCTCTCTCTGCCTCTCAGGTCTAGGATTGCCCAGCTTTTTATGTGGGTATTGGGGATTCAAACTCAGATCCTCATGCTTGGAGGCAATCAATTTACCAATTGAGCCATGTACCCAGCCCTTGAAGACTTCAGTATTTTTCGTTGGGGAGACACAGCTTAAGCAGCCAATCATAGTTCTGGGATGACAAATATCGGATAGTGTATTTATTCATTTACTTTTGAGACAGGGTCTCTATAGCCTTGGCTGTCCCGGAGCTCTCTATGTGGATCAGGCTGTGCTCTAACTCACAGAGATCCGTCTGCCTCTGCTTCCCAAGTGCTGGAATTAAAGGTGTGCATCACCATGCCTGGCAACTTTGTACAGTGTGCTTTGCGCATTGAACGTCCAGCTTGCACTGAAACAGGCCTTGTATTTTGAGAGTAAACGGGCATTCCTGCATCGCCGACCCTGGAGGGGTGGGGATGCATGGTCTTAGCAGAGACAGTGGGACACAGGTACTGTAAGCAGAACAGGAAGGGGAGGTGCCTTTGGCCTGAATGGACAGCTACTGGGTACAGTCCGAGAGGAGAGGGCAGGGCTGGCAGTGGCACTGTGCGTGTGTGTGGGGGGGCGGGGGGCAGCAGGTGGCCCACAGCTAAGGAACTGCTGGAGGCAGCCTCTGCCCAGGTTGGTTACTGTGTTTCTATTTTCACAGCTGGACTTGTCTTGTTTCCAGTTCTCCTTCTGCAGAGGAAGAAGTGAGGGCTGATGGGGAAAATGACTTGCTCAGGGTCTTATTGCAAGCAGGGTCTCAGGGACAGATACACCATGCCCTTTTATACCACAGTCGCCGGCATGAAGCCCCTTAGGCTTCCTGCGCACCTGTTCTCTGGGCTATTAAATTTATAGTTGACTTTCAGGGTGTGCAGTGGAGTTTCTAGGAAGGCTCTGCTGGGACTAGGGGACGGTTCCAGCTCCGGGTCACCTGCTCACGCTCAGCTTGTGTTCAGTCAGTACCCACCCTAGGACTCCAGAGTTTAAGGAGAGAATCCCAGCTGGAGTCCTTAAACTCCTGCTGACTCGGCCTCATGGGATTCTGCTGTGGGGGAGGCATTGTCAGAATTAAGGAGGAGACACTGGAGCAATCCTGGGGGCTGTGGGGACTCATGGTGTCTAACCAGTCTTCGGTCAGAGAGGCTTCCTGGAAGAAGTGGTGCTGGATTTGAGGCTTGAGAAAGAAGCTGAGATTCTGCATGTTTGACAGGAGGTAGGAATGGGCTGGGTGGGACACATCGGAGGCTTAGAGAAAAAGAGTAAACTTTCCAGGCCTGGCCATGGTGAACCTGTACACATCTTTCTAAACACTTCAAATCACCTCTGGATTACTTTGCGCATTGTGTGTGTGTGTTTTGTGTGTGTGTGTGTGTGTGTGCTTGTGTCCATGTGTATGGGCATGTGTCTGTGTGTGTTCATGCATTTCTCTCTCTCTCTCTCCCTCTCCCTCTCCCTTTTCCTCTCTCTCTCTCTCTCTCTCTCTCTCTATATATATATATATATATGTGTGTGTGTGTGTGTGTGTGTGTGTGTGTGTGTGTGTGTGTGTATGTAGAGCAGTGGAAGACATCAGGTGTCCTCTTCAGCCACTTCCAACCTAAGTTTTCGAGTCAGGCTCTCACTAAATCCAGGACTCACTGATTGATTGCTCAGCCTGGCTGGCCAGTGAACCCCAGGCTCTCTTTTGCATCTGCCTCTCCAGCACCAAGACTTCTAGGCGTGTCACTGCTATCTGGGTTTTTTTTTTTTTTTTTTTTTTTTTTTTTTTTTTTTTTTTTTTTTTTTTTTTTTGGTTTTTCGAGACAGGGTTTCTCTGTGGCTTTGGAGCCTGTCCTGGAACTAGCTCTTGTAGACCAGGCTGGTCTTGAACTCACAGAGATCCGCCTGCCTCTGCCTCCCGAGTGCTGGGATTAAAGGCGTGCGCCACCACCGCCGGGCCATGCTATCTGGGTTTTTATGTGGACTCTGGAGACCAGAAATCATACTTGTGCCATCTCCCCAGCCCTGAGATTAAATACCCGATAAACTGTAAATACAATGGAAGCCATGGGACAGTGTATGTTTTCAGGGCTCAGCCTCATGCATCTTGAGCTTCGACCTGCATGCAATAGGACGTACCCTTGGACATGGACCCTGCCGATGGGGAGGGCCAGGTTCACATGGCACAGTTGTTGTGGAGGGTGGAGGTCACGTGGCACAGCTGCTGCAGAACGTGGTGGTCAAATGGCGCTGTTGATGTGGAAGGACGAGTTCACGCGACAACTTGCTGTGGAAGGCAGAGGTTACATGGCACAGTTGCTGCTGAGGGCAGAGGTCACGTGGCACAGTTGACTTGGAAGGCGGAGGTCACGTGGCACAGTTGATGTGGAGGGCTGAGTTCACGAGGCGCAGTTGCTGCAGAGGACTGAGGTCACAGGCACAGTCGACATGGGAGTGCCATGGGTGTGGGGATGAGGTCAGGTGGCCAGTAGTTGTTGAAGGCAGCTTAGGACAGGAGAGTTTGGCTTCTAGGGTGCTGTTGCTGGTCTGGGAGTAGAGAGAAAAGATGGACAGAAGGCACCCCACCATCACAATTCTGTCTTGTGTGACATTAATTGATTCTCTCTGTTGTGCTTTGAATGATAAATGTCCTTCATAGGCTCACATATTTGAACATCTGGTCCCCAGCTGGTGGAGTTGGATGGGAAGGATGTGGACCACTTAGGGGCAGAGCCTGGCTGGAGGAAGTGCGTCACTGAGGGGTGGGCCTTCAGGCTCTATAGTCTGTTCCCACTTCCTGTTTGCTGTCTGCTCCAGATGTGTGGGTTCAGTGTGACCTCACAGGCTGTGGCTTCTGCGGCTGAGCCTTCCCCACCAGGATGGGTTGTGTCCCTCTAGAACCATGAGCCTGAATAAGACTTTCCCCCTTAATCAGTTTTTTTCGGCTATTCATCACAGCAATGAAGATGTACTTCTTGTCCAGAACAGGTTAGCTGAGCAGATCTCTCTGGTGAGGCCGGTGGCTTCTGGTGGCCTCTGTCAGGGCAGCAGGGATGTTGGGGAAGGGACTGGGGGATCTTGTGCTGCCTGGAAGAGGTGTCTTGGGTAGCTACTGCGTTCCTCTTTCAGTGCTGGGGGCCTCTGGCTGCCCACTATCCTCTGTCTTACTAAAGCTGCACCATGGTGGCTGACTTGACAGCCGGTTGGCGTCCTTGTGATTGCGTTTGATTCTCTGGCTAATGACAAGCGATGAACTCCTTCTCAGAGCGGCTTACAGTTGGATAGCCTTGGGCCATCACACGGCCCCATGTTCAAAAGGCGGCCTTGTAAATTGTCTAATAAAGTGATAAAGAGAGGGGTTTGCTAAATGACTTGTCTTTTAACCATTGTAATGGGGATTTTTGTAACATTGTTTTATGTGAGAATGCAGAAATTATCACACGTAATTAGAATCATCTCCAGTCTCTGCCAGGCCCCTGACACGTCCGGAACCCGCACCACACTGAGCAAGTCAGCTCGTAAAAGCTAATCAAATACAGTTTTAAAATGCAGCCTCATTTGGAGTGCCATGGTGGTGAAGGCAGTTGGAAAGGCTGCCCAAGCCACCTCCACCTTGGAGGGAAGGGAAGGAAAAAGGAAGAAGGAGGGGATGGGAGGGAGGGGATAGGAGAGGGAATGGGTGGGAGGGGAGAAGAAATAGGAGGGAGGGAAGGGGGAGGGGATAGAAGAGAGGGGATGGAGGGAGGGAAGACGGGGAGGGAGGGAAGGAGAGAGGGGATGGGAGAGGAGGAAGGGAGGAGGGAGAGAAGGGGAGAGGGGATAGGAGGGGGGGCATGGGGGAAGGGAAGGGGAGAGGAAATAGGAGAGAAGGAAGGAAGAGGGGATGGGATAAGGGAAGGGGAGAGGGGATAGGAGGGAGGCAGGAAGGGGAACCAGCCCATGGGTATGTCTTCTTAGTAAAGGCTGGTGGCTGCTGCGTGGCCTCAGACCCAACTGTTCAAGTGGCAGTCTTGAAGTTCCAGTGATCAGTCCCTTCAAGTCCTACTTGGACCTGACGTTTCTACTATGGATTTCACACTGAGGACATCCTGGAGGAAGTGACCTCCCAGATGCCACCTGTGGGGTCAGGATTTACCCTGGAAAAGGTGGTAGACTTGAAACTTTGGAAGAGGGAAGAGCATGAGCAGAGGTCCTGAGGTTAAAAGAGTGAACTACCTGTCTGGCCATCCTCTGTGTGGATTCTGGGGATTTGACTCACATACCTTGTCCTGTGACGCGGATCTAGTAGGAAGCAGATCCAGCCTAGGCTCTGGCTGATGTGTGGGTGGGAATCAGAGATACATCTGAAAATGTGGTACTGTCAAGGGTGGCGGTGCCATGGTGATGCCGGCGGCTCATGAATATTCTGGGCACTTGTACTCAAAGTCTGGCTCAGCTCCTGACTCATCAATATTACAGCTCAGTGGTGGTGAGCTGGTCATCCCCAACTTTAATTTATGCTATGAGCTCAAAGAGTTGCAGTGGAAAATTTTCAGAGGGCCACCCTTTTCAAACATGGGAAAGCTTCTTCCTTCTGTAGAATTCATGGGTTGGAGCATGGGCGTGAGGAGATGAAGACCCAGGTGTCCTTGACAAGGCCCGAGTTCCAAGGAGCAGAGAGAGAGAGTGTTCGTGTGCTGGGAGACGTGGAGCCCCTGGTGTTTCTCCGGCTGGCTCCTGGCATGAGTCACAAGAATGAAGGTCACTTTAAGGGTGCTCTGGCGATAGAGGGGCCTCGCTGAGCCTTAGAACAGGAGGTCGGCCTCTGGTTTGTCACTCTCTTGAGCGTGTGGACTGAGACATCCTGGGGGCAAGCATTCAGCCAGGACAGCTTGCACCAATGGGAGCAAAACTCACCCGGGTGATGATGTACTTTTCCTGAAGACTGGAGAAACTTCCAGACCCTCAAAGTCATGACCTTCCTTCATGATGGTGAGGTGAGCATCTGGGCTAACTAAGGACTTTCACTTGTTAGCTGTGTGATACTAGCTGACTTGCTTAACCTCTCTGAGCCCAAGTGCCTTCCCGCAGCCTATAGAGAAGCTTTGTTGGCACTGGGGAGTGGAGTCCCAGCACAGTCCTGATGCCTGAGCCCAGGTCTGTGGTCACACTCTTTCAGGGCTCGGTGCACATTGATGACCAGAGAGCAGAAGGGGAAGGTAAGTATTATCCCCCTTGTTCTTCAGCTTCAGACTTAGTAGACATCTGATTTTCAAAATATCTCTTGAACTTTGAGCTCTCAACTGTGGGCTTCTGCAAAATCAAAAGTTATATATTTTCTCTCTCCAAGAAGAAAGAGCCAGGGCACAGTTACATCAGATAAAAGCAAAACCAAAGTCCACCAGAGTAACGGTCCCTGTCAAGCACCTGGGACTCATGATCTTCTGGGCTCCAAAAGGCCTGGGCTGCTCCACTTCTTCTCCGGCTCTGCCATGCACCTGCAGATTGTGTCATGAGCTCAGACTGGCTTCACCCGACCCATGCTGCTGCCCCTGGTAGTCGTTCTATCTCCAGAATGCTGGGGTAGCCTCTCCTGAACTTTCTTCAGGGAATCTGATCCTGCCACAGAGTGCTCAGCCTTGGTTTTTCCCTATGACTCCTTTGATCCATCAACTGCGGATTGCAGTAGAAGAACTGAAATGTTCTGCTGCAATGGAGACTATACTATCACCAATGGCCTCTCCTGGCTTCTCATGGTGCCACAGACCCCGCCATGCCTTCCAAACCATCTTGTACATTGTTGAGTTAGGCAGCCAGACTTTGCCTCTGTTGGGCCACAGCTTCTGCGTGCTGACCCTGAGGAAACACTTCCCAGAAGATTTCACCCCAATGATGCTGGTCTCTTCTTAATGGCAGCCGATTCTTTGGCCCTACCTAACCAGCATTCACTGTCCCAGCCAATCAAAGGTTTCACTTTAATGGTTCTGTTCTCTTGTTAATCACAGTCAATTGTTTAACTTTAGCTAGTATAGGACACCACAGGTCACATGACAGCCCTGGTAGACTACTTCACGCTGAAACTCCGTGAGCCAGGCCTCTATTGTCTGCCCCTGCTCTCAGCACTACCCTCCAGTTCCCACAATAGCCCACTAAGCTCTAGTCAACATCCTTCCACAACCTTCTCAAAACACAGCAATACCTCATGACCTGGCACTAATTTCTGGTTATTTTTTTTTTGTTGTTGTTGTTTCTGTGACAAACATGGCTGAAAGGAAGTTGAGGAGAAGAGGGTTTATTTCATCTTACAACTCAGAAGAGTCAGGAAAGGAACTCAAAGCAGGAAGTGAAGCAGAGGCCGTAGCGGACCCTGTCTACTGGCTTGCTGCTCATGGCTTGTTCAGCCCGCTTGTGATGCTTTGAATGAGAATGCCCTCCACAGGCTCAAGGAGAGAATCATTGTCAAGATGTAAGTGCAGAGACTCGCTAGGGGAGGGACAGAAGGAGGAGCTGGAGGCCAGTGTGCCTAGTCCTTCTTTCTCATCCTGGCACGGTCTGGGGCTTGTGACCTGAGTAGATGGGTCCCGAGGCTGGAGCAGGCCTTCACACTGAGTCAGGATGTGGGCTTTATTTATTCTTATGATTCCGTGGTTTGGGTCTTTGTGTCTCTGGCACCCCACCCTCATCCTCCATCACCCACCCCCAGCCTCCATCACCCACCCTCAGCCTCCATCACCCCACCCCCAGCCTCTATCCCCCCCACCCCAGCCTCCATCATCCCACCCCAGCCTCCATCATCCCACCCCAGCCTCCATCACCCCACCCCAGCCTCCATCACCCCACCCCAGCCTCCATCACCCCACACTCAGCCTCCATCACCCCACCCTCAGCCTCCATCACCCCACGCTCAGCCTTCATCACCCCACGCTCAGCCTCTATCACCCCACGCTCAGCCTCTATCACCCCACGCTCAGCCTTCATCACCCCACCCTCAGCCTCTGTGCAGCTTTGTTTCTCCTCCTGTGACATCACGATGCTGGAACACAGACCTTAAACAAAGCTCCTTTTTAGTCCTTGCCCTTCTGAGACTCAGGTCAATTCTAGGAAGCATCTCCGGATGCAGGAGGATGACGGGAATGCCCAGGTGGGCTTCTCATTGGCTGTCCAAGGGTGACCTACAGTGCTCACATCTCCCATCAGAGGTAGAAAAAGCCCAGGTTTAATGGATACAAACACTCCTGGATGGCTTTCCAGCCTCCCAGAGAGGAGAAGGGCAAGAATGACTGGAAAACCATGTGTTTGTTTCCTGGAGGGCTGTTTAAATACCCTGTGGGAGTGGTCTTGAGCATCTCTGGGGTGGGGTCATCATTTGGCAGGCATTCTGAGATGCAGCAGGGTTTGGAGAGACATGGGGGAGGGGACTTGGGGTGGAGTTTCTACCTGCACATTCCAGACTCTTTGGATATGTGGACGCCAGGGGCTGGAGGGACGCTTCAATCCAAACATTCCAGACTCTGGGTATATGGATGCCTCTTTCTATATGGCTGCTTCCTGCGGGCATGGGGCGATGTGGGGGGGGGGGAGGGAGAGTTGGAAGGTGGGCTCACGCTAAGCGGGAGGTGTGAGTGGAGAGGCATCCAGTTAACTGCCATTCTGCGGACCTCATGTATCTGTTCCTTGAGAGAGCTGAGAAGGCAGGTTGCTAGGAGAAAAAGTAGATTTTTATCATCGGCCCCAAGAAAGAACTGGAGAAGTGCCCTGGTTGCACAGGAAGGGTGAATGAATGAGACACAAGAACAGGTGTGCCCTTTAAGACCAGGTTCAGTTGCTGGGTAGGTGCCCATTTGAGCCTGGAGAGGAGGTACCAATGGGGAAGTACTAGGAGCTGGTGCTGGTGTATCTGGAGAACCCTCTGCAGGTTGGCCTCAGTCTAGACAGCAGGAGTGACCTCTAAAATATGCTTGAAAATGGGTGCCCCCCCATGAACCCTCCTTTTTACCTGGTCTCACTGGGCCTGTTGATGCTTATTCTTTATGTTACAGCTAATATCCACTTGTGAGTGAATACCTGCCATGTTATTTCATGTTTGTCTTTCTCCATCTGGGTTACCTCACTCACTCAGGATGTTTTTTTTCTAGTTCCATCCAGGACAGATTTTAAGGAGAGTTCAGAGGGGAAAGGGCAGAGCATGTGACAAGCCAGTCCATGGGCAGGAAGCCACCACAGAGCTGAGCTCAGTGATCCAGCCAGCCCACCTCTCCCAACTTGGTGCCATCACAGAGTGGAATGGCTTCACATGACCCCAAACCCTGAGCAGACCACAGTGAAAGCCAAGGGGCTCATGGGCACTGACATGGTGTTTTGCACATGGCAGCGAAATACTCTGAAATATTAATGAAGGTCTCAGTTTTGAAGAGAATTCCATGTGTTTACTTGTGCACTATGACCATCTCCTCCTGCATGTAGCTGCCGGCCAAGTGGCATTTATTGCCTCAGGGAAAGTAAGCCACAGCACGCAGTAGACAAGGGATGGCCCAGTTCTTGCTTTTCAAATTTTCAAAGCTGGCCAAGGCCTGGGAAGAGGACGGAAAATTTGGGAGGTCACGTGTGCATGAAGCAGCTCTAGCTAGGGCTAGAAATCGCCACACGTTAGGACTGGCAAAAACCAGAAGAGTTCTCAGGCAAGACACAAAGTACAATGTGGACAAAGCCCCTGACCCCAGGCCTGAGCTGGAGTAGGGTGTCAGGAGCTGGCAGAAAAAGAGCTTTGCTGAGAGCCAGGTGGCATCCATGCCTGGCACCCATGGGCAGCCCTCCATAAACATGGCTCCCTACCCCTGAGTCAGGCTCTCCCAAAGCCTTCTGTCCCTATGGCCAGGAATTACACAATAGGTGTGTGAGGTCTCAGTGTGGGTGTGTCACAAGAACTCTGCCGCTTCCCCAGGTATGCTTCCAGGTCCTGAGGTTCAGGGAAGCCATGTGTGCAAAAGGCATGTGTGGAAAGACAGGAGGCCTGTGGCCAGCATGAGCCTGACATGGTGTGAGGCAGCTGGGAGTCCGAGCCTCCACCCAGGCCTGATTTGATATCTGACTGTACCCATAAGCCATTTTATCCAGGCAGATTGCCTGTGAATTCCCAATCCAGGGACAGACACCTCACTGTCAGTCCAAGATGGCACGCTTAGGGTAATTTCTGTTGTGTTGAAATTAACTGTCAGTGCCTTCAAAATGTGCCCCCCCCAATTAGGTTAAGGGTGTGTCTGTAAATGGACTTTAACTGCAAAGTAATATACTCAGACCTCCCAAAGTTTCTAGACTATGTGCCCTATTCAGCCCCCTCCAGGGGCATCGTGTGTATTTTCAGAGCTATGGGAGTCAGGGGAAGCTAGAACATGAGCCACTAAAGTTTTGAAACAAAATTCTCTGTCCCCCAAATCCTCTAAATTCCCCTTTCCAGTATTTGAGGAAGTTAGTCCATTTCAGCCTCTTCTTCAGCCCTTCACCTCACCACTCCATGCCTCCCGTGCACACACAGGGCTGTGCTTGGCGCCCAAACCTTTCAGGTTGTCTCGTTAGAAAATCCCTGTGCTAAAGAGACCATTAAAAAAAGAAGGGAAGATAAATTGCCTGAAGCGGCAAGGCCCAGGAGGTGCGGGAGGGGGGTGAGGGGGAGGCACAAGGGCAGCAGTGGAAGGCAGAGCGCTGTGATCAGAGGGAGGGATGGAGGGGGGTGAACACCGTCACTGGGGTTGCCGGAATGCTTGCACACCCTCTGCCTGTGGTGAACTGAGTGAAAGATGCCCAGAATAGTGGCTAAGAGCAGTACCTCCCAGGGCCTCACAGAGCTGCTGGGAGACCCCAGGCAAGTCTCTGAACCTCTCTGAACCTCAATTTCCTCATCTAGGAGGAAGTGGTGAAGACCAGCTCATGTAAGTGCCCCTGAATCCTTGTCTTTCTTTTCATATTCTCTTGTGACGTGTGGTTCTACATGCCTCCCCCATGAAGTGGGAGCTATTTCCTCATTCCCTGTTTATGGGGTGTCTTTGTAATATTCTTCTCAATAAAATGTCTCATAAATAGTGCTGGGGAACTAAACTGACTCACTCAGTAGAGTTTGCTTCCATATAAGCATAGGTACTGGAGTTTGGTGCCCAGAACCCATGTAAATAGCTAGTGGCTTGTGGTTGTAATCCCAGGGCTGGGCAGGCAGACGCAGGAGGCTCCTCACTGATCCCTGGCCAGTTTGCCTAGCTACTTGGTGAGCTCCAGCCAGTGAGAAACCCTGTCTCAAAAAACACAGGAGATGGTCCTGAGGAACATACCAGAGGCTGTATTATGACCGCTACATGTGTGTCCCTAACCTGTGCCCACATGTATAAACATACAGGAATGGAGCAGAAGTGGCAGTGTGTCTGTCCTGAGCCTGTGTCTGTCCTGAGCCTGTGTCTCTGTACTCCTTTCGCTGTGGTTTCTGCCATGGGACCCCATCTGGTATCCATCCGGACAGTCTACACTCTACACCCTCAGAGCCACCACTGGCCCAGGCACTAACAGGCAGCAGCGGGTAAACAGATGCTGTTTATGACTGTCAGATGCTGGGTCATTTTGTTATGTAGCTGTAACTAGCAACTGCACCTCTATCATGAAGACTTGCTATGAGGACCAAATACGACTGTGTGGGGAGATAATGCTGGAGAAACTGCTGAGGTGGAGCCCTGCCTCTGCCTGGCCCTGTGCCCAGATGTCGCGAGCATCCCCCTGCCTCACACACATGGCCATTGGATGCTGCTCAGCCTGAGACTCTTGGATGTCCCTCTGACTTGGGTGCGGGTTCAAACTAAGTTTCTAGAGGCCCTGATGACCCCATAGTGCCCAGGGTTAATCAGGAAGCAGCTTCTCTTATGGTGGAGTTGTCTTTTAGAGGGACTGAGCCAGGCAGGGCAGGCAGAGTGTCAGCCACATGGGCTGTGGTCCTTGGGTGCTCATCCTTTTCTCTCCTGGTCCAGGTGGGAAGGCAGCCTTTGAGGTCCCTGTGTCAGGGAGGACATTGTCACTAGCCTCAAGGGGGGGGGGTTGTGTGCCTGGGTTCTAGTTCATGCTAGATTTTATCCACAGTACCCCCACAGTTTCAGCTATATTGAGCCCCCCACGCTAGCTGTGTAGGCATTTAAAACGTTTCCAGTCCAGTGCAGGAGGACACTTTGGTAAGACACAGTAAAAGCAAACAAGTAGAGGAATTAAATGAGAGTTAAAACACTCGCGTGATGCAAAGTTCTTGATGTGAGGTTGGGTTTCCTGTACATACAATCGCTGTCTGCCAGGCCCTGGTTCCCTCCCCTGTAGGTCCTTCACTGTGGCAAGGACACAGGTAGCCACCAGCAGGTATCACGGCCCCACCCTGCCCACTGTGCTAGAGTACATAGTGGTCATGTGGCAGAGACAGCATGAGCCACATGAAACTGTGCTAGACATCATTGAGTGGGGAAGACGCTGGCCCGGGAACGGCTACTGATGACCCTCGGGTCTATGGGTCTCCTTTCTCAGCCTCCTGAGCATTGCAATCATAGGTTTATGCCACCAAATCTGACTAAATAACACTTCAGACAAACTCTCCTCCATTTTCTAGAGAGGTAACAGAGGCCCAGCAAGGTTCACGCACTTGCCCAAGGCCACTTAGCACACTGGTGACATAACCTGAGCCCATTTGTTTGGGCATTACAAGGCAAGAGAGGGAAGGTGAAGGCATGCCATGCAAGAGGCGCAGGGAGTCCACTGTCCCCTGTACTCTGCATGAGTGACAGCTGTCAAAAAGCCAGGCACAGGGGAGGGAGGCTTTGTCAAGTGTGCACTGGCATCTCCACAGCTGTGTTTCATGGGAAGCTTTTCCAGCTCCAGGCTGGGAGGGTCTCCACAGCCCTGCCGTGTGTGACACAGAGCCCGCCCTTCTACCTTTCCATGCCGCCAGGGCACAGGGCCAAATCTTACTCACCAGGGCCCTCTCTCTTGCTTTCCTGCCTCTCCCTAGAGCCTTAGGGGCCAGCCAGAGAGGCCTGTGGTCTGGCAGCCTGGGTGAGGGCTTGTTATCCACAGGCTGATGGCTGCCACTGAAGACTGCCTGAGGACATTCAGACGGGAGCCGCTTCTGAGGCCCGCTGTGCCCGGAGAGCTGGCTGCCAGTGTCTGTGCCCAGGGCCTGCGTGTCCCCTCACCGACTCATTAATCCTGATTAACAGAAAAAGGCAGCAGGCAGGGGCCCTCTTAACAGGCGAGTGTCGGCTGGCGTGCTTTTACCAAGCACTGTGGTTGAATTATTCAAACCAGCCATGGCAGGGGAACCCCTGAGGACATAGTGAGGTGGTTCCTGCCCCTTTCCTGCCCCCAGGGTGGCTGTAACCCGCGTCTTGGGACTCAGGCCCAGGGCTCCTTGATGAGCCGTGTGCTCCAACCCCACCTTCTCAGATGGAAGTTGAATTTGTTGTTGCTCGTCCCCAAGTGCCTTAGCAGTCTAGTAATGGATCCAAAATGACAGTTCCCACCTGCCAGTCCCAAGGGGACACTGACAAGAATTTTTGGATGAGTGTGTGATGGGGCAGGGGGCAGGGGAGGTTCAGGAGAGGCTCTGCCAAGGTGTGTGTTCCTGTGTGTGTGTGTGCGTGTGCCTGTTAGCATTTCTCTCTCTGTGTGTATATCTGCAAGTGTGTGTGCTCATGAGCATATGTGTGAGGCTGTGAGCTTGTGTATGTGTCTGTGAGTGTGTGTGCAAGTGTGTTTGTCTGTGAGCAGGTGTGTATGTGTGCTTGTGAGTATATGTGTGTGCAAGAGTGTTTACCCATGAGCCTGTGTGTGTGCATGTGTTTCCCCATGAGAGTGTTTGTGTGTGTGTGTGTGTGTGTGTGTGTGTGTGTAGGAGAAGCAGTACTGGGTGTGTCAGGAGAAGAACTGCCTAGGAACCAGCAGAGAATACCATAACATGGGGTGGGGAATGGTTGGAGAACACAAAAGGTAAACTGAGGCCTGTTTACCTTTTTACTCCAAGCTGCAAAACAATGGAAAAACCATGGCGCTGGGCTCACAACCCAGTCTGGCTTGTTTGCAACACCCCCACTCCTGGCTGGGCACCCGCATTTTGGCAGGTATTGAATGAAGGGTTTGTCCCCTGGCATCTCCAGGGTTCCTACAATTGTTTTCATGAGGAAATAGTGTTTATAGAGAACAAGGCTCCAGGCAGGCTGGAGAGAGGCAGCCTGGGGTGCAGAGTGGTCTTGTGGGGTGCTGGGCCTCTCTGGTGAGGTATGTGAGGGATTCAGCCAGTGAAAGCATCCCTTCTGCCCAGGCTGCCGTGATGGGGGTGTTCACTGCCACCTGTCTGCTGTCCCCAGACACATATGGGTGTAACCCAAGAACAGATTGCTGGACAAGGAAGAGGATTCATGGTGCGGAGGCTCTACATATCTGGGTGCAAAGCCCTTCCCTCCCAGGATGCCCACAGTGAGCTATGCAGGGTTAAGCATCCACAAGGCTTTCCTGAGAAGAGGCAGGAGATGCTCATGGATTGGAGTCAGGATAGGAGCCCCTGAGCGCAAAATTAATGTAAAATGAAGCGGCAACAGAAGTTCCTAGCTTGGTGAGAGGCTGTCACTGCTCCAGGTCATTTAGTCCTGAGCTCACTTTTGGAGGCTAGCGTCTCTGGGGTCAGTATAGTACCATTTCTGGGAGGAGACTGAGGTTCAGAGGGAAAGCTCAAGCCAGCCAGGAAGGAGGGTGCCAGCTCTTCTACTCTGGAAAGGTGGAACCCTGAAAAGTGACTTCTGAGGCCTCCAACTCCTCTCCCCTCCCTGCCTCCTCTTCCTTCTTTTACCCTTGCCCTCTCCTCTCCCTCTCCCTCCTCCTACCCTTTGCTCCTCTCCCCCTCCCTCTCCTTTCCGTATCCCTCTCCCGTTATCCTTCCTCTCCTTTTCCTTCTCTACCCCCTTTGATAGGGCCTCCTCTGACTCAGGCTACTCTTGAACTTGATATGTCGCTTTCTCCGTGACACTTCTGTTGCTGTGATGAACACCCTGATGAAAGGCGGTTTTGAGGGGGAGAAGTTTATTTAGCTTACGATTCCATGTCACAGACAATCAGTCTGGGATGTGTCAAACAGTGAGGTACATCACATCCACAGCAAGGGGACACACACACACACACACACACACACCACACCCTTATTTCTCAGCTACTTTCCTCCTCTCTTGCACTGCCTAGGATACCCTGTCCACTGTGGCGCTGCCCACAGTGGTCTGGACACTCCTACATCAATTTGCAGTCAAGACAACCCCTAACAGATACACCACAGGCTAACGTGATCTAGATAATTCTCCATTAGGAACCTTTCCTGATGATTCTAGACTGGGTTCTGTTGATGTTAAGACTAACCAAGAGAGCAGCCAAAGATGACCTTGAACTCTTGATCCCTTGTCTTCATGTCTGTAAGCACCTATTCAAGGTCCGCCTTGACTATTCAAGCCTGCCGAGCAGTGCTGATGTTCTGTCCCACCAAATCCTCTAGACTCAGGGCTGTCACCACCTCACTTTATAGAGAAGAAATGGAAGGCGCTGGAAGTGAGGCAGAGGGCCTCCCAGGGAGCCAGTAGGTTCTGGTCCTCGGGAACACGTTTGGGAACTCCAGCTATCATGTCCAGTTTCCCCCTATGTTGCCGGCTCTCTAACTGCCATGGCCTCTTACCTACTTTATTAAAGGTCCATTAATACCTGCTGGGAAGGGTGTCTGGCTTGGCTGTGCCTTCAGATGTTTTGGTTTTTTATTTCTGGAACAGTCTCTTTAGGATGCCCAGGGTTCTGCTGGTGAAACTCAGCCTTCAGAGGAAAGCCTCCCCCCACCCCACCCCCGCTCCTCCTGGGGAAGGGGAAGCTGGCTTGTTATTTCCCAGTTCATTATGCTGTTAAGATTTCCATTGTTCTCAAGTTACCGCTCTCGCATCTTAATGATTTGTGAAGGAGGTGGGGGTACAGCTCCTCTGGGTAGAACTTACTGTCTGGCACTTTCTTGGGGTTCTCCCAGCCCTGATAAGTCTGGTGTGGGGGTTCTTTTTCTGGCTCCAAAATGACAGGACTGGTTTGACAGCCCTGGGTGCCACCGGCGGCCCCCTGCTGGAGAACTAATGACAGGTGGCCAATTAACCCATTCCTTGCAATCCATTTCCCATTAGCACTGGTGAAATCAATTAGCTGGTATAATAAACTTGAGCCTGGACAAACAGAAAGAAGAGGTAATGTTTGGCTCTAGGAGAGGCTGTGAAATAGAGATCCTGGGAATCTGGGGACAGCAGGTGCTAGGTGGGGAGGCAGGGTCTGTGTGGCAGAGGAGGTGACCAGGATTCAGACAGCACAGGCTCAGCTCTGTGAACAGCAAGTTTCTGGGTCACAGGATCACAGGAGGGTGAACTCGATTTTCACCTCTGCGTCATCATCTGTGAAGTGGGGGCCGAGACAGCCCATGAATTATACTTTGACTAAGGAATGTCATGTCGGACCCTGCTGAATGCTTGGTCTCTAGCTGGTGACACCTATTTTTGGGACCTGGTGGATGTCCTGGGAGATAGGGCTGGGCTAAAGATGCGGGTCAGTGGCGAGTGACCATTAAGACAGCAGAAGTCTCCAGCAGAATGGGATTTAGCTCAGACCCATGTGAGCTTGCTCAGGAAGCTGGGTTTTAGTAGGTGTCAAACTTGGCAGACCTTAAATTTCTGACAAACACTGAGACTCCCCCTAAGCGATTGGGTCAGTGTCCAGCTCAGGGACAGTGGAGCTCACAGACTGGACTGTGAGAGACGTGTCTACCAACCCTTCCCAGGCAAGTCTCAGAGCCCTTCCCTCCTGTGCAGGGGCCTCCTTGTTCTCAGACTCACCTTTGACCTCTGCATTTGGCTTGGTGGAAATAGTTGCCCATGTCCCCGTATCAGGGCATTACTGTTGCTGCTTGGACTATGGAGGTCTTAGAAACCTGGACTCCCAGCTGCATCTTTAGAGGGATTCCAGAGCATCTTCAGGGAAAAGGGGATCAAACTGTGTCCCGTGTGCCTATGGAATGTTCCTGAAGAAAACGAGGCAAAGCGAGCATTGAGAGAGGGGGTCCAGGTATGAGGGGCTGGCGGTAGGGCGGCATGGGCAGAGCTCTGACTTTCCATTTTGCTTCCATTAATGGTGGACCGTGATTCAAACAATAGTTCCCAACCTGTGGTTAGCGACCCCTTCGGCAAACCTCTATCTCAAAAAATAGTTACACTATGATTCATAACGGCAGCACAACTACAGTTATGAAGTAGCAAAGAAAATAATTTTATGGCTGGGGTCACTAAAACTTGAGGAACTGTATTAAAGGAACTGCAGCGTCAGGAAGGTTGAGAACCACTGCTCAACAGAGAGCCTCCCGAAAGAGTCTGAGTGACATTCGCAGTTGTCATTATCTGTGTAGATCCGCCCCCCCCCCATGCCTTGTGATTATCCACATTGCAGTATGGATTGGACAGCATCCTTTTTGAAGGCTGCATAATTTTCCTATGCATGAACAAAGCTGCATAATTTTGCTGTATATGGACAACCAAGATTGTCTATCTCTCCATCCGGTGGCAGAGACTCTTGTTTTAGTTATTTTGGGTCTACGCCTAGGAGAGGAATTGCTGGATCCAGTGAGCCTCATCTTCACCAGCAACCTCAAGGACAACATGGTACTCTGGCTGTGGGGTCCAGAGAGGAGGCACTCAGGATGTAAGGTAAAAGGTGAAGCCGACTTGGATGGGGGCGGAGAAGGCAGGCTGGATCTCTGAAGCATCTAGCTGGCTGACAAGCCTGGTATGGAGGGCCCTGGATGCTCTTTGTGGTGTTAGCACACACATATCCCCTCATCAGGCTGCCTTTCCAGGAGTCTCCTGTGGGTGGGACCCATCAGGCTGAGGGCCCATTCCTCAAACCTCGGTGCCTGGGGGATGGGGACATGCTAGATACTGTAGACCTGCCCCAGAGGGCAGCTGTTCCTCACCAGACACTCGCCACCTCAGGTGGCCTCCCACCTGCCAGGGTGCGTGAATTAACAGGTAACTGCCCCACAATGGAGTCTGATGGAAAGCCAGGTCTGTACTAGAGCCTTTAGGTCTTTAGGATGGAAAGGCTGTCCCAGCTTGGGACTTAATTATAGACAGCTATCAAGCTGTGGCACCCTCCTACCCGGCTCACCTTGCAAACAACTGCACTTGGTCTGGGGCTTCGATGAGGACACTGTTAGAGATGATGGGGGTTAAGGTCGTGGTCAAGGATAGAGACTTCCAAGGAGGCAGCAAGAGAGAGGGCAGTTAGAACGGTGCAAAGACTTTCATAAAATGTTAGAGGCCGCATCAGGTCTATTGGTCACATCAGGTCTATCCGCTGGTCCTTGCTTCTTGCCAGGGTGGAGCTAGAGCTAAAAAGGCAGGAAACAGGAGGCGAGAAATGCAGGGACAGCAGGTTTGACATGCAGATGTCTTACATGTATGGGGACTCTCTTGCCTTGCAGCTCTTTGCAAGGCCATGTCCTGCAGTGTCCTTCAGATCTCAGGGGACTCCGATGTGTGAGACTCCTGCAGAGACTGTGCCCGCCCCATCTCTACTGCCGACTACCCTGTTTATCTATTTTTCCTGCTCACTGTAACTGTCTTGTTTATTAACTCGTGTGTTGCTTGCTCCCTCTGCAAGGGTGTGTGTATGGGTCCCTGTCCCCTGCCTCTCTATGCCCCAGTATCTCTGCTTCATGAATATTTCTGGGGAGAATGAATGGATTGCCTGGGAGTCTAAGGGAGATGGGGCCCAGAGCTGTAGCACACACTCAGCTTGTGTTTAATGTGGTAAAATCATGCAGCATAGCTTTTGATTATTTTAACCACTCGTGGGCCCTTGGCTCGGGGTGTGGAGCTTAGCCATCTCCCGACCCAGCCATGGGACTCTCCAAACAGGATCTCACTCAGCAACATCTGTGCCTCCCTTCCACAGACGCCTGAGCGTCCTGGTTCCCCGTCCACGATCTTTGGAAGGAGCTGCTGCCAGGAGAGGACTGACTGGGAACGTGCTGGACTTGGATGGAGGAGGCCACATTTCACCCCACAGGTGTGCATCTCCAGGACCCCTGAGTGATCTACCTGGACTGGCTAAGAGGGACACCCCGGTTCTCTTGGCACTCTCCAGCTGCAGGTTCGTGAACACTTGGACCTGCCCTTCCTTGAAGGCGGCCTTGTTTTCTTTGAGATCAATCCCACAGGGAGTTTATGGTGACATTTGGAGCCAGGAAGCACTGAATAACAGGAGAAAGAGTCCAGAGTCTGTCCTTCATTGGCAGCAATTTTCTCTGTAGTTTGTTCTTCACAGATACTATGGAAGGGTGGAAACACTTGGCCACCACAGCCTATTTGCTGCCAGCGTCTACCTCTCTAGCCTTGTTCTGTTTTCTACAGAACCAACAGCCTTACTGGCCCAGGAGAGCCATCTGGTGTGAGGATGGCGTCCCTAGGCTCCTCTAGATGCCTTTTTCTGGTTCTTCTTCTGCCCTCACAGCCACATAGCCCTCCCCACGATAGTCTCATAGTGACACATGGTGACCTAGTTCCACATTCCTGTGAGCTGTTGGGTAGGCTACAGTGGCACACTGTTTCCTCATAGTAACCAAATGGCTGCTGGGGTCCAGCTCATGCAACAGCTGGATGCTTTTGTTTGTGGATTCCCTGAGAGCTCTGAGTCAGCACTGCCATGTGAGTGCCACCTAAATAAGCAAGCCCTGGTACACAAGTGCCAAGGTAGTCCCCACAGCTGGTTCTCTGGAATGACAGGAGGTGGGACACAGCCAAGGATCGCCGGCATTGCAGCAGAGGGAACAGTGAAATACTGTCGACTGACTTCCATAGAGTAGCTTCCCTGTGCTGACCGTGATTCGCAGCTGCCCTCGTTGTCACCATTACTAATGTCACCACCACCATCCACTGCCACCATTGCTTGGTCCTGCGCAGTCATTAGCATGTGTGTAGTATTTCCCGGTTACCAGTAGGCACTCAATAGAGATTATATTCCATCTCCTTTGCTCTATCCTCACCCAGCCATGTTTCCAGCCATCTCTAAGGGGTACTAACCTTGTATGGATCCCATATTTGCCATGTGGGTCACCTTTGTTCCATTTTATGAAAAGTGAGCCTGGGGCTTCAGCAGGCATGTCCACAGGCCTGGTATAGACGGGTCGTTTTTGGCCTTTCTCGAGCTCCTTTGGATAGAGGAGAGACAAAGGCTGGGCAGGACCAGAGCCACTCCAGAGTCACCAGACTGGCTGTGAGCAGCTTGGCGGTCATGGGGTCATGGGAGACTACTGTCCTGCTGACAAGGCAGCCATTGAGGAGCTGTGCAGCTGAGCTCCGGGCTCTGACTTCCACCTGCTCCAGGCAGCCACCACCTCGCCTCAGGGAAAGCAGCCTCGTTAGTGCAGCTGCCTGCGGCCCTGGGTACAGCCGGGGGCGGAGAGGCCTTGTTACCCACTGCTGGTCCTTCATGTGGGTGGCCACACAAGCTCCAGGCTGGACTCAGCCACATGCACATCTCAGGGTGGAGTACGCAAGTCCGCGTCTCCGCACTCAGGTATGTAGTTGTATCTGTGGACACCTACACGTGCACCCGCTTCCACACACATGCACACATGCTTACTTTCAGACCTGAGCTCATCTCTACACACACAGGCATGGCAGGTGTCATATGTGCTCAGGAAACAGAAGCACAGAGACCCCAATGCAGACAGATTCATGCAGACCCCTGCAGACTCATGCATGTATGTATCCTTGTGGGCCCAGAACAGGCATGTAAATGTGTATCTGAAATACATGTGTCCTAATATGTGCTCTCTGCTCAGAATGCACACTGGCTGAACACACATCTGTATATCCCCAGCATTCGCAAGGGTTATGGGCAGGTGTGCACTGATGAGACTTTACACACGACACACTCATGCACATGGCTCAGAGGTGCAATCAGCGCTCGGGTGCAGAGGTGACACACAGGTGCTCAAGGCACGAACATCTCCATCACCCTGCACACGAGAATTTACCCGTCTCAAAGTATGCCCCAGCTTACCTTAAGGACCCATCTCCACACCTAGCGTCAGCTGCTTGCCATGGCTTTCCTTGAGCCAGGCTTTCTTCAGGTTCACTTTACAGATGGGGAAACGGAGCCTCGGGTGAAGCTAGGGACTTGGCCAAGGCCACTATGTTCAGCAGTGAGGATGAGATGTCCTGATGGCAGATCAGCTGGGGACTTCGGCCTGGTTCACACTTCCTGCTGTGTGGTCTTTCTGGGTATCTTAGCTTCTCCGAGCCTTTGTCATTGCTGTGTAATATGGGAAAAGCACAATTGCATCATGGTGTGGTGGGGGCTGAGGTGCACTGTTGGAGTTAGTGGCTGTCCCCCTTTGTTATTGTCACCGTCATACCACGAGATTGGGGGGTTCCCAGAAAGACACAGAAGTAGCTGTTGTTGACAGGCCAAGGAGCCAGGCTCTGAGAAGCCTCGAGAGGAACCGGCCACACAATTACTTGGCCTTGGACGCGAGCCTCCAGACCCTGGAGACAACACCTCCAGACTGCTGCAGAGTCAAGCACACAGGCAGAGCTGGGGCTTGATATCCCTTCATGGGAGCTGGGACGGTTCCACTTGGTACCTCCCCATAGTTGCTCATGACCTAGAGGCAGGGCAGCGGTGTATAGAATAGGCTCCACAGGCAGCTAGGATTCCCCAGCCCGCAGCAGGAGCCTGGTCGCTGTAACAGTGACTTAGTGCCGATGTAACAACCCTCGTATTCTTTTAGTGAGGCCTGAAAGGTGCTATTAAATGGAATATTGAGATAAGGAAGTAGGAGTTGAGCAAGGTTAGATACTATTTATTCAGATTTTCATGGGCACTAAAGTATCCTTGCCTGGCTCGCTCACCACCCCTCCCATCTCCTACGTATGTGGACCCAGCTCTTCCTACCTGGGGGACTGACTGGGAAGGAGGCTGGACTGGGCTAGAAGCTGGGTCTCAGTCCCATCCTGGCCTGCTATGAATGCATGAGAGGAGCCTGTATGCTTGGAGATGGGTGGGGTACCAAGGGCAGGATGCAGCTTCCAGGACTCCTCAAAGATTCCCCTTGGACAAGCAGGAGGGGCAACTTTACCCCTCTGAGGTCCCTTTACCCCCTCCAGTTTCCCAATCCAGGTCATACTTCAGCAACCACTTGTGCCCCCTCCCGCCCCCCCCCGCCCCCCGCCCCGGCACACGGCAGAGTCCCTGATTGGATCTGAACCTCCAGGCCATGTTTTCTTCTTTCTGCCCAGAGAGTCTGGAAAAGGGGATTAGGAAGGGACCTCCGCTGCCCCAGGCATCAGCAGGAAGCTAAGAGCTCAGCAGGTGTTAGACACCTGTGGGGTGTTGGAAGGACCCTCAGAGTTCAGGTGTGGAAAGAGGCAAGAAGAGTCCTCTGCACATAGTAGGCACACTCCCTAAATGCAGTGCTCTCCTTCAGTCAGTCTGGCTTGGCATCTCTCGCTTTGCAGGTAGCTGAGGTGGGTGGGGTGAAGGCAACTGCTCGGGGAGGCTGGAGACCGGGGGACAGGGTGCTAGGTGCATACTTCAGTGTCTGCTGCAGGTGAGACAAAGAGAGACAAGGAAGAGAGCCTTCCAGGGAGAAGCCAGCACCTGTGCAAGAGTCCTGGGGCAGATGGAGCAGGTGGGCAGGGAGTGCCGGGGAAGGCTAAGCATGTAGCCCCTAATGCCTGCCCCCACCCTGCTTTAGCATGAACATGGGAGAATGAGGACTTGAACTCGGGTTTGGGACATTTGGACTGGGGTCCTCTGTCCCTAGGTTCCAGACCTAGGAATATTAAGTGGCGCCTGTCCTCTGGCCACAGTGGGCAAAGATCTTTCTGTGTCTGGGAAGTTTCTTTCTGATAGGCGGTTTTGTGAGAGGCCCGGGATGGGTGGCATGGTCAGGGGGAGTCAGCTGTCTAGAGCTCAGCCCCTGGGCTGTGTGTACTCAGCTTGAGTCCGTTTCTCTTGCAGAACACAGGGTTTACGGCCATCCTGGGGGTGCCTTTGTAAGAGCTGCCCTTGCTGGGGCACTTGAAGAGGCACTGGGTGGCCTCTGTTGCTTGGCTTCACTTCCCACTGGCTCACTGGGCAATGCCTTCCCTTCTCTGGGCCTCGGTTTTCTTTGCAGCAAGTGGGAAGGATTCTCCATCTCTTGCCTGAGGCTTGTGTGGAAACCTTGCAAGAGATGTGTTAGCCTGTAAAAAAGGAGGTGCTACTGGATCTGGGTTCCTTTCCTTCAGTATTTTACATGAACCTGACCTGGGCTTGAATTTCCCTTCATCGTCAGAGCTGAGGGTCCTCTGGTGAGGGCTACAGAGGAGCTGCGCTGGACGGTTTTATGCCACCCTGAGTGAGGCAGGCTAGAGGCGGCTGAGAGCTGGAAACCCCAACAGAGAAAGGGCTGTAAGCAAGCCTGTAGGGCATTTTCTTAATTAGTGATTGTTTCTTAATTAGTGAAGTCCATGGTGGGTGGTGCCATCCCTGGGCTGGTGGTCCTGGGTTCTATCAGAAAGCAGACTGAGCAAGCCATGGGGAGCAAGTCAGTAAGCAGCTCCCCTTGGTGGCCTCTCCATCAGCTCCTGCCTCCAGGCCTCTGCCCTGTCTGAGTTCCTGCCCTCACTGCTTCTGATGATGAACTGTCATAGGGAACTGTGAGTGAAATAAACCCTTTCCTCCCAAGTGGCTTTGGTCTTGGTGTCTCACCACAGCAATGGTGACCCTTTACTGGCACCAAATGTCCTCCAGGCGCTAGTCTCTCAGGGGCTCCCCCTACAGCCTTGGAGGGAACGCTCAGAGCTAGGGTTTGGACTGCAGTTCCAGGGTCTGTCTGTGGTGGCTCTAGAGGGGTGTGTGATAACTTCCAAGCAAAGCTGCTCCCTTGAATTGGGCGAACTCAAATTATGCGACATCTGGGCCCTGTGTGTGGTTCTGCTCGGCCTGGGGAGGTGACTGCTCCCTCCTATTCCCCCTGCCTCCATGATCACTTCTCCCAGATGAGGTGTGGGGGTAGCCTGGGCACCCCTCCCCTGGAAATTCCCGTCCTCTATTTCCCCAACACCTTTGTCTTGTGCTCTATCCAGCGTATTCAGACTTGGCGCTGATGTAACACAGACCAAGAATTGGCCTCAGCCTGATGCCACAGGAGCCCAAGATCCCCAGCCTGTCCTCACCCCCATCCTGCCTCCCTCAGGGATTCCTCTGTGACTTCCCAGCAGAGACCAGACCTGAATGGCAGGGCTCACTGGAAGTAAGCCTGATGCCCCTGTCTGACATCTGCTCTGCACAAGAGCCCCAAATTAGAGGAAGTGACTCCCCATCAAAGGCAGGCTGGGCCCAGCAGGAGACGTGCAGAACCTGGGGAGTGCTACTTGACTGATTTCGTCTAATTATGGCTGGTTTAATATTTATAGGGGTGGTGCCAGAGGGCTTCCAGCCCTGCAGCTATCGTCGGGTGGCCCAGGTGGGGGCACAGAGGAGTGGGAAGCCAGCTCACACACACTCAGAGTCCTGGTTGGTCAGTCCCACGTGGGCTGAGGCTGCCTCTCTCAGGATCTCTGGAAGGAAGCATCCTTTTATTTAAGGCCCTGTACTGGGCATCGGGTGCAAACGCTGGCGCCTATGTGGGGACTGCGGAGCAAGACCAGTCTGACTATGTCACTCAAACTTTGACTTATTCCTCGCTGTGTGACCCTGGCAAGTGAATATATCTCTCTCAGCCTTGATTGCCAGTGTCTGTAAAACTGTAAAGATGGTGTGTGTCCTTCACAGGACAGATCGACTCAGAAGCCTTCTCGGGCTTATGCTTTGAGGCTAGGTTTCCAGCTGGTGACGCTGGCTTCGGACGCTGGGGCGCCTTGCGGAGGTGGGACCCAGCTTACCGGAAGTAGGCTGCCATTGGTGATTGACTTTGGAGACTCTCACTGCATTTCCTGGTCCTCGGTTGAGAGGTGAATATGTGCGTCACCGTGATTGATTTCCTATACCTCTCCTTCCTATCATGGATGAAACCCACTGGGGTCACAAACCCCAACAGATACTCCCAACCTTCCTTGTTTCTGGCAGGCATTTTTATCACAGAGGTGAGAAAGTAACAGACAAGGCCTTCAGCATAGTGCCCAGCGTGTAGCCCAGTTCTGTCAACTGAGTGGAGTTCAGCATTGGGAGGCGGGGCTTCTGGCGATGGAGGCGGGGCCTCAGGTGACTGACGTGGGCATCAGGTGACTCGGGCGTCTTTCCTCAAGGCTGGATTGATGCTGCCAGGAAGGGACTGGGTTTCTACCTCAGAGGTGGTCTGCTGTAAGTTCCACTGCCTCTTACCGTCCCTCTCCCTCTCCCAGGGTGAGGACTCTCTCCCAATACCAGCGCTGCTATTTTGGGTTTTCCAGCTTCCAGAACTGTGAAGGATATTTTTTCTTTATAAATTTTACTCAGTCTTTGGCATTCTGTTATAGCAATGAAAGTGGACAAAGAGGCCATACCTATGAATGGGGGATGCATGCTTTGTGGACTTGAACTTGCTTGTGTCAGCTAGCTACTGTTAAGCTGTGTAACAAATGAGCTTGGTGGTTTGTTTGAGTCTGCATTCATCCTCCCAGGATCCTGTGATGCTGGTTCCCGTAGACTGGCCCAGCTGGGTGTCTCTGCCCATCTCTGTAGACTCCTCTGGGACAAGCACTTGGCTTGGGGATGTTCTCCACTGGTCCAATCGATGACTGGGCTGTGGGAAGTAAACTGAAAAACTACGGAATTCATTCTTCTACCTAACTTTCCTACAGGGAGATGGTACTGGGTCCATGTTGCTTTGGAGAGCTGGAGGCAGGCAGTGTTCATGGAGCTGGAAGCCTGTACTCTATTCAGCTAACAGACCTACGTCCTGGGTGTCCCCAGTGATGACAGCAGAACCATTTTATCAAACAGCCACTGCACACTGAGAGAGTTATGTAGATTATCTTTAATCTAAAAGTCACCCCTGGATGCAGACACTGTGGATCTGGGATGAGGAAACCGAGGGCAGAGGGTAAGGGGTGTGACTGGCCCTCACAGGAATGCAGACATGACCAGCGAGGGCCTGAGCATGGGCTCGCTATGTTTGTGGTCATGCGGTATCTTTCCTTGGTTTCAGCATTTGTCTCTGTCTTTTTTGTGTTGTTTGGGAACCAAATCAGACACTTACGAAAGCTATGGATCCCCAGTTACAGGAATTAGCAGCCACTGTGAAACAGAGGGGCTCAGTGCCCATTCCAAGGATGGGGAGCAGCTCATGAGCAGCAAGCTCTCTGGCCAGAGTTCAGAGTGCAGACCCGGACCTTACGATGCAGGCCCGCTGCTGTAGGGGTGGTGCGTCTGTCTTTACTGAATACAGCTGCTATGTGTGGGGAGAGCGTGGCTGCTCCTGTGTATCCAGTCTCTGGCCACCTTTCTACTCTGGGCTGCTGACTTTCCAAGCTGCCCTATCCTGCACTCTCCACTTCTGCCACAACAGCTGGATACTGACAAGGTGAGGTGAACCGTTGAAGTTGAGTGTATTATTAATGCATATTATTGACATGAATCATGGTCATACCAAGGACCCTGGTGCCTCAAACCTGCAGGAATGGCCAGGTCTTTCCAGGTTGGGCCAGATGAGTGCTAAGGCTTTCCTCATCTGAGTAGGAATGTTGAGTTTCTGTCTGCTGCTGGCCCCTCTCCACCAGATCCCAACTGTTCTGTTTATACGTCATTTCATTTCCTCATTCCCTGTCACCCCAATCCCTAAACTGTCCAGGTTGTGGCAACAGGCCCCACCTGACAGGCAACCAGGGCGTCACTTGGGGTGCAGGGCCCAGAGTGTCATCTCTGATGCCCCTTTGCTGACCCCGGTTTCCTGACCCTCAGTTTCCTCATATGCAGAATGGGGGAGGACATACTTGGGAGGACTTCAGTCATGCTGCGTCTTAGTGGGTTTGCTGGCCATGCTCAGCACGCATAAGCTATTGCTGCAGTCAATGAGCCCTGCAATATTTTCTTTTCACTCAGAGGGGGACAAAAGCTAAAAATGATAAACACCAATAGCTTCATCATTCCACAGCCTGGGAAAATTATCTAAATTCCATTCCAGGCTCGGCTGTGCAGACAGGCAGGAGGGACTCTTGACGGGGCGGCAACAACATTCTGTCTGTATTGTCCCCACCATGTCCCCCTTTTTGGTTTTTAGACTGAGGGTGGCTCCAGGTGCCTCCAAGGCAACCAAGCTAGATGCTGATGGGCAGTGCCACCTTCAAGCTGGGTGTCAGTTCCCCTCTCAGTCCCCGCTGGGCTGTGCAGGGCACTGTGGGGTGTCCCTGGGAAAGGCATCCTTCCCCGTGAGAGCTGGCTGCCAGTTCTCAGCAACATCCCTAAGGGTTTGTGTCAAGGACAAAATAGTGTGTCCCATGGGTGAATATAGTCAACACAGCTCCAGACAGAATTTATTTCTTGTTAGAGATACCATTTTTAAAGGATGGCATTGGGAAGCTTTAAAAATGAAATTATAGCTGGTAATATAAACCTCATAGGCACTGTATTCAAATTACACTGCAGTAATATGCCAAGTTCATAAATAAACATTGCCTATTAACCCTTTACTGCGCCCCATGAGTGACTGGCTGGGACACAAATGTACGGGGCAGGAGCTTCCTTCCAGGTGTCCCTTGGGCTGTTACCAACCTTTTCACTTGGGAAAGTGAATCATGTCAATAATGAGAACATTTTCTGCTAGAATGAGGGGTATGACTATCTGTGGAATTAGCAGAAATTGGGGTACATGCCTCTGGCTGGGGGTGTATCAGGTCCTTTACTTCAGGCATGTCCCACTGCCTGTTATTATGGTGTTAAACATGAATACAACACAGCTCCAGCACACAGTCCAGGCTGTATGGGATTACTCAGCCCCAGTACACAGTCCAGGCTGTATGGGATTACTCAGCTCCAGTACACAGTCCAGGCTGTATAGGATTACTCAGATGGATCCAGTACACAGTCCAGGCTGTATGGGATTACCCAGATGGATCCAGTACACAGTCCAGGCTGTATGGGATTACCCAGATGGATCCAGTACACAGTCCAGGCTGTATGGGATTACTGGGATTACCCAGATGGGTCCAGTACACAGTCCAGGCTGTATGGGATTACTCAGATGGATCCAGTACACAGTCCAGGCTGTATGGGATTACCCAGATGGGTCCAGCACACAGTCCAGGCTGTATGGGATTACCCAGCTCAAGCACACAGTCCAGGTTGTATGGGATTACCCAGATGGATCCAGTACACAGTCCAGGCTGTATGGGATTACCCAGATCCAGCACACAGTCCAGGCTGTATGAGGTGGTATATATTGCCACCTCTCCCCATGCTTCTTTATTGGCACAATTTTGTCTCCTTTGAGATGTCCTTGTCACAGGAGATGATTCTATCAGGTAGAGGTAAAGACTCTGCCCAGCATCCCACAGTGGACAGAGCAATTGCCTCACAAAGCTTCAGGCAACCCCCAGATGTTCATAATACCAGTTCCTACTCTCTGTCCCTACTCTCTTATATGGTGACTGCCATGACTTGGTCTCTGTTTTCAACATGGCCCTTGGGGGCACAGAGGTCCTCAACAGACATTCTTGTAAATTCTGATGAAACCTTCCCTTGTTCCTTGTTCCCTGCCACTGCCTCCTCTTGCTTGAAACTGCCTTCTCCAACAGTGTAGTGTGCCATACCCAGGTCATAACCTCCCCCCCCCCTGGGGGCCATTTCCAGGATCCTCTTTGCTCCTTATCCTGGGGTCAAGGTAACTTTCCTATTTGTGCCCCAGGCTGTCCTGCTTGAGCTGGCTTTCCCTGTGCCACCTTCCCTCCTCCTTCCCACCCCTTTTCAGTGTCTGTCCCTCTAATGGACCAGAGCTTTGCCACCTTGGGGTTCAGTAGGGCACAGGAGAGGGTCAGGACCCGGGACACTACCCCTCTGTGCCTCAGTAGGTCTTGTTCTACATCTAGTATCCAGGATTTCCTTTGCTTAAGGCACCAGAGATGGTGTACTTCCCCATGGGACTCTGGCAGCCCTGTAGAGTCCAGGACAGAAGGAAGCAGCTGGCAGGGTCTGTTGCAGTTATACTTGGGGGCTTTGATGAGACAGGACTCCCGAGCCTCTACCCACAGAATGTCATCAGCATCGTGTCCCCAGCCCATGGGGCCCCCCCCCCCCGGACACTGAGATTAATAGCATGGCCAGGCACTCAGCTTCACAACCCCAGTATCTGAGTTCCACTGTGGTTTTAGGAGACCTAACTTAGGCTATTTGTCTGAGTGGCTCTCTTCCTCAGTTCCCCTGGCATATGGCTAATTTAATAGCATTTAATTTAATTTTAAAATGATTTTTCAGAAAGGCCTGTGGCCACAGAGGCCCCGACTGTCCCCATCCTCCTGCTCTCTATGACTGGAGATCTATCTCGTGGCTTAAACTTGGCTCTTGGCTACTCGGGCCCCTTGTAGGCCCCATGGCCTTTCATGAAAATGTTGAGTTTGCTGTCTGCCCACTGGGCATCATTACCCTTCTCTTCTCCAGAGCCCCTCTTGGCCCAGCCCAGGATAGAAAGCACTGGAAATCCAGAGCGAGTTAGACCCTGAGTCATAGCTGAGCCTGAGACAAAGGACTGCAGAAGCTAGCATAGGTCTGCACACAGGACATACAGAGTTTGCACATATGTACTGAAGAATGCATGCACACAACACACAATGCAACTTACAAATTCATACCAGTATCAATGTGTATGTGTGCACAGCACACAAATGTACACATGCCTTATACACAACACAACTTAAAAATGTGCATGTATGCAGTGCATGAAAGCTTCTATACCCACACAGTGTATAATACACATGTGCAGCAACACATACATGAGCACACACATGTGCAATGCAACTGAATGTACATGCACACTTGTACAACACACCCACCTTCTTCCTAACTCTTTCAGGGCATTGGTCAAGTTAGTAGCTCACTTTTCCTGGACAATGGAACTGGAGCCTTGCCACATTAATTTATCTCTCAATTATTTCCTGTGTTGCTGATTTAAGCCCCAGTTCACAAGATTTTAGCTTGTCTCATGTTTCAATTAATTAATTAATTATAACTTTAGTCTCATATTTACCACATGGCCCTCATGAAGACAGACACATAGCAGCGAGTCACACACTTGACTCGGTCTTCAGGAAGTAGAAATGCGGCCAGGAGTAGAGGCAGTGATGCAGGGAGACTTGGGGGGATAGAGAATGGGGTAGCAAACCCCAGGAGTCTTGGAGGGCATACCCAGAAGAGAATGTGAGGATTCTGGCTTTAAACCTAAAGTCAGAATGGACTTTGAGAGGCAGCTGGGTCTCCTCAGACCTGTCTCAGGTGTCCTCCTGCAGCACAGTCTCTGATCTTCTCTGCAAACCTTCTGGTCCTTTTCCAAGCTACATACATGGATCCCTGTCCCAGAACCCCTGTGAATAGCTATAAACATGTCCCAGTCCATGATGAATGTGCTCCACACCAGGCCTGTTCCACCCACCTCCCTGCTTCTTACCTTCCACAGACTTAGTACATATCAGCTCTGTGAACAGGGTGCTCCACGTGGAGAATGGAAGAGCCACAACATGGAGGGGGCCTGGGTCATTGCTAGCTCTTGAAGGAAAGTTGCCATAGAGACTTGTCTAACCAGGGAGGTTTATACTGGCCCTGTAGTAATGGAGATTCATTATGATCAGGCCCTGGGTTCCTGGTGTGATATACTAGTTAATGTCGTCTTCCTGGGTCAGGGTACCCAGTGACTTTTCATATAGCAAATATAATAGTTGTCATGTGCATAATCTGACTTGTGGAGCCTGAAATGTTCATTATTTTCTCCTTTCCATAATTCCACCCCCCTCAAGAAGCCACTGGCAATGCCAGGAGAACTCTTTCCTAATGCCTACACTGGTCTCCATGGACAGGTTAACCTCTGAGTTTGGGGCACATGAGGAATTTGTGAGTAGACATCAAGACATAAACAATGACTAGTAAAGATATTTCCTTAGCCTCTGCTTTGACCCAGGTCAGACACCAACCATGATACCAGAAACAGGAGTAGTATTTCCCACAGATGCTCAACCAGGACATGGCTGAGGAGTCCTCCAAAGCAGGCAGACAATACCTTGATAAAACCAGCTAATGTTAATTGAGTGCTCTCCACAGAGTAGGTACCCTTTGTATCTTCAGAGGAACCTTTGGGGAACACTGTCAGAAACCCACTCCACATATGGGCCTGACGCCCAGAGGCAGCCAGCCTGCCTGCTTTGTCCTTTCAGTGAAAGATAGGATTTGTGTTTATTAACTTAAAACTTAATACTATTTACCTTTTTAATTTAATATACAATATATGTTTTTATGATCATACTTCTATTACTCTCTTGTTCTGAGTCTCCCACACCGGTCCCCTCCTGCCTTCCTAGTCCCCCTTCTATTTTCACATAGCATATATAAATAATTAGCACCCACTCTGCATCTGAGAGAAGCATACAGTATCTGTCTCTCTGTGTCTGACTTACTTTGCTTAACATGATGGCTGCAAATGATGTGTCTTCGCTCTTCGTGGCTGTGTGATTCCCCTCTGTACACACCATGTTTCATTTGTGTGCTTGCCTGCGGATGCTGGGGTTTGAACTGGGCGTGTCTTCCCACCTGTGACGTCAGGCTGAGTGTAGCATTCTCACTCCGAGCCTTGAATGTTCTGGCCAGCTCTGACAAATGGAGCTGTGTCTGAATGCTCTTTGCTTCAGCTCTCCTCTTTTCTCCCATCTCCTTGTGATCTCAAAGCTCAGCACAGTCTGCCAGTGTATTACTTATGTACCTTGTGCGCCGTCTCTTTGTTAACTCGGGGAGGGCTCTTCACATAGGCTGAGGTTCAATAATTCTCTTTAAAGTTACAGAGAAATGTATGCTTAATTATATTTGCATATGAAAAATAGGTTCTAATTAGTTTGATTGATTATTATTTTAACCTTAATGGCATTTTGAGTATCTGTCCCAACTAATAGCAACTGTATCAGCCATAAATCATTGGCTTTTTATGGCATGGTCTATTGAGCTGGCTTATGAAATACATTTTATTAATATCCTGCAATGTATTGAAACTGATACAAGTCAAACAACCGCTCATTTATTAAGCTGTTTAAATGTCAGTCTCACACAAGAGTAATAACACAGGAAACATGGACCTTGGAATCCTTCAGCAGACCACAGGCTCTCAAATATTAGTTCTCTTGGAAAATATATTCTGGAGATAAAAGTCCAATTATGTCATTTATTGCATTAAATAAATCTATATTGACTAACATAAATGTTAAGTTAGCGGACATGCTTCTCTGCAGCCTTTTAACTCTCTGGGATTGATTTCTGGGGTGCAATAGGGAAGGGGGACTCGGGTTCCTTAGGTGACCTTGAGAGCGAGAGTCGTGGGACACCTAGGGCTCAGAATTCTTTACAACAGGGCTCAGTCACTCTGTGCACCCAAGGTCCCCAGGCCATGGCTTCTCCTCTGAGGTATCGCTGAGGCTGGAGCTCCAGTCAGGGCCTTCCAGGGGCCACTTCCTGCTCTTTCACAAGTACCAGTGATGCATACTGGGTTCTTGGGTTCTGCTCTAGGGAGCACTGTAGTGACTGGGTAGGTGAGGCCATTGCTTCTGTAGAGATTACATACTAGTGGGAGACAATGGCCCAAACACGACAGAGCAGGCTACCGTGGGGGTGGGGGGGGAGACATGGACATGGAGAGAAAGGCAGAGAAGGGGTCTGGGCATTGCTTTTGAGCACGGGATGCTGGGATAGATGCAGGAGGGATAGGAAGCAGGGATCAGGTCCCAAGGAAGGGGGTTCTGTCTTCGTCTATAGGTCTGGTTTCAAGAGAGGCAGCTGGGCCCGCTCCCCACTGTCAAGTGCTGAAAAACCAAGTTTGGAATTTAGACCTGGTTTCTGCCTGGAATGGGGAAGGGCACAGCTGTGTCTTTAAGGGTGTGGCAGCAGGGAGGTCAAGTTGTTAGAAGAGACTGGAGGAGTGGCTGCTGGGAGACCAGGAGAGAGCAGCCAAGGACAGTCCCTGTGCTGGTTCTGTTAGGAGTGGTCAATGTTCCAGGTGCTGTGTAGTCTCAGACAGCTCATAAACCTCTCTGGTCCTTGGCTTCTCCATCTACTGAAGGATGGGCTAGTGTTAGAAGAATAAAACCAAGAACTTATTTATTTAGTTAGTTATTTAAGTCTTGGCCATGCCAATTGGCAGCTATGTTGAAAGATCGCTTTTCCAGGCTTTATAGCCAGGGAAACCCAGGAAAGGGATAAGATTTGTACATGGATGTGTGGCCAATTGTAGTGGCATTTCATTTGTATTTTGATAAATAAATCTTGTCTGAAGATCAGAGAATAAAACAGCCCCACTGGTCAGCCTTACAGGTAGTGGTAACACACACTTTTAATCCCAGTAGCCACACTAGTTGCTATAGAAACCGAGCGATGCATGCCTTTAATTCCAGTGGTGCACACCTTTAATCCCAGAACTAGAGAGGATTATAAGAGGGGAGGAGACAGCTCTTAGACACAGTCTCATTCTGAGATTCATGAAGGCAGGATTGCCATTTCGGACTGAGGTTGAGGTAAGAGCCAGTGGCTGACTGCTTTGTTTTTTGGATCTTCAGGTTGAACCCCAATTTCTGTCTCTGAGTTTTTATTAATTGTGCTTCAGCCATTTGACGGGAACCCTGGATCCCAGCTCCTTGTCACTGGCTGCCTTTGCCAGCAGTGGAGCCCACAGGTGAGTTCTAGGAAGTAGATGGTGTGGGAAGGGGGTCGATACTGCAACACAGACCAGTCTTAGAAAGTGGCCGTCAAGGGAAGTCCCAGGTTGACTGCTGTCATCTGCTTGTGCAGCTCTGGGCACTTGGGATGATTTCTCTGGTCCCTGCCTTCCTGTGTCTTCTGCAAAGGACAGGATGGAAGTATGGATGTCATGTGAGGGGCCTCACTGAGCCCTGGTACTCACCGGCCATAGCAACTTTGTCAACCCTGCCAACATGTGCCCGTGACCTGTGAGGGTGGGTTGATCAAAGAGTCATGTGGGTCTGGGTTCAAACCTTACTTCTCTGCTGTAAGAATCCAGAAGCCTCCTGCTTCCTGAAACCTGTGTCTCTGATTGGCAGGGTGAGGTCACATCTAGTGGCCTGCCTCACATACTGGGTGGGTTGGAATTCACACCCAGTTGGAAGTCATGTTATCAGATTCCAGGAGCATGCACACGTTAAGTGGGGGTTGGGTGGTGTCTGCCATGTGGGTGGTCATTGGGTTTGTGTGTGTGTGGGGAGAGTGTTTCTAAAGGGTCACCTTCCTGGTTCAATAACTTGCTGTGTGACCTTCTCCCAGCCTCTCAGCCTCTCTGAACCCTGCTCTCTCGCCTGTGAAGCCAGGAGAGGTCTACTTAAGCAGTAAGAGCTTTCTCATAGCCTTATAAAGAAAATGGATGGTTATCAAGGTCTGTGGTTAGTGAGAAGCATCTGCCCCAGGCAAAGACCAGACCTCCCCAGCCTTTCAGGCAGAAATCAAACAACAACCACCCTGCTTTGCAAATTGCCATCTCTGGGTTGTAAGCGCTGGTATCTGCTTTTGTGTGAGACTTGATTGAAATTCTTCTGCGATGGCAGCGTCCCCACCATCAATGCCTTAATTAGAAATGAGGACAGTCACATTGGCATAAATTAAATCAGACTAAAGATGATTAACAAAGTAAATGCAAGGAATCATTAAATTAAACCATTGTGCCAAGTCCTCTGCCTATCTATCACAAATTTGGGCCGCTAATGAGGGTCTTAATTAGGAAGTTAGGTCGAAATAATTCATGCCAGTCACTCGGAGGCAGCCCCCTTCCCCCTTCTGTTTTTTTTTTTTTTAAACCGGGTCTTTCTGCTTCCAGCTCTGAATGCAAATGTATCGGGCTGTGGACATGGACATCGCTGACAAATGACATCATTCTCCCGTGATCAAATCCTCATAGCGCTGGGATGTGTTTGCTGTGATGCCCGGGGTGAAGTTCTGTTTGCCACAAGGGGCAGGATTAGTTCTAAAACAATGAAACTGCAGACAGATGAGACATGGTTCTGGATTCATCACTAGTGAGGACTGGAGACAGGAGATTTGAAGATCCGGAGAGTGATCTCAGGTACTGCTGGGTTCTCTAATATCTCAGCAGAATTCTTTCTTCTTCCTGTTGTGTGCAGCAGATCTGCTCATATTCCCTATTCACTGAGGAAGTAGCAGAGAGGACAGAGAGGTGAATTGACTTACCCAAGGTCACACAACCACAGAGAGGCAGAGTTTGACACAGCCTCCCGTGGGGTGGGGGTTGGGTAGGTAGGTGGAGCTGGGTGGCAGGTGGGTGGAGCTTGGGTACCAGGTGGGTGGAGCTTGGCACAGGTGGGTGGAGCTCGGTGTCAAATGAGTAGAGCTGGGCACCAGGTGGGTGGAGCTGGGCCCCAGGTGGGGGGAGCTGGGTACCAGGTGGTTAGAGGTAGGCGGCAGGTGGGTGGAGCTGGGCACCAAGTGGGTGGAATTGGGCACCAGGTGGGTGGAGTTGTGCACCAGGTGGGTGAAGCTGGGCACTGAGTGGGTGGAGCTGGGCACCAGGTGGTGGAGGTGGGTGGCCGGAGGTTGGAGGACCTGAGGTAGAAAGGAAAGCAGAGCAGCACAGAGCAGCTGGGAGAAAGAAACTCTTACTGACTTGGCCTGGTTTTCAGCAGGATGGGGAGACAGAGAGCTTTCAGGGAATTCAGTGGCTACTTCATCAGGATCCAGGCAGGCTGGGTTCAGCTGTGTGGCTCTTAGCACAGAGTTGACCATCAGCAACTGGCAAGCGGCGAGGCTTGACAATTGAGGTCATCTGGCTGTTGACTGGGGCACAGGAGTGATGGTGTCCCTGTCACACAGCAGGCTGGATAGAGTGGGCACTATTGACCATGGAAGACATCCAAACAGTCGGGGGGGGGGGTGGCGGATCCAGGGCCCAATGTGGCAACTGTTTATGTCTTAGACAATGTCTCCCCAATTTCTTCAGAAGTGCCCCTGCCCTACACCCAGAGTGGGCACTATTGACCATGGAAGACATCCAAACAGTCGGGGTGGGGGGTGGCTGATCCAGGGCCCAATGTGGCTCCAGCTGCTATTCCTGCCCCAACTGTTTATGTCTTAGACAATGTCTCCCCAATTTCTTCAGAAGTGCTCCTGCCCTACACCCAGGAGCTTGTGCGCACATCCCTCTCTATGGCAAAAGGAAAGATTTTGTGTATGTTGTGAGTAGATAGCCAGTTTCCAGGCGGGTGCTGACCGTAGATTTAGAATCACCCACAGGCACAGTTGCAGGTGGCTTTCTCCACTGGATGGGTCTACAGGAGAGAAGGGTCTGTGACAGTGGAGGATCATGGGGACGGAAGCCAGCCCTGTGGACCCCACACCGTAGCCACCAAGCCTCACCCTGAACTTCAGATCAGCAGGACGGGAACGCGTCCACATCTTTTGATGCCACCTACTTTGTGGAAACAAGTCATGGCCACAAGGCCAGACTAGAGGCTGAGAGGCCAGCCATGCCCTGGGAGGAAGAGGTCACAGAGCCTGTGAAACAGAAGCATGCACCGGGGAGGGAGGAGCCTGGGTCCTAGTTGGCAGTCTAGCACACCTGTGGATGCTTCTTCCAGGCCATCTGGGCAATGACTTCCCCAGCACTTGGGAGGCAGAAGAGGCAGGCAGATCTGTGTGAGTTCGAGGCCAGCCTGCTCTACAGAGTGAGTGCCAGGACAGGCTCCAAAGCTACACAGAGAAACCTTGTCTCGAAAACAAAACCAAAAACCAAAAAAAAAAAAAAAAAAAAAAAAAAAAAGGAAAAAAAAGAAAGAAAAGAAGGAAAAATGGTTGATTGTAGCAGCAGGCAGTGTACACAATATTTCCTCTGTGTGTGTGTGTGTGTGTGTGTGTGTGTGTGAAGGATATGTGACAGAAAACTCACCATTTTTTTAAGTTGTGGATGTTTTAGTTCAAATTCTTTAGGTGCGCGGCCGTGGTCTTGCGAATGTTACCCATTTCCAGAACCTTCCATTTCCCTGACCAGAAAGTCTCACCACCTGCTAGGGTGTGTGTAGCTTCTCCATTGTGTGACCTTGACTCTGGTAGGCAGAACCACTGTGTACCTGTGCTTTTGTTCTGGTTTATTTCCCTCTATACCAAGTGCTCAAGGGCCGCTTGCAGCCAATATGAGGACCTCAACAGCCTCACACACACACATACACACACACACACACACACACACGCACACAAAGCTCAGACAACACTGAAGCTGGTGTGTGGGAGCATGCACGGTTGATGATTGAAGGCCCCGAAGCCTGAACTCAGATCTGCCGGCCTTAGGCTGGGAATGTGGTCACCTTGTTCTTATCCGCCCTGCCCCCCAATGACAGTTACTGGCCTCCAGGTACCCAAAGCCCAGCCACAGCTCAATATGGTTGCCCCTCCCCCCACAGGACATCCATTAATTTCCCACTGCCAGCCTGGCCCAGAACAATCACTTTTTCATCGATTCCACTTCAATTAATTAAAAAATCCATCCGACTACTCCACAGCTTGATGGACTTTGAGGATTCAGAAGAAAATAAATAAATTAGTCTTGGAACAATGGGGTGGGTTTGAGGAGGAGGAGGCATGGGGCAGCCAGGAACAGTTGGGTGGAGCTGTATGCTCAGACTTCCTGGAGGTCGGAGAGCAGCTGGGCCTGGAGCTGGGGTCGTGTTGCCGAGACAACACTAAACATAGCTCCAGTTCCATGAGCTTTTGTGGGTGGTTGGTATTCCACAGGCGTTTTCTCATTGGCCCTGAACAGAAGATGACATTGATGTTGGAGATGTCGATGTCTGTCTGAGGCCACAGAGCAAGGACTCATCAGGGAAGGACCTCACCTCCTCATTCTTGGGGTTATGTGCTTATCTGGGGTGCATTTTTTAGTTGCTCAGCGCAGGGCCACAGAAGGCCGTGGGCACACAACAAGCTAGTGTGTTGACAAGTTAACTGGGTATTCTTGGAAAGGAGGCCCTTGGAAGCAGAACTTCTGGATGTCTCTGAAGCTTGGAAGATGTCTTTCCTGGTCACATGCCTTGATGAGGCTTTGAACTATGTGTGTATGTGTATATGTTTATATGTGTGTGTACTTATATGTGTATTTGTATCCATGTGTGCATTAGTACGCTGAGTACATGTGTGTATGCGTGTGTTCTTTTCCAGCACTGGAAAAAATAAGCTAAGATGGATGTGAACTAGTTTTAGGGGAAACATTGGGAGCAGCAATAACACACACACATGCACACACACACATGCACTTGGTTGGATAGCAGTAAGAACAGGATAGGAAGTGACCACCAAGGGAGGGGTCACTAGCCCTTATGATTGTGCACAAGGGTTTTTATAAACCAGTTAGGCCCTGACATGAAATCAGACAAGGTAGAAGAAGCTGACACGGACTGTAAGTCTGCACTGGCTGGTCCCAAAGCTGGGAGGCCCGGCCCTGTGGGTGGGGGCTGTCCATTAGAGTGTTAAAGCTCCGTATAAACATAACATTTAAATTTAAACTGTGGTGTTCAGATGTTACTACTGTCCTAGCTTCAGAAGAGGACTCTGGAACCTCAGAGATATATGACAGTCACTTATGCAGAGCCCATTGGTTCTCAACCTTCCCAGTGTTGCAACCACTTAATACAGTTCCTCATGTGGTGGTGACTCCCAACCATAAAATTATTTCATTGCTATTTCATAACTGTAACTTTGCTATTGTTATGAATCATAGTATAAATATCTGATGTGCAGGATCGGATATGTGCTCATTGCGAAAGGGTTGTTTGATCCTTAGAGGGGTCGTGACCCACAGGTTGAGAACCACCACTCTAGTTGGTGGGAATGCTCACCTTGTTATGGGAATGGGCTGCTTCCAGGGTCAGAATCTGAGAGAGGGAAACAGTTCTCAGGATCACACAGAGAGCCTAGTGAGGGGGACTGGCCAGGCCCTGGTTCTCTCTTCCTTCTGTAATGTGGTCTGAGTTATGGTCAGCCAGTGAGTTATGGTTCAGAGTAACAGGTCTCTTCTACAAGTTCTTCACTCTCAGGAAGGTGTGATCTTGGGGTGCCACCCCTCCTGGGTACAGGGAGATCAGCAGACCTCCCCACCCTGGGAATGGTCAGTGTGGTCTTGCCTTGGTGGCAGTCTGGGTGACAGGTATCCTCAGTTTTAAGGGATGCCTGATTAAGGCCATTGTCCTGATGGCCAGAGAGGCCATCTGAAGCTCCTGGAGCCAGGCTAGGCAGGGGAAAGGTGAGGCTCTCATCAGGTTGTGCCTGCTCAGAGCCCTGTAAGGTAAACAAAAGCGTGAACAGAAATGGGGTTGGGGCAGGGAATACTGGCCAGGCCTAGTGACCTACCTTTCTCACGTTCCTGGGAATGGCCCCCACATAGGCTCGTCTGTTTGAACACTTGGTTACCAGCTGGAAGTGTGTGTCCTTACTGAAGGAGGTATGTCATTGGGGGGTGATTCCTGAGGTTTCAGAATCACCTTACAGAGATGCTGGAGAGATGGACCAATGGTTTATGGCCCCCTAAAGAGATGCTGGAGAGATGGACCAGTGGTTTGTGGCTTCTTCAGAGGACTTGAGTTTGATTCCTAGCACCTACTGATAAACCAAGTGTGATGCCAGCTACAGGAGATTCAGTAGGCCAACGTGGTGGTGCACATGCATGCATGCAGGCAAATCACTCGCATAAAGTAAAACAAATCTCTACAAAATTAAGAAAAGAAAATGCCTGCTGCCATGCTTCCTGCCATGATGGTCATGGGCTCTAACCTTCTATAACCATGGCCCCAACAAACGTTTTCTTTTATAAATTGCATTTACCAATGGTGGTACTTCACAGCAATTGAAAAGTAGCTAAGACAGAAGTTGCCATGGAGGCCTCAAAAGCAGGGTCCAGGTCAGGGGTACACATGGGGGCACAAAGGATTTTAGTTACCTCACTATCCCTGGGCTAGCTGGAGACCATGGTCCCAGGGACAGCCTCCATGGAGGCCCTCAGCCTTCTGCCAGGGTGAAGGGTATTCCAGTAGTTCAACTGTGCAAGAGAAAGGGGACTCCTATATTGTCACAGGTGACCCTCCATTGCGATTTTGACCTTAGACCTGTGCTGGGAGGAGACATCCTACAGAGCCTGTCTGTGATCCCAGATGGCGGTGGTCACTCTCTCTCAGCCTCCTATGAAATCAAGAGACTCAGTTAACAGGACATGCAGGAAGATGTCATTTCACCAAATGGTCATTTTTACTGTCAACTTTCTTATGAGACTCCTCATAAGTAAAAAGTGTGTCCACACTTATGCAAGGGACACCTGCTTCTAAGGGCTCTGTGTGTCACGTGACTGACCTTGCTGTGCTTCAGCTTACAGCTAGGCTGGTCAGTGTTTCCACACAGCGACACAGCGCCCTGACAAACACACTCATGACTCTTAGCATTGGGATGCCACTATGTCTCTGGCCAGCAGGATGCTTTCATCTCTAACCTTACAGGACTGGGTTTTATTTGTGCCTTCCTGTTGATGGAATGCTCTATGGCACATGCTGTGCATTAGGTGGAGTAAAACATTGCAAATTCTAGCCATGCTGGCTCTCCACCAGAAAGGATCCCCATTGCACAGATAAGGGAAACTGAGGCTCCAAGAAGGCCTGCTACTAGCCCAGCTTGACACTTGGGGGTGGGGTGGAACTCAGAACCAAGTCCCAGGTGGCAGTCTTTTTCTCTGTCATTTTTGTTGATTTTTGCAGATCACTGCCAGCCAATAAGAAGGCTACATAAGCCTCATATGTGACATAGACTTCATTCAAAAAAAATAGAAGAAGCAGAGGAATCTAATTTGATATATTTTTAGTTTGACCAGCACGTAAGGGATTTAACTTCATAGGGACCCAACATGAGTCATGACCACAAGGCTTTTAACCTTCAAGAGTCCGTTTTCTCCCTTCTGCCTCATGGTTTCTGAGCATCCAACTCAGGCCATGGGGATCTGCATTGTCTTCACTACCAAGCCACCTCATCAGCTTGAGCTTTGACCTTGCTTTTCATTCTGAGGCAATTTTCACATTTACGGGGGCGCCTAAGCTAGACAAGTGCACTTCCTTTCCATGCGTGAGGGTTCGGGATGCCCAGTGGCTGCCACTCACGGCTTGAGAGAACACACCTGGAGGTCATGTGGGAGAGTGGCCGCCACCTTCTCCCACTTTGTCTCTTGCCTCTTCCACTGGCTGTGCCGTGAGGAGGGAAGGACACCCACTCCCCCTTTTGATGAGTCCTGGGGACATGGAATGTGAACTGTGTTGTTATAGATTGCTCCACCCTCGGAGGGAGCCATGGCCATCTCCATTCTGGAACTGGGGAAACTGAGGGAGGGAACGTACTGGCCTAAATCATAGACTACGCATGATGCAGCCAGGAGATGAAGCCAGGTCCTCTGTTTATTCCAGTCATTTCTCCTCCCACCTTCCAACCTCACCATCCTACCTGCCCTTCCGCTCCTCCGCTCGCTCCCTTCCCAGCGGCAGAGCCCAGTCATTCACATGGCATCTGCTGTGGTAGTGGACTTGTTTATTGATTCATTGTCACCGAGTTGCCTGAGCTCATATGCGTGCAAAGACACCTGCTAAGGAGGAGTTGAGTCAGGAGTGCTGAAGTTCAGGTGAAGCCCTGCGTCCTACAGGCATCCTCCCCAGGTTGTCCCCTCCAGGCGGGGGATGGAGGGGATGATTCTGCCATGCTGGATTTAAATTCCAGACCCACGTTTTACCTGCTCTGCACACTTGACATCTCACTCCACTTTTCCCAGTGAACAAGGGGCAGAGCGATTGCACTCCCCCATCACCGTGAGGAGGAGCGTTTGCACTTTGGGTGGGAGGAACCTGACCCAGGCTTCGCGGGACAGAAGCACCCAGAAATGCATCTGTCTCACTATTCCAGATCCCTCAAATCAGGTGCTCTAGAAGTTTCCTTCCACTGCCTGGGCACGTCCGCTCTGACGCTGGTGGCTTTATTTCTGGTTTGCGAGCATCGGAGACAAAGCCGGCCCCTCTTAGCTGCAGCACTGTTGATAAATTATGGGAACCAGGGGCATTTTAATACAAAACTGAGAACCTTGAACACAAAGCAGCTTCGGGAGAGGCCCCCCCTTATTCCCCTGGCACACAGAGCTGAGAGGCCTCCTCGGGGGGATTTATATCAAGTGGAATATTTAAGGGTAAGGAGCAGAGGTCCTTTTGGCGTTCTCTTTTCAGGGACGTCACCTCGCGCTGTCTTGAACGAGGATGAGTGACATGAGAGGCTGAGCATGGAGAAGTGGGAGAACATGCCAAGAATCGTCAGTTATGCAAAAAAAAATTGCTTGTCCAAAAGAGTGATGTGTCTGGCTTTCTTCCCCAGATGGAGTTCAGTATTCTGGCCCAGGCCTTCCCAGACTGAGATTTTTCTAGAAGCACCCGGTGGCATATGGCTCTTCCGTCTCATATGTGATCGTATGCTGCTCGTGTTGAGGGTGACCTTCCTCTAGCTTCAGCAGAGGCGGGTTTTGGATGCATGCTGTGCTATTCGAGGTTACAGGTTATTCCCAGCACTGTACACGGGAGAGATCTCGGTAGAGGGAACACAGCAGCCGATGCCTGCTCTTGGCTAACGGGCAGCAATGCTGTGGGAGGGATACCTAATCCCTTGCTTGTCTGCTAATGGTTCTGGTTTGGACTGGGTTTGGCTGTTCCTGGGCGGTTTTACTCAGGCAAGGTGACATGTTGATTAGCCCTGGAGTCAGGGTGGCCTCACTCACAGGTTCTGCGATTAATTAGTTACTGGCAGGAGTTAAGAGAAGTCACTGGGCTCAAGGCCTTGTGCCCTTCAGTGGGCTTTCTTGCCTGAGGATCAGTGAGATTCTAAAAGAATTGAAGAGATTTCAGGTCTTTAAGGTGTAGGCTTCTGACGTCATTCTTATCACATTCTGTTCTTGGGTGGGGAGCCCAGCCTGGAGGGGTGAAAGACAGTTCCTGTAATGTGTGAGGTGCAGGGTCGGTCTGTGCAGGTGCAAGGTGAGTTTGTGATTTGTCTATCACAACAGATGAGCAAAAGTAATTAGTCCTCCCCTGGGAGCTGGTATCAGTGGGGACTGAAAAAGAATTCATATCCTGGGGAGAAATGGATGATTGATGGGGGCTGAGGGTAGGGCTCAGTGGTAGAGCAGGTGCTTAGCATGCTCTGGGGCAGTCCATAGCACCCCAACCACAATGTAATAAAACAAATAGCAGTCTGGGGGTGTCCAGGCACCTAGTACTTCCTAGGAGGTAGCCACTGTGGAGCCCCACTTTGACACTGGAGTGGGCTGTGCAGATAAAGGAAGTGCTGAACCAGCAGAGAAGGAAACGGGGAGATTCAGAGGTGTCGGGGAGCACCAGTAGTGGCAGCTGAGGCAGATGCCAAGGGACACAGAGGCAGGATCTGGCTTTGGGGGCAGGTGATAGAGCGCTGTGACTCCTGCAGCTTGGTGTCTCAGGGCACTTACGTGTTCCCCATCTTCACACCCTCGGGCCCCAGGCACCCTGTGATGGCAGGTCCAGTTCTGCATCAGGGCCAATTCTGCATCTTCTCCGTATTTAGTTCCTCAGATTCTGTGACTCACTGTTCATGATGGATATTTAGACTGGTTTTGTAGAACCGGGGGCAGGTCAGCTCTTTTTGGACACAGCAGTCCACGGTACATTAAGGCGCTATACCATAGCCAGTCCCTAGCCTTATTTCCTGAGTCCCTGCTCTGGAGTTGGCACAGGACCCTGGGTGGGTGCTAGTGGCCAGGGTGACTTAACAATGACACCTGTGGATAACACTGAGATCTTCCACCTGGGTTCTGGTATCCAGGTAGAGGAGACAGCCCAGCTCCACACATTCCCACGTTCTAGGCTTTCAAAGCCACCTCAAGGGAAATGCCTGTATACAGGGCCCTTGGGACTAACGTGGTCAAGATGTCCAGTTGGGCTCCTGGGTGTCAATACCTCACCCCATCCTCCCCCCCCCCCGGGTAAAAAGGTTGCTGTCGAGCTTCTCCCCCAAACTCCTAGCCCAGTACTGGTTAAAATGTGATCCCTTTTATTTGTGTAATGGAGACGAAGTTCCCGGGTCTTCTAGGGGCATCAATCCAGAGATTTATTAAGCAATTTAAAATACTATTGTCTCTCACTTCAGGGTGAGATTGAGGGGTGTTGTTGCAGGAGTCAAGGCGGAGCGGCAGCCTCCGAGCCAGGAGGGGTCTGTACCTGGGACTCAATAGATATTCATGAACGTTCCCGTATTTAGTGCGGGAAATAACTTAATACCGACAGTGCGATGGAATAATAGCCATTTCCTGGCTGACTTGCAGGCCTCAGAAAATGAGATTGCGGCGGCTTCATTTTTCTTGTCTTTTCCCGGGTGCGCTCGCTGCCAGCTCAGGCAGTGGATTCTCTCTGCATTTCCAATGAGCTGGGCTGCAGCCCCCACCTGCTGCCACCATCCCAGGCCATGAAACTCATTGTTAGCCCCTGCCTGCTGTGACCTTGGCCTGGACTTCCTTGTATATTACCCTGTACCCTGCTACCTGGACCATGTCAAGACTGGAGGGGCTTGGTGGGTTACACATCTGCTCCCTTTCAACGTTCATTCATTCATTCATTCATTCATTCAGCCATCCCCTCATTTATTCATTAACCGATCACATATTTATGCTTTGTCATTCATTCATTGTCTTCATTCATTCCCTCATCATTTGTTCACATACTCATGCATTCACTAATTCATTAATTCCTTCATTCACTTGTTCACTTGTTTGACAGTTCACAAAGAGACGTCTTGCTGCCAAGCACTGGAAGCTGAGCATGCAGACAGGATGTGATCCATCTCAAGTGGCTCTCACAGGGAGGGATGGTTCAGGAGGGCCCCTATGAGCACTTCTCAAGTGGACCTCACAACAGGCACCATGGGCTTTGGGTTCCTAGGTGAGAAGATGATGGTCTGTTGTGTGAACTGGCATCCCCCCCCACACATTTGGCCTGCCTCACACTCCTGCAGGATGTCCACCCAGGCTTGTGTGCAGAAGGGAAGAGGCACAGGTTGTGAAATGGCCTCATGCTGACCTGAGAGATGCTGTTCTGAAAGGTAGGAGTGGTCCAGAGCAGGGTTGTGTAGGGAAGGGATACTGAGAGATAGGAGGGTGCCCTGGGAGACTGGATGTAACCCGTGGGCAGAGGGAGCTGATGAAGGTCAGCAGGATTGCGGATCTGTAAGGGATCTGCCCACAATCCCTCAGATCTCCATCCTTCACAGCTCTGAGCCCGAGGCAGCCCTGACAGGACCACAGCAGCAGTGAGTGCAGAGAGGGAAAGCATGGGATGGAAGATCATCAATGGGGGCAGCTCCAACCCCTGGTGTCCTTCCAGGTCAGTGTGACAGTGGGGGTGGAGGCAACTGAGCAGCTACCACAGGCTGCAGGGTTCCTCCTGTTCGTCATCCTGAGAGCCCACACACCTTTCAACACCTCCAATGATGCCGTCTTTTGGGACCACTTCTCAGGTAGGAAATACTAAAAGTCCAGGTGTCCTCAGATCTGCTCTGCCTTTGGAGGCGTGGGGGTCAGAATCCCCAGCTTGGAGATGCTTCTCACATTCCTTGGCTTGTAGCCCCTTCCTTATTGCGAAGTTGAAAGCAGGGCCTCCTAGTGCTAGGCAAGTGTACACTGCTGAATGGTGCCCCAGCTTTCTTACTGAATCCCATGCTGGTGCATGGCCTCTTCTGACCCCTTTCTGGCACCTCTGACCTATCTCTTACCTGACCCTCACCATCTGACCCATCTCTTACCTGACCCTCACCATCTGACCCATCTCTTACCTGACCCTCACCATGCTGACCCACCTCTTACCTGACACTCACCATGCTGACCCACCTCTTACCTGACCCTCACCATCTGACCTATCTCTTACCTGACCCTCACTATGCTGACCCATCTCTTACCTGACCCTCACCATGCTGACCCATCTCTTACCTGATCCTTACCATGCCCTAACCAGGCCCTTCAGTGTTCTTGGCCTTTACCTAGTAAACCAGCATCACTCCCTCTTTGACATTCTCAGTCACATGTTCTCAGCTTCTTTGACATTCAAGCAGATATAACAATAGGCTCTGGGGGACCTGGCTGTGGCTGGCTGTTCCAGCCAGGAAGTTTGGGCTAATATAGGCTCAACTAGGCTCTGATTGGCTGAATGCATATATGCAAATGAGATACATAATAAAGACCAATTAAGATAGAACTCTCAAACCTGGGAAAGGGAAGCAAAAGTTGGAATCTGAATGTTCTTGACCAGAGCCTGAGCTTCCTCCCACACCAAAGCTGTTGCAACCCTAGGGAGTGGAGAAACACAGGTGGGAAAGCAGCTGGCTTCCATCTTCCTAGCTATAACCGCTGCCCAGTGGTGAGTAACAGCTTCTTCTGGGCTTAAAAATTCTGTCCTGCAGGAAGTTTCATAAACAGAAAAATAACAAACTCAGCATAGCTCCAGGAAATCCCTGAAACTGACAAGATTCACTAGGCTCCTCCCTGCCAGAGTAAGCCTTCCTCACAGAAGGGCAGAGCCAAGCTGCAAAGAAGACTGAGACCAGATCAGCTGCTTGGAAGAAGCAGAAACCAGCTCATAAACCAGTCCCGCTGCCTGGAAGAGGTTTAGACCAACTGGGGCTCTTGGAAAGGACACTCTTCCACCTGCTGAGCTGCCTGTAGGCTGGGCAGTGTGCTCCAGGCTCTCAGCTTCGTGAGCTATCGCCCATGCGTGAGTGGATTTGGGTGATGCAGCTCACATATGCAGCTGTCTTTGAGTCATTTCTGCTCCTGTAAGGAACCCCAATAAAACTCATGGTTCACCAAGTTGGGCTCTGATGGTACCCATAATTTGGTCTGTTGTGGGATATCTGTGTGGGGTGAGTAGGTGTATGTGTCTCTGGGTAAGGTTTTGTTCCCCTGCCCAGCGAGAACAGCATACAGTATTCTGCATCGTGGTTTCCACTCTTCCAGCCCAGTCTTCAGCTGGGAAGCTTGGGTCATGGCTGGGGATGTCGTATCTGCCCAAAGAAGCTCTGGCCACAACCAGGGCATTTCTTTTTGGAGGGAGTACCCATGGCTCTCAGAGGGTGAATGGCAGGTGGGCACAGGTGTGGGCGCCTGAGACATCTGTGCCTGTGCCCAGCCCCTTGCATGAAGCTGACTAACGATCATCTTAGGCCAGACCTCAGAGCTTCCCATGTCCTCAGCCAGTGTGTGGCATCCTTGGACTGTTAGAGGTCACATTCATTATTTCTGTTACTGTGACCACAATTCCTTATATAAACATATAACTTTTGAACAGCCCCCGGTACTGTAAAGTGTTCATTATCACTGTTCCTGGACCAGCTTTCACTGAATTCCACAATATTTAAAAACACGTGTCTTGTGCTAGCGAGATGGCTCACTGTATACAAACACTTACCTTGAAGCCTGGTGGCCAGAGTTCGATCCTCAGAGCCTGTGCAAAGATGAGAAGAACTCACTCCATAGAGTTGTCCTCTGATCCTCACACATGCGGCCGTGGAAACATTCATAATAATAAAAAAAAATAAAAACAACTCACGTCTTAAATTTTGGTTATTTGGCTCCATCAGTGACTGCAAATTTTCATTCTCTCCCTTGCCCTCTCCTTCCCTGCCCTGCCTTGTCCTCCCCTCCTCTCCCCTCCCTTTCCCTTCCTGTACTAGTTGGCTTTTGTCAGCTTGACTCAAACCTATCCTAGAGGAGGGAACCTCTATTGAGAAAATGCCACCACTAGAGTGGCTTGTGGGCAAGTCTGTAGGGCATTTTATTGATAAATGATGGATGTGGGAGGGCCCAGCTCACTGTGGGTACTGCTACCCTGGGCAGATGGTCCATGGTTGTATAAGAAAGCAGGCTGAGCAAGTCATGGGGAGCAAACGGCTCCTCTCTAGGAAGTCTTTCTGGACACCTGACTCTGGACTGGCCTGTCCCCTCCCACTGGAGGATAAGGGTACATGAGAATGGCTTGTGTCTGGTTGGAGTCCCAGGCCATACCTACATCTCTTCATAGCCTGGCAATAAATATTGGTGACTATGGGATTGGTGTGGTAGTCCCCTCCACAGATAGCCACCTTGGATCCCTTTAGGGATTGCTGGTGGAACTCAGAGATACTGTGGGAAGGGGAGGAGGATGGGCCAGGCTCAACAGCAGCTGCAGGAGCTTCCAGGGGGATCTCCTGTACCTCCCATGGCTTTCCTCTCCTTCCATCCCCCCAGCTCCTGGAAAAGGCCAGGAACAGGGGAAAGGCAGCCAGGGGGTAGCTGCACAGCCTTGGAAGTCGTGGCACCTGCACCAGCAGCCAAGAGCCGGGAAGTCTCTGGGTGCCAGATCTTCCCGCCACGCTGCTTCTGAGGAGAATTTGGCCTGCTTCCCTCCTGCTGGGGACTCACAAAATCTGATTTGAAATCCACTCAAGTGTACATTAACTGACTTCCTCTTGGCTCAGCCTGAAGATCCTATAATTAGAGCAGCCACCATGCCACTTAGTGGGTTTCATTCACACAAGCGGAAAGTGCACTTGCAGAGAGATGAAGAAGCAAACTTGGGAGAGTTGCCACGTGCCAGTGCGATATGCAGGCTGGCTGCCTTTCTACGTGCAGATCTCAGCTGGCTGAACTTGGGTGGGGCCGCCACCTCCAAGAGTCCTTAAGTACACTGAGGATCTTGTTCGAAGCTCTGTTCCACCCTAGGAGAGAGCACAGCAACCGAGTCAGCTTCTGCACCGGGGAATGTGGGTGCTGGCAGTCATCAGACTTCTGTGGCTGTTATCACCACCATTCAAGCCACCAAACAAAATGTTGTGCATTTATTGAGCACTTACTGTGTTCCAGGCCAAGTTCCCACACTCAACATGAATTACTGGTTTGGTGACAATGGCATGTGCTCACTGATGTCGATACCTTCTTCATACATTTAAGGAAACTGAGTCCCAGGAACTCATGTTACACATGACCACACAGGACATAGCTTCCTTTCTCTCTGTCGACTTCATCTGCTCTTCTCCCAGATTCTGACCCAGCACCCGCCTAGCTCGCGCTGCTTCCTGGTGATGGCACTGACCCCTTTGTCCTTTTCTGTCCCCTTGGCTAGTACACAGGGGGGCATTGCTTGCTCACTGTGTAACTGAAGGTGCTGGACAGATGGGAGTTAGTTTTCTTTTCTGAATGCTGGGATGGTTTTCCTTGAGCTTTAGGCTCAGTGACCTCATTCTCAGATGTAAACCTCGTTACCCCAGGAGCTATTACATCACAGCAGGTCCCTCCTCCTCTGTTTCCCTAGAGAGAGCCTAACCTTGTGACATATCTTAGTCTTTAATTTTTAAAATCACATTTATCCTTTGTGTATGAGTGTATGTATATGTGTATATGTATGTGTGTATGTGCTTATATGTGTGTGCATGCATGTTTGTATGTGTGTGTGCAAGTGTGCACACACATGTGCACATAGATGTCAGAGATCAACTTGAAAGACTAGGTTCTTTCCTTTTTCTGAGTAGGGTCCAGGGATTGAACTCATTTTGTCAGCAGCTACCTTTACCTGCTAAGCCACCTTGCTGGTTTCACTGTGATGCCTTAACTCAGGCTTCTTCCCCCAGCAGCATGAGGTGCTCCACGTCTGTCCTAAGGCCCCCAGACTGTGGTACAGTGTCACAGCAACCCCACGGTTGTGATCTCAGGAGATGGCTCCTTCACAGGCAGGACCCAGAGTGTGGTAAGCTGGTGCTGGCTTTGAAGCTGAGAGGAGAGTGGAGCATGTGTTGGGGCTCCAGGGACGGGCCTCGGGCTCTTCCCTGCACAGCACTGGCAATGCTTCCAGCTCCTCTGCCATAGGAAGTGACAGCCCCTGCTACAGTTTGGCTGTGGTCTGTCCACAAGGGTCATACATGTGGCTCTTCAAGAGGTGGGTCTAGCTGGAGGTGATTGTCATGAGTATCCTGAAACTAATGCTGGGGAGTGGGTTGGGGCTACAAGAATGGATTCCTTCCTAAGAGTGAGTCTCTCTCTCTCTCTCTCTCTCTCTCTCTCTCTCTCTCTCTCTCCCCTCTCTCTCTCTCTCTCTCTCTCTCTCTCTCTCTCTCTCTCTCTCTCTCTCTCATCTCATGTGTCACATAGGACACCATCTGCTATTCTGGGATCATAGCCAGGCACATGTGACACCATCTGCCATGTTGAGTCACAGCCGGAACACAGCACACACAGCATCATGCAGTCTGGACTTTCTAGCCATCAGTCCTGCCCATTGCCCAGTGTCAGGCACTTGGTTACAGTGACTCAGTAGAGTAACAGGGTACCAGTCCTCAGCACTGCCATGAGATCAAGCAGTGCCCCTCCTACGGAAGCATAGACTCTGCCACATAGCACACAGTGAGCTTCCTAATTATGCTTTGGTGACCCTGGGCAAGTCTCCAGCCTGTTTCCTGTTCTCCAAAGGTCCCACTAACTCTAAACACATTGTTTCTTTTCTAAACATTTAATAAGGTCTAAACACATTTGTTGCCATAATAGTGAAATAAATAACCATTAAAGTGCATGCTCCGGTGATGGGCAGCTCATCTTCTATGATGCTCTTTCTGTAGAAGATGGGATAACGGGAAACGGAGTCGTCACAGAAGGGAACCTTCAGAAGCCTGTTTGTGTGCTCTGCCTGTTCCCTGCCACCACGGAGGGCTTCCCTGTCTGTGCACTTCCTTCTGAGGATCTGAGGGTCTGTGAGGTAGAGGTAGGAGAGCATTTCTGGGATATTTGGAGGAATCTCCAGAGTCCCTGTGGTACAGGCTTGGTACTCAGCTTGGCACTACTGGAAGGCAGCGGAACCTTTGAGAGGTGAGACCTAGCAGAAGGTCTCCAAAGGGGTTGGGGACTTCTGGGCTGTCTTTCTGCTCATTTTCATGGCTGCTGCGAGGTGGAGAGCCTGTTTTGCTTCACTTTACTAGGGTGCTACCCCAGGCCCACAGCAGCAGAACCACACAGGTGGGAGCCCAGCTAGGCTTTTTTTTTTTTTTTTGTAAATGGATGATACCTACACTGTAGAGATGGACAGTGGCTCGTGAGTGCATGAGGGCTTGGTCCATTGTAGCAGCCTCCTTCCTGTTCTCTCTCCCTGCACCGTGTCCTAAACACAACTCAGCCGACACCACTCCCTGCTCCTAACCTTCTGCAGCAACCTGGCATGCAGGGAGGACCCCATAGCCTGGCCAGTGAGCCCACAGATCCTCTCCAGCCCTGTCTCAGGACTTCTCTCCTCCTGGCTCCACCCTACACTCAGACCTCTTCATGTCTTCAGGTTTACTGTCCTCATAATTTACCCAAGAGACTCCCTCTGTGACTGTGTCCTGCCCGGTCACCAGATGACTCCATATCTCACCTGCCAGGCCTTCACTCTGAGGTTCACATCCCACTGGCCAGTCTCCACAGACTCTTGTCCTTTCTCTCAGAATCTTCTCATTGCCACCATCGTGCGTGGCTCCCAGGCATTAAGGTGTTTACATCTCAGCTCTTGGGTGGATGTCTGTCCAGCTCACAGGCCTGAGAGCTTTGGAGACACGCGCACAGCCTGCTGCAGTTCCCAGTCAAGCCCTATGGGACTAGAGCTGAGGCACATTGGCTACAGGGAAGCCCTCATCCCTGCTGGGCATGGCTTTCCAAATATCACCAGTTGGGAGAGGAAGGCTCACACTCCTATAAGGAACCCTACAACTATGCTCTGTAAGGACACCCAATAAATGTGTTGGTTTCCCAGAGTGAACTTCAGTAGACCTGAGGTTTGTCACTGGGACCTTAGAAGAACAGAGTTGTTCATGTCTTCCTCTTACTTAGCAATGAGCTAACACTGCAGTTTTTAGATTTGTTTTTAAAAATTCTGTGCTTGTGTACATACATGTATGTGTGCATGTGTGTGTATGTATTTAGGTATGTGTTTGTGCATGTATATATGCAAGAATTATGTGCACATGTGTGTACTTACTTATGTCAATATGTATATATGCATGTTTTGTGTAAGTGCGCATGTGTGCCCATTTACTTTGGGCCAGAGGTCAACCTTGTGTTCTTCAGGGCCATCCACCTTGTTTTTTGAGAGATGCTCTATGATTGGCCTGGGGCTAGCTAATCTTAGGCCAGGCTTCCCTGGATAGTCAGTCCCAGAGAGCCTCCTGGCTCTCCCTCCCAAGCCTGGGATCACTGATGTGTGCACCATGCCTGGCTGTGCTGAACTAACTCCCCGCATTTCCCCTTGAGTGTCCGTGTTGTGGGGTGTGGTGTGATGGGTATGCTGTGTGGTGATCACGCATCTGTCACCTCTCACATTTATCATTACTGGGTTGGGGGACATTTAAAACTTCCTTTCCTCGCTCATCGGCCTTCTTAGATGGCCGAGGTATAGGCATGTGAGTCAGGGGTGGTCATAAGCAAAGTGGGACATGTCTTCAGCTCCAGGCACCTTCTAGTGTGCTGGAGCTGTATCTTTAAAAGAAGCAACAAGGGATGAACCTGAGGAGAAGCCGTGTGTGAGGGGCATCGATGTGAGCCAGGGACTGCGTCTGTCACTGTCATGTCCCCAGAGCCCAGTGGGTCCTGTGCACATAGTTTCACCATCTGTGTACCCAGGGACTGTCTACAGGAAGAGCAAGGGTGACAAATACAGGTTTGATGATTTGAATCTTGTTCAGGTAAAGCAAATATGTCCTGGCTGGAGCTGACGGCTTGGGGCATGGAGGACAGGCTTCAAAGGGACTCTTCAACTTCCTTCCAGCTCTGAGACTTCATATCTCACAGAGCTTTTCTTTGGTTTGGCTGAAACAGACACAACAAGGGTGGCTCTCTTTCTTCTTATCAGGAGTGCTAAGGTTTGAGTATGAAATATCCCCCCAGGCTCAAGCTTCTAATCAGTCCCTGGATTGTGGCACCATTTTGTAGGTGGTGGGAACTTTAGGAGGTGGGACCTGGCTGGTCACCAGGGACAGGCCTTTTGAAGGGCGTACCTGGCTGGGTCTGGTCCTGCGTTCTCTGCTTCCTACCTGTATGAGGCATCACCCAAATCTCCCAAGGCCACTCTGCCTTCTCCACCCTGGTGGACTGTGAGCTACCTCTGTTGGGCATTGTCTGAGTCACTGCTGGATTGGTGCGAAGAGCCACCATGACCAAGTTAACATGTGAAGGAAAACATTTAAGTGGGTCTCACTGACAGTTTCAGAGAGCTAATCCATGACCGTCATGGTAAGGAACATGAAAGAAGGTAGGAGGGGGGGGGAAGGGAGAGGGAAAGGGAGAGGGAGAGGATCATGGAACAAGATAGAGATAGACAGACAGCCTGGGTCTTGTCTGTCTGCTCGTTTGAAATCTCAAATCCCACTCCCAATGACACACCTCCTCCAACAAGGCCACACCTCCCAATCTTTCCCAAGAGTCCATCAACTAGGGACCAGACGTTCAAATATATGAGCCCTAGGGGATCATTCTCATTTAAACTACCACAGGCATTTGGCTGACAGAGATGCCAAGCTAACTAGTACAGGCAATCCAGGCAGAAGAGCTTCCCTCCTCTCTCTGAGTTCTCCAACATGAGATCTGGGTGAGTCCCACTGCTATTCTGCCTGACTAGTGATGTTCTGGCTCTCGGAGGCCCGTCTCCCACAGTTTTTGGCTGACACTCAGCAAGCACCCTTAAAAAAGCCAGAATTTAGTCTCTGTGTGGACCAAAGCTTGACATTGCCCACATTCCAGAAAGAGAAAGAGAAGAGATGGTTGGCTGAGGCTTTGAGGAGAAGCTGCTGTTTGGACATCTTAATAGGAACACTTTAGAGGGCCTGGGGGGAATCTTAGTGTGTGCCCCAACTTCAGTCAATGTGGATAAACAGGGAAGATTGTGAGCTGCAAGGGGAATTCATTTGGACTGACATGGCCAGGATTTCTAAATTCAAGTCCATCTGGTGGTTTTTTTTTTCTGAGACGGGTTCTCTGTATAGCCTTGGCTGTACTGGAACTCATTCTGTAGACCAGGCTGACTGTGAACTCAGAGATCTGCCTTCCTCTGCCTCCTAAGTGCTGGGATTAAAGGCGCGAGCCACCACTGCCTGATGATTTTTTAAAAAATGGGTCTCATGTAGCCCAGACTAGCCTTAAACTTACGTGTAGCTGAGGCTGATCTTGAACTTTAGATCCTCCTATATCTTCCTTCTCAGTGATAGGTCAGGACCACCATGCCTAGCTTGTGTTGGTGCTGGCAGTGGATCTCAGGGCTTCATGGATGCTACCCACCAGGCTACACCCAGCTTCCAGGTGACTTTGAATGTGTTGTTTCCCGTTCCTGTCTGTATGTTTCAGATGAAGACAGTTTTTGGCTTCGTTTGCTGTCAGGGAGCAAGTGATAGAGCAGGGAACTGGGGGCTACGTGGCCAGCATTGCCTCAGGTTGAGGATGAATTTTTTTATTCTGAGGCGCTAACACCACGAGTGTTTACTGTAGGCTCACTAGCAGACATGCAGCCAGCCCTTCCAACACTTGCAAAGAAAAATGGCTGCATCATTTCAGAGTGACAGTCTCTGAACTTCCTACTGTGGAATGGAGGTTCTTAAGTGGCAGAGTGGGAAAGACATTTCTCTACAGCACACGCCTGAGAACACGGGTGCAGGACTCAAGCTCAGCTCTTGTGTACATCCTAGCTGAGGATGGCAGTAGTGGTGGCCGTGCAAACTGACTGGGGAGAGGGAGGGCAGTGTGACTGCTTGGAGTTGGTCAGCCTGGCACACTGGGCATGCTCTTCCAACTAAGTCCGGGACAAGAGAACTTCAACACAGAAGTTTGGCCTTCACAGAGCTGCAGGGTGTGGGTGGAGCCTGTGAGAGATGGGAGTTGGAGCACTTTAGATGGCCAGAGGAAAACAACTTTCTTGTCACCTACAGTTCTGTAAAAGCCACGTCAAAACAGCATGCTTCCTCCCTACAATACAGTCTGTGCTTCAGGAGGCTCCGAATTCAGGACCACGGACAGAGCAAGCCCTCAGTCACAGGCTGCCCTGGGGGCTGCTCTGGTCCTGGCTTTTGGTCTCAGCCCCTCTTATGTCTGAGGAGTGGGATGGCCCTGCTTTCTAATGAGGCCCAAGAGAGGTGTTGTTGCTCTCAATAAGAATCCCTGCCTGCTCCAGCTGAGATTCTTCCTACCCTCACCCAGTTCTGAGTCACAGGTAGGTAATGAGATCAGAAGAACAAAGGGAGTGTCGTTCACAAGTTTCAGACCACAGTGGTCTGTGAGCTCCGTGATTCAGCTCTGTACCTGAGACACCAATTACTGGTCATTCGACCCCTTGCGATCACCCTGCAGACTAGGAAGAGGCATGCCAGGTTACACTCCTGTGGAACTGTAAAGAAAGATGCCTCCATCCATGGCTTCCCTTCAGAGCACTCTCAGTTAATTATTGGAGCAAGCATTGAGCAAATGAATGTATCCGTGTAATGGCGCAAAGGGGGAAGTCTTTCCCAGGCCAAGATATCAGGGCTCAGCTCCCATCCTGCCCCATTCAAACCTGGCTGGTCCGAAGTTTGCATTCATGCGTTATCTGAAGTTCAAATCCCGAAGGCAATATCCCCGAAGTCCTGTCTCCCGGTGATGATAGTCTAAACAGTGTTCACATGCTCAAGGGCAGAGTGTCTATGTTTAGCTTCTGTCCAGCCACTGCTGAGCCCTACTGTCAGAAGGGTGTCCCTAACTCCCAACCCCAGCACCCTCTCTCAGCCAAGCTTCTGCCTGCTTCGTGTATCATGGCCAAGAGAATGAACCAGTTCCCTGAGGATTAGGTGAGTCACACTAAGATTCCAAACATAAGAAAAATCAGATTGCAAAAGTGAAGAATGAAGTTGGGTGGGAGGAAAATGCACCCCCAACACTCAGAATATCAGAGGGTGGATGTTTAGGGACCATCCATTTCAGTTCAGCCTACAATTGTCACTGTTTGAGATAGGGTTAAATGTAGTCCAGGCTGGCCTGACACTTATGTGTCACTAGAATGACTTTGAACTACAAATCCTCTGCCTCCTGAGTGCTGGGATTTCAGGAACGTGCTGCCATGCTTTATTTTATGCAGGGCTGGAGAGAGGACCCGGGACTCATGCATGCCAGGCAGGTGCTCTACCAACTGAGCCATAGCCCCGACTCAACCTTTCAACGGCAAAGAGGCCTGAAGTTCAGAGAGGGGTATGTATTTGTCCAGAGGTGCCAGGACATACATGACTTACACAGTAGGATCTTATACTCAGATTCCCCAACTACTTTTCCAGAGATTTTTTTCCCCCTCCACACCATATGCCCTGAGTTTAAAGGACCCTTTAAATCCCCCCAAAGGAAGGTAGCAGATTTATGGGTTAATAAACATTTCCAAAGAGCTGTTGAAAAACAGACTCAGGTAGATAGGAATTATTTATTCAAATTAACTATAAATTAAGATCAACCTAATTTAGCTCTATTAAAATGGAGCAGATCATCTCCCATTCAGAGGTATTTGTACTAGATGCAAATGGTACAAGTTTCTAAAGTTTAACGTAGGTTTTCATCTGCGCGGTTAACCGCCGCAGGACGGCCCCCGTTTTAAAACTGGGAGCAGAAGGAACAGTAATTAGTTATGTAAATAACATGGCATTCTTGTTTATAATTAGTTCAAGAATAAAATAAAATTCACGCATGTCACAGGACTAATTTTCGTATGCAAATGAAGGATCAAAATTATAAGCGGTAATAATGTGGTTTGGGAAACGCGACACTCTCGATTTATTAGCAGGGTGCAGATTCCAGCTGATGACGGCTGACGTTGGGGTATTTGAAAAGCGCCAGGTCTGGAAAATTCTTACCCAGAAAGAGTAGAAAAACCTACCTGAGATATTTCACCTGTTCTATACTGCTGACAGCCACAAAGGGGAGCTGGGCCTCCCCATGGCAGGGGTTTAAGCTAGACTAGAGAACCCAGGAAGACAGGGCACCCCAGAAAGGAGGACTCAGGGAGACAGGGAACCCCATACTAGAGGAAGACCCAGAGTGACGGGGGACCTCAGTCTAGAAGACCAAGGGAGACAGGGAACCCCAGACTAGGAGGGTCTAGGGAGATGGGATACCCCAGACTAGGAGGGCCCAGGGAAATGAAGGAACCCAGACTATAGGATCTAGGGAGACAGGGTAGACTAGGAGGACCCAAGGAAATGAAGGAGCCCAGAATAGGAGGCCCTGAGGATAGGGGCTCCAAACTAGAGGAACTAGAGAGATGAGGGACCCTAGACTAGAGGACCCAGGAAGACAAGGGGCCCCAAAATAGGAGGGCCCAGGGGGATGGGAAACTCCAGACTAGAGGAGGACCTGAAGAGGTGAAATACCCCAGATGAGGGTCCAGAGAGATGGGGGGACTCTGGGCTAGGAGGACCTGGGGACAGAGGTACTAAGCAGGCTTTGTCTTCTGCGCTCCAACACCCACGATGTATGTGGCCTTGACTGAGGAAACCATGCCCTGTTTCTTAGGCTGCATTCCTTCTGGATAGGAATTCTTCCCAAGGTTTTGAACCCTGGTTCTGTGGCTTGTTAGCTGTAGATTTTTCTCCTCACCTCTCAGCCCCTATGTCCCCTCATCTACAAGGGTCAACGGCATCCTCTGTCTGAAGGTTGTTGAGTAACTTTGAAGCAGGAAGGAGGCAGTGCAGCTCATCCATCATGCCTGTGGCCTGTGCTGTGGCTTCAGAGCGGTCGTGAGTTACTCTGGGGAATGATTCCAAGCGGTGCCACTACTCAGTGAGCGTTGCGTGCAGTGGAGGTGTGTGGGTTAGAGGCCAATGCGCAGGCTCCCTGGGATACTGTAAGATTGAATGAGGCTAAGTGTTCCCAACATTCCTATTGATGTGACCTTTAACACAGTTCCTCGTACTGTGGTGACCCCAGTCATAACATTATTTTCATTGCTACTACATAACTGCAGTTTTGGTTCTGTTATGTACTGTGAATGTTTGTGCTTTCCCATGGTCATAGGCGTCCCCTGTGAAAAGGTCACAAGACCCCCAAAGGCATTGTGACCCAGGCGTTGTGCGCTGCTGTAGAAAGCAGTCCATGCTGCCTGGGAAGTCTGAAGAACCCTCGCAAAGGCCAGAGTTACTGTTCTAAAGAGAGGCTCGGCCCCACAGCCCCAAGGCTCTTTATTATGTGCAGAGCTTCAGGGATTTGTCCCAGAAGGATGATCAGGAGATTCATCAGGACCAACTCTGTGGGAAATTCCAAAGGGTGGCTAAGTCTGTCCCCTGGGCCTTCAGTGATCCTTGGCAGGAGGCTCCCAGGTCCAGTCTCACTGATAAAACTAGGGAAAAGGCGTGTGTTTGCTTTGATCTGTCTGTGTCTCCTCCTGGACACCCTCACCTGGGACACCTCCAGCTGTTACACCCAATGCCCTATGGGCTTCAAAATATGACTGAGGGCAACTGTCAGGTTCTATGACTCCAGGACCCACTGGACTAAACGGCTTCTGGGCTCTCTATAAACAAAAACTTGGTAAGAGGTTGGAGGGTGGAAGGGTGTTGAGACTAGAGGGAACAGTAAATGCAAAATGACACATGTACGAGGATGAATGCCATCAGCCTTGTTTGATACTTAGACTGATATGAGCAGTGGGAACATAGACAAACATCTCAGAATAACGTATCTTATCATTCTTAATAACAGATGCAGCAACTACAATGAGCCGTGAGAATATCCCCAGACACTGTGCCTGGGTGAGTTCTTTTGGCCCCACTAGATGTCTTTCTGTCCCACAGGGTGTGAGGATTGGTAGGCGACTGTGGTACTTGTTCTGCTGGGCTCAGGGATGCTGTTCCCTGTTCCCAAGACCAAACTAGCCATTCTGGGGAGAAATCCAGAAACGGTCACTCTTCCTCTTTAATCTTTCTCCGGTGGGAATAAAGAAGGTTTAACTCAGTGTGCGGCCTCCCAGACTGAGCTCTTGCAGGCGAGGACTGGCTCCCCTGTCTGGTTTCTGAAGACTCCAGAAAATGTCAGAGGAGCGTTGAGCGGGCATTGGGGGAAGAGAGCCCTGGAAGGCAGCACTTCCAGCATGCCAGGCTTAGGCAGTCAGGAAGGTGTCTCACCATGATGTCTCACAGGGGAAGAGAATGCTGCCAAGGCTGCTGGGGGAACGGTCACAAGGGATGCTTCTTCTGCCTTCTCCCTGCCTCTTTCAGACCCTAGCACTACTGTGGTCTCTGCATGCAAGTCATCAGAGCTGGACCAGCCCATCCTTCTAAAGAGAGTCTGAACCAGAGACCATGACCCAGCAGCCCATGTCCTTGAGCCCAGTACACAAAGTCATGCTTCCTCTGTTCTGATCTGGCCTTGTCTCTCAGTGATTTTCCCACCATTCATCCCAGATCAGTTTCCTCCCCAGATGCTTCTCTGACCCTCCCCAGGTGCCTCTTAATCATCCTCTGAGCTCTTACAACACTTGTTGCACATTCAAGCTTCATGGAGACAGAGTTTTGTTTATTTCTTCCTCTCATATCTGGGGAGAGTCACATGCACACTTATCTTATACCTGGGCTAGGGCCAAGGCTCAGGGAGTAAGTTGCTTGTCTTGTAAGCATGAGGGCCAGAGTTTAAGTCTCAGCACCTACACAAGTACCTTTGTGGGTCACATGTGCCTGTAACCTCAGTGCTGAAAGCTCCCTGTAGTTTACTGCCATACTAGCAAGTGAGTCCCAGGCTAGTGAGAGACTCTGTCTCAAAAACAACTGCATCACCAAAGTTCACCCCAGCACTGGAGACATCTCACAAACTGGGAACCTGGGGCACACTGCACAGCCTGCAGGCAGATCAGCAGGTAGGAGAATGTTCTTTCTAGGCAGCTCAGTTTGTCTCTGCTTCTTCCAGGCAGCTCGGCTTCTCAGAGTGACTCTTAACAGTCTTTACCACTTAAATCCTCTTGGAGAGGAAGGAGCCTAGTGATTTGTCTCAGTTTCAGGGACTTCCTGAAGCTGTTTTGAGTTATTTTCTTTCTGAACTTCTCTTCAGGATGGGGTGTTTCACTGTGAACACCCAGAGTGGTAAGGGGCTAAACAAACAAACACTGGAGCTTAGACTGTGAAACTCCAAATCTAGACAAACCTTTTCAAACTTTTCCTCATTATAAGGTTAGCAGCCTCGGGCATTTTGTGGTAGTTGCTGTAAGAACTATCTAACATAACAATGAAATGACTAATAGACACACCTCCTAGGTTTTGAGAGTTTGGAAGAAACACAGCATGATGCTTCCACACACACTACCTCGGGTAAACTGTCATGATAAGCCAAGAATACCAAACACTGGCAAGAATGCAGAGGTCTGGGACCTCTTTGTATGCCTGGTTTGAGATTGGATTGGTGCATCTGCCTGGGCCACAAATGCAAAATACACTTGTATTCTGTGAGCATTAAGGCCACTTCCTGATACAAATCCAATGAAACCACCCAGATGTTCACCAGGAGACTGGAAGTGGGCACTGACATTGGCGTATGCCCTGTGGAAGCACAGTAGAAAAGCAAGACCCCCCCTCCAAAGGTCAGCAAACATACACAGAAATGTGTCTGAATTGCACATAGTTTTGAGTAAAAGAAATTAAGTCACAAAAGAGCATGTAAGAATGGCCACATGAGTAAATCCAAAGAGTAGAACACCCCATAGGCTCCTGTCTGAACACAAGGTTCCCAGCAGGTGGCGCTATTTTCAGAGGTTGAGAACCTTCAGGAGGTGGAGCCTTATTGAAGGAACTGGGTTGCTGGGGGCGGGTCTTAGGGTTTGCAGCCTCATCGTGCTGCCTATACATTCCTGATCTTCTGAGGTGTGAAGAAGCAAATGCCCCAGGCTCTTGCCATGAAGGGCTGCATCTCCTCAAACCTGAGCCGAAATCAATAATTACTCCCTCTAGCTGCTTCTCAGGTGTTTTGTGATGCCAAACAGAAAGTACCTGGTGGGTGGGGTCACTATCCAAGAGACAAATGGCTCAGGGGTTCGAGAGCATTGGATGGCTGTACCAGGGCCTCCTGCTCGACGCTGGATTCCCATGCAGTCATCTGTATACACCACATGTACCTTTTGAAGTGGATGCTGTAACTTGATGCAATTTATTTAAAATATTTGTGGCGTCCCTCTATGGTCAATCTTGGCTTGACCCCGGGTGTGTAGAGAACCTGGAAAGAGTCAGTTCTTGCTTTGCACCTTTCCCAGCCAAGCGAACTGCATATTCCCTCTGGTGGTCCCAGGAAGGAGCCCTCACCAGGAGACTGGCAGTTCTAGCCATCATGGCTCTCTGTGAGCCTCTGCATTTTCTCTCCTAGTACCTTCCAGCACGGCACCAGTCTCCTGCAACCCTGCCATAAGAGCAGCTGAAATCCTGTGGGTGCCAGGTTGATGTGCTCTTCACAGCCAGGGACACCACGGAGTGTCTGCTGGTGTCACCAAGGAATCCCCAGCTTTCTAAGCCAGTGAGCAAAACTCCAGCCCAGCACTTCCAGGGGAATTTAACATAGCCTTGCTATGGCATCGGCGCTGGGGTCTGAGGGTCATTATCACAGGCCTTATTTTATGCTGTTTAATGGAACGTAGTCAATTCCCAGGGATAGGGCAGAGCCTCCTGATGGCTTCTGCTGGTGTTTACCTTCACAGCTTCCCCTTGCCTCAGCCAACTTCCCACTTAAAGTGGCTGAGACTTCATAAATGATGAGTCTGTCTGCCCCTGTGCATTCACAGCGCCATTAATTCTTTGCAAAAAGTTCAAAGTGTCCAGGCTTAATTGTTCTCTCTTGGGAGCTTGTGGGAAATGGATGCAGGCTCCGTTAGTTCTACCAGAAAATCTGACTTGTGGCACTTGATGCTCCACCTACAACATCATAGTCTCAGCCCATGAGAGAGAAGAGGCCGAGGGACCCAGAACAAGAGCTGTCCCTCAGTACAGAAACAAGATGGTGGTGGCACACACATTTAATCTTGGCACTCGGAAGGCAGGGGCAGGCGGATCTCTAAGTCTGAGGCCAGCCTGGTCTACAGAGTGAATTCTAGGACAACCAGGGCTACACAGAGAAATTCTGTCTTGAAAAACAAGCAACAATCCAACTGTCTGAGAAGCAGGACTCAAGTGTGCAGGGTCCAGGGTCACTGCTCTTTGCTCCAGCTGCCTTGCTGCTGATCATGAGGACTCAGTGACTTCGTGCCATGGTGTTTAAGTGTGCTAACAGATGGTCCCAGTGACTACCAGTGGCCCAACTCTGATGGCCTCCAGCCTGTTTCTACACTGGTCCAGACCACAGAGCTCCCATTCTCAGTCATCCTCTTAGGTCACTTCTGCCTGGAAGCTTCCACCTGCACCTTTGCACCTGGGTTCCCATTTGGAGCCCCCAGAGCCGTGGGAAAGGCTTATGGCACTGACTGGAGTCTGGAGCTCTTGACTCTTGCTTCTGACACTAAGTCTGTGAGCCAAACTTGTTTTGTTTGTGCCTCATTTTTCTCCTCTGCCAAATGGTTGGAAGAGCCTTTGCCTCACTTGGCTGTTGTGGGGCTTAAGGGAGGGGCTTAGAGGAACTTAGCTTATGACCCACCTACAGGTGATGCTCAGCGGATGCTGGCTCTTGTTCTCATGGCCACACACATGTCTGTTCCCTGCACTTGGTTCAATCTTATTGCAAGTGGGATATTCTCAAGGGTTTAGCAATTGCTTCATCAGGTAATTCTAGGAAGTACCTATGTTTTTGTTTTTGATTGACCGATCTGTATTGAATGCTGTTGGGGGAATGTGTGGCGTCTTAGTACGTGTTTCCAGTGCAGAGTGGTTACACCCTGCAGACTAACCCATCAGGTCCCTCACACTCTTAGCACTTTGTGGTGGGAACATCTCTAATAAAATGTACTCTTTTAAGCAACTTTTAAATAATCCTAAGATTATTATTATCACAATCACCATTTCCTGCTGTCACCGTTGCCCAGCCCAATCTTAGGTCTCACTAACTGGTGAGATCCTGTGGCGCTTGTGATTCTTCTGTGTGTGGCTCATCTCACTTAGCCCAGCACCCGCAAGGATCATCCACGAGCTTGTAGATGGCAGGACTTCTTCCTACTTTAGGGTTGCATAGTATTCCACAGTGTTGCTATGCCATGCTTTCTTTGTGTATCCATTGATGGACACGTGGGCTGCTTCTGCATCCTGGCTGTGTTGTAGAGGACACGGCATGGGGCAGATTTCTCTTTAATGTGCCCATTTCTGTGCATTTGAAAAGGAATCTAAAATTTCCGGACATAAACTCAGCAGTGGGATGGTTGGGTCATACAATAACTCTGTTTGGAGGTCTGTGACCTCCATGCTGCTTTCTCGGTGTTTGTATCTATGTCCCCACCAACAATGTGCTGGGCTCACACTTTGCCATGCATGTGATCTTTATTTTTTTTTCTGATAGTAGCTCTTTTAATAAATGTGGGTTGACTTCACCTTGAAGTTTGGACTTGCATCTATCTCGCCGAGGGTTAATGCATGAGAAGATCTCTGGAGTCTGTCCATGTGCCGCACGTCTTCCTCCGTCCGTGTCCATTCAGGCTTTGTGCGCGCTCCTTTTTTCTAGCTGCTGACTTGGATACCTTGTGTAGTTTGCACGTGATTTCCCTGGCATAGGTGGTGTTTTCTAGTCCCTGCCTTCTCCTCTCACTGCCAATTGTTCCTCGGCAATGAAGTGTGTCTGTGGAACATGCGGCCGTGTATCTTTGCTTTTGCTGTCTGAGAAGTCTGGGTTATAAAGAAGACATCTTTGTCTACACCAATGGCACGGTTCGTTTTCTCTGTGCTTTCTGTCTTTGGCTCTAACATCTGCAGCTGTAGCCTTTTGGGAACTGACTCTTGCAGGTGGTGTGAGACGAGAGTCCAACTTCCTTCTTCTACTTGTGGACAACCAGTTTTCCCAGCATCACTATTGAAGAGACTCACTTTTTGTTGTGTTTTCATGGGCTCTGTTGAAAGCAACAGTCCAGAAACAATGTGTGGGTTGATGTCTGGGCTGTCTATTTGCACTGCTAATTAACATGTTGATTTTTACAGCAGGGCCATGCTGCCTCAAGCACCCCAGATTTGTAGTGCATTTGAAGTCAGGTATGCAATAAGCACCCCTCTTGCTGGCCGTGTAGGGTCTCACACTTGCTAGGCAAGTGAGCATTTTCCTGCTGAGTTCCACCCCAGCCCTGTTTTCTTCATTTTACTCCAGATTAGTTTAGCCAGTACAGGTTTTTTTCCTATGGTTCCATACACATTTTAGGAATGTTTGTTCTATTTGTGAATTTTTATAGCGATTGCACTGAATCTGTAGATCCCATTGGGCAGTATGGACTTTCAAACAGTGTTAACTCTGTCTGGACATGGATGTTTCCCCATGTAAGTGTCCTGTCTGCAGTTTCTTCCAGCCATGCTCTGTGCCAAGGGTTCTCAACCTGTAGGATGTGACCCCGTTGAAAGTTGAATAATCCTTTCTCAGGGGTTGCATATTACATGTCCTGCATATCAGATATTTACATTATGATTCATAAGAGCAGCAAAATTACAGTTATGAAGTAGCAAATAAATAATTTTATGGTTAGGGGTCACACAGCATGAAGATTTGTATTAAAGGGTCACAGCATTCTGAAGGTTGAGAACCATGGCTCTCTGCTTTCAGTGCTGATTCTCTCGCTATGTACTATGTTAAATGTACTATGTACTATTTCTGTTTTTACATGTGTATGTGTGTGCATGTGCATGGAGGTCAGAGTGTCTTCTGGGGTCTTCCTCGATTGTTCCCTACTTCTTGTTCACAGAGATGGCATCTCTCATTGAACCTGGAGCTCACTGATTCAGCTAACCACCTTGCCCAGGGATCCCCATCTCTGCCTCCTGCTGGGATTATAGGCAGCTGCCACATCCACTCAGCCTTCATGTGTGTTCCTGGAGTGTGAACTCTGGTTCTCATCCACCGAGGCATCTCCGTGGGCCTCCAGGGCTGTGTTGTTTTTGTTGTTGCCATTCAAATGGCTATTCACTGACAATGTGAGGAAACAGGCCTTGATTTTAGATGCTGGCTTTATTCCCTGAGACTCTCCTGAGCCCATCTCAGTTGTAACAGATTTTGGAGGTCTCAGTTTGTTTGTTTGTCTCCATATCATCGCAAACACCCTCTCTACTGGGTGTCCTCTAATCTTTTCCTTGTCTAATTGTTACAGCTAGAAATTGTAGAACAATGTTGCATGAGAGTGGCAGGTGTGTGACCTTAAAGGATAGGGGTTTTCCTACACAGCATTTATCTTTCGGCTTGTTTTAATTAATTGATGTTTATTTGTGTGTACACACGCCATCGCCAGTATGTGGAGGTCAGAGGACAACTTGCAAGACTCTGTTTTCCTGCCACCATGTGGATCCTCGGTAAGTCCTGGTGGTGGATGCCTTTGTCCATTGAGCCATCTTGCGGGCCCCATATATGGCCTTTTTTTTATGTTGTGTCTTTCTTCTGTGGCTGATTTACTAAGCATTTTTTTTTTCATGAAGAGCTGTTGAGCTTTGTTATGTGGTACCTGCTGGGGTGAGCACAAGGCATCTGTCCTTCATTCCTAATGCAGTGTGTCACATGTATTGATTGTTCTTGGTACCGAAGTCATATGGTTCTGTCAGTTACTGCTCAGCCTCCACGGCTGCCGCCATTTGAACCGCTATGCAAGTGAGAATGTCTGAGCCTGAGAGGACACCTTTCTTGTCATGGTCCCCAGGCCAGGACAGCAAAGCCTGGGTCCCTCTGCTTCATTGCATAGTCATCTCATCTTCTGTCAAGGCCCAGTGTGGGTGCCGCTGGCTGGGTCATCCTGTGTTTGTACTTAGCTGAGGGGGCAGAGGTACGGTCTGGGTACAGCAGGAAGGAGCCCGTAGTGGTGGGCTGCTCTGGTTCTGCTCCTTGCTATCTCTGTCGATGGGAAGGAGAGAAACAGTGTGTATCACAAGGACCAGCAGAGTTTCTGCTGGGTTCAGGAGCCTTGGGGTGGGAACAGTAAGGCGGGAGTCTAAACACCAACATTGTACTTGTGGTCTCACCATTTTCAGGACTTTGATGATGTCCCTTCCTTTCCCAGAATTCCAAGCTCTGCACCTGAGGCTGCATGTTTTAGCCAGATGTCTCAGAGGCTTCCATGCCTGTGACTCTTAGGAGGAAACCCTGCTCTCCATGCCATGCAGGTGGGGCCGCTGGGGATGGAGGGTAGTAGAGATGACAGAGCAGTGTAGCTGAGCTGGCCCATCAACTCACATGAATCTCCTGTGAGCATCGTCTCCCAGAGCTGTGGTCACTAACTTCAAAACTGATGACTTGGATTTGGTCACAATGGAAATATTTACACCAGGAAACTGGCCAAAGAGGCCCCCCCAGGAGACTCCATGCTAGACAACAAACGTCTGTGTATGGCAGGTTTGGGAACGTTGGGGGCTTTTGCTATTATTTGCCTTAGCTGTTTTGTTTGTGTCTGTAGGAGCTAAGGCACCTAGAGCAGTTGGTTCCGTCTGTAAAAATTTCGCAGTCCTATTCAGTGCGCTTCTCTGCCCCAGAAACAGCTCTACCCCAAGCTCGGAGCTCTTCATGTTTAAAAATATTTCCAGTGCATATGTGTCCATAAATAATACATGGCACCACTTTGCATAGACCGAGGTTGGTATCCGCGGCACCGCACCATATGAGTCGGCCCACAACTTTTATTTTTAAATATATTTTATGTTTTTCAAAAGAGTTTTACATGTTGCTGTGTGTGCTATTGGAGTTCATTCATTTTCATTTCTATATGGCGCCCCACTGTATAAATATATCAACATTAGCTCCTTCCTTTCCCATTGATGGACATGTGGGCTGTTTCCAACTTTGGTTTGCATTTTTTTGGGGTGTGCACATTTGCCAGAGACTTGAGAAGAATATACTGAGGAGTTGAATTTCTAGGCACAGGATATGTATGAATCTCTACCCAATATGGCCAAGGTGCTAACGTGGTTGCACAAGCTGACTCTTCCCGTCAGCAGTGGGCAGATCTCCCTTCTAATCACTGCAATTGTTAGGCAGCTTAATATTTCCCAGTGTGGTGGGGGAAGACACTATCTGTTCGTGGATGTATTTTATACTACTTTAATTGTGTGTGTGTGTGTGTGTGTGTGCACATACTACATGTGTGTAGCCCATGTAGGCTGGGAGAGGGCATCAGATGCCTGGAGCTGGAGTTACAGTCTCCATGTGGGTGCTGGGAACCAAACTCTGGTCCTCTGCAAGCGCGGCCAGTGCCTTAACCTCTGAGTGTCTCTCCAGCTCCTTTATGGGTGGACTTTACATCTCTGAGCTTGTGTTTCTGAGTAGCCTCCTCATCTCCCAGGCATCTCCCCTCTATGGGGCGGTTTTATTAGCTGTTTGTAAATCAGTGTAAGAATATATAATCTGTTGCTTGTCCTGGTGATTCAGTGCAGCACCCCTTTGTCTCATAGTCTAGGCTTCCTGACCTTTCTTGAGGTATCTGAACCATAGCCACATGTGTGGGCCTTGTATCTTATCTGTGCTCTCCTGTCCAGTTCCACATGAATAGCTCATCCTGAGGTCATGACCTCCCAGACTTTGTCATGAACTTTAAGTGTTTTCCCGCCTGCCAGGTCTGAGGTAAACCCACAATGTGTTTTTGCATGATATGTGAAAACAGAGCGTTTGTTTCCACGTGTGCATGAATGCATCAGTGCCTCTGTGAATGAGTCTCTACCTGGCTTCTTTCCTCTGCTTCCTGCTTGTGGTTTGAGGTGTGAGCTCTCAGCTGTTCCTGCTGCCATGCCTGCTGTCTGTTGCCCCAACACTTATCCCTCTGGAGCTATAAGCCCATGTAAACTCTGCCTTCTGTAAGCCAAGAAAGGCAGGAGCCTTCGAGTTCTAAAAGCCAGCCCGAGTGATGCACTTCCTTAAGACCACACCTCGTAAGCGTACCCAAACTGCACCGCCAGTTAGGGACCAAGTCTTCACACATGTGAGCCATTACACCTGGTATGTTGTTCTCCACGCATGTGCTGTAGCATGCACGCACTCTCCCTCATTACAAAGAAGTAAAATGTAATCAAATAAAAAGAACTTCAGGCTGACGAGGTGACTCAGTGGGTTAAGCACTTGCTCTGACAGCCTGAGGACAAGATGTCCTGACAGCCCACCCAGGATGTCAGCACCTGGAAGGTGAAGGTGGGGAATCCCAGAACAAGCTCAGTCAAGACTTGTGTCAGTGAACTGTGGGTTCAACTGAGAGACCCTGCCTTAGTGCATAAGGTGGAGAGCAACCAAGGAAGGCACCTAGTGTCAGTTTCAGGCTGCCTCATGTGTGCCCACACACTTGTGAACACTCATACACACGTGTATATACACTATATACATATACACATGCAAGACGTAAGGGAAGAAAATGTTTGCCACATACTTCGTGTTTAGTAGATCAAAGATATCCCAATTATATGGAATTTCTCTTATGAAGACGCACTGGACTTTCTCAAGTGACCTCTAGTGGTGTGGTTGTGGCGTTGGCCCCTCCTTCCCCTGGAGGCAGGAAGTCATACCTGTAACCTCCCATTTCGTGTTCCTGGCCACACTAAATTGATCAGCCATGACATTTTCACACTTCTGTTATTCACTAGATTTAATCTGCAAAGTTTTGCTTGAGATTTTGACTGTCAGTTCCTGGGTGAGATCACCTTATATCGACTTCCCTTTGCTGCTCTGGCCTCATGAGTGACAACAGGAATACTTTTTCTTTGAGCAGTATGTGGGTTAGTTTGTTGTTCTTTTTCTTTCTTTTTTCAGTGTGAAGAATTGACTGTAAACCTATCTAGGTTTGAAGTTTTCTTTTAGAAAATTTAAATTTTGTCTAATTTGTTTAACAGAATTTGGATTCGACCTCTTCTCTCTCTTCTTTTGCTGATGTGATGAAAGGTACGTTTTGGAGCACTTCATCTACTAACAGTTCAGCTGTTCCATGTACTCGTCTAAACTGTTCACAGGCACACTGTGTTGCGGCATCTGTAGGGCCTGTAGTGTTCTCTTCCTGTTGCTGCTACAGGCAGGATTTCTCTTCCCTTCCCAGAGTTTTTTAGTTTTATCAACCTAACCAGAATAACAGCAATAACAGCAACAAATTCAGGCTTCTTATTCCTTTTCTTTCTTATTCAACACTTTCTGGGTTATTTCTGTCCTTATTTTTTTCCTTTCATCTTTCTGTTTGACCTATTCTTCCTCTAGTGTTTTGAGATGGAAGATGACATTTGAATCCCCATCTCATGGGACCTACGCACCCCGTGCTTTACCTCCCTTGCTCTGATGGACCACAGCCCATTACAACCAATAACCTTGTTATTTCCCATTGATTTATTAATTTATTTTTGACCTGGGGGCTAGATAATAATGTTTAGCTTTTTGGCACATGGAGATCTCCCAGTAACCATTTTTTTTTGTATTAATACATACTTTTTATTCTTTTCTGCTCATGGAGCATGACCATGTTTACAGTTTTGAAATTTCAGGACTTTCCAGTCCCTGGCGTGCAGTAGTCATTATGGTGCTTGTTCCACGTGGATGTGGAAAGAGCAACTCATCCTGCTTTGTGGCTCTCATCTGTCCACTGTGGGTCCACCAGCTGTCACATAGGTCTTTGTCACTGCTGCCCTCTGACTTTATTGCTGTGTCACCAACCGACAAGGGTAGTCACGTCTTTACATACTTCCCTATTTCCTCAGGATTTTGTTTACTTTAAAATTTTTGAATCTACGTTATTGGGTGCATGCAGATTTAGAATTATAACATAGTTTTATAGGGTTTATTCTTCTGCCCTGCCTGCTATCCTTTGCCTTGTCTTCTTTCTGGTTGTTCAAGCTTTCTTTTTGTTGTCATTTCCTTTGTACATTTTTTATGTGTTTGTGTGTTTTCCTTTCTTATATTTACACACTTAAAGCAAGGGTCTGGTGAGCAGCATGATTCCTTAGCCGAGTCTGTCCATCTTTCACTGGGGGTAATTATATCATTTACATATAACAATTCCTATGTCAAATCACACACACACACACACACACACACACACACACACTGTAAATGTCTGAAACAGATTACTAACCTTATAGTTTATATGACTCTGTATATTAACGTGTTTGTAATCTGCATATTATAGATCATATTACATTGATTTTTTATCAAGTTTATCTTTAAGGATCATGGCTTCATTACAATTCAATGCAATGGCATTTTTCTGTAACTCCAGCATTTGGTCATGAGTTCGAGGCCAGTCTAAGGACATACAGTGAATGTAGGGTAGCCTGGGCTACAGTGTGAGACCCTGTCTCAAAAAAGAAAAAAAAGAATTCTTGGACTGAAGAGATGACTCAGTGGATAAAACACTTGCTTTATCCCCAGACCCCACATATAATTGTGTAATCTGCTCTCCTAGCATGCCCCCACCTGAAGGTGAGACAGATGAATCCATGGAGGCTTGTGGGCTAGTCTGGTGTACTCAGGAATAATAATGAAATCCTGCCTTAAACAAGGTGGAAGGTAAGGAAGACACCTGAGGCTGACCTATGACCCTTACACACACATACTACATACCAGCATACACATACACACAGACGCACTCTCACAGACATGGGTTCTCAACCTTGGGTAATGACCCCTTTGGCAAACCTCTATCTTTAAAAATATTTACATTATTATTCATAACAGTAGCAAAATTATAGTTATGAAATAGCAACAATAGTAATTTCATGATTGGGGTCACCACAACACGAGGGTCACAGCGTTAGGAAGGCTGAGAACTGATATATTTGTTCAAGTGTATGGTATACAAACTAGTACTGTTTTTGCTGAATTCACTCGCTATAATGATTGCAAGCGAAGCTAGCTCTCTCCGCATGGTGTACCCATTTCTTTTCTTTTCTTTATTTTCTTTTTTTTTTTTTTTGGTTTTTCGAGAAAGGGTTTCTCTGTGGCTTTGGAGCCTGTCCTGGAACTAGCTCTTGTAGACCAGGCTGGTCTCAAACTCACAGAGATCCGCCTGCCTCTGCCTCCCGAGTGCTGGGATTAAAGGCATGCGCCACCACCGCCCGGCCCCATTTCTTATTTCTGCTCTCCCGAGGCTGGCATGATGCAGAGGCCGTGAGAAGTGGGACGCTGCGAGACGGTGCCCGCTGTCTTTTCCAGGCTTGGGGAAAGCGACAACCACTCCATTGCCAGCTTTGTGAGCCTTGGGAGGGCTTCCTCTCAGCCTCAGTTTCCTGGGAGCCACCACTTTTGCTATTTTGCAAACAGCACAGTTCTTCCTCAGTGTCAGAATGACGGCTCGAGCTTTCGTGCGTCATCGATTGCTATCGGGATGGGCTTTAAGGAGCAGCCCTGATTCTCAGCTTAGACCTCTGGAATGGGACTGTCATCTTCTCGGACGCTTTGTTAGGAATTTGCATGCCTGAGTCCCTGGGGCTTGCGGCCTCTTGCCTGTAGCCTGTTAGCTTTTGGAACCAGGTCAGGTGGCTTTGGCTAAGCTTGCTTTTCTGGTCGTTGTCTTCTGAAGGAGGGCGCTGGCGCTGCCGTTCCCTTCATGCACGAGAACTCTTCCTCCCAGAGCTCTTTTGTGTGAAGGGTTTAAGTTTTAAATCAAATTTCTTTAGCGTACCCTCAACTATTTAGATTTCCTGTCTGTTTTTTTCCTAATGCCAAGTTGGGCAATTTAAATCTTAAAAAAATTCTTTTGCAGTTTATCTAAATTTCAAAATAAGCTGGCATAAACGTGACTGTGCGGATGGCTTTCCCAGGGCTCCTCAGTCCAGGACTTCCTGTCAGATCGGGAGCCCCCCTCCCTAGCTCCCCTTCCTTCCCTCTGGGTTCCTCTCCTTCCACCACAAGGTCTTTTCCTCAGGTTCTGTGTTCTGAGAGAGGCATTAGGCCATCTCTTTCAAGGCTTTGTGCTCTTTCTTTCCTCTCCCACAGTAACAGGCAGCATTAAAAGTGCCTGTGGCTGCAGAACTGGCCTTTTGCATTTCAAATGTTATCACCATTGCCCCACAACAGCCATGAGCTTTCTCCTTTCTCCAGGGCTGTTCTGAGATGCTCACTACCTAGAGGGCCTCAACAACCCATTCAGCTTCATGTGACAAAATCACTTTGAATGACAGCTAGGTAATAATCAAAAATCATTCCTGTTTTCTTAATTTGTCCCTTGGTTTCACAATAAACAAGAAAATGGAGTAAGATTCAACTAGAACCTTTTACATGGCTGGTAGAATGTTTCAGCTGGCAAAATGCTTGCTCAACAAGCCTAAGAACCCACATTTGGATATCCGACACCTGTGTGAAATTCTGGTGCTCCAGTGTGTAGCTATAACCCCAGCGTAAATTATTGGGGGAAAATAGGAGGATTCTGGGCCTCAGCGGCTACCACCCTAGGAAAAAAATCAGGGTCCAAAAATAAGGTAAACAGAGACAGCAGAAGACACCAGACATTTATCTCTGGCCTCTACAAGCACACCTACGGGTGCACCCACCTCATATTCACATCCCCTCCTACACACCAGTATCTCATAAGCCTGACAGAAAAATACTATACTGCACGTTCTCACTCATGCGTGGAAGCTACAGTATAATCTCATAGAAAGAGAAGTCCATGGAGATGCCACCTGAGGCTAAGAAGAAAGGAGTGCCAGGTGAATAAGAGTCCAATAGAGGAAGGTGTGAAGCAGGGGACTGAGGTCCCCAAGTGTGGGTCATATGAGCTATCTAACCAGAAGGAGGCTTTGTAAGGTTCTAGATACACAGGAAACAATCTATGAGGATGGAATGATAACTGTCTCCCATCACACAGGCCTGAAGGATGTTCAGTGATACCAATCAGAACGAAGTACAAATGGCATGTGTCAATCGGAATAGATCCAGTTTAAAAATTCAGTGCCTTACTTATGAGACAAAACTGTTACTTCTTACAATTCATAGTCTACTGTGCTTTTTGAAAATTACACATAAATGGAAAAACCCTCTGAATGGCCTATGTTTATATCATCGGGCATGATTTTCCCTCCCAGGGATCAGGCCTCGAAGTCAGTCAAGTGAGTAGTTGGTTACCCCAATAGACAGTCTTGCCACTATTGCACCAGTGAGCAGCATGTCTTGCCTAGAAGGTTGGTATCAGCACGCAGGATGCAGCGTCGGACAAGAGAATTGATGTCTTTCTCCCCTAGCAACCTGCATAATAATACCTTCCATCCTGATGAAAGTCTCCCCTAGCAACCTGCATAATACCTTCCATCCTGATGAAAGTCACCAGGAGGGAGGGTTTCCTAGTCAATTCAAGACATGCGTCTCTTTATCCTACAAAGAAAGTGCATGGTGTCCTCAGCAATAGTCCCTTACCATCTAGTGTGGTGGGCAACCAAGAAAACGACAATTGCCTGTGTTATTTTGGGTCATCTATGACCATTAGCTCATAGAGAGGCACCCCTGCCTGCCTGGGTCTGAGATTTTCATTTAATAGCACACTATAGTACTGCTCGATACCCATGTTCCTCTCTCCCCTTCCGTCTCACTTAGATCTTACTGTCCCATTCCCTAATGTACCCCTTACATATACTCTGCCCATTTGTAATTTCCTGGCTCCCACATGTACTCCATGTTAAACGCACAATCAGGCTGGCACCTCGGATGAGCGCACACATAACGTGAAAGAGCATGTCGTGTTTGTCTTTGGGCCTCGGTGACTCAGCCAGTGCAGCTTTTTCCAGTTCTATCCACTTACCTCAGGTTTCACTTTTCTTTTCAGTGAATATTCCACATTTTCATTATCCAGTGCTCAGCCGACAGGTGTCTAGGCTGATTTCAGGTCTCTGCCAATGCAAACAGGACAACAGTGAACTTGGAAGTGTGGCAGTCACTGTGGAAGTGTGGCAGAAAATGTGGAAGTGTGGCAGAAAATGTGGAAGTGTGGCAGGGAACGTGGAAGTGTGGCAGAAAATGTGGAAGTGTGGCAGGGAACGTGGAAGTGTGGCAGAAAATGTGGAAGCGTGGCAGGGAATGTGGAAGTGTGGCAGGAAAGATGGAAGCGTGGCAGGGAATGTGGAAGTGTGGTAAATGTGGAAGCATGGCAGTGAACATGGAAGTGTGGCAGGGAACGTGGAAATGTCTCAGAGAATGTTCAAGTGTGGCAGGGAACGTGGAAGCATGGCAGGGAACATGGAAGTGCAGTGACTCTATTACAGGTAATGCCCAGGGGTGGGAATGCTGTGTTCTATAGACCCTTGCTCACCTCAAAACTCAAATGCAGGTGGCTCAAGGGTTTCAACAGAAAATTGATAACCTGCAACTTGTAGAGGAGAAAGTAGTGGGACCCTTCATCCCATGTCTAGTCTGTAAATGCAAACCTGTGACCCACTTCAGACCCTGAACCACTGTGAACTTTAAACAAATGCTTTCAGCTCTCTTGACATCAGGCAGAGCAGATCAACCTGTGGAACAAGGGGAAAGGCAGGTAGTCTAGGAACCACACTGCTGGACGGTCTGGGAGGTGTGGTTTACTTGGGAAGGGGAGACACACCTGAGAGTGGGCAGCTATCACCGAGCTGGGCCCTAGAGTGAAGGAACAGGAGCCCGACTGAAGGAGGCAATGTGACAGCTGTCCCTACTGTGAAGGGCTGTGCCAACACCCTGTGAGTCTGGACCCTTTCCTTCCCTCCTCCCTTAGGTGTTTTATCACAGCCACAAGAGCAGCGGCTCACACTGACTAACTTTTCTTATTAAGCTGATATCAAGTTTTGGAGTCAAACTGAGCCATTTCTAGCCTTAAAAATTAACCTATAAACTCCCTTTAAAATGTCTCTTCAATGCCTCTTTAAATGAACATTAGAATTGTAAATGAGGATTGAACTTTCAAAAGAGTTTTTGGAATATATTTGTCTAATTATACCAGCTTTTCCTTTCAGATGTTGCACAGCTTCCTGATGGGAGCTAGCCCTGCATTCCCGGCACTCACCTGGTATTTCCTGTGTTTTTAATAATATCACTGACTATGCTTGTTCGCCCCAGTTCATGTTTAACATCTAGTTTGGTTATGTTTATTGCGTGTGTGTGTGTGTGTGTGTGTGTGTGTGTGTGTGTGTGGTGTGTGTGTGTGTACACAACTGTGGAAGTTAGAGGACAACTTGCACCATGTGGGCCCACGGTCTGAGTGCAGCCCCGCAGGCCTGGAGCAGGCACCTTTACCTGCTGAGCTGGTCCTAGTCCTAACATCTAGATTCACACAGTTTTCTTTTTGGCTCTGGTGCATGGGTGTTAACTAGTCTAATGTGAACTTGAACTCAGTCCCACCCTTTCTACCTTCAAAATAATATGTTGACAGCCAGCCATGGTGGCTCAGTGTAAGGGCGTGATCGATCGGCAGTTAAAATTAACCAGACTAGCTTTAATAAAGAATATTTAGCTTTAATAAAAGGGAAGAAGGGGAACTTACAAAACCAGGGTTCCAGCGATTCAGGAGCACAGAAAAACAAAGGATTTAGGAGCACAGGAAACAAACGCACATGGGTGTTTTATAGGCTATTTGGGGCCCGGGGAGGGGGAGACACACACACCTTATACAGCACACAATTGGCTGAATTTCCCCATCATCTCCCCCTTTCTCTAAACAAGATCTAATTAAACCCAAATAACTACATACAGTAGGAACAGATATCAAATATAAAATTACAAACAACAAACAATATTAAGCAAGAGACATATAACAAAAGTTTTACTAAGCATTCTATTTCAAGGAGTCTAAATAATGTAGAGGGTAACTACAATTATCTAATCTTCAACTCCATCAAAGATCTGAGAAGGGAAGTAATATTACTTAAGCAACCAAGAAGTACAAACGAGAAACTTCCAAAATGTGCAACAAATGACAGAGACAACTGACTACCTGGGCAATCACCCAAAGTCTCGTTTGCAATGTTGAGGCAACCAACTTTGGCTAAGGCCTAACATAACTGACATACCATTTTCAAAGGCAAGGAACCTTTTATAGAACTATCCTACCCTGTCTTGGCAAGATAAGACAATCCTGCTTTTATCCATTTATGGATATTCTGAAACTCTGTCAGTGGTCGAGGTATGGGCTTTTTCTTTGTCCAAAGGCCAGTTCTGCCAAGAAGACAAGCTCCCAGTGGAGTGTCTCTGGTGCTCAACGTTCTCTCGGGAGAGGTGTTGCCAGGAGTGATTGTGTACCTTTAGTACAAAACTCAACATTAGATTAAAGGCCATTTTCTACAGCTCTTCGAAGAGGTTGAAGATTATACTATCTATACTAAATATAATCTCTATGTATCTAAAGAACCTGATTATCCTAAACATAAATATGACAAACATATATGACTATTGATTTATAATTATCGATACCTATCTAACATGAAGATTAAGAGAATAAACAACTACGCAATAAATGAGGACAATGATCTCCAAATGTATCAGAGGTAGAAATGTACATTGCAATATGGGGACACACCTTATACATCATGTGACTGGCTGAATTTCCCCATCAGCTCAACCTGTCTTCACAGCACTTGGGATGTAGAGACAGAAGGACCAGCCTCAGCTATATGGTGAGTTCAAGGCCAGCCTGGATGCTGCCTCAAAACACCAACAAAATAAAATAATGCATAGACTGTTGGGTGTGTCTGCTTCTGAAAATTTTGGTATAACTAAAATGATTATTTCCCAGGGATCAGGGTGGGGAGATAGGATATTTTCTTCTCTCTCTCTCTCTCTCTCTCTCTCTCTCTATATATATATATATATATATATATATATATATCTTTATTGTTTTGATTGCACTATACATTTTTCCTGCTCCCCTCTTTTCCTCCCCTCTTCCCTTCTACCCTCTCCCATGATTCCCATGCTCCCAATTTACTCAGGAACCTTCTCTTTTCCACCTCCCTATGTAGATCCGTGTATATCTCTCTTTGTTGTCTAGGTTCTCTGGGATTGTGAATTGTAGGCTGGCTTTTCTTTGCTTTATGTCTAAAAGTCACTTATGAGTGAGCACATATTATATTTGTCTTTCTGGTTCTGGGTTACCTCACTCAATATGTTTTTTTTTCTAGTTTGGAGGTAGAATATTTTCAACACAATTGGTCATTTAAAATTTTTCCAACCCCTTCAGTTCATTTAATCATCAAACGTGTTGGTTATATGCTGCCTTTGCTGCAGTCTTGAGTCGTTCATCCGACTCCGCTGTCCCCATACTGAGAGTTTGTTTTGCTGTACACCTTTCTCTTCTACCAACTACACCCCATCTCTAGACACAGCACACCTGTTTTACTAGTTAGTTTCCTTAGAAAGTGAGGTGTATGTTCCTAGCACTCTCTGCCAGCCCGGGGCTGTGGGGCATTCTCTGCCAGCCCAGGGCTGTGGGGCACTCTGGCTCTGGTACTTGCCCGATTGCAGGAAAGATTTTAAGATGGGGTTTTGCTGAGGGAGATCATGGACAGCTGTTTGGTCTCCTGAATCCCTTAAGGACAGGAGAATGCTGGCTATTGTCATTTGGTCTTTAGTACCCAGCATGCAACAGGACAAGAAGAGGATCATGATGCTGGCACATGAATGACTAGAGTCAGAACAGTCATGGTGGTCACAGATGACACCTCCAGGGAACAAACCAGCCCAGGAAGACAGTCTTCTCTGGATCACTTTCCCCAGGGCTACAGGGCTAGCTGTAGGATGGGAGATGAGCCCCACCCACCACAAAAGCTTTCTAAAGACCATGGGTCCTGGTAAGTTCCATTTGTGCCAACCGAGCCCAGCAAGGTTCACTCAGCCAAGAGTGGTCTACCTCAATCCAGCTTCAGTTAGCTTCTGAGAGCCGGCATGGTCTAACCTCGGCAACTACAAAATGTAGCTCTGTTCACCCGGGCATTAACCAAAGCCCACATGACTCTGTGGCTACTTTTCAGCCCTGATGGCCCAAGTCAGCTCATCCCAGCCAGGGTAAGTTAGCACAGTCCCCAGCTTGGCGTGTTACAACTCACTGCTAAGTTCAGCTGGTGCAAGCTTGCAGGACACCTCCTGCCGCACTTCTGTTGAGGAGGGCTGGGTACTCTGCACACAGTGAATACAGGAAATGTGTTTGCAGCACAGTTGCACCAAACCTCCCTGGCATAAGCAGGATGGCACCAAATGTCACAAACTGGAACCTTCTCTTTATTCATCCTCCCCCTGGGTCCTTATAGGCTCTCTGTGTGGAGTTACTGGCCTCATGGTATATGATAGTGAGTTTGGGTGCTTCTGGAGACATTGGGATGTGTTTAAATGTGGGTATGACTGGAAGAAATCTGAAGGGCCCATTTAGTTCTGGAAAGTCAGAAAGCCCAAGAGGCTCTCCGTGGCTTCTGATGAGGAGCCTGTGCCCGGCTCCGATGGTACTGCGGAGGGAACAAATCCCATCCCACAAGAGCACAAGGACTCTGGATGGGGACGTGAGGTGGGTGAGGGTGAGTCAGCCCCTTTCGCAGCCCTTCTGATACCAGTGCTGTGCGGGAGGCTGGCATTCACAGGAGTCTGCTGTTATTCTCTGGAATTCCCTCTTCAGGCTGCTTTGTGGATTTGGGACCAAAGAGTCTGTAAACAAGAAGGACTCAGCGACTTTCTGTGGGTCCTCCTCGGCACAACATCCCTGTGTTGTCCTCTGGTGGGTTTGCAGGGTGCAGCACAACGCATGGGGCAGCCACTGTCTTCAAGGGAACTTGGATACTTAACTTTTCTACCAGCTCGGCTGTGTAGCTGAAGGTGAAGTCAGGTTGGCATCTGACTCTGGGTCTCGGGAGCCTTGGTGGCCATGGGTTGTCATGTTGCCACTTGGGAACCCATATGGTAGGACAGCCTGGCGGTCTGAGGCCACCAAAAGGGTTATGGTGAAGATTGTAACAGAAATAGGGCATGGGGCTGGGCTCCCCTGTTTGCTTCTGGTGACATTCCTTTCCTTTCAGGATCTTGGCTTCCCCTCTGTAGTGGGCTAGGGTGCTCTGAAGATTTAGTGAGCGTGTGATCAGGTCTTAAAGCAATGCCCTGTTATGTCTGGATGAGGATTAGCTGTGTCTCCTGAGGCGCTTACAGTGGAGGTATGGTTATCCATGGGTAGAGTTCACTTGGACAGAACTTTAAGAGGCTGTTTGGTGCCACTGGGGACATGAGGGTAGTTCTCGTGGGGCCCTAGTGAATTCCCAGAATGCCTTGGTAAGGTCAGTCTTAGGGTTGGGACTAAGCTCAGCGGTAGGGTGCTTGTTCCAGCTTAAAAATAAGTAATAAAATAAAATAGCTCTGCATTTCCTTAGCCTCCCAGGAGATTCATGTCTGAGGGTACAATCTGGGGTGTATGCAGCCTCTGCTGAGCTTAGATGAGGTTGGCGCCATGCCCGTGAACCTCTGCAACTACAAATGAACTTGGGTTTATAAATGTTTGTAAACCTTTATAAATGTTCATTATAGTATTAGCAAGTGGCCTAATAAGACCCTTTAGAGATGCATGCTCCACCCAAACCTGCCACCTCAGCCCTCTCAGCCACAAGACACACAGTGTCCCTGTGTGAGCAGCTTGGCCCTGACCTTGCTCTAGAAGCTGCTCCCCTCCGGCAGGAGTAGCAGCCAACATCCTCAGATGAAGGCTGACATGCAAGTGGCATTTGCCCAGCTGGGTCTGCTAGGACAGCTGGCCGTAGTCACTGCCTCCTACACTAGGAGCCAGGACTCGATTCGTCTTCACTGTGACCTGGCTGCTGGTCAGTCTCCTAAATCACATGCCGACAGCCAGATGGACCATGCACCCTTCTGGTGATGCTTCATCTGTCCTGGGCAGTCCTGGAAACAAATGCTGAGGGCCCAGGGGTACTCGGTGGGTCACGGTGCCCTTCCCCCAAGTCCTGCAGAACCCCACTGAGCTCACCACAGACTGGAAAGTACCGCAGTCACCCTGGTTTACAGTGTTCTTTCTCTGCAGGAATCTGATTTCGAAAGTAAATGTCATGAGTGTCAAGGGCTGTGGCCTATCTGGGGCATGAGGAATAACCCTTAGGCATTGGGGTGCAGGGAAAGGAGGCAGAGCTGAGGAGAGCACCATCACCTGTGTCAGCCTGACTTTGGTGGCTTTGACGTGAGCCTGAGAGAATTGAAAAGAGGGAGGATTCTTCAGGCTCAGTTTTCCGATCATGATGAAGGTGTCATGGTAGAAGGGTATGCTGGGATTTGAGCTGCTAGCATTATGGAGGAAAGAGAGACAGAGCTGGTGAGGGAAGGGGTGAAGAGACAAGAAAAAAAACATCCTTTAAATCCTGAAGACTCTCCTCCACTCAGATCCCACCCCTGATGACACTCCTCCAGCCATGTCCCACCCCTGATGACACACCTCCAGCCAGGCCCCACCCCTGATGTTTCTGTGCCCTCCCTATACCGGCATCAAGTTATACATCCGTGGATAATCTGAACTCTTCAGAACCCTTTCCCACAGCCCCACTCTGCACTCTGCTGCTTCGGGGACCAAACCCTCAACCAGAATCCTTTCTGGACCATTCGGACCATGGCACATTGTCTTCAGACATCAAGGAGCCTTTGGAGGGTATGTATGTTAGTTGTCTTGTTGCTGTGGCCAAATAGCGACTTAAGGAAGGTTTGTTTCAGTTCACGGTTCTAGGGTATGTAGCCATTGTGGCAGAAGTCCTGGGCATACGGTGTCCCCCAGTGAAGCGGCAGAGTGATGGATGTGTCTGCTCAGCTTGCTTTCTCCTTTTCATTCAGTCCAGGACCCCGTGGGATGGCTCTCTCCATAACCTAATCTAGAAAACCCCTCACATGCACAGAATCTGTTTCCATGGTGACTTTAATACCATCAAGTTGACAAGATCACAGAAGGTTTGGGCCTGGCCTCAGTGTCTCAGGGTGTGAGCTTCAGGAGGGCCTGCAGGCTTCTCTCAGAGCCTCTGAGTGGAGCTGTCTCCAGAGACCACCACACGCTCTCCTTCGTTCTGAATAGCGTGGCTTTTTCCCTCTCCTGGAGCCACACTGGGTGGTTAATTTCTATTGTATTCAAGCCATTCGAAGGGGTGTAGGATGATTTCACCTGAAAACAGTTACCACACTTTGAATTCGTGGTGTGTGTCAGGCCAGCGTATTTCATAGATGCTGCCTGACTCAATCCTTATTAGATACTACTTACATAAAAGGAAAGAAGATTCAGAGAAGTAGAGACACTTGCCTGAGGCAACACAGGCCAGGTTGGCAGCAGTGGGGATTAGAACCCAGGAGTTTCCTACAACAGTTATGGAATACTAGTTGCTGGCTTTTCTGACATGGGGACAGGGTTTAGACAGGCATTGCCCTGCTAGGCGGGTGGGAGACAGTGGCGGCCAGTGCCTGATGAGGCAGCCTCTGGGCCTGCCTCTGCACGAGCCCTGCCTCAGAAAGGAGGCAGCAGTATTTCTTTCCTTGCTGTAGCATGGCAGGTTTCTGGGGAGATGCCCTTAGATTCATTTAAAAGTCTAAGCAGGGACCACACAAATTATTAGCATTTGAAATATTTATAAAGTCCTGTGTTTGCCACGGCATAGGAGGAGACTGACCACAAATAAAAGGAAACCCAAGCGCGCCCTGCAGGGAAAGAGGGAAGGGGTATTGTAGGCCTGCTGTTCTTGGGTTGCCAAGGCTGCCACAGGCAGCGGAGGTGTCCTTCTGCGGAGCTGTGTGCAAAGCTTCTCCTTTGCTGTGGCTCTCTCCACATTTCCACCTAAGTCCACACAGTTCCATACAGGGGACAAACCACAGCATCACTGTTCAGGCTGACTGGGTGAGGGGCATGGAGTTCTTTTTTAAAACCTGCTGGTTATCCTAAAGCATGTCATAGTTAAGGTACCATACAACAGAACAGGCAGCCTGTGTACCTGAGGGAGAAGGCAGGTGCTTCCCCCACTTGACAGATGGGACAACTGAGGCCCAACTCACAAGGTCACAGGACAAGAGTTCACATCCCAAGTGCTGTTCTCCCTGGACCATCACTTTAATCCGTGCGCTAGTGTAGAAATGACTTGAGAATGCTTGTGGCTCTGATGTGTTCATTCATACCTGCACGTTTGTGCCAATCCCTTCATTCATTCACCATTCATTCATTTGCTCATGTAAGCATTCATTCACCATACCATGACGGAACCTGGTCAACGAACAGCAGCAAGTACTGACCTAGCCAGAGTAAATCAGAGATGTAGCTTTGGATGGAGATGAGTTTGCAGCTCACTCTGGAGAAGGTAGGATACCAGGGTTGGGGCACCTTCTTAGGGATGCTTTTGTCTATCAGAGGGCACATCTTAGCTAAGGTGTCAGCAGCATGCACAATGGCCAGAGCGCCTGCAGTGCCGCTGTCTGGGGGCCCCTAAAGCTGTTTCACACAGCTCCTCGTGTGACCAACCTGGGGACTGCCCCAGCCACAGACAGCTCCAGCAGGCAGAAACCCTCAGGCCCTGATACTAAAGAAGGTGAAAGTCGGACAGATATGCCCAGAAATGGGAAGTGTGGGCGGGCCTGTAGGATGCAAGGTTACCTGACCCAATCAGATTTTCCCTCCGAAATACAGGCTCAGAAAGCTGTCCCAGGTGTGGACTGTTGGTTTGGACCCCAGACCCTTTTGTGTGCTGAACATTGGGGCAGGTTATAAAGCAATTGTCATTAAGGTAACTGGGATACAAGGTGGTGGGGTGGGGTACACACCAGGCCGCCCTGCTGGGTGTGGGAACAGGCCCAAGAGTAAGAGTCAAGGCCCTTGACCCCTTGGAGCTTTTCTTGTGGTTGGGCATCTGGGCAGGTGGGAGCAAGATCAGTGCACGGGGTGGTGACAGACACGAGCACATTTATCAGAGAAATTCCATGGCACGCTTCACAGAGACTGCCTGCTGCTGAGGGCATTTTTAATTATTATTTTAATTGACGTGTAATAATTATGCATATTCATGGCATACAGTGTGGTGTTTTGATACATGTGTGTCATGCATCATGATTGAGCCAGGATGATCAGCATCTCCATCACGTCAGGCATCTGTCACTGCTGTGTGTGCTCAAGTGCCCTCCTGGCTGATCTGGGGTGGAGGGTCTGTCCTTGTGAACTGTGGTCACCCCGAGAACTTAGCCTTCCTGTCGCTCCAGTCTCCAGCACCCCAACCCCCGAGCCCGCGCCAAGTCTTCTGACTTTGCAGCTGAGGAAACAGAGGCCGGAGGGGCTGACAGCATCCTAGGCGCCTTTGCTGGCCACCAGTCCCTTGCACAGCCTGGAACACCCTCCACTGGGTGGCTCTGGCTTCTTGCCTGCAGGCAGATGGGTCAGGTCCCTTCCTTCTTTCCCCAGAAAGCTGGGACACTGACCCTTGCCAGTCCTCACCCACGTTCCTCCAGGCGTGGCCAGGATCCAACCACGTGACACTGCCGTCTCCTGCACAGTGCTTCTGGCGTAGTGAGAGCCATCTCAACTCTCTCAACCTTCCACTCGCCGTGGGTCTTTGACAGAGTGACTGCACCTCTCTGAGCCTCAGTTTCTTCTCTCCAGCTCCCTCACTGTCCTTACACAAAGATGAGATGAGCTCAGACGTGTGCGACTTGGCCCCTTGCCCAACTCAGGGGAAGCACCATTCAAGCTGGTGAGGACAGTCATGTCTCCTCGGTCATCTCCAGTGGGCTAGGGGAACTCCAAGCCCCTCATCTCTGGTCTTCCAGGTCCCCAGCTCCTTAGTCAGGGCTGGGTGTGAAAAGGAAACAATTTTCTGACTCCACGTTCAGGCTGCCAGAGACATTTAGGGGCATCAGATAGGGAGCATTCCCTAACACCCAAGTGGCCCTAGGTGGTGGCCAGTGTCGGGGCGGCTTCCTCTGACCTTAAACCTGAGCGATCCTGCCCACATCTGCAGCTAAATAAACCAAGTAAATCATGCTGGCAGATAGATAATTAAATAATTATCAGGCACTTAATAACGAGGAGTGGGAGCCCTGCCTCTCCGCATTAGACAGTGTCTGTGAGGGCTAATTGTTGCATTACATCAGAGCCCCTCATTCATTACTCTTGTCATTTCGGGTGATAATTTGCACTTTAGGAGACAGCGACAATTTTAGCAGGCAATTAGAGACGTGTCAGGCCTAGCCCTGTGAGTTACTGTCACAATTATTGCCCTCCCCCCACCCCACCCCACTGTCCTCATTTGCAACCGTGTATTTAAGGGGATTTGGGTAATTCTAGGCCTGGGTAAAACAGCCAACCCACAGGACAGTGGCAGGGCTGGGGATCAGGCAGCAGCCAGCAGCAGAGCAGGGGAGGGACACTTGGCAGGTCACCAGGCTGGGCACAGATCTGCAGGGGTGTGGAGTGGGGCTTTCCATCCACCAACAGAAGCATTCAGACCCCCAGCAGCTCTGCTTCCCTGGTGACTTTTGATGCTGCTCGTTCGTTCTCCGGCCTGCTTCACTCCGCTTTTATAACCTCCTGAAGGCAGCACGTGATGCGATCTTTAAGGCAAGTCTCTGAGAGGCTGGAGGAAGAGAGAATGGGGAGGGGAGGAGGGGGTGGAGGGAGAAGAGAGGGAAGGGAGGACCGTGTTTGCCAGGATTTTTAAACGGTAATTTTATTTCCTGTGCTTTGGCATCTTGAGGACTGCTGGGCCTGGGGACAGGCTGCCATTTTCCAGGTCGACTGGTTCTTAAGGTCAGGGCCCTCTTTGCCTTCCGAGCACGCGTTTGGGGTGCAAACCAGTTGGGTCCAGGTGCTCCCCTACCCATCTGATCACTTTTTACCAGGGTTCTACCCTGAGTCGTCCTGAATCTTAGTGGGGCTTTTATTGCTGCTGTAAAACACCTTGACCGAGGACATCTTGTGGAGAGAAGAGTTGATTTCAGCTCATACTTCCTTAACATGGTCCGTCTTGTGGAGAGAAGAGTTGATTTCAGCTCATACTTCCTTAACATGGTCCATCACCGAGGGAACTCAAGGCCAGGAACTGAAGGGACATGGTGGAAGAATACTACTAACTGGCTTGCCCTCCTCGTGACTTGATCAGCCTGCTTTCTTTTCTTTTTTCTTTTCTTTTCTTTTCTTTTCTTTTCTTTTCTTTCCTTTCCTTTCCTTTCCTTTTCTTTTCCTTTCTTTTTTCTTTTCCTTTCTCCCCCCCCCCCCTTTTTGAGATAGGGTTTCTCTGTAGCTTTGGAGCCTATCCTGGAAGTTACTCTATAGACCAGACTGGCCTTGAACTCACAGAGATCCGCCTGTTTGTGCCTCCCGAGTGCTGAAATTAAAGGGGTGTGCCGCCACCAACCAGCTCAGTCTGCTTTCTTATACCACCCAGAACCACCAGAGATGGCACAATCCACAGTGGGCTGGGCCCTCCTGCATCAATCATTAATCAAGAGTGTCCTATAGACTTGCCCACAGGCCAATCCTATGGAGATATTTTCTCAGTTATGATTTTATTTTCCAGGTAAACTTAAGGTTGTGTCAAGTTGACATAAAACTAGCCCCACAGATGGGCAATGATAACCCAGGACTACCCCTGCCTAGAGTTCACTGAAGCCCCCAAACAGACAAACTAGCCCCACAGATAGGCAATGATAACCCAGGACTACCCCCGCCTAGAGTTCACTGAAGCCCCCAAACAGACAACCCTTCATCTGCTCGCCCACCTAAATCTTTTCTTCCCACAAAACTATGGTAGCAAGCTCTGAACTGTATTCATCCCTTCCTCTGCCTCCCACAGACCCCGGTGCCTCCCCCACGGAACCCTGGGAGGCAGACCCAGCCACCCCCCTAGGGGTGGGGACTGTGGCTGTGTAGCAAAACTGTCTTCTCACATCTTGGCAGGCTGGAGCTTCATGTGAAAAAGAAGAGGGAACAGAAGAGAGGGAAGGAGAGACAGAAGCGAGAAACGAGGTAGAGAAGAAGATGAGAAGATGCAAAGAGGAGGAGGGATGGAGGGAGGGGAAGGGGAGGCGGAGAGAGGTGATATATTTGAGAGTGGTACTCTTCCACTGTACTTCCATCTCTAAAATCCAGTGCCCGGTTTCACCACTGGCTTGACCCTGGGCATGACCAAGACCTCTAGTTAGTACTGTGACTGGCTACATGAGAAAAACAAAACACTGTCCAAACCAAACGCAGAACTCCACAAGGAGGGGTAAATTAAGCCGCAGCACTGCCTGGCAACTGTGTCCTGAGCCACGAGGACAAGAAAAGTCTGCAGTGATTCCCTTGGGATTGTCAGCCGAAGGTGACTGCTTCTACTTTCGGGGCATGGGCACCGGCATGGGGATGTGTGATTTGGCAACTCTGGGAAGCCCCAAACTGGCTGCCCAGAATGTGGGTTAGTCTCACTTTCCCCGATTTTTAAGTCCTGAAACCTGGGCAGCAAGAGTCTCATCTCAGAGGTGAGAGGTCACAGCAGAGGTGAGAAGTCACAGCGGATTGGCAGGGAAATGAAGCCTAGAGGCCAAGCATGGGAAGCCTGAGGCTATTCTGAGTAATGGCCTAGCAGGTTGGCTTTAGTTCTTAAGCCTGAATGTTCGCATGGTTGTCTGCTCCCTCGTGGTTTTACCTGGATGACCTCCCTATTCCCATAAGCACATGATTGTGTGTCTCTGTTTCCTGTTGAGTTGAGGACCACAAGAAGACAGCAACTGAGGGTATGCACCATTCATTCCCCACCTCATGAGCCCGTCCTGTGTCAGAGAAAAGAAGGGGGCAGGGACTCATTGCTTGCACCATTGTGACAAAATGCCCACAATCCCTTAAGGGAAGAAGGGCTTGTTTCACTTAGGGGTTCTGTCCATGATACCAGTGTGTTGGGGGAAAAGGTGGCCCATCTCCTGGACTAGAAGGGGCTTAGCTGCCCCTCAAAGTCCCACTCTGCCAGTGACCACTTTCTCCAACCACACCCCACTTTTGAAAAATACCAGAACCTTCTAAGATAAATGCTATCAGCTGGCTCAAAACATGGGCCTGGGGGAGACACCTCATATTCAGATGACAACACAGACATCTCGCACCTACTGAGTCTTCCCAAGAGCTGAGCCCTGCGGCTCCAAGCTCACCACCATGGCTCATTCTACAGATATGTAGGTTTAGGGAGGAGCAGTTTGCTGCGAGGAGGACAGCTGTGCAGAGGAAGAGTCGGATCTGACTCATGATCACCCCACCATGTTCCCATCTACTCGGAGGACAGCCATCAGCCTTACAAGGAGTCGTTCTGGAAATGCTGCCTTGAACCCACTGTTGTGTGAGCATAGAGAGTCCCCTTTGTGCATTCAAAAACTGTAAGCTGAGCCTGGGAGCTCCCACCAGGAATCAGAGCTACGTGAGAGGCAGGGGACTAACAAGTTTGAGGGCTGTTTTGACTTCAGAGTGAGTTCAAGATCAGCTTATGTAATCTAGGGGATGCTATCTCAAAATACAAAATATTGAAAACTGGTCTCAGGATGTAGCTCAGAGATGCTGGAGGTTCAGGCCCCATCACCAAAGAAACAGAAATAATATTAATATTATATGAATAAATATAAATATAAATATCTAGAGCCAGAGATGGTGGTCCATGCCTATAATGCCAATAGTTAGGAGTCTAAGGTGGGAAAATTGCAAGTTTGAGGCCAGCGTAGACTATACAGAGACTGCACCATCAAACGTCATATATGTGTGTACATACATATACATACATACATACATACATACATACATACATACAGAGAGAGAGACTGCACACCACTGACAAGTAACTGTGATTGACTGATGTGTTTCAATAATGTGTGTAAATGTACAGGGTTGGATCGGTATTCACACAGGTGTGGAGACACACACTCAACGCATCTGTATAAGCTAAATAGAGTTAATTAAATTAAGAACACAGATGATCTGTTCTGTAGGAAAGATGGTGCCCTGAAGAGGAATAAATCTAGCCAATTATGAGTCTGTGCTGCCACCACCGTGGTTTCCATGGTTTTTACAATAATCATTGGTCAATCGGCGTTTCATGACAGAACTGTGATTTTAGTGTGTTTCACCCTCACCTGAAGTTTTTTTCATTTTCTCTGTAAATTTTCCCTTTGCAAAGCTCAGCAGATAAAGAGATTGCATGTGCAAAGAGTGTGCAAGGCATTCCACTACTATTTCCATGGAGAGGTAGTCAAGAGTCTGTGGTCTTGAGCCTGCTTAATGGTCCATCTTTGGGAAGCATGGCTGTGTTGGGGTGAGCCCAACAGGAGGTTTGGCTCCCTGTAGGAGTCTGAGAATTTCTGTGACTCTATTTCTGAACACCTGGATCCATATTCTCTTCTTTGCTTGAGCTATTAGTTGCCTAGCAACTGCTGAGGACAGGTTATTAGGGACCACGAGGACTCTTGGCTTCGTGTTAGTGTCCTCATTTCCCTTTGGCCTGGTCACTTCCTCTGTTTTGTGCCTCAAGCCTCTTCTCTCTACCCTTTGTTTTCCTGGTGTGCAATCACTGTGTGCTCCTGGGGAGCCCTATGGTGTAGGCAGGGTAAGGGTTACCAAATGTAACTCTGGAGCATACATACCCTTGGTCTCTCCCTGATGAAATGTAACATGAGCGGGGCCTGCTTGTTGGGGTTTCTGTCCCACCCGGTACCCCACAGCTGTCAAACCCCAAAGAAAAGCACACAGAGATTTCTATAAATTATAAAGCTGATTGGCCCATTAGCTCTGGCTACATATTAGCTCTTGTAGCTTATATTAACCCATTGTTCTTATCTATGCTAGCCACATGGTCCAGTACCTTTCTCAGCTGGGCAGCTCACATCTTGCTTCTTTGGAGTCTGGGTAGGAGTCAGAGGAATCAACTTCCTCCTTCCCAGAATTCTCCTGTTCTCATTGCATCATTTCTACTTCCTGTCTGGTTTTCCCACCTATACTTCCTGCCTGGCCAATTGGCATTTATTTAAAACATGATTGACAGAATACAGACAGTTCTCCCACACCAATGAAAGGAGAGGCAGGGCATGGAGTTGGGGTAGTTATTCTAGTTCTGATCTTACTGAAGTCACCGTGGCACCCTGGCATGCAGCCTCCCCTCTCTGTACCTCTCACTTTGATGATCCCACATGGTGGGGAAGAAGGCACATGAGCTCTGAATCATCAGACATGCCTTCCTGCACTGGCTGTTCCCTAGTTCCATGGCAGACATCACTAATTATTAAGGCATTTTTTTGGCATTGCCTGTCAATAAAACATCAGAATCCTTAGCACACAGGTCCTGTGCAGTTGAGTCTACAGGAAATGCTGTGGAAGGCAGGCCCACACAACAGGAAATGCCATAAGAAGGCAGGCTCACACAACAGGAAATACTATGGGAAGGAGGGCTCACACAACAGGAAATGCCATGGGAAGGAGGGCTCACACAGCAGGAAATGCCATGGGAGGCGGGCTCACACAACAGGAAATGCCATGGGAAGGCAGGCTCACACAACAGGACTAAGAGGTTCTTGGTATGAGATTGGAAGCTGTCCAGGAAGCAGGATGGTATTGGCCTGGTAGAGACATTAGATCAGTCTCAGTTAGAAGCCACAAAACAGGGCAGGCATCTGTGGGAAGTGCTTCACCTGTGGCTGGTGAGTTCTCACTCATTAGGGACAGTGCTGGGGTTACAGCCTGTGAAATGAGAACACAGGATGTCACCTAGACACAGGATATCACCTAGAAACAGGGTGTCACAAGTTGCCAGAGCTTGATGGATGCTTCAAAGATAGTGATTTGTCTTCAGCTATCCAATTCCCACCCTCCTAAAAAATTTTTAATTTATTTTATTCCCCAATAGTAAGGACAAAATATTGTGTGTATAAAGTGCATGTATGTTTTGTGTAGGTGTGTTTATGTGAGTGTATGAGTGTATGTATATGAATAAATATATGTGTGTATGTGAATATGTGTGTATATTATGAATATGTATATGAGTATGTAGGTAATTGTATATATAAATGTTTATGTGTGCATGCATGTATGTGTTTATGTGCATGTGGGTGTGTGTATAAATGTGTACGTGAGTGTGTGTGTACATGTAATATGGAAGTCAGAGATCAACTTTGGGTGACTTCTGCCACTTTATCTTTTGAGACAGGTGCTCACTGATTGGCTAGACTTGCTGGCTAGGCAGCTCTGAGGATTTGCTGGTCTCTGCCCTCTCTGCTCTAGGGTTCAGACATGTGACCATATCCGGCTTTCCATGTGCTTGCACAGCAGACACTTGAGTGACGGAGCCATTTCCTAGTCTTGTAATGTTTCTTTTTAAGTCATTTCTGTCCCAGTTGCTTTCTTTTGCTGCGATCAACACCATGACCAGAAGTAACTTGTGAGGAGAGGGTTTGTTTCATGTAGAGTTCCACATCTCAGCCCATCATCAGGGCAAGTCAGGAACCTGGGGCAGGAATCTGGGGCTGGAGCTGATGCAGAGGCCACAGAGCGGGGTTGCTTACTGACTTGCTCCCCACGGCTTGCTCAGCCTGCTTTCTTATAGAACCCAGGACCACCAGCCCAGGCATGGCACCACCTATAATGAATCGGGCCCTCCCACATCAATAATTAAACAAGAAAATGTTCCACATATTTGCCTACAGGCCAGTCTGATGATGAATTTTTAATTAGCTGATTAAGAAGAGTCCCCTGTCACCAAGTGGGGCTGCCCTCATGTATGTCTATGTTCTTGATTCAGGACTTGTGACTCACAAAGTGCTAAGACATGTATGTGTGTGCATGTGTGTGAACGTGTGTTTATGTGTATGTAGGTGTGTGGAGGCCAATTGTCAACCTTGTATGTGGTTTCTCAGGAGCCATCCAACTTGGTTATTTTGAGGCAGAGTCTTTCCCTGAAACCTGGGGTGTGTTGATCAGGCTGGCTGACTACTGAGTCTCAGGGATCCTCCTGTCTCTGTCTCTCTGGTGCTGGGACTGCAAGCTGTGCATCAGCCTGGGTTCTGTCTGGTCTTGATATGTGTTGCAAGACCTGTCTGTATATGCATATACAGACAGGAAGACCAAGGGACAATGTGAGTTTGTGGGTTCCCAATGTACTTTTTTCCCCCCAATTCAGATGTGTGGTCCTTGCTGGGAGGGAGATGATGCAGCATCAGAAGACTCTACATCTGGGTATCTTGATCTTTCTGTTTTCCAGAAAAGCCGTTATCGTCCTTTGTTCTGAACCTGAATGTGATCAAGCACAAGACTGTCAAGATGCTTGTTACTTGCTTGAGTGTGTGGGACCACGCGCACTGAGCAGAGGCCAGGCTGTGTGGGGTGTATAAGGAAATTGGTCTCCATGCAGGCTGCAGCATGGCCTGGCCTTGTCTTCTGTGGGGCCGAACATCAGCTTGACCATCAGTGGTATCAGATACAGGCTGCTTAGGTGAGAAACAAGTTAGAGAGAATTTGCAAACAGAGAGTGGGAACTGAACATGCAGTCTGGTCTCAGACAATCCCGCTCCCCCGCACCCCCTCCCACATACACATGGATCTCTGCTATTTGGCTGTTTGGAGAAGGCAGGGGGAGAGAGGTTACTGGGCCTGAGAGTGACTTTGGAATCTGGAAGGGCAGGGATGGTCTCCCAAAAAGGTCAAAGAAGGAAGACCGAAAGGCAGGAGCAAGAGACATCTTGTTAACCTTTGCTAGGCTGGCTTTGGTTCTAGCAGAGCAAAAAGAAAGTGGAAGCGGGGAGAGAAATGAGGGATTTATTCTGTGCCTGGGACATTCCAGCATCAGCTAGCTGAACTACACCTCCTCCCGTGGCTCAGTGTGCTGTGATCAGGTGACATTCCAGCATCAGCTAGCTGAACTACACCTCCTCTCCTGGTCCAGTGTGCTGTGGGCAGGTGACATTCCAGCATCAGCTAGCTGAACTACACCTTCTCCTGTGGCCCAGTGTGCTGTGGGCAGGTAACATTCCAGCACGGAAATGCAGGAAGGGTTAGGTCTGTGTGGTTGGGCCACCAGGGTGTTTCTGGGTTGGGGTGCTACTGGGGGCTAGGCTGCTGGATAGCGGGGGCAGCATTAGGCTTTGGCAAGTTAATTAGGGTTCACAAGTAGAGCCTGTGCACTGGGGAGAGAGGACAGATTTGCATAAAGCCCATTTACATAATGTTCTTCGCAAATTACACAAGCCAGAAGGCTTCTGGCTGGCAAGAGGGGGAGGGGAGGTGGAAGATGCCTAAGCAGCCCAGCCAAAGGGAGCAGAACAAGACCCCTCCCTCACTCTCTATGCCAATGGCCAGAGCTGTTGCCAGTATCGTCCACCCTCAGCAGCCCACACTGCCCACCATCTCTGAGGCTCAGAGCCCACAGGGTCCCAAACTACTTCTGGGGTCAGGGCTTGGCTGAAAACTTGGGGGTTCTTTGCTGCCCTCAGTGTCGGTCCCCACCTCTTTAGTTAGCCTCATGGTCATCCTGGAGAACTGTCCACCCTCTGTACCCCATCTTCCATCAGGCCCCCTTGTCTTTCCCAAGTTCCATCTCATCCACAGATTTGGGTGCTGGCCTTACTCTGCTCTTGCTGCCAATCACCCCTGAGACAAGGCCCTGCCCCCTCCCGCTTGGGACACTTCCAGGTATGCTTGTGTCCTCCCTATGTCCCCATCATGTGGTCTAGAGGCCTTTGTTTAGCTGGATTTGAGACTCTCTTTGTTGTGCAGCAGATCCTGGGAGACAGCGTCTTTGCCTTTGGGAATACAGACCCTGGCCAGGCTTGAGAGCAGGCTCCATCCTGGCTCTAGTACTGCCAACAACAGACCCTGTGTTAGAAGCTGTGTGGAAATACTGGGGCAGGTTCCCTCAGAGAGTGGGATCGGAGGCACATGCAGGCAAGTATCTCAAATGATCGACAGTCTGTTCAGGGACAGGGTCAGGGAACACAGATAGGGCTAAGCCTTATAGAATAGGCAAGGAATGAGTATCTCAGATTCTCTACAGAAACAGACCTGGAAGACTTTGGGAGCCCCCGAAGTTTGTAAGCAAAGAGGGTAAAGGGGATTCATAGCTACTGAGTACCTACTAAGCACTGATCCACCAGACCATACAGATGCTTCCTGCTCTGAGAGCTGTTCAATTAGAACTTTCTAGATTGTTCTAGAACTTCAGTCTAACACGATCGCCACTGGCTTCAGGGAGCTACAGTAGATCTGACTATCTGAATCTTAGATGTATCATGATTTAATCTGAGCACTCACAGGCAGGTGATGGCACACAGCATGTGGATGACGTGTTTTCTCTCTGTGGAGGCCTGTCCAGGGCTCCTTCCATCGTCCTGTCTTTCTGTCCTCTGTCTGTGTCTCTTTCTGATTGAGGCACCCCCAATGTATCTCCCACCTATTCCTGGACATCCCACCCACGCCTAGGTTTAATTTTAGCTGATTCTCTCTCAAGGACAAAGTCTATATTTTTTATTTTAATTTATGTCTCCTGAACTGCTTCCAACTTTTACTTTTAGAACTGTCAGGATCGGTGACATGTGGCGTTTTAGGTACTTTTCCGCTGGTGGGTCCTAAATCTATTGTCATTTTATGTCACTTGGCAAAATGTACGGAATGCCAGAAGCGTTATAAACAGAGACAATTTATGTCCTGGGTGGGGGAGGTTAAGAGAATGAATGTAATCTAGTTTTTTTTTCTTTTCCCCCAGAGACTTTTTCATCAGTGTGTTAGCTGCAGGTGCCTGTTTGACACCCTGTGGGGTGGATTTTCCCTGCTCTGGGATACAGGCCCAACTGCTGTGGGTCCCCACCCCTGTCCAGGGGTGGTGTACCTAGCCTGGGCACCTAGGGTGGGGCTGTACTTACAGTAGACCCTCCTCGAGTCTGCTGGAGGTTAGGATGAAGAAAGGGAGACATGCATGGGACTTCTAAAGGCCATTGGCCTCCAGCCCCTCTTTCTGGCTTTGCTGCTACCCAAAGACTTTCTGAAGCTCCCTAGTACCCCATGTGCAGACTGGCAGAGGCCTAGGATTGCAGCTCAAAGCGTGTGCCTGCAGGGCTTCGAGTACCGACTCCTCTGTAGTGGGCTCAGGCACCTGTCCTTTCAATTGCTCACCCTTTTATTCCGAAGATTTTGCACTCCACTCTTTGGTGCATCCTCCTGGTCACACCTGCCTGTGCTGCTGGCCGTCTCACACATCCCTGGAGGTGACACTGAGACCAGCTCGGACATGTTCTCTCTGTTATCCAACAGGCACATGAAACAATTAAAAAAACAGACATAACTATAGTAGTGTGCTCAGGTCTTTGGTGTGAGGGATGGAGGCCCAGTGATAGCTCTAATAGTATGCCCAAGAGTTACCATTGCTGCATGTACAAACCGGGGTGTGTGTGTGTGTGGGGGGGCTCCCTCATCTTATTCTTTCTGTGGCTCTCTTGTGCTCTGCATTTTAAAGATGAGAAAACAAGCCCAGAATGGCAAAGCAACTTAGCTGAGGTCACACAGACATGTTTGGTCCTCAGGGCTTAGGTATTCCAGAGGTTCCTTAAGTAGGCTGATGTTGGAAAGCATAGGGTTTAGTGGGAAGGATCCTACCAACCTCTGGACCCTCCCAAAGCCACCCCCTTGCATCTGTAGAGAAAGGGGCTGTGGCAGTGGGGACTGGGCTGGGCGTGGCCTGCAGAGAAAGGGACTGTGCAGATGACCCTATTAAAATTCATGTGGCTTCAGAAATTCAATGTTGACTCAGGTGCTGAAGATTGGTATGAAAATTCCTAGGAAGGCCTTGTATTGCTTCTGAAATCAAATGGTTGAAGGGCCGCTAATGAGGCAGTCGAGGGCCTTCCCTCACCCTGGGGGACCTGGGGCGAGGAGGCTGCATTATTCATGATCTCTTATTTGAGTTTAAACCTCAAGGAGGGTCTGGGATGGGCAGGGGAGGGGTGGCAGCTCAGGATAGGAAGGCCAGTGACTACTTGTCCATTGCTGCATGTTAGCTGGGCCTGTGCTATGCTCCCCTGGATCTTCCCACCATGGCAGTGAGGACAGCTAGAGGCACAGGTTCAGGGAGGCTTTTTCTGTGTGCTGGGTATGTATATGCGAAACTGCCACAAGTCTCAGTTTCTTTTGCCCCTGTAAAATGGGACAGTGAGAGATTCCTCTCCCCAATTAGCTCCTTCCTCCTGCTTCCTCTCCCCTCCTTCCTTCCCTCCCTCCTTTTCTCCCTCTCTTTCTTCCTTTCTCCTTCATCCTCTCTTTCTTTCCTTCCCTTGTTTCCTCTCCTTTTGTTTTGGAACTCAGGGTCTTGCTATGTTTCTGACCATGAATTCACCATGTAGCCCAGGCTAGCCTTCAATCTACAGTTCTCCCACCACAATCTCCCAAGAGCTAGATGGCAGGTATACTCCATCAGGCAAGGCTGTGCTGTAGAGGGTCAAAGGCTGCATGGCTGAGCTTCTGGTAGAAGTTCCTGGAGTGACTGGGGTCTGGTTTGTGGGTTTGGAGTAGGACTGAGCATCTCCACATTCAGAACTAAAGATGAGGCTGGTTACCCCATCCTATCAACAGTCAGGAGAGTTAACAGAAGGTGTTCATTGGGCAGATCCACAGATCCAAAGGGCTTGTTTGTAAGAGGAGGAGATGTGAAAACATAGCTACCTCCATCCTGGAGGCCATGCTGTCATTGGCTGAACCCATGTCTCCATGACTGAGGCTCTGCAGCCATTGGCTGATCCCATGTCTCCATGTCTGAGGTTTTGCAGTCATTGGCTGAACCCAGGTCTCCATGACTGAGGTTCTGCAGCCATTGATGGAAATGAAGTCTCCATGTCTGAGGCCCTGCAGTCATTGGCTGGGTTCAGGCAGCCTTAGCTTTAACCCTCTTGCCCGAGGTCCTTACACACCTGAGTTTTGTGTTTCTCTGCTGGTGCCCCCTCCCTGTCCCCTGTCCACCCTTCAGTACCGCCCTTTTCCCTTCCATCCACTAATCACACTCTTCTGTCTTCCCTGAGCAAAACCATGGTTGAGGGAGCCCCTGAAAAACCAGTTTCCCCTGGAGGAGGAAGGGATGCTGCCTCCAGGGTGACCTGCCCTCAATGAAGCATCAACAGCCCTTACACCAAATATCTATGAGAATTATGAGAGGCATCCCAGGATTGTCAACAACCAAGACATTTCTCCATTGCTTGTAGCAGTCGTATTTTTGGTAATTGTGGACCCATTTTTTGTTCTTTGTTCTGTTGGATCCATTCTGATTTATTTATATGAAAGCTGCAATGATCAACACGAGATAGTCACTCACAGCCACTCCAGTTCAGCCAATTAAAAGCTTTTTATCGATGGCCAGACCAAGAGAATCCTTGAACCCTTGAAAAGTCTTTTGGTGCTTAAATTCAGGGATACAGCAGGGATACAACATTTTAAAAAGGCAAAACCTGTTAGTGCCACTCTCAGGCCTGTGTTTGCCATGCTAGAGCCCTTCACTTAGGGCCAGGCCCCTTTTAATCCTAACTATGGATGTAGGGTCCCTGGTCTACGCAGTTGGCTAAGGTGGCTGCCTTTCCTGTCGTCTGCCAGAGCTGTCTCCAAAAAGAGAAAGCTGACTCCTGACAAGCCAGACGGTCAGCCAGAGGGTGGCTCCTGCCTCATCTCCATTCCTTCATGGCCTGTGTGTAACATGTCCAATAACCAGGACCCCCAGTCCTCTTGGCACCTCCTAATTATCACTGGGCCGTAAAACCCCTTCTCCCTCCCACCAGCATTATCTTAGTAAATGGTCCAAGTGCTCAGGAGGTTAATGCAGGGCCGTAAATCCGCAGTGGGTCGAACAAGTGCGACTCGGGGAGCTGTTCATAAATCTACAGAATGGCTCCAGTTTGTTTATTTAATAAAATATCATTTTATAGAAATGCATAGGGCATGGGGTGGGGCAGAAGTTTGCAGAGGCTCTGGAGTGTGTGCTTGGAGGGTGTGCAGACGCTGCACAGGCCATGGAAGAGCCACACATTCTGTGGTTACTGCAGGCATTCTGAACTCAGGTATCTGCCCTACTTTAGGCAGCTGATTCCTTTGAATCCTTTAAACAGGGCCACGTCAATACCTGAAGTGCAGCAGACAAAGCCCAGGATGTGTGTAATACTGTTTGCTGACGTGGACACCTCCCCAAGATAATCTCCTTGAGTTTGCCCACACTGGGCTGTTAAATCAACAAGATGTCAGACTGTTCACACAGTGTGGGATCAAATGCTAACAGCCTGGGCTCTGCAGTCGCCAGGCAGGATTCTGACACCAAGTTTGTCACTCACAAATAAGACAGCTGTGATATCCATCTCCTGGCCTCAGTTTCTCTCTCTGCCTTATGGACAGATCATAGATGCTTCAGAAGGTACCACTGGGTTCTGAAGAATCTATAATGGGCTGTATCCTTCATGCCTACTTGTGCCTATCTATGAGCTCGCTGCCTTGAGGTGAGGTTTTATAATGCAGTTCAGGCTGGCCTTGATTCATCATCCCGTTTCAGCCTCTCTAGTGCTGACATTACATGCACGTCACCACACCCCACAGTTGACGGACTTTTAGTCAGGGAATAAAAGGTAATTGGAAGTGAACAGTGTGAATGAAGTGCCATTGACCAGGGAGGCGGTATGTTCACCATAGTCCAGAGAGGTGGTGTGTGCACCATAGTCCAGGGAGGTGAGGTGGTGTGTGCACCATAGTCCAGGGAGGTGGTGTGTGCACCATAGTCCAGGGAGGTGGTGTGTGCATCATAGTCCAGGGAGGTGGTGTGTGCATTATAGTCCAGGGAGGTGAGGTGGTGTGTGCACCATAGTTCAGGGAGGTGGTGTGTGCACCATAGTCCAGGGAGCTACTATTGCATGGCTGTGAATGTAAAGGAGGGAAGGACTATTTTGGCTCATGGTTCAGAGGGCTTGTGTAGACTATGACTCGTTGTCCCTATGTGTTAGGGCACTGTTCACTTCCTGGTCAACAGGAAACAGAGTGAGACAGGAAGAAGCCAAGGATGATCTCTGGCCTCCAGTGACCTACTTCAGGCAGCTCAGCCCAACCTCCTATAGATTCCACAACCAGGAAAAACACCTCCCCCAGCTGGGAATCAAATGCAAAACACACAGGTTGAGGGACAGTGACATTCCTGTCTGAGGGTTTGCACTGGAGCAGACAGACAGTGTGGCTGCATCTCAGTGTGATGACCGGGAGGCAGCAATCCGGAGTTCCTGTACGTAGTCCAGCTCTTCACTGTGGGAGTAGCTTCCTTGGTCATGTGACTGAACCCAAGAATTCCTGGGAATTAGAGACTTTCATACCTCTATGCAGTCCTGAACTTTCCAAGAGTTGGTGAGCATGACCAGCCCAGTGTTCTCAGAGCTGCTCCAGGTTTAGAACAGATGATGTGTGTCCTGGGCTTTCGCTCTGTCAGGGAAGCAGTGACTGCTTGATTGCCCTATTGGAAGCCGGAGAGTCGATCCTGAACCTCTCTTAACTGGGGTTTAATTTGGCCGCAGCTATTGATGATTTAATAACAGCTGCCTGATTATGGAGGCTTTGTCTAAAGACTCTAATTCCCCCAGGCTAATTGCTGAGTGTTTGATTAACCCAGTGGCACTCATGAAACTCTGCTCAGTATCTCTCTCACTGGATCAACCCTTGAGCCTCACCACAACCCGGTTCCCCATCTCTGGTGGGGTGATGTGGGGGCTGGGGCATCGTCTGTGGCTAGGAGCTGTTGTGAGCACTGAAGGGGTTGCCAAAGATATTCCAGGATTGTGACAGCCTAGAATATCTCCTGACAGTTGTGCAGTGTCTTCTGGGTCACAGGATCAGTTCCAGTTGATATCTATTGCTCCACAGCCTTTGGAGAACCCAGGGAAAGGGGTCCTGCACATTTCTACCAGGTTTCCTAAGCATTCATTCAAGTCATTTGCCTTTCAAATGTGTGCATCACTGGCATCAAGGAGGAGCTTGGAAGGGGCTGGAGCTGCCTTGGAGGGGAAGAAAGACCACACGTGACAAGAAGGGTTGCTCAGTTCCTACCCTTGAATACTTCCGCCTTGACTGCTTAGCTCCAGTTAACCAACAGATGTGAAGTCCCTGAAGCTCCAAGTGCCCTGCTTTGAGTTCTTCCCTGTCAAGATGCTTCTTGGAGGCAGTACAAGACACCATGACTGGTCACTTGTGACCTCTGAGTGTGTGCGTGGAAGCCATGTCTCAATTTGCTCCTCACACTCTCTAAATTGTGGAGGAGACTAACTAGTGCTGTTAAGGTCACACTTCTGGTTAGCAGGCCATCTGGGAAGCAGAACTGAGGCCACTCTGTAACATCTCAGCCATGCTCCTGGGCGCCTAGAGATCTGGGAGTCAGCTGTGCATAGTGGAGTTGGAAGGGCACTGCAAGCTCCCCAAGGTCTTCCTGAGCCAAGATGAATGCTAGCGCATACCTCGTCTGCGGCAAGCTGGGTTCTCACCCGATTGCCCCGAATCACCACTGGCCTCACGCATCTGTTCCAATGATCATCATTTTGTGGTTGTGATAGTGGTGGTGGGGTAGCTGAGCCCTGGAGGGAGAGAGCTATTTGCCCAAAGTTGTGAGTGGAAGTGTCTTAACCTCCCGAGCTGGGAGAACATTTGTGGCAAGCACTTTCTGTCTGAATGCAACTTCTGCTCATTCTTTATGTCTCTCCATGGTTCAAATGTGTGATGTGAACTTTCCAAGTGGAGGCAGCTGTCAGTCACACGGTGGACTGTCCACCACCACCACAACAGTGTGCATGGACACAGCTCTCAGCTCAGTGGTGGTCACAGGGAGTGAATCCAGCAGCTAAAAGACAAAAGGCATCCACTAGTCAAACAATACACATTAGATCAATGGTAGAGGCCATGGGTGTATCCATCAATTCAGTGGTGGGCATGGTGGATTCAGCCATCAGATAAATAGTAGACAAAGCGGAAGGGCTGTCAGTTTAGCGTGGACACAGCCATCGGCTAGATGGTAAACAAAGCAGCCATTGTCCACTGCTGGTCCACATGTGGACGTCATCTATATCCATTCATCAGAACTGCTCTCACCCATGCTAACAAATCTCCTTTAGCAGGGATGTTTCATCCCAGGTCTCTCCTCAGGTGGCATCTAAACCGAGAGAGGAGGTTGGCTCAGAAGGCAATCCCAGAAGACTTCCCATAGGATGATCCCTCCGTTAGTGCTGAGTTTGAAGTGGGGCAGCAGATGTAAGATGCTCAGCACAGTGCCCGATGTGCACTGTGTGCCCAGAAAGCCCAAGAGAGACACTCAGAAAAGGGAATGTAGTTTCCTAGCCTGGGTGGGGACCAGGCCCTACCAGTCCCTTCAGAGCCTGAGCAGGCTCTGCCTTTAGGTCCCTTTCCCTCCTGATTTCCCTGTAGCTCCATGGCTGGGTTTCAGTCCCTGTCCTTCATCTGACATGACAGGGGAGGGTTGCAGAGCCGGGAAGAGGGGCTTGAAGAAGATGGATGCTGACACTGTTGCCACGGCAACCACAGGATGCTGACACTGTTGCCACGGCAACCACAGGATGGGCACGAGGCCCACTGCCAGGAGTGGTCTCTGTTTTTCCTGGATTCCCAAGCCTTTCGGGAAAGGTAGGAGATCTAGTAGGGACCTGAGGACATAGCCTTGGCCTTAGGAGACAGCTGAGGAGCTAGTGCTATTTCTGAAGTCTTTCTGGATCTATGACCTTGTTGGGGAAGACATGCTGACCCCTATGCTGAAAGATAGGAACCAGCACCCAGGAGGGATGTGGAGAGGGCAGGTTTTCTAAGCACCTACTATATACCTATATACAACTATATACAGTTGGCTTCTGACCAACCCATCCCCCTCTCCAAGAGAGTATGTGGTCCTCAGGGAGAAGAAGGCGTTGTGGGTGAATTCTAGCTGTAGAGAGATCGTGGTTTAAAGCCATCTCTTCTTCTTCCCACTTGGGGATCAGTACACCCTATCTTCTGTCACTGGGTCCCAGTGTCCTCATCGGCAAAGCAGTTGAAGTTTGACAGTGCTACATCCTGCCACTTGTGCCACCTGCCTCACCATGTGGTGGCGACTTCTAGATAGCGGGGTAAGGTATCGGGAGGCATACCTGGTAGGTCAGACATTGCGTCTTGCTTGTGTCTGCACAGGGCTGTGTGTGTGTGTGGGGGGGGGAACTAATGATAGTGAAGGCTCTTACCTGTAGGATCTGCACCGTGGTAGCTTCCCTACCAATAATCTCACAGGAATTCACAATAGCTACAAGAAAGTGAAAAACCAGGTCCAGAGAAGTTGCACAAGTCACCTGAGACAACACAGCTGGCCCACAGCTGAGATGGGACCTTGGGAATGGGTGGCCTTGCTAAGCAGGGAGTAGGCATGATGTTGCTGGGGACTGGGTCCAGGAGTCTTGTCAGAGATGCTTGGTCCTTGCTTGGTCCCTGCTTGACTCCCGGGAATCTGAGGAGACAGAGGAGGTTGATACCTGCTGCAATGCTGTGCCTCCTACTGTGGATTGTGTGTGCAGGGCAGACGCTTCTTAGCATCAGTATCGATTTCTGCCTTTCTTGCAGGTGCCCCAAGTCTTTTCCCCAAGCCCCATGGTCTGTGGGATGTGTGTTCTTTTAACTGTTTTGTTGTCTCAAGTCGTAGGTTTCAGCAATGACTTGAGCAGCAGGGCTGGGTCTAGTCCCATCCTCTACATGTGGAAACCCAGCTTCCCCAGTTCATGCTGTCTACATGGATCAGCTTCTCACACAGTAGCCCATGTGTCTGCACAAATTCCACACATTAAAGAGAAGGAAGGAAGAGAAGGCATACAGGAAGAATTCTCGGGGACAGTAAGAGAGAAATAGAGGAGTCCAGAGGGATCCAGCATGGAAGGTGGCCAAGGAGAACAAACAGGACTTGATCAGATCCACTGTATCTTGAAATTAAAATAAATCTTTGGTGTGTGTGTGTGTGTGCGCGCGCGTGAGCATGGGTGTGTGTGTGTGTGTGTGTGGTATACATGTGTGCACAGGGGACCAGAGGACAACTTGTAAGCATTAGTCTTCCTTCGTGGTGTGGGTGCAGGGTCCTCCTTACTTCAACCCTCTTCTGGTCTCATTGACAATCTGTGCTCATTTTTGTTCTGTCCTACACATCTTCTGGGAAGTGTTCTTCACCCCTTCACCCAGGCATCCCCTTCTGGAAAGCTGCTAACTGCTCTGGACAATGAGGTCCACATTCTCTGAGCTGCATGAGGCCTCGGGGTGGGGAGGGGGAGGACACTTGCTGTGGAAGTTACTAGTTCCCCTGGCTTTGATAATAATCTGCTTAATGTCTTGTGTCAAACTAATTACTGCATAATTACCTTTTTTAATAACAGGTACTTTTAATTGGTGCAGGGTTAAACAATGCTGTTGTAAAAATCGGTTGTTTTACATTCATGGCTCCAGTTTATGAAGGGCTGGGACATAATATCAAACACTCCACAGAGCCGGTGGGGTGCATGGATGAGGAGCACTGCTTATGCTCCTGTCTGTGGGGTGCGTGGATGAGGGCACTGCTCATCCTCCCGTCTGTGGGTGCGTAGATGAGGGCACTGTTGATCCTCCTGTCTGTGGGGTGCATGGATGAGGGCACTGATGGCCCTCCCCTCTGTGGGGTGCATGGATGAAGGCACTGTTGATCCTCCTGTCTGTGGGGTGCGTGGATGAGGGCACTGCTCATCTTCCCGTCTGTGGGTGCGTAGATGAGGGCACTGCTCACCCTCCCGTCTGTGGGGTGCGTAGATGAGGGCACTGCTGGTCCTTTTGTCTGTTGTCTGTTTCACTCTCAGAGATACATGCTCTGTGCTACACTCAGAGAAGGAAGACAGAGATGCTCCCAGAGGCCTCCAGGTAAACTGAGGCCAAGAAACTCCACCTGAAGTGGAGACTGAGCTCACATTTCTGTCCAATCAGTGCCAAGGTTTTTCTGGTTTTTGTTTCAAAAGATTTATTTTAGTGTGTGTGTGTGTGTGTGTGTGTGTGTGTGTGTGTGTACGCTTCTAAGCACACTTGCAAATAGGCTCCCATGGAGTACAGAGAGGGCATCAGATCCTCTGGAACAGGGGTTACAGGAGATTGTGAACACTCCGACCTGGTGTTGGAACCCGAACTTGGATCCTCTTGAAGAGCAGCACATGGCTCTCAACTACAGAGTTGTCTCTCCAGCTGCAGCCCCAAGGTTTTCAAAGGTGCTGTAATAAATCAGAAGCCTTGGGCGAGGACTGGGTTTGATCAGCTCTACAGCCCAGCTCTGTAGACTGAGGGTGTGGGTCTCCCCCTCTTCGGAAGGTGGTTTCATCACTTGTAAAAGGAAAGGGCTGTGACAGTATTCGCACCCACAGTCTGCCAAGATCAGGTGGACAGACATCGGTGAGGACATGGGGACTGGGAGGCAGGACATGGACACTCTTGAGGGTCCCTCTCAAGGGATTGTCTCCTCATCCTCCCCTGCAGACCCTGGGTGCCCTGTGGATAGAATCCCTCACGTCTTGACTGAGAAAGTGCACACACTCATCTCATTACAGCAGCTTTCTGCATTTCATTAAAATGCTGACAGGCCATTTCATAATAATTTATTAGCACAGAGTCAATTTTTATTAATTACGATCATTAATTTATCAGTGTTCCCGTCATCTGAAGTTTGGTCAGAAATGAAAGGCAAGGAGTACAGAGAGAAAAATAGGGGAAGTAGTAGTTGGGGGGAGTAGGGTGTGGGAGGCAGGGAGGGGCGATGATGTGACAGGCAGATGACAGCAGGAAGCCTGACACCTTGGGAGGCCTGGCCAGCAGGCTCTGAGGCCCTGGGGTTGTAAGCACTGGGACCCCTGTTGAGTGTGGAGGCCAAAGAAGTTTAGGGGTGGTATGGACTGAGTGTCACAGACCTGGGGACCCAAGACCTCCAAGTTCCCACTTACGTTGCTGTCAGTTCAGCCTGGTGCTTCCTGATAGCCCACCCCATATGGGGACTTGGTTTCCTGGCTGATGCCCACTTCATTCTTCAGGTTATTAACCGATGGTGGCAGTGACCTAGTCTCGACTGTCGCTCCATCTCCAGAACCTGCAGAGCAGAAACCTAGTCCGGACTGTGGCTCCATCTCCAGAGCCTTCAGAGCTCCCAGCAAAAGATTATGGAGGGTATAAACAGTCACCCCTCACCCCTGTTGTGCCGTATCTGGTTCTACAGCAGAGGCCCAGAGAGGCAACCAAACCTAACAAAAGTCACACAGAAAACTTCAGACTAGGAAGTGAACCTTCTGAGTTCTTGACCAGGAACCTTTAGAACCTTCAGAACCCCCTCCTGGGTTCTGGCAATTTCTGCAGCTTAGCCTTTGGCACCGCTCTTGTTCTTCACGATGTAAATCTATACAAATCAAACCCTCAAACCAAAAGTTTGGATTGGAAACGGGATGGATTGTCTGTCTCTGAGCCCTGGTCTTGCTACAGGAGCCTCACCTTCATCCCAGTTCCATTCCTGACGCTTTAGGTAGGAACTCCTTCACACACACTTCCCTGCAGAAACCCCCGAAGGAGCTGGGGAAACACACAGGTGCTGGCGACCACCCTGGGCCTGGGACTCTCGTCACTGCTGCTGGGCTGCCGGAAGCTTGGAGCTCTGCCCTTGGCGCTGACAGCAGGGCCCTGACTGATCATTGTTGTCCCTTTGTCCCACCATCTGTGTGACAGTTCTCTTATCTCATCTTTCTGTAAATCCTCCCTCTCCCCATCCAACTCCAGGTTATGCAGTTGGTGTGCAGCTTTGTAAGAAGCCGGACACTGGCATCGCAGCCTTCTGACCATCACCACTGTAAGGCCTGTGCAGTGGAGCGGGTGGAGAGCTTCCTCCAGGATCTGGTGTCAGGGCTTTGATAGTTAACTAGCCAGGCTACCAGCCTTAGAGAGTTCAAAGGACCCTGCTGGCTTCATGGCTGCCAGGAGACCTTCCAGAACTAGTTTCCTGGGGGCCAAATACCCATTCTATTCTGCTCTCAGCACTTAGTTCGGGCTTTGACTTGGCTTTGGCTTGAGACTTAACCACCAATGGAAAAATCCAGTAGAATCAGAATGATGGTTCACACATAGCCTCCAAGAGTGCCCGGTACAGAGAAGCCCAGAGGTTGGCTATTTCCGCTCTTGAGAGAGTCCTGCACCCTTCTTGTGGCTCTGGGTATACTGCTGACCTCAGTAGCCATGCTAGATCCTCCCTGGGGACATAGTGCAGCCTGCCCACAGTCCCTGCTGAGCCCCATGTGCTTGTGTGACATCAGAGGCTCCCAGGCCAGGCCTGCCAGGTGGCTGTGTTCTCAATGCCCTCAAAGCCCAAGGGTTTCTCTGGATAACCCAGAGCCCCCAGTTCAGCAGGTGTTCCCTTCACTAGTAACAGTAGCTCTGAGTTGGTACTGCAGTGCCTGGCAGGATGATAGTGCCAGGGTCCTTTGAGAGGAGTTCTGAGGACAACCTGTCCCTATCCAGGCTCCCGTCCAGGCAAGTGTCACATGTGGGAGGGATTGGCGATTAATAGCTCATGACTGCAGACACTCTTATCTGACTTGGGACAACTGACAAGAGTCAGGGGTAGGGACAAATGGCTGCTGTCAGATCCATACATAACCTGGTTGGCTGTGGCATGGTGCTGCAGCCAGCCCCAGCATCCAGCAGACCATGGCTCATGGGGTCCTTCATGGCAGGGGAGACTATAGTGATATTTTATTTTATTTTTTTTAATAAACAAAGCTTGTCTAAAGACCAGAAGGGCAAAGCTAAGCCACTAGAGGTCAGACAGTGGTGACACACACCTTTAATGCCAGGATTTGGGAAATAGAGGCAGATGGATCTCTGTGAGTTTAAGGCCACCCTGGGCTACACAAGATCAATGCAGAAACAAATTCAGGTGGTGGTGCCTCACACCTTTAACCCCAGTACTCGGGAGTCACATGCCTTTAATCCCAGCACTAGAGGGAATATAAAATGAGAGGAGAGAGAGACTCTGTCTGCTGAGTCTGCTTAGGTTGCTTTGTCTGTTTAGTCTGTGGTCACCCAGCCTTGGTAGAGGTGAAACTTCTCTAGTGGCTTGGCTGCTTTTATTTTCTGGTTTTCAGGTTGAACCCTGATATCTGTCTCTTGGCTTTTATTATTTGTGCTACAGGATACCAATAGTTGTGAGACCTAGGCTCCATGGACAGGGTAGGAAGCAGGGAGTGGGGTTCAGTCTGGATGAAGTCACAGGCTGTGAAGCCATGGGTCAACATCTTCAGGTAAAGAGCACTGCTGGACCCAAGCTCCGCAAACTAGAACTCTAGGGCCTTAGGCAAGGACTTAACCCTGCTTAGCATGTTCCATGCATGCAGCAAGCCCTCTACACTTGGTCATAGCTCCCAAGCACAAAAGGTCAGAACCTTGTCCTGAAGGCGAGGTCGTGCTGACACCCACGTGAGTAACACTACCCACAGAGAAGAAGATCCCAGGAAACAGTGGTGTTGGGAGTTGGGGGCAACACTCCTTCATGTTCTGTAGCTTCTTCCACAGTTTCCAGATGCAGAACAAGTGATAAGTTCCCGTGCCCATCACCCAAAGCTCACATAGAAGACACTGGGGCATGCTGATCCAGAAGGACAGGTATAGTTTATGACTCTTAAGGTCCTGACATGATTCACAGAGGAAGAGAACACTGTGAGTGAGTGATGGTCCTCTGAGTCAAGCAGCCTATATTGGGAGCTCAGCTGTGCCCTTTTGCAAAAGATCATCCTGACGTACTTGGAATGGTTGACATACTCCCCCAACAGAAAGAAGTTCAGAGTAGGGGCTGAGTATCTAGCCATGCCCTAACACTTGACAACACTGCATGTAGCTTGGAGGGGATGGAATATATAGAGGCCAGGTAGTCCCAAAACAGGGACTAGAAATATATATAGGCCAAGAGATTTAGGCTTTACAAAAGTCAGTAGTAAAAAGATTTGAAATGATTAAGGAAATTATTGAAGCTGGTAAGTAGGAACAGAACATACAAGAAGAGGATTTAACATGGCCAGTATGTGTCAGAGTCAGAGATGACTTATCCAGGGTATTTTTTTATTCAAGACAAGGTTTCTCTGTAGCTTTGGTGCCTGTCCTGGAACTAGCTCTTGTAGACCAGGCTGGCTTCTAAATCACAGAGATCTGCCTGCCTCTCTCTGCCTCCTGAGTGCTGGGATTAAAGGCATGTGCCACCATTACCCAGCTCTTATCCAAGATTTTAGCTTACTATCCTGTAATCACCTCTGAAAAAGTAGCAAGTTCTAAGTTTCCAAAAGGATCCAAAGAATGTAGATGAAAACCTATAGGTATGAATGATCTAAAAAAAAAATTAAGCAAGCAGTAGTATCTTATAGCTTGTATTCACCATTTGTTAGGGAGCTGGTAAAGACATGGGCTTCCAGCAATAAGGCTACCCCACATGATTGGCTTCAATTAGTTTCAGTGGTCCTGGAAGGTAGGCTGCAACTACTGTGGAAATGCTATTGGTGAGAAGAGGCAAAAAATTTTAGAATAACAGAGAAAAACAAAAGAATTTGAGGCTTCCCAAAATCAAATTCTTGGCAAGGGCACTTATGCTGACCTGCAAGATCAAGCTCTTTACAATGAACACATCTTGTGCCTATGGCACACAGCAGCATTAAACGCTTGGGACAGGATTCAAGAATAGGAAAGCAAATTGAATCATATATTAGGGTTAAACAGGGCCAGAGAGAACCCTTTAGTGATGTCTTACAAAGATTAACTAAGGCCGTACAAATTGGAGTAACATACCCAGAAGCTAGAAGAGTACTTATTGAATTTCTGGCTTTTGAAAATGCTAACTTAGAATGCAAAAAGATAGTTGGATCTTTCAAGGTTAGATCAGCACCAATGTATGAATGGATCCTGCATACAATGAACGTTGAGACATTTGACTGTAATACTGAGGCTTGGGTAGGAAAAGCAATTTCCGAAGGTAGGAGGAGACATCAAAATGCCAAATGTTCTAATTGTGATAGAATAGGACATCTGAAAAGGAATTCCTAGAATTCCTTTGGGAATGACAAAAAGAGAAGGTCTCGATCTTCTGGATTTTGTAGAAGATGTGGCAAAGGCCAACATTGCACCAGTGAATGTAGATCAACAAAAGGCCAACAAGGCATCCCAATACCATTGGGAAACTCCTTGGGAGGCCTGTTGCAGGCCCCCGAGTGAAACATTATCCAATCATTCCCAGTCACTGTGGAGGACATGTATCCACCAGGAAAATTTAAAAAATCCATTGCCTTCTGTAAAAAAACCATACTGTTCTAGATGATGGAATAAACATAGAGGATGAATCAAAAATTAAAATAAATTATATTGAATATGTTCCTATTCTGTTTACAATATTTGGACACCTTGGCAAAGTTATTTTGTCATATTGTATGTATGCATGCTCTACCTCTGCTTAAGACATTTTGTATATTGATACAATTTTAGGATATATTTGTCATATTGCATTATACATTTCTAACTCTGATCAAATTATTTATACATTGTTTACATTTTGACATTATTGTCAATATATGCAGGCAATAAATTTATCAGCAATGTCTAATCCATTTGTATTTGACAAATTTAGAGAAAATGCTCCATATCTATCCTATATTGATGAGTCTAAAAGGTTGTACTTAATTCACTTTCTATACTAATTTGCATTATCAAATTATCTCTTAATGTCTCTCAATCTTTTACACTTTACATAACTTTAGTGAGATTCTTTTCTGAGTCTGGTAAACAAGGAAAACTGTAACTATAGCTGTCTAGTTCTCACCTCCCTCAGAGACCCAAGAAGGAAATAATATGAACTGAGTAAACAAGAAGTGTGAGCAATCAATGTAAAAAGATGTGAGAAATGACAGAAATAGCTGGCTACCTGAAAAGTCACCCAAAATTACTCTGCAACATTGGGACAACCATTTTTGTTTTGGCCTGCAGGACTAGAATATTCAACAATCTTTTCTGTGAAGCAGGATATTTGAAGGTCTGTCCTGCCTTGTTTTGACAATATTTGGCAGTAACTCTCTTTTGTGTCCTGCTTGTCCAATTAGGACAGCATACTGTCAACAGTCAAGGCAAGGACATTTTCTTGCCCAGTGGCTTGCATTTGCCACAAAAAACTAAGCTTCATGTAGAGTTTCTTCAATGCCCATTATCTTCTTTGAAGTAGATTGGTGCTGAAAGCAGCAAACAGGTCTCATTGTCATAAAAAGAAGAACCTGGGTTATTAAAACATCTTAAATGCCATCTTCTGTAGATATCTGAAGTCTCTGAAGATGACTTTTCTATCTAAAATATATTTTTGTTTGACCTTGAAAACATGCCTAATGTTCAATTATAATAGGTGATTAACTACTAACCTGCAATTCATTATTATCCTAAAGAGTTGGTAACAATATTTTCAAGGACTACAAATTCTTATTACACTGTTAAATGAGTTGTTTAGGTTTAATACATTGAACAAAAGTAGAAATGGATGGACACTATGTTCTAACACAATAAATCTCAAAAATGTATCAATGTAAAAATTGTATACAATATACAAAAGTCCAATCCAATGTAAAACCTTTAAAGCTAATAGTTGCTTTTTTAAAAAAAAGTAGAGTCAATAATCTACCTTTTATCTTACAATAACTATATCCTCCCTTTTTTCTTTTCAGAATAGATTTAATAATCTTCCATTTTACCCTATAATATCTATAACCCACTTTTTTCTTTCCAAAACAAGAACTTTGAATATAATTTCCTTTATTTAGCTTTTTTCCTGATCATTTCTCAATAACAACTTGTAACCAATCCCCTTAAACAATGACAAATATCCATAACCCATTAAATGACCAAAAATCATTTACCCTACCACTTGGGAATGTGGGTATAGTGTTTTAAATTTACTTCCTGCTGTCTGTGGATGATGCTATCTTTAGGGAATCCTGAAAAATAAAATTTTGGTTAATTGTCAAGTCCTGGGAAAGGTAGCTGTATAATTTGTTGTCCAGTCTCTGTGTAATAGGAAAGTACAGAGCTTGTCTCAAGTCCTGGCTAGAGTAGTCTGTTAGGCTTGATCATCTCAACTTGTCAACTCAAAATTGTTCTGAGAAATTTATAGTCCAAAGCTGATCTTTAGGTGGTGTTTTTCAGCTTAGTGATGTTATCATAGTCCTGGAGGAATCATCAATGTGGGGCCCCATCCTCCTTTTGCAGACTTCAAGGGTGACTGTCAGGCATGCTCATGGTTCACAGGAGAAAACTGATAGAGACTCAAACCCAAAATCATGTACAGAAAGGTAGATGAAACTTTCCCCTAGAATTAGTTAGTACTCTATGTGACTATTAATATCATGACAAAAAAGATCTTATACCTCAAGAAAAGCTGTTAAAAGCCGGGCGGTGGTGGCGCACGCCTTTAATCCCAGCACTCGGGAGGCAGAGGCAGGCGGATCTCTGTGAGTTCGAGACCAGCCTGGTCTACAAGAGCTAGTTCCAGGACAGGCTCTAAAGCTGCAGAGAAACCCTGTCTCGAAAAACCAAAAAAAAAAAAAAAAAAAAAAAGAAAAGCTGTTAAAGAGTCAATATAAAACCAAAGGATTATGAGATTAGTGACAATAAAATAGTCATTAAATGTTTGTTTTTCTTATGTCCCATATCACTTGGCTCTTCTGACATGGGACAGAGATCTTGAATTTTACTTTAATAAACATGCTTGGGTTTAGAGAAGGAGAGAGTCACACTCCATCTACAAAGCCAGCTTTAATCTTTAATTGCCTAGGACTACAAAAAGACCATTTCTCTGTAGAGAACAGCAGAAACAAACATTTGGGAAGATTTATGAAAATTTATCATGTTGGAAATGTTATATACCAATAGGCCAATTTACACTTTTTCTTTAGACATTTGTTTTTCTGTATGATTTGTTCCTTTTCTTCAGATGCCTTATTTGTCCAGTGGTCTTCATATATTTTAACTGGATGACTTCATTCTCTTGAAAAGACAGAAACAAAACCCTTTATCAACCCTAATTTTGGGGAGATTCTCTTTTTGGCAAGTTATATCTCATCAGTTATGAAATGAAAATCAGAAATGAAAAGCATTAGTTAGTTTTATAGGTTTAGATTAAACAGCCATGATGTTTGATGAACTATCATCTCTTCTAATTAAGAGGTGTCTCTTGTTCAAATAGAATCTTTATCAATTTTGATGGCATCCATAGCTTTTCTTCTCCTGTGAAAACAACAAAGCTCCTTCCCCAATGTAACACGTGTTCTAGTTTCAATTCTGAGGTCAGTACATTTTTAAAGTATATCAGCTGATTTTTTTAGTTTATCTATTTATCTATCTATCTATCTATCTATCTATCTATCTATCTATCTATCTATCTATCTATCTATCATCTATCTATCTATCATCTATCTATCTATCATCTATCTATCTATCATCTATCTATCTATCTATCTATCATCTATCTATCATCTAATCTATCATCTATCTATCTATCTATCATCTATCTATCTATCATCTATCTTTCTACTATCCAGTATCTCCCTGCAACTGTTGTTTCTTTCTCATTAGCATTTAGAAAATTCAAAGTTGATAAAACATTATGCAATCTATTTCTGAGGGTATTTATCATCCCTTTCTGTTTATTTAATATATCCCTTGGAGTTCAATTTGATTTTTCTATAGCTACCTGCCCTGTAGGATTGTGTGATATACCTGTAATATGCTTTATATTATAATTAGCAAAAACCTCTTTCATTTTTTTAAATAAATATTCTGGAGCATTGTTTGTCTTGTCTGTCTTTATTTGTACAGTTATGTCCATGATGGCCATAACTTCTAGCAAATGTGTGATTACTCAATCAGCCTTTTCTGAATTCAAAGCAGTTGCCCATTGAAAACCTGATTAGGTATCAATTGTGTGGTGAGTAGATTTTAGTTTTCAAATTTTGCAGGATTGAAGACATCAATCTGCTACCTTTAGTTCCTTTGGGTACTGCTTAGGGTACTTCCTGCAGGTAGAGGTGTTTGGTTGTATAAAGAAAAAGTAGGACATGTCCTTATAATTTTCTTGGCTTATTGCCATGTGATGGAAAAATCTTCTTTAAATGTTTGCTATTGACATGATTTTTAAAATGAAATTCTCATGCCTTCAGCACATTTCTAGTCAATAATTTATCAGTTTATGTATTACCTTGTGCTAGAGGACCTGGCAGACTCATCTAGGATCAGATGTGTGTTATGTATATGGGATGATTTCTATTCCTGATTATATCTTGTAACTGAATAAATAATGAAGTCAATTATGTCTCATCTAGTATAAATTCAGTGGTTTCAGTATGAAAAACAATTTTCTGCACATTGTGAATTGGTAACTATGTTGAGAGGTTCTTTAAAATCCTTTACTACCATAAGAATGACATATAATTCTAATTTTTGGACAGAATCATAAAGGCTTAGATCCATTGTATTTAAATTTTCTGAATTGTAATCTGCCTTTCCTTTTTTATTTACATTCGCATAGACTGTAGGGTCTCCAATTATTGGTGTGTCCCATATAATGTGAGGAAGTTAGTTCTCTTTAGAAGTTGAATTCTCTTGCTCTTGGGATAGTTGTTGTTAATCTCTTCCCCCAAAATACTACATGCTCTTTTCCAGGATTCACTTTTTGCCCATAATTTGTCAATTTTATCTTTATTAAAAGATACTATAATTTCTGCTGGGTTTATTCCTGCTAATTGAAAAAGTCTCAATTTTTCTTTTAGAATTAACTCAAAGACCTCATTCACATAAGTTTTTAATTTTTCAATCAGTTTAAAATCCATTATAAGGTAATAACTTCCCTCTGCATTAAAATTCTGTAGGGAATGTTTGGAGGGTAATATGACCAGAATGCAGTTGAGATTTGGATTCACATATACCTTCTATAATTTCTTTTCAATCAAAGCCAATTCTTTCTCAGCTTCAGCTGATAATTCCCTGGGACTATTTAAGTCCCTGTCACCATCTGGAGTTTTGTTTAAATGAATCAGTTCATCAGGTTTTATCCCAATAGTGCACTGTAGATGGGATTGTCTCCTAGCAATCTTTGGAAGTCATTAATAGTCCACAATTGACCTCTCCTAATTTGTACCTTTTGGGGTCAAATTTTTTTGTAAACCTATTTTATAGCCTAAATAATTAATAGAATCTCCTCTTTGTATTTTTAGGAGCAATTTGTAATCCCCAATATGGCAAATTTTTCTTTACTTATTCAAACATTCTTTCTAAACTATCCACATTTGAATCAAATAGCAAAATGTCATACATGTAATGGTAAACCATAGATTCAGGAAATTGCTTACATATCATTTCCAATGGCTGACTCACAAAATAATGGCACATGGTGGAGCTATTTAACATTCCCTGTGGGAGAATATTCCATTGATATTATTTGACAGGTTGAGAATTATTATAAATAGGTACTGTGAAGGCAAATTTTTCTCTGTCTTTTTCTTATAAATGTAAAGTGAAGAAACAATCTTTTAAATCAATAACTATAAGAGGCCATACTTTGGGCAATAGGGAAGACATAGGAATTCCAGATTATAGAGATCCCATTGACTGATTTACCTTGTTAGTATCTCTTAGATATGTTACCATTCTCTGTTTTCCAGATTTCTTTTAAACAACAAATACAGAAGAATTTCAAGGGCTGGTCGATTCTTCAATATACTGAGCATTTAGTTGCTCCTGTGCCAGATGTTCTAAAGCCTGTAGTTTTTCTGTTTTAAAGGCTGTTTCTTAATCCATACAGGTTTGTCATCAATAATTTTAAAGGTAGGGCTGTTGGTGCATTTGGAAGATTAGCATCTGTTATACCCTCTTCTTGTACAATCTGAATGGTTGGTGATTGTTCTTCATATCTTGTAATATTTTCCCCAGAAACATACATTAATACATCAATTTATGGTTTGTTTCTAAGATAGAAAGAATGTTCATTAGAGTATTCCATTGCTATAACAAATCATGTCCCCACAAATTCATTGCTATGTTAGCCACATATGCTTTTAATATTCCTCTCTGTTCTTCTAGCCATATACATTCAACCCATCTTGTTTCTGCTTTACCTGAGATAAAGTTCCAATCCCTAAAAACTGAAAATTTGAAACCTGATGAGGCCAGTTTGAATGCCAAGATTCTGATGAAATTATTGTTACATCTACACCTGTGTCTACTAGACTTTCATAAACAATGTCATTTATTTGTATTTTTAATTTTGGTCTTCTTCATTTATAGAAGTTTGCCAAAATACTTGCTTTATGGTTTCTCCTGAATTTTTTGTTCTCTCTTAGCTGTTCTATTATCCAAAGCAGTATGTTTTCTTACAATAGGCATTAGGTTCTTTAATTGCTCTGGGAAAGAATTTCCTCTATGATGACAGAAAATGAATGAACCAGATTTGGCATAGGGCCCGTGAGAAGGCCCTCAAGATGTTTCCTGATGGCAAAGGATTACCTTGAATATCTCTTGCTGACATACATTCATTAGTCCAATGCTTGCCTTTGCTACACCTTCTGCATAATCCAGAAGGGATGGGTATTATGAATGGATTGTGCTTAGAAAAACCATTTTTTCTAGGAATGACCTATTTACAACCCACTTTAAGGTAACCTTGCACTGTAGGACAATGGTCTTGTACCCTGTAAAGGTTTGTCAGTTGTACTGGTTTAATACAATGCTGATTGGCCAGTAGCCAGGCAGGAAGTATAGGTGGGGTGACCATAACAGGAGAATTATGAGAAGAATAAGAAGAAAAAGAAGAAGAAGAAGAAGAAGAAGAAGAAGAAGAAGAAGAAGAAGAAGAAGAAGAAGAAGGGCTCAGTCTGCAGTTGATACAGAGGAAGCAAGATGAGAATGCCTTACTGAAAAAAGGTACCAAGCCACATGGCTAACATAGACAAGAATTATGAGTTAATTTAAGATGTAAGAGTTAATAAGAAGTCTGAGCTAATGGGCCAACCAGTTTATAATTATTATAGACTTCTGTGTGTTTATTTGGGACTGAACAGCTGTGGGACCAGGTGGGACAGAAACCTCTGTCAACAAATGGTGCCAATGTGGACAGAGAAATCCATTTAAAACCTGAGAAAGAGTTTGGGAAGTAATTCTAGACACAAAAGAACAGAGTTCAACAGAGCTTCTTGGTAGCAGCATTTTCTCAGGTGGGCTCTGTTTGCTAGAGGAAAATGTGTCTCATTTAAGATAGGCTTCCTAACTCAGCTTTAGCTGCAAAAACCTTGCAGCCCTTTAAAGATGGTCTGGCACAAAACACTCAAATGGTGTTTATGAATAGCTGACAGCATGCTTCATGGCAGTGGCAGGACCTCAAAATTCCACAGAGCTGTGGCAATAAATATGGCTCCCACCAGTACCTCCACCATGAGGCTAGACTCTTAGAAAGCTAAGAAATGGGGTGGATCCAGTTGTCAAATCCACAGCTCTAATCCTAGCCATATTATTTATCAAATTTAAGACTCATTTGTTTCAGAAAAAGAGAGATATACAGTAAAGATTGATTCAGATGAAAGAAAACCTCTCAAGGTTTTACAGTGTGTTAAAAAATATTTGTAGGCTTGGGAGAGAAAAGAAAAAGGATAAAGACTTTTAAAAAAAGAAAGAGCAAACTTGGGTGCGGTGGAACACACCTTTAATCTCAGCCCTTGGGAGGCAGCGGCAGAGGCAGGTGGATCTTTGTGAGTTCACAGACATCCTGGTCTACAGAGTGAGTTCCAGGGCAGCCAAAGATACACAGAGAAAGCCTTTCTTTAAAAAACAAAAATTAAAAAGAAAAAGAAAAAGATAGAGTTTAAAATAAAGCCACATAAAGATGGAAACTACACAGAGTCTGGAAACTGTATGTTATTGTGTTGTCTTTGATTTCTTTAACTGCTAAGGAAGGATTAACAGCTGCTAAAAGATATTTGATTAATCCAACATATGTATTTAGAAAATGCTTTGACTTCAAAATATAAGTCAAAAGGTATCTTACTTTGTGGAAGAGGTTTTGCTTTTGTTTCTACAGGAAATTAGAGGTTGTGGATTCATTCTGGGCTAAGAAAAAATTAGATTTGATCAAGGAAGACCCCCCAAGAAATCGCTGATAGGAGCGGATGGACCAGATGATCCAACATTTCAGAGGACCTCTGTTGGTGTTTCCTCTGAGTTCTATATCCAGAACAGTTTCAAGACTGCTAGCTGAGATGATCAAACCTCACAGAATACTCCAGTCATGACTTAACCATAATTCTAAATTTTCTTTAGGTCCCCATAAGATTATCAGCACCCCCCAATCAGCAGGAAGCAGCCTGGAAAACTATGGCTACATTACCAAAAAATGGATTATGGATATTTTTCTTTGTTTAGAATGTTGGTTATGAGTTGTTTTGGATAATGGTAAGTAAAAAATCTAAACAAAGGAGACTAGATTCAGAGTTTTTGTTTTGAAAACAAAAAGAGAAAGTGCTGTAGGACAATGGTCTTGTACCCTGTAAAGGTTTTTCAGTTGTACTGGTTTAATAAAATACTGATTGGCCAGTAGCCAGGCAGGAAGTATAGGCAGGGTGACCAGAACAGGAGAACTATGAGAAGAAGAAAGGCTCATTCTATAGTCATCACAGAGGAGGCAAGATGAGAATGCCTCACTGATAAAAGGTACCAAGACACATGGCTAACACAGACAAGAATTACAAGCTAATTTAAGATGTAAGAGTTACTAAGAAGCCTAAGCTAATAGTCCAACCAGTTTATAGTTAATATAGATGTCTGTGTGATTTTGGGGGACTGAATGGCTGCTGGACCAGGTAGAACAGAAACCTCTGTCAACAATCTTGTTTGCCACATTTCAAACACTTGACATTTCTAGTTTTCTTCAGTCCTCTGGAAATCACCTCTCCTACCCAAGTATCATCATGGTCCTGTGATTCAATATTAATTGTATCTCAGATCCATTCCTCCAAAGGTGCTGACCTTGCCATTAACAGCCTAATTATTCTTTTCCATAAGAATTAACATTTCTAAAAGCCAGATATTCGATTATTATTTGTCTAGCTTCTGAATTTAGTATCATTTATAGCTGATGTCAATCTTTGTAGAGAATCAGTGAAGATCTCTTTTGGACCCTGTATGAGTTTTGTAAATGATTTAGTCTTCTTTCCTACTTCTACAATTCTGTCCCAAGCATTAAACATTGCTGCATGGCGTAAAGACAGGATGTGACCATCATATAGGGATTGCCTTTATACAGTAGTATAATATCTATCCTTCTCCAAGAATTTGATCTTGTAAGATTTCCCTATCTGTAGCTTTACTCTCTTGTTCAATAGTCTTAGTCTCTTCTACGAACCAGGTACTCCATGGTAACTGTGGACCAGTTACCATCCAGTTACTATCCAGTTTTTAGAGATAATTCTATTACAAACTGACCACTAGTTTAACATTTGCTTCAAAAAAGATGAGTGCATGCCATATAAAACTATTGCTTCCTTGAATCTCCTTAAATCTAACATTGGCACAGGAGTTCATTCAACTCTTGCATATCATTTGGAAAGTCCTATAAGGGTACTGGATATATTAAGGTTGGTAGTTTGAAAACCTTAGGCTGTTCCTCTCTATTCTTATAATACAATGTTGAAATTGGTTCTCCATTAAATTCTCGGTCTGGATTTGAGTATCTCTATGATCTGTTTTATTAAGTGTTTCTAAGGCCTGCATCTTAGTACTCAGATTAACTAACTTTTTTAGTGATAAGACAAAAATGATAATGCTAATAATGTTTACAACTGGCATTATATAAGCTCTTATCTAAATTATTTATTCTCTCACTAAATCATTCCATTTTCAAACTGTCCAGCATATTATCATACAAAGATCCAAATCCTTCTACTGTGATGGTGTTTCCAATTTTTTAATGTGGGGAAAATCTCTCTCTTTTAAACAATTTCTCCCTTTAAGAATTGCCAATTTTCTTACCAAATCTGCCCACGATGTTGATGAAGATGTGAGGCTTATTGCTGCTGCGTAGAACAGTAAAAACCTGACAGGAATTCAAGGTAGCTGCCTAGTTTGGCAGCAGCCTAAGAAGGGGGTTTAAGGAAAGCCCACCAGGAGAAAAGAAAGAAAAACCTAGCCAGTAGGGCAGTGACTCCTGCTGCTTGTAGCTCTAGACTATGCTGGTGGCTGTAAAGCCACAGGCAAATTTTTTTTCTCATGAATTCTTACCCCCAATTTTGGGCCCCAAGTGTAGCACTAATAATAAAAACACAGAGACAGATATTGGGGTTCAACCTGAAGATCAGAATAGTAAAGCAGCCAACCAGTGGAAAGACCTTTTACCTCTACCAGATCTTCAGACCAAAAAGGCAGGATCCTGTCTCCACCAGTCCTCAGACTCCACACTCCACTGAGTTCCTGCTTCTTCCCCTTTATATTCCTCTCTCTGCCTTATCATTCCTGTCTCCACCTCCCTAGTGCTGGAACTAAAGGCATGTGATCCCAAGTGTTGGGATCACCTCCGTGTGAGTTCTGTTTTTCCTTTAGACAGATTCAATCCTATGTAGCCCAGGGTGGCCTTGAATTCACAGAGATGCATTTGCTTCTGTCTCCCAAGTCCTGGGATTAGAGGTATGTACCGCCACTTCTTGACCTGCATAGCTTCAGGCAAGCTTTATTTATTAAAACACAAACAATATACCACCATATTAAATCCTTAAAATTAAATAAGATTTTCCTATGTGAGACAGGGTCTTGCTTTGTAGTCCAGACTAGTCTTGGACTATTCTTCTGCTTCAGCTTTCTGAGGGCTGGGTTGACAGGTGTGTTAAAATTCAGCTCATCTGTTATTTTAGCCGTGAGTGGGTTGCTTTTTTTTCCTTTCCAAGGCCAGTGGGATGACTTGGTGGGTAAAGCTAATTTTGTGAATGTGAAGGATAAACTCACATAAAAATCTGCGGGGTGGTGCATGGCTGCAGTTCCCATGTTTGGATACAGAGATGGAGGTCTGAAAACAGTATGGAGAGGACAGGGAGAGATTCTGGTTTCTCAGCAGAATCTATTAGACTCCCCTCGGAAGATGCTGGCAACTGGAGAGACCTGCTGGAGTGTGGGGTAGATCTTGGTCTAGAGGTCCAGGTAAAGTTGCCACTGACTGGAAGGACACGGTGGCATGCCAACCATGAGACAAGGTGATGCTCTAGGGAGGCACAGAGCCAAGAGTCTAGGTGCTGACCGCTGGTCATACATTCCTTCCTCTCCTTTTCTGGACCTTCTTCTTTTTCATAGGACCTTGTCCAGCCATTTGGTGTCTATGGGAAAATCAGCCCAAAGTCTCCTCCTCTGGATGAAACTCACTCTTGTCCAGCAGACACAGCGTCCACTACCCTGAGCAACAATGACTTGACCCACTGAACCCTGGGGTTCCCATTCCTATCTTCCTTGATTCAACAGCGCTTGGAATTCTCATGAGCTGAATCCTGTCCTGAGAGTCTGTCCCCTTTAATCTTTGTCAAATGGCTATTCACCCCTGGCCCATCATGGGCTATCTCAGCAGACTCTGTCGGGGACTTATATCCTCCCTCTTATGTCTCGAGGAGTCCCCACCTCCACAGCTGCTGAGCACCTAACCTCTGAGCTATGTACCTCCTGTCCCTCCCAGGTAGAGTGCCGTGCCTCACAGACTCACTCCCCTGTGACAAGCCTGACATATCTCTCTGTGCATCCGAGCCTCCTATCTGGCCCCTGCATGCTGCCATGCAGGTTACCTTATGGAGATAATAAATATGACTTCCTTAATATGATTTTGCTTAGGTCCCAGCGATGTGCTCAAGCAAATCTTCCATTTAACACCTGACTTTCTCCTCAGAGGGAGTTGGGAAAATATTGTTTTTGTGTTCATCTCACTACGAAGGGGTGGGGAAGAGATGTCTACTAAGACTCAAAGAGTGGGACTGCCCATAGGCCTGTCCACAAGAGACCACAGTGTTCACAGGCTCCGTCATGGAGGAGGCTGAGGGGGTCCCAGCTGCGTCCCAGGAAGTTCCTGCAGAGAGCCTTTAAATGACAGGTGTGGCATGGCACTGGGGCTGGTATGTTGTCTGCCTAGGGAGAAGCAAGCTCACCATCCAGGGACAGCCCTCACTGGCTACAGTGTAATCTTTACCATTTCCATTTGAGTGAGGATGTGTTTTACTTAGTAATGGGTGTAGGAAGCATGGGCTGGCTAGCAACACGGGCTGGTAACTTGGGGTACAGCAACCCAGCCAGACCTAGTTCACTGTCTTGGTGGGCAGAAGCAGTCAGCATTCTTTGAGTGGCTGTGCGAGCACTTGGTGGACGAGCCTGGGAATCTGAGTTCTAATCTCGATGCCCACAGAAAAGTGAACGTGGCTGTCAGTGCTTATAAACCCGCAGCTGGGAAGGATCCTGGGAGATTTCTGACCAGCTTGTCTAGCTAAATTAGAGAGTTCTGGGTTCAGTCAGAGAACCCGCCTCAAAGGGATAAAATAGAAAGTGACAGAGGAGGACTTCTGGTGGCCTCCTCTAGCCTCCCACGGGCATGCACATCTGTCTGCACCTTCACACACACACAATAAAAATAAATGAAAAGATGCTCTCTGCGTTGGGGCACAGTTTACTTCTGATACACGGCACCCACTCTAAATTCATGAGCGTTAAAAAAGTTGGGCACAGGATGCTGCCATGCCACGGTCCCTGTCCCTTCCTACACACACAGTGGACATGATCAGCCCTTCCTTGGAGCTGAGGAGAGAACCTTTGAGGTGATACATGGTGGGATACCAGCAAGGCCCTGAAGGGTCTTTGCCATTCCTATGTGGTGCCAAGGACACACAGTTTCTGCTGCTTTGGAAGCTGTGGCAGGGACTCCTTTTCCATAGGGCCCTTGTTTCCTGGGAATGCCGGGCTCCATTCCCCAGACATTGCCTTCCAATCTAGACACACACAAATCACCATCCCAGGCTTCTCCCCTTCTCCCCTGCATTTCCATCAGCCCGGCTGTATTTCACAGAAGACAATGACGCCCTCCCCAGCTTATCACTGCCATCTGGCTCGTCAGGCTGTGTGCGCCCAGCTGAATTTTGCTTTCCTAGTGTCTGCCCTTTGCCCAAGCACCTTACCCACAGAACTCAATCTCTTCCACCTCCCTCCATGTCCATGGAGGCTGGACCTGCCCTTGTGTTTGACCACTGTGCCCTATCTGGGCTTCTGTATTACAAAGATGAACGAAAATGAGCCAGTGTGGATGTTCAGGCCTGCATGGCATCCAGCTCCCAGGGGCTCCTTAACGACTGCCAGACTTTTCCTGTCTTCAGGGACGCTGTCACCAACTCTTCTAGGGCCGTGATAGAGGTGTCGGTGTGCAGGGAGGCTAAGCCTCTGTCCTAGGGTGCACAGTGGGCTAGAAGAACTGTGGTGGACCCTGGTGACTCATGCTTTGGGGTTCATGCCAAGTGTGGGTCAGCATGAGGCTGCCATGTGACATGTCACATGTGCCATGTGCCATGTGCCATGTGACAGACACTGAGCTCACCCTCTGCAAAGGACGCCAGGCAGCAGGTCTAAACCCAGCAGAAGCTTGGCAGATGCTGCAGCCTAAGTGTAAGGGGACTGGCTTGTCCTGGGGTTTGGCTTCCTCTATGCTTGCTCCTCTCCTCCTGTTCATCTTTCTATATCTGTTGGTCAGATTCACACCGCCTGGCCTGAAGCAGGAGAAATGACAGTTTTGTTAATAAATCAAAGGAGGTATTGGAGAAAAAGAGTGGAGCAAAGGTTAAGGGAAAGTGGAACCAGGACTGGGGTTCCATTCTTTGACATCTGAAGTTGGACCATCAGCTTTGATCTCAGAAACCCCAGGGGGTATGAGGTGTGACTTTGAGCTGGCTGAGGGTCTAGAAGAAGCAGACTTATGGAGGAACCTGACGAAATCCAATTTGGGGTGAAAAGAGACACCACAGCTCTGATCTTGAGCTTTTACATATGACAAGGGTAACAGGAACTTCAGACCTGGCACCCGGGAAGAGGGCGGCTTGGTAGAAAACTGAACGGAGAGAGTGTAGAGCGCGTTCCAAAGGGAGCTCAGGACCTCACTGGCTGCCCGGACCCTCACTGCAGTCCTGAGACTGTTACCTTAGTGGCCAGAGAGGTCCTGCACTGCTGTGGACAGGTACCTGCCCTGCCCTGCCTCGCGAGACCCGATTCTTTGTTCCCTGATCTCATGTTTCTGTAACCACGAGTCCTGATGTCAGCAGGGAGGGGAGATTTACTCAGCCCATGGACTCAGAACTTACAGGCCATGGGCTGCTCAGTTTGTAACTGAGGGAGTGTGGGGCGACAGAGGCTGCTCACAGCGCTTCAGAATAGGAAGGAGAGTGAGGAAGGAGCCAGGGGTGGGGCACTACCATTAAAGCTCGCCCCCCCCCCACTACCACAGTTGATTCTTCCTGTCAAGGTGCCTGCCACCCAAACTTCTGCAGTCTCTAAACAGAGCTGAGTGTGCCACACCTCTGACAAGCTGTTTTCTTGAAGAAACCCATTCTGGAGTTCATACCACATAGAATGAAGCCGTAAGCCCTGCCTGGCTCCTGGCAACCTCCAGCCTCATTTCCTCCCCGGTTCTTTCCACGGGTGTAGCTCCATGGAGGCCGTCCTCCCTTTCCCCTCTAGATGCTTCCCTGCTGCAGGGCCTTTGCATTTTCTTCTCATTCTGACCACACCACCCTCTCAGGTTCCATGACCTCTTCACTTTTTTACTTATTTGAAGAGCAGGAAGCAGAGAGAGGTGGGAACCAGGAGCTGACACTTCCCTCAAAGGCCAGTGGCCCACTTCTTTTGGCAAGGGCTCTCTCTCCTCTGCAATATAAGGGGAAACAAAAGTTCAAACTTAAATCCATGGGAGATGTCTGAGACGTCTCCAGAAGCTACTGAGAGCTGACCCTGCCACCTACTACTCTTCTCTCCCTCCCTCTCTCTCACACACACTTGCACCTGGAAGTCAGAAGTTGCCAACTTATGCTTATGGGGAAAAGACTTTACCCAATGTTCTCTCTTCTCAATTTCTGACATTTTGATTTTAGTTGCCTAGACCCCCAAACTATAAGACATTAACTGTGTCCTTTCAGATTGCTGAGCTGTGGGGAAGTCGCCACAACCCCAATGAGAAAACAGCATACTGATGCGGGATTCAGACTGCCAAGGTGCAGCCCTCACCATGGGAGGGTCACCTGTCACAAGTGGCCAAGATAGGTTTCACCCCAGGACACCCACTCCCTGCATAGTGATGCTCATGAGGTTGCACACATCTGGATCCTTAGTTGATGCTCATGAGGTTGCACACATCTGGATCCTTAGTTGATGCTCATGAGGTTGCACACATCTGGATCCTTAGTTGATGCTCATGAGGTTGCACCTATCTGGATCCTTAGTTGATGCTTATGAGGTTGCACACATCTGGATCCTTAGTTGAAGGCTGGCAAGGTGGGGACAAGCTGCTCACGACTGTTTGGCAGTCCTGGTGGTGGCGTGTCCTCTGTGGAAAATGGGTGTCATGTCTATGGGGTAGCTGTCGCTGGTGACCAAAGGCTACCTCCTAGACTCTGTGAACACAGGTGAGGTGATGGGGATGCAGAGGCCCCCAATGTGGCTAAGAAACAGATTGGGAATGGGCAGGTGCACAGGGCAAAGCTCAGCCTCCTGGCCCAGCCATTCGGAGTGCTCTGCTTTCTGTCTCATCTGTGTCATTATCCCAGGAACCTTACAGATGGGAGCCCCAGCCCGAAAGAAAACTGTTCCCACCAGAACCCTGTGGTATATATACTGGAAGGACACCCTGCACCTCCTCCCAGGAGCTGTGAACATGGCTGTGGGAGAAGGTCCGCCTAGGGAGAGATTCTCATTCCCTGTAAGTCAGTGACAGGATGAGGGATGGTCCCTGGATGAAATACGCCCCATCTCTTCTCAGCTTGGATGTAAGCCCAGGAGATGGGCCGAGCTGGGGGTGGATGAGGGGCAGCTGGAGCAGGAGGGCAGGGATGGGCTGGCTCACAGCAGGGCGGGGAGGGAGATGCTGCTGTCTGGAATCTGGTGGGGGAGGAACCTCAGTTCCTTTCCTCAGCTATGATGTTGGGGACTGGGTCTGTTGCAGCCACCACAGCAGCCCAGGGCTGTGTGAGACACATACACTCAGGAAAAAGTTGGGTTAAGAAAATTAGAGCTTTGCCGTCATTGGGGATTGAGGTGACTCTCCCAGACTGCGCCCTCTCTTCTGGAAACCTTCCTGCTTTGTAAGTGATAAAAGTCAGACCAAGAGTGCATTGGTTAAGTTTGTGTACCTAGACTCTGGAGTCGGTTTGTGCGTTCACACGACCTGAGAGCCGTATATCTTCCCTGAGCAGTGGGTCTGTGTAAGATCATTAACGTGTTGACTATTGATTAGTTGCACCAGTCTTGGGTATGAATGACAGGCCTGTCCTCCGGCTTGTGACAAACACTAAAGGAATTTCATGTTTTGAATGTTTATCCTGAACGGTGTGGTATTACAACCACCTTTCTTGTAAAATTTTGATTTTACTCAGCATTGTGATGTTCAGAGCAGGGAGGGAAGTCAGGGCTAAGTGGTTGAATTTGTACCTAACCCACAGCAGCACCTTACTGACTGGCGTCTTCGTACTGTGTTACGACTTCAGATCAAGATTGCCCACTTAGTAAGTGGCAAATTCTAATCTGTAGATTGGCCAGACTGGGCACAGCAAGGAGTTAGCACTTCCAACCAGCTCCTGGGATACAGTGGGGGCTGGCTGGCCTTGAGCATCCGTTACAGGATTCCCCACACATGCTCTAAGCAGTACCTGGTCTTCATCAAGGGGCCTTCATGGTCCCGTCTTCAGAGTGTATACTGAAGCCACTGTGGTTGGAGGTAGGTGGTGCTTATGAACTGGGCTCATGGCAATCCTCATACTTCCCAATGTAATCTTAGAGACACTAAGCCTCTCAGTGAGGATACCCCTGCCCCATCCCTTCCTCGGGTCTGCAGAGGACCTCAACGGCAGGCAGGATCCTCTTTAAAATGATGCCCCGAGCAGCCACTTGGTATTCCAGGGGCCTGGCTGGAGTCAATGCATCACAGGTTTGGGACTAGGCACCCCATTAGCCGAAGGTTTTAATTCCCCTCTGGGTGCTTACAATGAGAGTACAGCGACAATTACAACCTTCCTCTCTGCCAACAACCTGCTCAGATCAATAACAGCTATGTCACCGGGATCTACCTCATCTGTCAGGAGATTCTGGGCCACCCAGGGCTGGTTGCTGACCCTTGCGTGTGCTCTGTGCAGGCCAGCTGCAGGGACAGGTGTACAGTCTGCTCCTTAGTTTGTAGCCCAGGAGGCCCAGGCTAAGAGCGCTGAGGCCTCATTCATTCAACTCCGCTCCGGATATAATCAAGTGTCCATCTTGACTTAAACTCAAGGCACAGCTGGGAAGTCACACAGGGTCTCTGCATCCTTGGACAATGCACGGGGCTGAGGTCACTTGGGAATGGGTCTTCCCTCCTTGGCATTGTTCCTGCAGGCTCCTGGTGTCATCCACCTTCATACTGCCCCCTTCCAGGTCATGTCTAGTGTTCCGGGCTGAGTATCCCTCATCTGAAGCTCTGGAGCCTGGAATGTCCTGTGCTTAGCTGCTTAGGCTACTCTGAATCTCAGAGTTTTGTGTTGGGGACGCTCAGCTGTGTGTGAACATTCAGAGTTCTGCAATCTCCAGGGTTCCCGGCTTTGGATAAAGGTACACCCAGCCTGTGCAACTGTGACCTGTTGTGTGTGAGAGTGCACAGGCGCACGTGTGAGCACTGTATGAGGCCTGAGGCCAACCTCAGGTGCCTTTCCTCAGGCACAGTCTACCTTGTTTGGAAGGTCAGAGTTTCTCACCGGCCTGGCTCATTGATTTAGCTAGGCTGACTGGCCAGTGAGCCCGTGGATCTGCCCGTCTCCACCTCCCCAGCACTCAGGTTACAGGCTTGCCCATCACACCCAGATCTTTATGTGAGTTCCAGGGATCAAACTCAGGTCCTAATGCAAGGAATAGGCTTACTGACTGAACACACTTTCCCAGCCTCTGATCATGGCTCCTTTATGTATACACACACATAACACTGAAACACTCATTCCCTGGCAATCTTATTCATGTATTTATTTTTTATTTTTTTTAAATATTTACTTATTTATTATGTATACAATATTCTGTCTGTGTGTATGCCTGCAGGCCAGAAGAGGGCACCATATCCCATTACGGATGGTTGTCAGCCACCATGTGGTTGCTGGGAATTGAACTCAGGACCTTTGGAAGAGCAGGCAATGCTCTTAACCTCTGAGCCATCTCTCCAGCCCCTTATGCATGTATTTAATCTCTTCCCTCCACTTCTCCCTTTTATCTCCCTCCTACTAGTGCTGAACCCCTTAGCTTCCCCAACAAGTCATCCCCGACTTTCCCATCTTTTTTGTGGCCTGCTGCGTCTCATTGGCACCGCCTGCATGAGTGTGCGACTGGGTGGGGTCATCTCGGGCTGTTTACTATTGCCTGCACTACTGAAGAAAACGACTCTCCCTGCTCCAGTAGCCATCAGCTCCTCATGAGCCCCTCCCCGTTCATGATGGAATGTTGGCATGTTTGATCGTGTGCAGAGAATCATGGCTGCTTTGAGGTCATATGTGCAACCGCTGAGTCATATCCAGGAGACAGCGCTATTTCCCACGCTCTGGCTGCTACTCCTTTCTGTCTCCTCTTCTGTAATGCTCCCTCAAGTCTTGGGGTGGGCTGTGATAGAGATGTTTGATTTGGGACTGAGTGCTCAACAGTCATTTATTCTCAGCCCTTTGACCACCTATGAGTCAGTAGCTGCTGTCACTCACAGCAAACAGAGGTTTCTCCGACCAAGGCTGAAAGCCTCACTAACCTAACACACGTGTATAAACCTAAGTGTTTAGATGGCGTTTGACCTCACATCCACTTAACAGAACAACAGCAGCAGGTTCTCCCGTCCCAGGGTCTATGACTACCCCCTCCCCAGCCATGAGTCCGTGGCATGAGCTCCCTCCTTTGGAGCTCACTTCAGATCTGATCAGAAGCCACTGGTCACCTCCATAACGGTCATATGCCTTTATCGCATCAGCGGGCACGTCTTCCCTGGCAGGTCAGTAGCTTGAAGGGTTCACAGCTAGGGAAACATGACTCCCATCCCGCCCACCCCCAGGGCCTGCGTAACACCTTCCGGCACCATGAATCATGAAAGCCAGGTACCAGGGAGGGAGTCTCCAGCCCAGCCAGTACTCTATTTTATTGTGTCCTGTGATCCTCAGTCCTGGTGGACCCTCAGCTGGTTCCCTCTTCTGAGCACTATGATCACAGGAGCATCTCTATCTCACATTAGTAACATAATTGTATCTGTCTGGCAGAAAGAAGCTGCAGGTTAGGAGCTGTCATGAGCTTCTGGTCTCTCCTGTAGCCATAGCCTGCCTTCCAGGACCCCCCCCCCCCACAAGGAAGCCAGGAAGGGATACAGAGGGGAAACTGAGTGCTCTCCAGGAAGATGGGTGATACAGAATGACATGCAGGCAGAGCCACTGGTGTGGACGGCTCAGGAAGGTCTCTGGGATGTTCATTTGGATCCAGAAGCCGGAAGAGAAGCTTGGTATGTCTTGGGTGCTGGCATCCCTACTCACATACCAGGTTTGGCTTTCCTGAGCTTGCTATCCCAGGACTCAACGGTGGTTGGGGTTGGGTCTCTTTCCTAACCCCCCAGGAGCAGCCTCCAGCCTGTGCTGCAGTGAGCAGGAACAGTCACCCACTACTTCTCAGGGCTGGCTGATGCTACTTGCCAGCAGCCTCTGCAGGATGTACAGCCCACTGTGGTCCCGGCTCTATTTTATGCTTCTTAGCATTGAGGGGGATGTGGGGGTAAAGTTGGCTCTAGGTGTTCCCTGTGAAGGAATGTTCCTCACTAAACTGCATCCTGGGGCCCCTCCCCTACCACAAGCAGCAGTGTTGAGAAGCACAGCTTGGAGAGTCAATGTTGCCAGTTAACACAGAAATGTGGGCAGCTTGCTTATTGGGGGGCTCAAGGTTCTGCTGATTCTGCTCCTGGTAGCAGAATCAGTGATTCCTTGCCCTCTGTGAGTGCACGTATGCATGTGTTTGTATGTGTGTTTGTGTGTTTGTACAGGTGTGCATGTGTGTGCATCCTTGTGTGTGTTTGTGTGTGAGTAGGTGCAGCTATGTGTATATACTTATGTATAAGTGTGGGTGTGTAGGGATGTGGGCTTAAGGTTGAATTCTCTGTTGGCTAGGCACCTTGGTTTTGGAGGTAGGATTTCTCACGGGCCTGGACCCTGACAACTGGGCTATGATTGCTTGCAGCAAACCCCAGAGATCATGCCACCACCGCTTCCCCAGGACTGGGATTATAAACACACACCACTGGACTTTCATGTGGGGTCTGGGGATCTGAACTCAGGTCCTTGCATTTTCAAAGTAAGTTTCTTACTAGATGAGCCATCTGCTTAGCCTCTCAGGCTCTAATCCTTTGTGTGTGTGTGTGTGTGTGTGTGTGTGTGTGTGTGTGTGTGTGTTGTCCTCTGCCTCTGCATCTAACAAGGCTGGGCCCTCAGACAGCAGAGCCTGGGAAACCCTTTTCTTTGTGCAGTACCTCCATTGTCTAGAGTTCCATTATTTCAGCATAAAATAGATGAAGTCAAGATGTCAGCATCAACTCCAGGAGGTGAAGACGCATTTGACTAGTGGGAAGAGGAGTGGGAGGTGGCCGGTAGAACGAGAAAGCGTAGAAGGGGTGCCAGGTTGTGTGAAGGGTCAGGTGTGTGGGGTCAGGTGGCTTCAGCTCTAGCGACCCTGTCTGTCATCTCACCTTCTCTGGATCCGGTGAAACCACGGGACTGCAGCCAGCTGTTCAGAAGTTGATAAGGGCAGAGCAAAGTCTGGCAGGATTCTCAGCTCTCATTTCGGTACGAGTTGTTGGTGGACTTTTGAGCTCCTGAAAGTGTGGCAGGGAACCCCACCATGGCTAAGACAGCAGAGCTCATGGCGGGGAAGGCGAGGAGCTGCTCACTGGAAAGAGGAAGGCGAGGTGGCCCTGCTATAAACTGAGTGCCAACCATGCGGGTCCTGAAAACTGCTGGCTATGCTTTCTTTTCCTGCTCCTCTCTGAGCATTAGTTTCCAGTCTGAAAGTAGAGCTGTTTCTAGTGCAGCCTCCTGGTTTCCATGGGGGTTAGCCTGTCACACGCAGCCCCTGAGAGCCAGGAGCCACCTCTGACTGTCAACACGGATTGCTATAGCCACAGTAGTGATGGAAACGCTCTGCACATCTGATGGCTATGGCAGCCACCCACAGTGGAGGCTAGATGGCTGTCTTCCTGTCCAGGTTTACTGGGGAGTCAGGAGGGAGGTGTCAGGACATCTGGCCAGGTCATTACTGGCATCAGGAACAATGATGAGGGGAGACAAGGATGGTCTCTGAAGTCCCAAGGTTTAGCCAACTACAGGACAGGGTAGCTGTGTCAACTCCCAGGTCAAGAATCAGGTCTAAGGGCTCAAGAGAGCTCAGTGGGTAAGGTACCTGGCTTGTATGAAGATCAGGGTTCAAATCCCCAAAACATACATAAATACCTGTAAAATGGCAGTCCTTTGGTAATTCCAGTGTTCAGAAGGTGGCAGCTGGGGATCCACAGATAAAGATGGACAGCTAGGCCAACTGAATTAACTGAGAGACTCAGCCTCAAAGAACACGATGGAGAGCGGTTGATCTCCCAATGCCAGTTCTAGGCCTCCACACGCATACAGATGTGTCCATGCTTGCATACCTGTTGTAGCGTTTCTATTGCTGTGACAAAACACCAGGACCCAAAGCACCTTGGGGAAGAAAGGGTTTATTCAATTTTATAGTTTGTAGTTCATTCAGGGAAGTCAGGACAGGAACTCAAATAGGGCAGGAACCTGGAGGCAGGAGCTGAAGCAGGTGCTGCTTCCTGGCTTGTTCCTCATGGCTTGCTCAGACTGCTTATCTGTAGAGCCCAGTATCACCAGCCACACCAGCTCCACCCACCACAGCTGGCCCTCCGCATCAATAACTAATTAAGAAGTGTCTAGAGACAATCTTTTGAGGCAGTTTTTCCTTTTCTTTTATTTCATTTCTTTCCTTCCTTCATTCCTTTCTTCTTTTAGTTTTTTTTTTTTTTTTTTTTTTTTTTTTTTTTTTTTTTTTTTGAGTCAGGGTCTCATTTTGTAGCTTTGGCTGTTCTCGAACTCACAGAGAAGATCTGCCTGTTGAGGCATATTTCTTTTCTAGTTGAGGCTTCCTTTTCCTAAATATATCTAGGCTTGTGCCAGGTTGACAAACAAACAAGCACCCAGCACAATGCCACATACATCTACCTGGAGAGAGAGAGAGAGAGAGAGAGAGAGAGAGAGAGAGAGAGAGAGAGAGAGAGCGCCCATGAAGGCATGAGGGTGATGGTATAGTTTGAACTGGACTGGGGTTCCCTGTCAGGACTCAGGCCCCTTCTCTGATCTGCAGACCCCTGGTCTACAGTGCAGGGCTGACACACCTTTCTCACTGGTGTCTGGGCAGATGAAATGATACTCTGTTTATAGGTGTGCCCTGGACAGAGCCAGTGACAGTACTGGACACTGACAATGGTGTGGCCTGTCTTAGGGCTCCAAACTTACAAAAGCCGCAGGGAAGTTTCTCTCCATAGCCTGTATCCCCTGTGGGAAGGAAGGTGAGGAGAGCTGGTAGCATTTCCCCATGTCTAAGCTTTGACCCTGTTCTGAACTGTTTCATGAACCTGTATTGAGTCCTGGGACAGGGCGTGTTGCATCTCTGGGACTTTTCAGCCTACACAGGGTTTGCTGGGAGACTGGGGTAGTCTCCGGGACACTTGGTCCAGCCAGGGAAGATGGGGACCTTGTGAGGAAGGCTCACACTAACGTAGTTCGCACACACATCACTAGCTTTAAAGATAACATCGTGGCATGGCGGTATCATCTTGTATTGCTGCTGTTCTCCCCATTGCCTCCCCTCTTCCTCTCCGTTTCAGTCCCCTCCCCTATGGGCCCTCTTCTGTTTTCACCTGTTGGTCTAGATTCTGTGTGAGAGCAAACGTGTGGTGTCTGTCTTTTCCCACCCATCACTCTCTTTCATCCTTCCCTTTAGACCTCTTCTTCCCCCACCACTGTCTGTCTTTCTCTTCTTTCATGTCATAGGTGTGTGTGTGTGTGTGTGTGTGTGTGTGTGTGTGTGTGTGTGCGTGCGTGCATGCACACGTGTGTAAATCCAGAGTCTCTGAGAGAGCACTCAATGTTTGCCTTTTTGAGCCGGCATATTCTACTTGACATGGTGATGTCTATTCCCATCCCCTGATGTGGATTCCCTGTCTGCTATGAGTAAGTTTTATTACCATTGGTTATTAAAGAAGCCGTTTCAGCCAATGGTTTAGTAGAGTAAAGCCTCGTGGGAAATCCAAACAGAGATATAGACAGAAAGAACGCAGAATCAGAGAGATGCCATGTAGCTGCCATAGGAGAAAGAAGCTGGCCGCTGCCAGAACCTTACCAGTAGGCCGCAGTCTCACGGTGATGCACAGATTATTATAAATGGCTTAGTTTAAAGTGTAAGATCTAGAAATATGCTTAAGTTATTGGCCAAACCATGTTATAATTAAAAATAGTTTCTGTATTATTTTTCTGGTCTGGGTGGCCAGGAAACCAATGAGCCGTCTCTGCCTAGGATCACCTTTCATTCTTTATGCCTGAATAATATTCTGCTGTGGATGTAGATGATTCTCTAAGGGAAAAGAACCAAGGAGCAGGCAGGCTGGGGAGGCATGATGCTCCCTGCTTTGAACACATTGACTTTAGGGTACCGTGGACTCCCCAGATGAATAAACAAAAGCCTAGAGCTCAGAAAGCAGGGCCTGATGGGAAAAGTGAAGAGGCACGCGTCCTGATGCTGTTTCTCCCCGGTCCCCAAAGCCTCACTGAACCTTGAGCTTGTTGGTGCCACACAATTAGGTGCTTAATTGCTCTCTAATTGTTCTGTGCCTTAGTCTGTCTTTCTAGACAAATTAGCGAGCTCCTGGAGGCCAGAGGCTTCTTATCACGCCCTCTGCAGCCTGCTTCCGGGTACCACACGGCGGATGAGAGGTCTGAATGGCAGAGGAGATCAGCTGACTGGCTCAGTTTTCCCATCTGTGCAGTGGGAGTCCTCAGGCTGCCTCCAGCACTCGGGCCTCTTCAAGGATTTATTGCTCTTTCATCTGAGGGCTGAGATTTCTGCACGTGCTCCACACAGAAATAAAAACAAACAAACAAACAAACAAACAAACCAAAACAAACTGGAAGCAGAAAGAGTGAAGCAGATTGTCTGTGTGTGGTGGCGGCAGGCAAGTCCAGAGGAATGGCTCCGTGGTTGTACAGACAAACAAATCACTTCCCCAGGAGCTTCCTAGGGGAATTACAGTTCCTGGAAATGAAACACAAACAGATTATTAAGAAAGAGCTCCCCGTTGGGAGAGAAACAGTATTTACAAGAGAAGATGTGCCTAGCTGGACCTCTAATTGCCGTTCATTATCCCATATTGATTTAATTAGCTGCAGTGCTGAGGTCTGAGTCACTGCTGCCCGCAGCAGCAGGGGCCGTACGCCGTAAGTGTCATTGACCTAGGCCTCCACCTTAGTTCTGTCCTCCCCCAACCTGGGGTCAGCTGGCAGGGTGTTCTGGTGGTAGAGGCTGTGGGCCAGAGGCAGTCAGCCATGTCCACAGACTCCCGAGTCACTTTGTGTGGCATGCCTCGGCCGGGGTGGCTGTGAGGAGCTAATTATCTGCAGTAATTAGCATGTGCTCAAAATGAGAAATCAGAGTGGCTTGGAGTGCAGGGAGGTAGGATCCCAGGCTGACTGCAGATTGGGGTGCACAGGCAGCCAAGGGAAGGACGAGAGATGCCTTCCCAGGGTGCTCCGGGCCCTGCAGGGTGACTCTCTACCCTGGTGTCTGGCCATTTGGCTATGTGTGACCTCTCATCTCTCTCCCTGACCCAGAAACTGCAGTGGTACAGCTGGTTTCAGCTGGGAAGGAGGCGATTAGTTTCCTGTAGTGGGCATCTGGGACCAATTGTTGTGAAGATTTGGGGTTTATAATTGCAAGAGATTAATGGGGGAGTAGTCCATCAGGCTTAAGAGGTCGCTAATTGCTCTTTTAGCATAATTGTGTCCAAGCAAGAGAGAGGGGGGGGAGAGGGAGAAGGGAAGAGCCGTGCTCTGTGTGCACTGTGTGTGCACACCGTGCCCTGGGTTGACATGCAGACCCACAGTGTGAGGGCAGTAAAGGGGAACCTGTGGGGCTTCCCCCCCCCCCCCCCCCCCGCTTCCCCGTCCTTCTCCACTGTGAGCTGGTACTGGGGACACAAAGGAGGATGAGGCAGACCTGAGCTGGAGGACAACAAACTTGGAGTTTTCTTATCAACTCAACTCAAAATCAGGTGAAAATCCTTGCAGCATATTGCATGGAGGAAGGGTGGGCAGGTTTTATTTTGCGTGCAAATTCTGCGTTTCTCAGTCCTGGTTGCTTGAACCGTTGTACTGGGAAGACATGGAAACAGCCCAGCCTGGTCAGAGAGAGGAAAAAATATCAGTCAGTGATCACCACCCTGGTCATAGAGGAGAAAAATATCAGTGATCAACTAGTAATGTCTGCTCGAGCTGAAGGAGAAGCTGAAAGGGTGTGGGTGGCAATAACTGTTCTCTATGATAAAAACTTTGTGTTCTTATTTCTTCTAGTATAGAATGAAAATATCAGAGAGGGGATGTGATTAGTTTATCTCCCCGAGGACACTTCACAACGCCCCAGTGAGGCCTGGGGAGGGGCTGGAGAGTCAGGGAGGGTGCAGTCCCCTAGAGAAAAGGCCCCTCCCCCATCTCTGTTCCCTGGAGGCTCACAGTGCTCTGCCTGCTCAGCTGTTAAAGTAGAGAGAGGAGATGGGTCGGTGAAGTGTGGCTCATCCTGCCCACCACACTCTGGCGGGCTGTAAGGAAGCCCCCTGAGCTCTTGTTTAATCAGTTTGGTGATATTGCCCACTGACCACTCACCCCATGTCTCTCTCCCAGTAGGGTGTATGACTCCCAGCCATCCAAGACTGTCTGACTTGATTATCCAGGCCCAGACAGACATCCACACCCCCAGACTCCTGCTTTAGTCTTGTTCAGTTTCTTCTCTTGATTCAGATCAACCCCCAGCCACCCATACCCCTTCCCAGGTCCTCTCCCCATTGCCTCTCCAATTGAATTCACTTTAATATGTTTTAATGGAAAAGTATTCACTGTATCTCGGTGCTAAGTGTCTGATTGGTCCTTCATCTTGGGCAACACCTGCCTTGCTCAACCCCTGCTACTTCTGGCTCAACCTCATCTAAGTCATTATAGTTTGTGCAGTGATGATCCTGATCTTGGGGCGGTAGGACACTCAGGCTGTGGGGATCCCTGGTGGGGTGTCCTTCTTGCCCTCCTTCTGTTTCTTAGTCTTCACCACCCTCCTCTCCGATTCTGCAATTCCCTCCTCTTCTGTTTACATTTCCTCTCATCCTCTCCTTTCATGGGAGGAGAATTCAACTGCTTAAGAAGGAGACCCTGGAGGGACCCTGGTTCCAAAGTGGGGACCTAGGGTCCCTCTGAGTGTCCCCACCACAGCCCACAGACAGTTCTCTACTTGTTCCCAGGAGCAGTGTTTCTTCAAGTGTGTGAGCCTCAGGGACCTGGGACTAGAGGACCAGGACCTGGGGTCAGGACATTCAGGGACTTTGTCTATATGTGGGGGCTCATGAGGAAACCGGCACACACTGGGACTTAAGTCTCCAAGAAGGTCTCTGGACAATGGCAACCATCACTGGGTTTTGCTTCATTTGAAGAGTTTCAAATGTGGTGGTTACTTTTACGGCACCATGGCTGCCACAATGTCTCACAGACAACTAAAGAGGAAAGAGTGGTTTTAGCTCCCTCTCTGAGCTTTCCCTCAGTCATGGTGGGAAGGCATGGTGAGCAGCTGGGATCAGGGTGAAGCCTTGACAGCAAGCTGCGTGCAGGTGTTTGCTCTAGATTGGAGAACTCTCCCTTGGAGCTGGTTGGGGCCTCAGGAGACTCAAGAGTTCATGAACCAAAAAGAAATCTCACGGAGCTGCCAGGCTCAGAGGCCCCATCACAGGTTATGTGAGTTATTGTTGTGAGAGAGGAGATGACTCAATGGGGCTGCCTGCAAGTGGTCGAGGGTCCTCCAGCCCCATGGTCAGGGTCCTCCAGCCCCATGGTCAGGGTCCCCCAGCCCCACAGTCAGGGTCCCCAGCCCCACGGTCAGGGTCCTCCAGCCCCACGGTCAGGGTCCTCCAGCCCCATGGTCAGGGTCCCCAGCCCCACAGTCAGGGTCCCCCAGCCCCACGGTCAGGGTCCTCCAGCCCCACGGTCAGGGTCCTCCTCATTCCATAGTGGGCATACTCTAGTCCCACAGCTTTGTGAGTCCTCACCCAAGCTGGGTAAAGCTTTTCATTACCTCATCTACCAAGTTTGCCGAGGCTCCAGTAGGTGACCGTTATAACTTGTTGACTCATCAGCTGGGCCTGGGGAAGAACTTCTCTGTGCTCAGTAGCTCTCCTCCGATGGAGTGCATGGAAGAAGACCCCTCAGGAAAGTCACTCAGCAACACGTGGGGTAGGGGTAGGGGGTTCAAATCAGTGGCGGGCCAGGACGCAGGCACAGATGCAGAAACACTGGGCGAGTGTGGCATTTTGTCCTGGTTTGCTTTCTTTTACTGTGATCAACACCAGGACCAAAAACAACTTGAGGAGGAAAGGGTTTATGGCAGCTGACATGTTCCAGTCACACTGAACCACAGAGGGAAGTCACGTAGGAACCCAAGGCAGGAACCTGGAGGCAGGAGCGGATGCACAGGCCATGGAGGGATGCTGCTTACTGACCTGTTCCCAATGGTATGCTCAGCCTGCCTTCTTATAGAGCCTAGGACCACCAGCCCAGAAATGGGACCACCTATAGTGGGCTGGGCCCTCCCACATTCGTCAAGAAAATGCCCTTTGAACAGGCAACCTGATAGAGACATTTGATGTGGGATTCCCCACTGTATGCTATGAATATGTTTATTACCATTGGTTAATAAAGAATCTGTTTCAGCCAATGACTTACCAGAGTAAAGCCAAGCAGGAAATCCCAACAGAGATGTAGGAAGAGAGAAGGGGGAGTCAAAGAGATGGCATGTAACTACTGAAGGAGACAGATCCCGGAACCTTGCCCAGTAAGCCACAGCTTACAGGGTGATACACAAATTAATAGAAATGGGTTAATTCAAGATGCAAGAGCTAGCTAGAAATATATCTGAGTCATTGGCCAAACAGTGTTGTAACCAATATAGTTTCCATGTGATTACTGGGTCTGGGCAGTCGGGAAACAAACAAGCATTCTCTGTTTACAATTGAGGTGCCTTTTCCCAGATGCTTCCTGCTTGTGTGAAGTTGACAAAAACTCAGCTAACATAACTGACCCCTTCCCAACGTGACACTCAAATGCATCATGATTAAACAATATTCTTTTCTTTCTGATTGTCCTCAAGGTGTCATGTTAATATTAATATCACAGCCTGAGTGTCCAGCCTGGGTCTTGGGAAGTTCACCTAACCTCTGGTCTCATCTAGTGAGACCTCGGGGAGAAACGTGACAAACAAACAAGGGCTTGGAAATTCCAAGCTTGGGCTCACATACGATGAGCACCCACCCCACCGGCTCACATACGATGGCACCCACCCCACCGGCTCACATACGATCGCACCCACCCCACCGGCTCACATACGATCGCACCCACCCCACCGGCTCACATACGATCGCACCCACCCCACCGGCTCACATACGATCGCACCCACCCCACCGGCTCACATACGATCGCACCCACCCCACCGGCTCACATACGATCGATCGCACCCACCCCACCGTCATGGGCCTCTGAAAGACACTGAGGCAAATCTCTTTCTTAGGAGAGAATTGGAGATACAGCTTCTTCTTAATTTCCTTTTTTACATTTGTTACTTGTTTCGTGTGTCGGGGAGAGACGCTTGTGTAGAGGTCAGAAGACAACAGGCAGGAGCTGATTCTCTGTTTCCACCAAGTGGATCCTGGGAATTGAGTGCAGGTCATCAGGCTTGGCAACACATGCCGTTACCCACAGAGCCATCTCACCAGCCTGAGACTCAATTTATTTATACAAAGCAAGCTGTCATGTCCTGGTTAGCCCTGCCTGCCTGTGATCTGGCTGTAAGCTGACAGTGCACCTACCAAGGGCACTGATTTGCCTTATGCAACCTGAAAGCATGGGTCCCCCATGACAGGTGCCTGTGGCTCCACTGGGCAGATGGGGGACACAGGTTCAGACCATTGTTGATCAGGATGGAGGGTCAGAGCCAGGGAATTCCCCTTCCCAGCTGGAGGAGGGACCTGATGGTGCAGTGTGTGTGTGTGTGCGTGTGTGTGTGTGCGTGTGTGCGTGTGTTTGTGTGTTTATGTTGTATATATGATGTGTGTGTCTCTGTATGAGATATGTGTGTGATGTGTCTGATGTGTGTGCATTTGTTTTGTACGTGTATCTCTCTGTATCTGTGTGTCTCTGTATCTATGTATAGTGTGTGTGTGTTTCTGGGTCTGGGTGTGTTTGCATTCATATGTCTGTGTGTCTCTCTCTGTGTGTTTGTGTATCTATGTGTTGTGTGTTGTTGTGTCTCTTTGTATGCCTGAGTTTGTGTTTAAATGTACAAGTGTATGTGTTGAAGATAGTAACTGCTCAACAAACTACACAGGCCCCTCAAAGTAGAGAAGGGAGCCTACAGGGTAGGATACTCACACTGAAGGCTCTCCCACACTTGTCCCAGCCGCTCTGGAGACTTCCTTGCCTGCAAACTCGGTTCTTATTGGCCTTGAGCACCAGGTAAGACAGCCCACAATGCAGATTCTCACCCTCGCCCCACCTCCGCATCTATCCCCAGCCCAGCAGTCAGCTGCAGGGGACTGTGGCAGGGTGAGCCTTGCAAGGAACCTCTTCTTCAACCCTAGAAGGACTGTTTGACTTCATGCCAATGTTTTGTTGATTTAAGAACTCAGTGTGCCTGTCACCCTGAGGTACTGCACATTCTGAAAAGCTCCTGCCCATCCAGAAGCCATTAGTCACTCTCTGTAATTAGATAACACAGCAACCTGTAATTAGGGCATTGATTTGCTGGTTTAATTGTTTACTTCTGGGCTTCTCTCACCCCAGCATGATAGCTTCCTGAGGGTAAGGATGAGCTCCATATTTGCTGCAGTGTCCCCCACACAGAAGCTCCAATAAAGTCGCCTGACTGGAGAAATGTTCATGGCCCGGTTTCTCGCAGGTATTAGAATAATTCAAGACAAGGGTTGGCAGTTAGCGAGGAAGCTCATTAGAGTAATGGTCTGTACATCTCGGTGCTTCAAGCTGAGATAGCTCCAGATATCGATGAGGATGAATGATGGTGATGGCTCTGAGAGAGAAAGAGATGATCATGGTGATGATGCTGGTGGTGGTGGTGGCGGTGGTGATGATGGTGATGGTGATGTTGACAGTGGTAATGGTGGTCATGGTGGTGATGGTGATGGTAGTGATGGTGATTGTTGAGTGACATTTTGTGTTCTGACAAACGAAGCTTGCCTGGAGATCAGAGGGCAGAGCTAGTCACTAGTTAACCATAGAAGCTGGGCAATGGTGGCTCGTGCCTCCAATCCCAGCACTCAGGAGATGGAGACAGGATCTCAGCCCTTTTGAACTGAGGAACGAGAGAGGAAGGAAGCAATTTGTGGCTGCTCCCGGTTCTTTGATCTTCTAGCTTTTTACTTCGATATCTGACTCCTGGCTTTTATTAAGACTAAGTAGATTAACGCTTCAGGTGATGGGAGGATGGTGGGGGTGGTGATGATGATGATGAAGAGCATGTTGATGGCGGTGGCAGAGGCAGTGATGATACTCTGTCTTGTTGCTCACCACACAGGCGTCACCTAGCTCACCTTATTGTCACCACAGGCCTCTCACAACAATCCTATGCATGTTCCTTTGCATTTTATCTATGAAGAAATAAAGCTTAGGGATTTTTTTCAGTGTTGTTAGTAGGTAATGGGCGGAGCTGGGACTTTAACTTATTGGTCTCTACCTTTTTGTGACCAGGAAGCTCAATGTGCCTGTGGTGTCAAATACGTAATGAGACCATTGCCACCATTATCCATGAACAAACAAGGAAGAGACACAGAGAGAGATGAAAGACACAGCCAAGGGCCCAGGGCTGGAGAAGTGGGTTGGGGTACTCCCCTTGATTCTTACTTCTCCTTTGTGGAACAGGGCTCAGGGCACAGGGGAATCTGAAGTTCGATTTCCCCCTCAAGTGTCTCAGCATCACTGGAGTGTCACTGACCAGTGTTCATAGATGGTCACATAGATGTGAGTGTCACCGAGTGGGGACTGCTGGGATCTCGACCCGCTGAGCTCGGTGTGTTGCTGTTACTTGATAGCTCAGCATCTCCAGGCTCCTGGAAATCCACCGCTGATGCCTCTTGCATATGATGGCTTTCAAGTTGCAACCGAAAGTGCTATGTTCAAACACTGGGCAGCCATGGTGGCCGAAGGCTGGGCCTCTGTGGTGACTGATAAGAAAAGTCCCTCACTTGCTTTTTGCTCCATCTTTCATTACAACAAGCACTGCCTTCTCCCTCCCACCCCAGAGTGAAAACTTCTGCACCCCGATAAGCCTCTCCACCGATGCACAATCCAAATCAGACTAAATCAAACCAAATTAGAATAAGCCCAGGATTAATGGATACAAATGCTCCCAGATGACTTTCCAGCCCCCCAGAGAGGAGATGGAGAAGAAAGACCAGAAAACCACGTGTTTGTTCTCTGGGGAGCAGTTTAAATATCCTGCGGGAGTGGTCTTGAGCATCTCTGGGGAGGGGTCATCATTTGGCTGACTTTCTCAGGGGCGGAATCTGTACTGAGGTAATTCCAGGGAAGGAGGCTTGGGGTAGAGCCTCCACCCAAACATTCCAAACTCTTTGGTTATATGAATGCCAGGAGCTGGAGTGACGCTTCACCCAAACACAGAATCTTAGCTCCAAATGTTTTCTCTGCCAGCCCAGTTTGAACATCGCTCCATGGCCAACCTTCACTCCCCAGTTACCTTCCTCAACAGAAGTACTGACCCCTCACTCTGTCCAGGATTCTTATTTTCTGAACATAGCAAGAAACACCTGCTACCATTAACCTAGTTTCTGTATCCTCATAGCATGGTGTCCTTAGAAGTGGGACGGGAGTTCTTAGTGCTGACTTGGTGACCAAAAAATGAATATATATTGATGGAGCAATGAAATGAATGAATGAGTGAGTGAACCCCTTCTCATTTAGCCTCAGGAGGGATCTCCATGTTGTGAACAGATTCTGACTCTTGGTTTCCGAGAGACGATTCCACATTCTAATTCCCTGAATTGCTCACTGTCATCCCTGATAAATGGCCACCAACGAGGAAAGACACCAGATCTTTTTTCTCTGTTGAAGCAGACGCCAGTACCTCCTCCCAATTGTGGGCACCCAAGCAGGATCCACACCCACAAGGGCCAACAGGGGATGGGCATCTCAGCCATTCTGTTTCTGGAAAAACCTTTCTCATTTCCCTGCTTCTCTCCACTTGTTAAATCTGCTGTCACCCTTTGCTAACAATGTCTGAGGAAGTGTAAAACCACGTTTCCCAGATCTGGGGATGCAAGAATTTGTGCAATTATAACCCAGCACATCACAGAAGTCGGATGGGTGCTCGCTCTCTGCATAATTCATTAGCCATCTTCCTGTCAGGACCTAAGACCTTTTGTATTTGGGAGACAAAAAAAAAAAAAAAAATTAAGTGTGTGTTGCTTGATTAAAAATTCAGAAGCTTAAGGGCAAGAAAAAGAGATGTGAGCTATCTCACCATTAAACGGACAAAAATAAATACAGCATGGAAAGTGGATGGAACAGACTGTTGAGGATGGACATTGGGAGAAAAGGAACAGCCGGCCTTTATGTTGTTTCTCGGACCTAAGAATGCTGGTAGAAACTTTATAAATACTTCTTCCCAGTGGTCAAAATCTGGCTTGTAGTGGAATAGAAAATGGAAGGGAGGCTTTGGGACCAGGGGAGAACCTTAGTCACCCCCCATTCTTATGTCCCCTTTCACCTCTTGGTTGGTGTAATGATTGTTCTGTCTCTTTAAGAGACAAGCCATACTCACTCCCTTCCTGCTTGCAGCCTCAGACTCTGACTTCCTCTTCCTGTCCCCTCTCTCAGAGAGGCAGCCTTTCTCCCCCCTCCCTCTCCCTCCCTCTCTCCCTCCCCTTTTTCCTTCCTCTCCATAATCCACCTAATAAATGTCTAACTTTACTCTTTATGGTATGTTTATCCATCTCTCTTGCTAGACCACTTCAGTCACATGGAGATCTGTCACATGGTCTTGTGCGCCATTTCTGCTTGGGACCCCAGCAGCTTGCAGCAAACCCATCTGCATGGGGTACCTATCTCTTTGCCCCTTGCCCACCCGCCGCCCACATGGCTAGCCACTGGGGACGCCCAGGGGACCAGCCACCTTTGGAGACCTGCTGCGTGGTGCTCCCAACTGGCTGATCTCGGGACCCGCTGCCCCCTCTGCTCTCGGGACTGCTGCCTATGGGATGAGGGAAAGCTCCAAAACCTGGAGACTGATGAAGGGACCTACAGTTAGTTCCTCCTAGACTGAACTCTTCCTTGAAGCCAGGATGCGTTTCCCTGTTTTTCTCTCTGACCTCAGTCACAAGCCCATTTCTGATACACTATCAGGATCAACAAGGGTTTCTTGACTATGATTCCAGAAGTCACAGGGAACCATGGGAGGATCTTTGGCACAAGAGCAATGCAATCACATCCAGATTACTGGTGATGGTTGAACAATGGCTTGGAAGAGGCAGAGAGGAGTTTCCTATAGTCTTGGGGACTCTTCTCATGACTGTAAGGGTTTCTGACTTTCCAACTTCCTCTTCTTTATTTGGGTAGTAGGATTCACTGGGGCTCAGCAGGTACAGGACTGCTTGAAAAAGGACTACATTTCCCAGGTGCCTTTACATCTATGTGTAGTCACAGATAAGGTTCTAGTTATCAAAATAAGAGTGTGTGAGTATATACCCCAAAGGATGCTCAATTGTACCAAAAGGACATGGGCTCAACTATGTTCATAGCAGCATTGTTGTCATAGACAGAACCTGGAAACAACTTAAATGCCCCTCAATTGAAGAATGGATAAGAAAAATGTGGTACATTTATACAATGGAGTACCATACAGCAGAAAAAATAATGACATCTTGAAATTTGCAGGCAAATGGATGGATCTAAAAAAAAAACATCATACTGAGTGAGGTAACCTAGACCTAGAAAGACAAATATCATATGTACTCGCTCATAAGTGGCTTTTAGACATAAAACAAAGACAACCAGCCTACAAATCACAACCCGAGAGAACCTAGACAACAAAGAGGACCCTAAGAGAGACATACATGGATGTAATCTATATGGGAAGTAAAAAAGGACAAGATCTCCTGAGTAAACTGGGAGCATGGGGACCATGGGAGAGGGTTGAAAGGGAGGGAAGAGAAGGGAGCAGAGAAAAATGTAGAGTTCAATAAAATCAATAAAAAAAAGTGGGTGAGTCACTGAAACTTTTACTGTTGTTCTAAAAGAAAGATTTCCCCATTTTTCTCTCTTTCCCATCTTGAATGCTCTTCATCAAGAAGGTGCTGGGTACTTTCTTCTCTCAAGCCAGCACTGCCTGGCCATCTGAACGTGGATCACTTGTTGTCTGTGGCTGCTTGTTTGTTGACAACAACAGCATCAAATGGTTGTAGCAGAAACTCAGAAGGCTCAAAGCCTTAAATATTTGCTGACTCTGAGAGAGATGAATTTGCATTTCTACACAAAGTCTTTCTTCTGAGGGTTTTCCTAGCTCAGGACTCCAAACTCTTCACTGCCTGCCACAAACTGGCTCAAAAGCCAAAGGACCATCTGGTTAGGTCAGTCCCACTCCTTGGTTCTAATCTTCTGTATTAGTGAACTTTTCATTGCTTTAACAAAATACCTGTCAAAACTCAAGGAAGAAAAGTACATTTTGGCTTATCCTTTGAATGTATAGTCTGTCCCTGTGGGGAGTGCATGAAGTCAGAGCATGGGTCACAGTTACATTGTGCTGTGGAAACAATGAAGTAAATACCGGAACTCAGCTTGCTTTCTCCTTTTCTCTTTGTATTTAGTCCAGAACCCCAGTCCCTAAGATGATGTCATTTAAGGCAGCTCTTCCCACCTCAGTCAACTCTTCCAATTCTTTCAGAGGTATACCCAGAGGTTTTTCTCCTAAGTAAGTCTAGAACTAGGTGTGTTGATGGTTCATATTAACTATCATGCCTGCCAATTCCTATTGTTAAGACACATCTGGTACAGCCACTTTGGTTATCAGTATGGTGATTTCTCAGAAAATTAGAAAACAACCTACCTCAAGACCCAGCAATACCACTTTTGGGTATGAACCCAATGGATGCTCAATCTTACCACAAGAATATATGCTCAGTTATGTTCATAGCAGCATTATTTGTAATAGTCAGAACCTGGAAACAACTTAAATGCCCCTCGACTGAAGAAGATGTGGTACATTTACACAATGGAGTACTACACAGCAGGAAAAAATAATGACATCTTGAAACCTGCAGACAAATGGATGAATCTAGAAAACATCATACTGAGTGAGGTAACCCAGACCTAGAAATACAAATATCATATGTACTCACTCATAAGTGGTTTTTAGACATAAAGCAAAGACAACCAGCCTACAAATCACAACCCCAGAGAACCTAGACAACAAAGAGGACCCTAAGAGAGAAATACATGGATCTAATCTACATGGGAAGTAGAAAAAGACAAGATCTCCTGAGTAAATTGGGAGCGTGGGGATCATGGGAGAGTGTAGAAGGGGGAGGGCGAGGGAGGAAGGGGAGCAGAGAAAATACATAGCTCAATAAAAACAATTTTTAAAAAGGAAAAAAAGAAATGAATCTTGAATGGGGGTGTGATTAGCTTGGGAAGGCATCATCTTGCTAGGAATTATATTTCCCAGCTGCCTTTGCAGCTAGGTGTAGCCGTGCATCAGTTTCTAACCAAGGAAATGCCAGTGAATGCGAAGACTGCTGGTGGGAAGTCTTGGACACAGCTGGGTCAGTTCCAAAGAAGAAGGAAATCCCTCAAGCCCCCTGCAGCCGCTCCCCAGTGAATCCTGGGCCCAGTGCTCCCATGTCTGTCTTCTTCTGCGATGGTTCTGAGAGCTCCCACACTCCATGCGGTTACAGATCCTGCCTCCCATCATGACCTAGAGTCCCGTGTGAGTGTGAGGCCGGGGACTCATTATGCTGTTAGTGGAGGCTCATTGCCGTTTCTGGCCTTCACAAGTGATGGTGCAGCATATGTTTTCTGGTGAACATACGCACACATTTCCATTGGCTGCAACCTAGGCGTGAGCTACAGAGTTGTGGGCCAAGCATTTTTTAACTTTGTGTGTGTGTGTGTGTGTGTGTAAAGCATGTTCACATTTGTGTGGGTGCACATGTGTGTATGTAGAGGCCTGATGCTGACTTTGGGAGTCTTCCTAGATCACTCCCCCACCTTGCTCATTAAGGCAGGGTCTCTCATTTGAACCAAGAGCTTGCTGATTCGATTTGTCTAGCTAGGCAGTTTGTTCAGAGGACCCCATCTTGGAATTCTCAGTGCTAGAATTACAAGCGAGCTACCATGCCCACCCAGCACTGATGTGGGTTCTGTGACTATAAACTCACGCGTGTGCCATAAGCTCTTTAACCACTGAGCCATCTCCCAGCCCATATGTTCAGCTTTTATAGATTTGGAGAAGCAGCTTTTCAAACTGGTTGTACCAATTAGCACTCCCACCGGAAGGCTGCACGTATTGGCGTGATGTGTCCTCGCTGGCATTTCCTCTCATTCTTGTTGGCCTTAGGTCTGCATTACACTGTGGTTTTGTTTTGCGGAGCCCTGAGGATGCTTGGCAGGAATGCATCTCCATGTGCTTCTTGACTCCTTGCTCATTCTCTTTCCTTGAAACTCTGGAGTTGTTGAATGCGCCCGTGAACTTTCTCACACCATGGCTGACCCTCTTTCTGATGTCCTCAGAGAGTTGAAGTTTTGGTCCTGGGTTAGCAACGCCAACCAATAGCATGTACTTGGGGACAGGTGCCAGATAATGGACCTGAAGGAGGTGAGGAGATGGGAGTGGAGGGAAAAGGATGGAAGCAGATAGACAGACTCCATTGCACTGGGACAATGGTTTTACCCTGTAAAGATTTGTTTCTTGTACTTGTTTAATAAAATGCTGATTGGCTAGTAGCCTGGCAGGAAGTATGGGCGGAGTGACTAGGCAGGAAGTAGAGGCAGGGTGACGAGAACAGGAAAATGCTGGGAAGAGAAAAAGTCAGTCTGCAGTCGTCATTGGGAGACAGACGAAGCAAGATGTACACCTCACCAGTAAAGGTAGCAAGTCACGTGGCTAACTCAGACAAGTATTATGAGCTAATATAAGTTAAAAGAGTAGATAAGAAGTCCGAGATAATAGGCCAATCAGCATTTTATTAAAATACAATTGACAGGATACAGACCATTGTCCCACAGCACTTCCCCTATGGCCAGGACTTGGTGTTCCTCTTCCCAGAGGAAGCTGGTATGGAACATTTGCAGAGGATACCACTAAGGATCATGTCACAGACCTTCCTGGCTACGGCCCAAGCTGGCACTTTCTCTTTATGTAAAGTCCCAGAAAACAAGCAGGTGATCCAAAGGGATGCATGTGCTATCTGTCATGCTTGAGAGCCTGGGACAAAATGGGAGAGCTGTTTTTGGTAACTAGGAAGTGGCCTGGTTCCCTGAGGTGCAGCTACCCCCTGAGGAGAATTGGAAAGTTCAGGTAGACGACCTGGATAGTAGGCCCAGATCTACCTCTGTGGGTTCTGGGGAGGTTCCTTTCCCATTCTAGGTCTCAGTTCCCTTATACACAGAGAACACACAGTGTGAAATGGCTTGTGCGGGACAGTAACTAACGGTTATCCAGTGTGTTGAACCCCTTGTTTAAGGGAGCAGAGCATCAAAGGTTTGTGTCTGTCCTGCTAACGAAAGTGTCAGAGACATCCTGTCTCAGACTGGACCATGCCCAGTTAAAGCAGTCTGCTGCCCATCTTGCCCAAGGCCTCACAGTGCAATGTTTCCCTCTGAAGTTTGCGTGTACAAGTCTGGGATGTGGATACAAAAAGCATGAAGCATGTATGGAGCACTCATATGCCAACAATGCTGCAGGGAGCACCCATTGGATGGGTATCCATCTGGGTGCTGGCTGAAGTGAGCACCTGCCTGGCTGGGAGATACCCTTGGGTGCTGTATCTGACCCCCAGGTAGAGCTTGCTGGGCTTGGCTGTTGTAAGGTGGGTGACATCTATCATTTTCTAATAGTCTTAATTGGCTTTTTAATTTGTTTTTTGGTGTGTGTGTGTGTGTGTGTGTGTGTATGCTTGTGCCCACATGTGGGCATATGTGTATGTGGAGACCAAGGAACTTCTTGGGTCGTTTCTCAGGCACCACCAACCTGTGTTTTTGAGACAGTCCTGGAACTCATCGGGTAGGCTAGGCTGACTGGCCAGTGAAAGCCGTGATGTGTTTGCTCTCACGTTCTGGGCAGTGGGAACACAGTATGTGTCTTATTGTCCTACTGTTATCACTGCCCTCTGACCAAGGAGATACTATTTTTTGGGTGTTTGGGGGTTAAACTTAGGGCATTGTGCATGGCACAGGCTGATCTCCTGACATCCCAGAACCCCAAAGAGATGTCACAGGGACCTGGCCATGAGACTCTGTGATGAAGAGCTTGGAGAGCCTTGGAAGCATCCAGTTCTCCATGCTCCTCGTTCTGGTTAAATCATCCTTGAATGAGGACTTATGATGCATCTCAGAAAAGCAAGGTGGGGCCTCTCAATCACTCAGCAAACTTGGGAAGAAAAAACAGATATTAAAGAGTGAACACACACAACAGAAGTCAACAATAACAACAGGGGTGCTGGCATTTGGGAGGCAGCATTTGCACCCAACAGGCAGACAGGCAGTTTTGACATGTCTTGCCAGGAAAGATTCACCCGTTCTTCCCGCTCCCGAACCAAATTACAAGGAAGGACAGAATTACAAACAAATCAATCAGGCCCCTGCAACAGAAATGGAGGCTTGGCATGAGAGTTGAGAAGGAAATGAAATTCAGGGCATCCTGGCAGGTGGGACGGGGGGGGGGGGGTCACCCACAAGGCTGGGGAGCTCTGTGATGAACTGTCCGTGGTGCTGAACCCAGTCCAGGCTCCAGGGATGAGATGACAGTGTGTGTGTGTGTGTGTGTGTGTGTGTGTGTGTGAGAGTGTGTGTGTGCGCACGTGCATGCGTGCATGTGTGTCCGTGTGTGTGTGTGTGTGTTCATATCCAGAAATCATAACCACGTGAGCCTACGAGGGTCTTCCCAGAGCATGAGCAAAAGAACCAAGAGACACAGCTGTGGGCAGTGTTTAGTTGGAGTTTAGTTTAGTGCTCTAGTTTACCAAGACAGAGAAGAATTTCTGCATGGTGACGCATGTCCATCATTACAGTGCTTATAAGTTGAGGCAGAAAGATCACAAGTTTCAGGCCAGCATGGGATACCAGAGAGAAAACAAAACTAAAATTCCAAAATCAAAAAGAGGGCAAAACTTCTCAGCTCTGGCTGTCAGAGGTCATGTGGGAACATGAGATCAGCACCAGTGCTCAGAATGTGTAAGAAGAGCTATGGACAGTTTCCAGGGATCGCTTGGACTTAGATGCTGGCATCTCATTTGAAAGGGATTTTAAAGATGGTGAAATCACGGTTTACAGCGGGGAGGAGACTTGCTCAGTGTAGCTCAGTGCACTGGCCACACTCAAGGTCTAGGACCCCACTACATTTTTCCCAGCTCTGTTGCTTCCACCACCTGCACGCTTTCCTGATTGACCCCAGAGTGAGGAATGGCAGGTGACTGGATAGAACAAGAGGGGAGATGTTTGAGCAGGCCATTCCTTCGTGGTGATTGTTCCAATATATCTTTGCTCAGCTCACACGCCAGGGCAGAGGTGATAGGGAGGAAGAGCATCAGGAGTTGTGGGAGCACCTTTGCTAGGGTGCTAACCTCCAGGATCACACACACATCATGGGGCCTGACAGGGGATGCTGCCGCTGGGCTAAGAGTCAGCTGTGAGTTTTATCTTTTGTCCCAGCCAAGCACCACAGAACAAACCTAAAGGCTCTACTACTGACTTAAATGCCGGTGGCCCCAAGCTCTTCTTTAGCGGTTTCCATACCAAAAATCAGGGGGATCCTGGTGCACCAAAAGGGCCAGGTTCCCCACTTTTCTACTTTCCCATTCTCTTGCTTTCTGCCCTGGGCCCACTGGCCCTCACCCCTGAACTGATATATCTTTCCCACAGTGCTGGAGATACGGCATGCTGCAGGTGGATCAACAAGGCCATCTCAGAGGAGACCAAAGAGGAAATAAGAGGCCCCATTGCCTAATGGGACTTATCAATTATGATCTCAGGCCATATTTCTTTGAGGGGTGATTGTTTCACGGAGTCTGACATCTCATATAGCTTTAAATTACTCACAACCGGGACGGCTTACAAGATAGCAGTAAAATCGGGAGGGGATGGCGCAATGTAATTATAGTATGGAAATGATGTTGATCACTCAAGCAGGGAGCAGACCTTGAGACAGAGCTGGGCTGGCCTCCCCATCCCCCATCTGCCACCAGCCCTGCTCTGGGCCTCAGCCTCCCACCTGGAAGCATGGGGGTTGGCCTCATTCTGGCTTTGAAGCTGGAAGGAGATTAGGTCACTAGGACTGGTGAAGTATGAGGTCAGGTGGATGTGGGCACAGGACTAAAGGCTCATCCCATGGAAACCACAGTTGGGGAGTTTGAGTCTGAAGGGGCCTGCCAATGCCATTGTGGTGGAAATCTCCAAATTACTTAACACCTGTCAAGAATCATACTAGAATCTGGAATTAACACACCTCCCTCCCTCTCTCCTTCCCTCCCTCCCTCCCCTCCCTTCTTCCCTTCTTCTTTCCCTCCCTCTCTCCTTCCCTCCCTTTCTTTCTCTTTTTCCCTCCCTTCCTTTTATCTTTCATTGTATTTATCCACCCAATTATTCACCTGCCTGTACATCCGTAGATATATCATCATCTATCTATACACACATGTAGATATACCAGTCAATCTATAGATACATTCCTCCATTCACCTATACATGTGTGCAAACATACTCCTGCCCATATATTCATTCGTCCATCTGTACATACATATGTCTACCTGTCTATACATCTGTATGTTCATCCATTTATATAGAGAGACATACATACACTTGTCCATATGTCCATACATCCATCCATACATACACATGTACATACATATGTACACCTGCTCATTTTTCCATATATCCATCCATTTACCCATCCATCCATACATGCATACATACATGTATACATATGTATTCTTGTCCACCTGTCTATCCATCCATCCTTTCATTTGTATATACATCTGTCCATCCATCCACATATATTCATGCATAATACACAAATAACTTATTCATTAATCAATATCAATCTATACATAAATACATATATACATGCATACATACATGAACACACCTGTCCCTTCCCCTCCATCTTCTGAGTACATCTCAGTGCCAAGTACCATGTGAGGATGTTTTGATGCTCTCTGAGTATGTGCTACGGCAAACACTGCACTGCAATCCAAATAGAGAAAATACTATCTGTATGACTCTTTACACTGACTGATGGGGCTACGGAGATGGTTCAGTCACTACAAGATAAGCTCACAGTCAACATCAACTGGTGCTCCACTAGCTGGCAGGGCTGCTTACCCATCACCCAACTCATGTCTTTTCCTAAGCATGCAGTTAAACTACCTTCCCCAGCTTTCTGTGCAGCTACGTGTGGTCACATAACTGGGTTATAGCTAGTGGAATATGAGCAGAAGTGATGTCGTCCAGTCTTTAACCTGGCTCTTAAAATCTACTTGCACTATCCATGTGAATTCTCCTATGTGATCTCTGGGTCTCAGCCTTGGGTAACTCAAGGCGGCTCTTTATTGAAACCAGTAGAGCCGTTGGGAAGCTGGATTTCAGAGTGCCTTCCCTGCCCAGCCAATGGCTGCCTGGGTATTTTCTAACACCAGGTAGTCAAAATGAATCTGCACTTCCAGAGCTGATGAAACAAGTTTGGGGCTTGTCAGCGTGGAAGTGAGGACACACTAGAACCTGTGCTGGGCTGTGGATGCTCATATCCGAGCCTTCCCTGCCTTCAGACAGAGCTCTACCGCTTCCTGATCACGAGAGCACGTAGCATGCCTCACACGCTCACACACTGCAGAACTGGGCCCTCAATCAAAGACCAGAAGGAATCGCTGATTATTTTCTCAAACATCCACCAGGCAATTAGGTGCCCTAGTCTTGGATTAAGCTTTGGGGACACAAATAATGATTCATCCAAAAATGGACCTAGTTTTTTTTTCCAGACGTGTGATCCTGGTCAGACATGAAGGAGTCAGAGATAAACATGTCTCCTGTCCCCACGAGGTTCATTATCAGTAGGCAGCACGGCGTGGTGTATGCACAGATAGAATGTTCTATGGAATTCCAGAACAACATGGGAAACTTGAGGGGCACAGGGAGAGAGTAAGGAAGTTTTCAAATTAAGTGGGGTTTTAGGTCTGGATTTTGCTAAACATCTTAGTTAGGGTTTCTATTACAGTGATAAATGCTATGACCAAAAACAACTTGAGAAGGAAGGGAATTAGTTCCGCTTACAACTCTCAGGTCAGCCTCCATCACTGAGGGAGGTCAGGGCAGGACCTCCAACAGGGCAGGAACCTAGAGGCAGAAGCTGATGCAGAGGCCACAGAGGGGAGCTGCTTACTGACTTGCTCTACATGGCTTGCTCAGTCTGCTTTCTTACAGAACCCAGCCCAGGGATGGCCCCACTCACAATGGACTGGACCCTCCCCTATCAATCCCTAATTAAGAAAATGACTGACAGGCTTGCCTATCCTGTAGCGGTATTCTCTCACTTGAGCGTCCCTAGTCTCAGATAACTCTAGCTGTGTCATGAAAACTAGCCAGCACAGCGGACGAACGTGAGTTTTCCAGGTGGAGAATGTGTAGAGAGAGATGACGCCGAGGGACCATCAGATGTGAAAAACTGGGTGGGGCCGGGTCACTGGTGAGGACGGGGCAGGTGGACAGCGGTAGACCAGGTATGCTCCTCTACCTGCTGGGTTTGTGGTTGGTAGCAGCAGGGTCTTGGGCTTGGCTTATTTCCACCTGGGTCTGAGGTAGGAACAGCCTCCCTGTGTGCTATTATGTCCCTCCACCTCTTTGAGTGGAAACTGTCTTTTTCTCCTTTTCAGATATTAATGGGGTTGTGATCTATGACACAACCACACAAATGTTATCCTTATAGTATGACTAGAGAGGTACATGTCCCAGTCAAATCACAAAGCTGTGTTCCTCAGGTTAGTACTTCATGCTGTGGCCCTTGTGGAACAGGGAATAATTTCCAGACCCAATGGGGCAGAATTCCAGCAGCCTCTGGGGTTGGTTGATTGTAGTTAGAAAGGGCCAGTGGGTGTCCTTTTCTGAAAGTTAGTCAGAGCTGAGCTCTCTCTGTGTGTGTGCGCACGTGTGCATGTACGTGTGCATGTGTGTGGTGTGTGTCTGCTGAAGAGCTCAAGGGTGGGGATGTCCTAGCAAGCCCCAGCCTGAGCTATGCTGGGAAGAAGTAAATCTCTCTCTGAGCCAACATTAATACAAGCTTGGCAGATTCTGGGCAGCCAGAGAGTGATTATGCCAATGGACGCTGGGGAGGGAAAGATTGAGCTGAGGGAGTGGTGTGGGTGCACATGCCCGGTAACGCCTCAAGAATATATAGCATTCAGACAGGCAGGCAGGCAGCCGAGGTAGGCGATGTGGTGGGGGCAGCATCTGTTATAGCTCTGATGGCCAGATCCCACAGCACAGAACTTGGGGTCAGATTCCAAGGCTACCTACTTCGGTTGTATGGCTGAGAGCCAGACTTGCATTTCCTGGGCACCAGGAGTCCAGGGCTGATGTAAAAACAGCCTGGTCCTCTGGATCCCAGTTGGATACATCAAGTAGAAAACTCCTTCAGGAGGAGAAGAGGGAGCCTAGGGGTTCCGTGATGCTGAGGCAGAGGTCCCGAGAGAACTGACATTTGAGAGGAGGCCGAAAGGCTGTGTTAGGCTAACTTGGGTTCTGCAGGTAGAGTCAGGCGAGCAGAGAAGAGGCAGTGGATGTGAAGTGTCTGAGCATCAGTGGGGAGGCGAGAAGACTGGTGTAGCGTTAGGATGCAGAGTAGACGGGAGGCAACACTGCAGCTGCTCCTACCTTCTGATGGAACCATGGACCCTTCTCCAAGGTGTCATTGAGTCCTTACTGTAGCTCCAAGTTAGCCACACGCTTCATCACCCAGGAGGCAGTTACAGCAGTTTGCCTGGTGTCACACAACGGGACTGTTTTATCCCGAGGGTAAATACTGAATGTGGCTTTCCTGATCCGAACTCTAGTTTGGATGCTGAGATATAAAGGACTACCCTCATCCCCACTCCTGTGTGGGAGACCGTGAGACCATTGCACACTCAGATACAAAGGTGGGGAAGGGTGGTGAGATGAGCTGGAGATGGGAAGGGGAACCCCTGGATGCTGTGGGATAATGGTCTGTAAGCTGTCAATTATATTTTAAATAAATGCTGATTGGCCAATAGCCAAGCAGGAGGTAGAGGCAGGGCAATGAGAACAGGAGAATTCTGGGAAGAGGACGCAGTCCACAATCGTGACTCAACTGCAGAAGAAACAAGATGTGACTGCCTCCCCCAAAAAGGTACCAAGCCATGTGACTAACATAAACAAGGATAATGGGCTAGTTTAAGATGTAAGAATTAATTAATGAGAAAAGCCTGATCTACTAGATCTCTGTGTGTTTATTTGGGACTGAACGGCTGTGGGAACTGGTGCAGCAGAAACCGCTGTCAACACCTGGATGGGTGCGATCCTGGGCAGTGAAGCTCAGCCTGGGCCCCAGGTTCTTCCTCTACAAATGGGGGCAGTCTAATCCTCTTCTTTCTCCTTCTCTGAGATGACTGATCTTCCTAAATGAAGGATGTGCAAGGGAGGGGCCCAGACAAACCTTAGAGGAACTTATTCTGGAACACAATCTCCAGGACTCCGGCCCAAGACAGATGTTTATCGCGAGTCTTGACACCCCATTATCTGCACCGCACTTCAGTGATGTAGTCAAGATTCTCTGGATGAATTTCCTTGTCTCCTGACCCCTCTCCCCTTCCCCCATCCCAGTCCCCAGGCCCCTTATACCCTGTTGTATGGCTTCTTTCTGCAGACTTGGCTGTGTAGGTCAAGATGTATGTGAAGCCACAATCATGCCACCCAGTGCCAAACCCACACAGGAAGGGAATTCCATGGTTCCCCCTATGTCTGAATCTTGGTTCAGAACCCCTTTCTTCAAGTCATGTTTTCTATTTTGTGGTGTGTACCTCCTTTTGAGGTTCCTGCTCCCTCAACTGTCCACTGGGGCCAGAGGCATAATCCCATCCCCAGGTCTGGCTTCTCTATAGCCTTCAAATAAGCACTGAACCCCTTCAGCCTGATGGCAGTTAGACTCAAGGAACCACTGTCTGAGCTGTTTCTCACACCCTCACAGCGGAAGGTGTAAATCCTAGTTAAAGGCTATTCAGTAATTAGAAAATCTGCAGTTCCAGGAACAGGGAAGGTCACCAGGGTTAGACTCAGGAAAAGAAGCTTCCTGAAGGATAAAGGTTGGTGGACAGCTGCTTATTACTCTGAAGTTTGTGGCCCGTGTATGCGACACCTTGCTGGGCATGTTCTGGAAGCCAGTTCTGCTTTCAGAGTCCAGCTGCTCAGATAGATGCCCTGGGTAGTCTGAGAGCTGGTGATCCTCAGAGAGTGGTGTCCACCTGCAGGACCTTCCCAGCTCTGATGGACAGAAGGGGTTTGAGTTTCTTCTAAAGATTTTTCTGGATGTTCTTGAAACTCTATTGTATCAGCCCCAGATCATGCTCACACTGGTACTGAGCGATTGCTCTTTGAAGCTTTTAACCTCAGGAACTTCTGCATGTGTGCATGCATACATATGTGTGCATGTGTATGTCCACCTGAACATGCACAAATGTGTGTACAAGTGTGTGCATGCATGTATGTATATGTGTAAGTTTGTGCATGTGTGCACACAAATGTGTGTATATGTGTATGTATATGTGTATATGTGTGCAGATGCATGTGTGTATGCATATGTGTGCATACATGCATGTGAGAGTGTGTATGTGCATGTCAAGAATGTGGAAGTCAAAGGTTAATATTATCTTCTACATTTATTTATTTATCTATCTATCTGTCATCATCTTTTATTTTGAGACAGGATTTCTTACTGAGCCTAGAGATGCTGTTTTAGCTGTTGGCTGGTCAGCAAGCTCCAGGGATCTTACTGTGATAACATTTCCAGTTCTAAGATTATAGGAACATATCATTGTACTTTTTACATGGGTGTTGGGATCTGAATTGAGCTGTCTCCCCAGACCCTACAGAGGTTTCTGCAGATGACCAGAAATTCTGGCATGAGGGTGCAAAGGCGTGCATGGGGGTGTGTCCACTGCAAGCTGGCAGATGCAGCATCTGGGGAGGTGCAGATTATGTGCCTCAAGGCTGGGGATTGGTCAGCAGCTTCCTGACTTGGAAAGTGATCTGTAATAAACCCTGCAGCATCTTGGTCTTGGGTGATGTCATAGGGAACCATTAGCCTAGAAATTATACCGAGAGTCATCTGCAACCTCATCCTCAGCAGGGTCATTAATGAAAGACAACCACAGCAAGAAGTGTCTCGTTAGTCTGTTTTAGACATATGTATTTTCCAGAACTACAGAACTTTAATAGTCTGCCCCCCCTTCCCTCTCCTGCCACATTAATCTCTATTTCACCTGCCCAACTCTTCCATCAGCTGCTATGCCCTGCTGCTCTGATCCTAGCCCCACAGAGGGAGGCCAGGAAAGGAAGGGAGCCTAGAGCAGGGTCCAGGCTAGATCTGTTTCCTTCATGTAGCCCAGCTCTGTGGCTGGCCCCAGTCTCCTTCCAGGATCACCACTTTGGTCAGCAGCTCCATCTTTAATTTTATTTTTATTATCATTTAAATTTTGAGAATTTTTTTTATTTTTTGCATATAGGTGTTTTGCCTCTGTGTGTGTGGGGTGTGTGTGTGCATGTGTGTGTGTGTGTGTGTGTGAAGTACCCATGGAGGCCAGAAGAGAGCTTTAGATACCCTGGAATGAAAGTTATAGACAGTTATGAGCCGCTATCTGGGTGCTGGGAATTAAACCTAGGCTCTCTGAAAGAGGAGCCAGGGTTCTTAACTTCTAAGGCATCTCTCTAACACCTCCATATTTAATTTTAACCCCCTCATCCTTTTGACCTCATTTTAGAAAAATGTATTCTTATCAAAAATACTGAAGGGGAAAATCCAGCAAATTCCAGGCACCACAGGAAAGGGGTCCCCCTACTCCTCTGACCTCCACTGTTCTCACTGTCCCCTTGGGCCTGCTATGGAATGAACCTATTCTTCTAAGGACATGGTTCTCAACCTTGGAGTGCTGCAACCCTTTAATACAGTTCCTCATATTGTGGTGACCCCAACCATACAATTATGGTTGTTGCTACTTCATAACTGTAATTATGATAGTGTTGTGCATTGTGATGTAAATATATGTTATACAGGACATCTGATATGTGACCCCAAAGGGGTCAAGACCCACAGGTTGAGAACCTCTAAGGGTCTGTAAATGTTGCTCTGCCTCTGGTATTTCCCTCTACCGCTTTTCATTGTCTACTCTACACCTAGGGAGCACGTATCTACTTTCTGATTAGCAGATCCAGCACCATTTCCTTCTGGGAGTCCTGCCTGTTCTCCTCCCCACAGTGCCGCTTGTATACTAACTCATAACTCAAAGTGGCAGAAGGCGGCAGCTTCCTGCAGCACCTATGGAAGATAAAGAGAGAAGGGTCAATGATGAAGAAGTGGCCACTCGGCTCCATATGTTCCCCTTCTAAGGACAAAAGCAAGGCACACATTTCCATATTCAATCCAGAAGACCTTCACTACAAGTTGTTACTACACTACAGACACTGTCCCCACAGGACACCTATGTGACAGAGACAGACTGTGATCTGTCTGATTGGGTGGCAAGGCATGCCTGGGTAGGACTATGTCATGTGGTAAATAACTGACCACAAATCTAGACTCAGAGAAGACCTTGGGGACAGTGGGTGCTGCAGTGGAGTGCAGTGACCTGGAATGAATTTGGGGGCAGAGAGGAGGCTGGAGGACTGCTGGGCACATGGGTGTGGGGAATGGGTGAGTAGATGGGTGGATGGATGGTTGGATGGATGGATGGATGGGTGGATTGATGTGTATGTGGATGAGTGAGTGTGCAGATGAGTGGATGGGTGGGTGGGTGGGTGAATGGACGGATGGATGGGTGGATGGGTAGGTAGGAAGATGTGTGGATGGATGGGTGGATGAGTAGTTGGGGGGGATGAGTAGATGATTCCAATATGGAATCATGCCACGTGGTTCCTTTAAGATTACTTATGCACAGATTTTTTAGCTGTCAACTCCATGTTAAGAGTTTTAGTTAACTTTTTTTCTCACAGATATTACAGAATTTTAACCATACCCAGTTAAATAAGCTTATAAATCTTGAGATACAGAATGCTTACATAAACCACATCTTATTTTTTTTTTTGGCTGTTCTGCTTTGCTCTCTTTTCTCTGTCACAGCATCAGGTGGATCTCCTGATACAGGACATAGAGGAAACTTTTAAATGTGCTTGGGTCTAGAGAAGGGAGAGACATAATTCAATTTTAGAACCAGATTTCCAATAAAATAGAACACATAAAACAACACTAATGTTATCTACACCAAAAACACATCTTAATTTCTGATAACCTGAATTCGGTGGTCATGTCTATCTCTAGGTTCCCAGAAAATGGCCAGGAGTCACATCTTCAGACCACATAGTGTAGCTCTTGCCTTTTGGATCCAGTGACATTTTGGAGACAGGAAGGAGCTATTGTTGCAATCCCAGGCTGGGGTCACCTCTTTGTCTTATTCCTGTCCAGTCCCTCATTGTCCCTCTTAAGGGGAGATGGCTCTTTTAAGGAATAATGCCACCACCAACACCCTGCTTCTGGGGTGGAGAAGCTGCGTTCGTAGGGTTCTTACTCTCTTCAGTAAAGGGCAAGGAGCTCAGAAGATACTTGCAAGCCTTTGAGACAGACCTCATTCTTGCTGAGGGCTCAGGGGGACACAAACAGAATTCCAACACAGGACTGTGGCAAGGTCACAGTGACCCTGCAACTACAGGAAGTGACCACAGAGAACAGCCCCTGGGGATTTAGGATTGATTTAAAATCTGGCTGGATGCCGGGAAAGGCGACCACAGTTGGGAGAAGCTGGTGAGATGCTGGGAGTGGACCAGCTCTAGCCTTGGTCCTGGCAAGTTAGTTCTCAGTCCTCTGCCTTGTCCCTCTATTCCTCTGCACCCTGGGATTGGAAAGAAAAAAAAAGGAAGATAGGGGAGGGGAGGAGAAGGGAGGAGAAAAGAAGAGAAGGGAGGGGAAGAGAGGGGAAGAGAGAAGGGGGAAGGGAGGAAAGGGTTAGATAGTATTGCATCATGTGGATATACCACACGGTGCTGGTTCAACCACTCCCCAATGAACACTCGAGACACTCTGTGGTATTTACTTACTTTCCCTCCTTTTTTAGACAAGACCTTACTCTGTAGCCCAGGCTAGCCTCAAACTTACGATTCTTGTACCTTGGCCACCCAGGTGCTGGATCACAGGTGCAAGTAGGCTTTCTTTGTTATTTAAAAATTTAGTGTGTGTGTGTGTTTGAGTGAGAGAGAGAGAGAGAGAGAGAGAGAGAGAGAGAGAGAGAGAGATTGGTCTATGAGCTCTGGGATCTGCTTGTCTCTGCCTTCGACTGCTGGGATTATAGTCATGTCTGGAGTCGACTCCGTCAGGCACCTTACAGACTAAGCCAACTCCTCAGCCTGGCTTTCTGCTCTCATGGGTGTAAGAAGTCTGGGCGGAGCCCAGATTATAAGGTTCTGAAACTCTGCAATACCACTGTTCTATTTTACTTTTGGGCAAACAGCACCCAGGTCCTGAGGTGAGAGGCCCACCCTAAATGAGGTCAGCAACACCCCATGGTTGGGGACCTGGAGTAAATAAATAGACAGTGGGCTGAGCTCCAGCGTCTGTTTCTGTTTCCTGACTGCAGACAAGGTGTGACCAGCTGCCCCCATGTTCCTACCACCATGCCTTCCCCAGCATCCCCTGGAGCTGTCAGTCAACCCCTTCCCCAGGCTGCACTCTGTCAGGGAGTTCTTCACAGCTGTAAGCAAAGTGGCTCATACACTTGGCATTTTATTTCTATTAAAGAAAAGGTAGCTACCTCCTGTGTGCATGGGAATGCCTGCTGTCTCTTGGCTTCATCTTTCCAAAGAGTCCAGGTGTGACCATTTCTTGAAATGCTTGGCCATTTGTAAACCCTCTTCCATGCAGAGAAGAAGAATTTGGTCTTTGGGCCCCAGTCGCCTTCCCTCCTACTCTGGTGTGTCTTGAAATGTCACCTCTTCACTCTGTGCGTTTGTGCATGTATCTTCACCTCTCTGTGCTCCAGTCTCCTCCCTGACCGGATAAAATTCATGCCCCAGGGCCCGACAGGGGTCTGAGAAAAGCCGGGAGGCAGGGGCAGTCCTCAGTAATTCCTGGTCCACCTCTGCCCACACTTCACTGTCTTCTTTGCACGTGGAAGGTTGGTGGCGCCAGTGGCCTTGCATTGTCTCTGCTAGCCAGTTGCAACAAGAAAGGAAGGTGCTGGCGGATTCAGGCAGGAGTCTGTTGATTTCTTTGGATGGCAGGATTAAGACGGTCCTGCTTGCAGCTCAGCCTGCCCAGAGCACCGTGTTTGGACTGCTCCCCCAGAGTATGAGTTCTCTGACAGCTGGGGTCTCTGTTCTCACTGTTGTGATTTGACTCTGCTAGTCCAAACTCAGACTGTGCAATGGTCCCCAGGGCAGAGAAAAAAACGTGAAGAATCGATGTCCCCTTAGGATTTTTTAGTGTCATTATTTTTTGTGTCTGTGCATATTCATAACCTTGCAAGTGTGTGTGTGTGTGTGTGTGTGTGTGTGTGTGTGAAGGCAACAGGTCAAGCTCAGCTGTATTTTCTCGGGAACCACCCAGCTTGCTCTTTGAAACACGGTCTCATATGATAGATACTCTTGCTTTAGAAACAGCTGGTTGTGTGAGTGATAGATATCTGTCATGGTCTCTAGCATCTGAAGGCTTGGTCTTCAGCTTGTCACCCTAAGGAGGCTAAGGAGGTGTGGCCTTGATGGGTGAAGTACGCCACTGGGGTGGGTTTGGGAGCTTAAAAACTTGGTCATTCCTAGTTCTCTTTCCCTCTCTGATTCCTATTTGTGGTCAGAGATGCGAGTCCTCAGCTGTTTGCCTGGCATCAGTATGCGCTCTTAGCCCTCTGCACCCATAAGGTCAAAATAAACTCTTTTTTTTTTCTGTAAGTTGTTTTAGTTATGGCATTTGATCACTGTACTGATGTTTTGTTTATGATCCACACAAATAAAGCTTGCCTGAAGATTAGAGTACAGAACTAAGCCACTAGAGGCCAGGCAGTGGTGGCACACATCTTTAGTCCCAGGACTCAAAAGACAGGGGCAGAGGGATCTCTGTGAGTTCAAGGCCACCCCAGGTTACACAAGATTAAATTTGTCTAACAGAGAAACAGAGCTCACACAAAGGCGATCTCAGCACTTGGGATCACACGCCTTTAATCCCAGCACTAGGAGGTGGAGACAGGAGTAATATGGCTGGGCAGAGAGAGGAATATAAGGAGGGAGGAGACAGGAGTTCAGTGCAGTCTGAGGTCTGGTGGAGACAGACGCAGTCTGAGGAGACAGTCTGAAGACAGGATCGCCCCTTTGATCTGAACATTGGTAGAAGTAAAATGTCTCTCCAGTGGCTGGCTACACAGCTCCTCTTATCTCTCAGTTTTTACCCCCTAATGTCTGATGTGAGGTTTTATTTATTAAGACCAATTAGAATTCATGTTATGTATCAGAGCAACAGAATAGTAACTAATACAATGAACCAGTCTCGGATATTTTATATTTTGTCATAGCAAGAGAAGCCAGATGAATACAACCCAGCGGTGACTGGTACTGGAGAGGAAACAGTGGAGGCTCATGTTTGACAGGCCTCTTTCCCTCTTCTACGCAGCCCGCTGGACTGCGTCTCCATACCTAGATCTCGGCCAGGGCTATTGATGGACACTATGACCTTGTCGGAGGCGGCAAGCCCCCTTGGCCTGCGTTGCTCCCCATCTGTCCCTGTCTACCCTGCAGTCCTAGCTGCAGGTCAAACACACAAGAAAGACACTGAAGCCACGGACACCACCACTGCAGCTGGCGTTCTCTCCACGCACCCACACATCAAAGGCCAGCGTTGGGGACCTTGCGTAGCTGGCTCTCAACTCTGTGCCCTCAGACCACAAGTTAATTTTCACGGAGCCCCTCGGTGATGCATGTAGCATGCAGGAGGTGCTCAATAAACACTTTCTCTGCGGGAAATTGGTGAGAGAGGGACCCGAGGCTGTCAAAGTCTCAGATTTGATGTAATTAGGTATAATTTGATGTAATTTCCAGTATCTCAGGAAAGATGGACCCTCCTCAGGGAGCCTGGGCTCCAGCAGGGGACTCAGGCATGCTCCAGGGCTGGTGCTGAGGTGTGGGTTACTCATGCTTGAGTTCCCTGTGACTGCCATGGCACTGCACACAGTGTGGCCTCACTGACAGAAACATGCTTATTCTCTACCTGCTGAGGGAGTCAGGAGTCTGGTATCAAGGTGTGTGTGAGACAGCTTCTTGCCTGTTTCAAAACACCTGAGAAGTTCTGTTCAGAAAGCTAGAGGTAGACTCAGCTCATGGCTCAGAGGTTCATAGCCACTTGTATCTGTTTCTTTTTGGTTTCTTTTTGGGTAAATTCCAGTCCCACAAGCCAGCTCTTCTCTGCCCTGGAATACAGTTACCTAGGCTACAGACATGCCCATGTCTTCTTGTCACCCAGAGGTGGCAAAGAAGGCTGTCATATCTGTGACAGTCTTAAGCATCTTTGTGACACACTGCAGGTGCCACAAGGGGACTTCTGATCCTGGCTCTGCTACTTTGATGCTGTGATACTACAGAAAGCTCATGTAACTTCTCTGGTCAAAAAGCACCCTCAAACTGTCTCTGGGACTACAGCTTCCTTAAACTTCACCCCAGCCTAGGAGCCTCCTCAGGAAAATGCCAGCAGTCACCGTTTGCCAGAATCAAGCCCTGCTGCTCCAGTGTGTCCTGTGGGGCCCTGCTCTCATCCACCTCCACACATGTGGAAATTAACTGTGTACCGTCCCAGTTTGCCCATTCCGCAAGTAAATCACCATCGGTTGGGGTTGCTTATTTTGATACATCGTCCTGTTAATATCTCTCCAAAAATGCCAACAATGCTCACATAGCCATCAGAACTCCCTGAATCCTGGAAAGTACATAAGAATTTATTTGTCTCTGTGAGCATCATACATATTGTATTAAACCCGCATCACGGGGCTTAATAAAATAGACTAGAGGCAGGAGAGCGCATCTGTGGCAGCAGGGAGAGGTGGTCGTGAACTTGGATGCCTGTTAAATGTTCCAGTGGCAAACCCTCTCTTCTGCCAGGAAATGAGTTTGCCACCAGCGGAGGGGCCGAGGGGACATCGAGGGAAGCTAGACTCCGCACGGCCACCATTTCTCTTCCACACGGCAATACACTGCACCACCTTGATTTTTCATCCCTTGCTGCCTGAGATGCAAATTTCTCCTCTGTTGTTTATATTAGGTTTTCAAATATATGGAAATCTAGAGATCTGGAGGGAAATGCCAGGCCCTCAGAGGCACCCGATCTGTCTTCTTCCTCCCACTGATTCCCTTCCATCACTTGTGTGACATGTCATAGGACTGAGTGCCGGTACCCTGCTGGGATGGAGGAGTACCCCCACCCCTGAGGTGAGGGACGGCTTTCCAAATGGAGCCGAAAAAGGTTGGGGGGCAGCATGTCTCCATGGGTGAGACCTCCCAGTCTCTGGTCAGGCAAGGGAGATGGGAAGATCCATATTATACACCTACTGCATACCAGAGCATGACACAGAACAGTTAAGACTCAGCATTAATTGAGCTCTCCTGGTATACAGGGTCAGATCAGAGCATGACAGGATATTTGAGCATCTCATGGTATCCATCATACGGAAAATAGGGAGATGTGTTTTCAGTGTTCAGCCAGGGTGAAGGCTGAGCTAGCACTCGGTGTTACGGGTTCTGTGGTTCTAGTCTATACCAGGGGTCAGTAGAGTACCACATAATAACTATCCTAGACTTTGGTGGCCAAACCAGCTCCTGCAACTCCTCACTTCTGCTTGTGTCTTTCTAAAGCATTACTACCCAAATGCTAACAACTTGTGCCAATAAAACTTTACTGACAGAAACAAACAGTGGACCAGATTGGCCCATAGGGTGTAGTTACTGTATTGTCCCAAGGCTCACACTTGGTGCTTCATGGGGTTTTAGCAAGCTTTACAGAGATCAAGTGGACCTCCAAGGGACTTTTCCTCCCAGCCACCAGGATGTTATTGTGTCTCTGCTCCACATAAACCTGACAACGTGGAGATTTTAGCCTTATTTTTTAAGGAGAAAACAGAGACTCAGAACTGAGTTTACACATCGAGGCTATGGCACACCTTGGATTCGGACGCTGAGCTTCAGGTCTGTCCTGATGGAGTTAGGTAGGCTTCAGCTGCATGTCTGTGTGAACAGGGGGAAGTGGAAACCCTTCCCTGCCAGCTCTCCTGATGCGGGCACACACAAGGAACACTGTGTGGAGACTGGGAAAGAGGCCCACGTGATGCACCTAAGCCAGGGAAATCCAAAGACTCCTAGATGTGGCCTGGGTGCCTCAGACAGAGCCATCAGCGACTTTGTTTTCACTCCCTGGGACTTTGGGGGACACGGCAGGACCTTAAAAATCAGAGCCTGGTAAGAAAAAGTTAAATCATTGCTGCCGTGGCTATGAAGGGGATATTGCCCCTCCTTCCTTCCCACCCTCCCTTCCCCTTTCCAGTTGTCAGTTGGTGAGCAACCCCCATGCAGCATTCCCCTACCACAACGTACTAACGTTGTATGTAGCCTAGGTAACTGTATGCCAGGGCAGAGAAGAGCTGGTTTGTGGGACTGGAATTTACCGAATGGCTCTGGGATCTACCCCAGAGAGGGACCTGAGATGCGGGGGTTCTCCCTGGCTTATAGCCCAGACAGACTTGCAGTTGTACAAGCTGCTTGCCTAGGGATGGCAGCTTCTGAGAAGAGGAGCTTGGAGCATCCATACCAAGCTGTCAGCCTGCTTCTGCCTATCCATCTCCACATGCCCACCCTTCCGTGTGATGCTCATTTAGCTCTTGGTTGTAAAGTCAGTGATCCTGGGGAGAAACACAGCATAGTGAAGGAGGGCATGGGATCTGGGTTCAAATCCCTTCTCTTTGTGGAGGGTTCCCTTCATGTGGCCTAACTTCCCAGTCTGTGGATATCAGAGCCTAAGATCCCTCTTGGAGAAGTGTGGGGATCTGGGGAGAAGCACTGAAAAGTGAAGACCACCTCAGAACACCCCCATGTCCTGTCTTGAAAATGCCAGGCTTGGATCTTTGCTTCTATTCCAATGGTCTTTCTTCAAGCACATCTTTATCCCTCTCTGGGCCTCAATTTCCCCATCTGCACTAAATGAATTGTGTTTGAAAGGATGTCCAGCATCCGTGGTGCTTTAGGAACGACATTTGCCTGGGGTCCCATCTGTCTCCTCTTTTATGCTTCAGAAGCTACTAAATGTTCATTCTCTCTGACTTGAAAGCTCATGATTCTGGGCTCTCCACCTCGTCGATAAACCTCAGGGATACAGGAGACACACTCACTCACCCAAGTGAGGATAGCAAGGGGTTCATCAGAACAGCCCTGAGGTGGTGGAGGACCTGTGGCTGGTGGGGCAGGAGTCTCTTAAGGGATCTTGAGCCCTTAGCTTCATTACACTCAGCCTGCAAAGAGTCCAGAGCAGAGGAGTTTGGGGCTGAGATGAGCAGCTGGCAGGCAGGAAGGCTCTGGGGCCCCTGGATCCCTGATGCCCAGCCTGGGATGCTCAGCATGTCTTACTGCTCAGGTGAACACCAGGAACATGGCTCTTGGGAAGCAGAACTTAATGGTGATGGGCATGAGCAGAGTCATGTCACTGAGTGTACTGTACCGTGAAGCCACTGCTGTGACACTGTCTGTGGGGAGACTTGAGCAATTGCTTGCTTTGCTCATAGGGAGCTGATGACAGACCAAAGTATTACCACTGAGGTCCACTTAACTAACCAGTGTGTTTCTCTTGGGGTGTTTTTAGGATTGTGAATGTGGGGTACTTTTAAGTGCTTGGATGACTCAAGCTGCATCATCGAAAACCCTTTCCCTGGCAGGAGAGACGACACACCACCCTGGAGCCCTAGAGCTCCCTGCACAGCCTGAGGCCAGGCAGACAGGTCAAGTCTCCTCTCCCCAGCAGGCTGTTCACATACACTGTAAAGAGGGAGAGTCCTTGTGCATCTATCAGTTTCAGGGACTTCCTGGAATTTGTGCATTGTTGACTTCCCAAGTCTCCTGCCTTCCTCAAGGAGGGAATGTTTTAATTCACAGAGAATTGCCACTTGGCAGCTTCCACCCATGGTGTCAACTTCTGTCACCTTGTGTTTGTGAATTTGCCTGGGTCATTTTTTCCATAGGTCTCACGCTGTAGAAAAAGTTCATCTTTTGTTCATTCTAAGGCCATCATCTAAGATCAAGCCCCTGGTGATTCAGGCTACTTCTTAAATCATTTTCCCTGTCTTCTCTTCATGAAGCTTCTCATAGACCACAGCAACACAAACAGACTCCACCATCCACCTACCTCCCGACCAGCCATCTATCTGTCCATCCATCCGTCTACCCATCCATCCATTCACACACCTGTATGTCAGCCTGTCTACCACTTATCTGCCATCCATGTTTCCACCATTTTCCCCTATGTCTCCCCATCCTTCCATGTATCCACATATCCATTCCTCTGTCTATCCACCCATTCATCATTTATCCATCTGTTTGTCCATCTGTCCATTCATCCGCCTGCACATCCATGTTAGGAAATAAAAGGACAATAAAGGGATGGAAGATTGGAGATTGGATTGACAGTGGAGGTTGGTTTTGGGGGTAACCTAAGGAAGGCTGACAATATTCCAGTAGTTAGGAATCTTTCAGACCGTGGATTTTTTTTTTTAGGAGGAGGGAGTTGGGGGCAGGATGTGTGAGTAGGCAATGGCTCAGAATTCTCTCTGTGAGGTATGCAACTTTCAGGATGCCCCACAAGACAGGATATTTGGCCAAATACTCTGTGCTTCTCTTGGAACCAGAACTTCAGGCTTGAGATGGCTTAAGATAGCTGTGTAGTGGTTCTGTCAATCTGGCCTCCCTCCCTCCCTCTATCCCTCCCTCCCTCCCTCCCTCCCTTTTTTCTTTTTTCTTTCCTTCTTTGCATCCATTTATGTCCCTGCTTGAGCGACCGGTTCTTTTGTTCATTGATTCATCAGGTGTCTGTTGAAACCCTACTATACACTAGGTAGTGTGCTTGCCACATGTTTAGACATGAACAAGTGGGACACTGTTTCTATCTTGAAGGAGCCTCCTGAAGAATAGAGGAAGCAAGGGCGCTGGTGCTCACCTCATGCCGTGCTGGTTTGTTCTATAGCGTACAACCTCACACGCCATGCTTACCAGGCTTCCATTTAGACTTTTTCTGCCCTTCCCCATAGGGACTACAGTCTTTGACAAGAGTAAGTGTACACTGGGGGAAAAGAAACAACCAGATTTTCCGGGGTCAGTGAGATAGTGGTTCTTAATTGATGTTGCTTTTGGGAGACCCCGAAAGAAGCATTGTGACCCTCCAGTTAAAGCTGGGGCTCATGGAAGCCAGATGATTAATGAAGTTTTGGGTGAAATCCAACTCATAGTAGGTTCAGTGGGTCCCAAACTCATCTTGTGATTATTTCCACAATGTGTAATTGGGATAGATACACTTAGAAGTTGGCAGAATTCCCACATTGGTTCCTTTGACTGTGGAGTGAGGGGTATTATAGTCGGGAGGTCTAAGGAAGCCTTTGAAGTTGACTCTACCAGAAAAAAAATGAATCAAAGACAACGTCACATTCCAGGAAGAACTGTAGAAATTAGTGTAACCAACGATTGGGAAACTCAGGAGTGGCCAGCGCAGATGGCTCATGCAGAATGACTGTTGACTATGGCAATTTAATCAATTTAACACTCCTGTGTTAGAGCCTACTTCAGGCGCTATCTATTCCTCTCTAGACTGGGAGCAGCTGACACTTCTTCCAGCTTTGTGGGTTGAACAACTGTTAGAATCTTGGACTTTCCGTCGGGACAAGCCATTGTTGGACTAGTTGGAACACAGCCTGTAAACCGTTCTGATAAGCATGCACATGCCTGCATGCACATACACACATGCATGCATGCGCACAGAGTTCTGTTTCTCTAGAGAACTCTGACTATTACATATGCCAGCCATTGCTGGACTAGTTGGACCACAGCCTGTAAACCACTCCGATAAAGCACACACACACACACACACACACACACACACACACACTCACGCACGCACGCACGCACGCACTCATGCATGCACATGCGCACACACACATAAACACATACATGCACATAGACACAGAGTTCTGTTTCTCTAGAGAACCCTGGCTATTACACATGTCAATGCATGTTCATCATGTGTATTTCACACATGAGCTCAGAGTTGCTGTGCATCTCCCATTTTCAGAGTTTCTTTGCTCAGTTCGGTTTCTGAATGAATGAGTGAGTGAAGGCTGTATGGCCCTATAAGGTTTGTCTTCCATACAAGTCCATAGAAACAGGATGTCAATTTGGAGATGCATGGTATGTAAGGAGAGCCCACAGCAGAGTTTCAGCTAGTCAGGAGGTTATGGGAGGGCTTTCTGGAAGAAGCATTTATCTGTGGTCCTGTGGGCCAAGCCAGGCTTTCCCAGGTAAAGGATAGGGTGAGTGGGCACTCAAGGAGTAGCATATGAGACTTCGAGCTAAGACTGATCACATTCGGCCCAGGAATGACCAGCTCACTTCTGGCTTGGTGAAGTGCTTGCTTCTCCACAACTTCCTTTGAGACTCTTAGGACCTGTTTTCATGTAGTCCAGGCAAGTGGTCTCGTCCCCTTATCTTTCCAAACATGGATGCTGAACCTAGGAAGTCACAGGGCAGGAGCTGGCGAGGGAGGCTCACCGCCTTTGACGCTGGCCTGCTTGGCAATTGGCCCAGGTGCTGGGCTCCACATTTACCCCTGGGAGTGGTACCTGCAGCATCCTCTCAGGAGTCCTAGAAAATGGATGCTTTGCTCATATGTGGGTGGAGATAGCCTGGAGTAGCAGGGCTGAGGAAAGGCTCGAGTCTGCACACAGGGGTGTGTGTGCGTGTGCCTATGTGTGTGACCTCCCCCTCCATCTCCTGGACAGACTTCTTGGTCTTTCACTGTAGAGTCTGTAAGAGTTCAACAACTTTGGACAGATCCCTGAACCATTCTGGCCTCAGTTTCTCTACATCCTTAAGATCTCTTTAACTTGAATGATGTCAAGATTGTCTAGGACCTCCCTCTGGCTTATGTACCTATTAGTATGGGGAGCCTAGGGCTGACCACAACCTCTCTGGGACTCACATCCCATGAGACGGATCCAAGGAGAACACTCACTCAGAAAATGGCTGAGGTGGGCTTGTAGCCACATGCTCTGGCTCTAGGAAGCATGCTTCCTACTGGGGTCCCTTCTATGCTGTGTTTTGAGGTGCCCTCAGGCCTGGATTCGGTACCTCCATAGACTCACATTTGTCCCCAGCAGTACACATGGACAGTCCGGCAGCTGGCAGGACTCAGAAGGTGACTCTGAGTCCTGCTCTTATTGGAAGTAGGGTTTGAGGATAGAGTTAAGACTCTGCAGACGGCATTGGCCTGGATTATATCAGTGCTAAGTCTAAGGTCCCTGTTAGAGAAGAAAAGGGGGAGGCAGACTCTGTGAGGACAGAAGTGGGACTCAGAGTGACATACAGAGCAGACCAAGGAAGCTGACTGAGGTTCAGAGCTGGGAGAGACTCAACAAAGAGACTCATTGCCAAGAACTTCCTGCTGGAGCCATCGGAGGTACAGCTTCTGGTGCTGGGCATAGTGCTTTTCCAGGCCTGAGTCACCCAGCATATGGTCATTTGTGATGGTGACCAAGGAACAGAATACACTAACCTCTGTCAACCCAGCCTCAGTTTTGCCATCTATAAAATGGGTTTCCTTAGTCTCCATTCCCTGAAGCCATTGGGGAGTAAATGGAGCCAGTGGACAACTCCTCGGGCCACCTTGGTACAGAGCAGGCCTGTGGACATTGTGATAGTGAATGCCACAGCTGGTACGTGGACATTGTGATAGTGAATGCCACAGCTGGCACGTGGGTGATGTGTGGACATTGTGATAGTGAATGCCACAGCTGATATGTGGACATCGTCTGTGATAGTGAATGCCACAGCTGGTACGTGGACATCTGTGATAGTGAGTGCCACAGCTGGCACGTGGGTGATGTGTGGACATTGTCTTTGATAGTGAATGCCACAGCTGGTACGTGGACATTGTGATAGTGAATGCCACAGCTGGCACGTGGACATCTGTGATAGTGAGTGCCACAGCGGGCACATGGGTGATGTGTGGACATTGTCTTTGATAGTGAATGTCACAGCTGGTACGTGGACATTGTGATAGTGAATGCCACAGCTGGCACGTGGACATCTGTGATAGTGAGTGCCACAGCTGGCATATGGACATCGTCTGTGATAGTGAGTGCCACAGCTGGCACATGGGTCATGTGTGGACATTGTCTTTGATAGTGAATGCCACAGCTGGCACGTGAACATCTGTGATAGTGAGTGCCACAGCTGGCACGTGGACATGGTCTGTGATAGTGAATGCTGCTGCCCAAAGCTCAGGTACCCCTTGATCTTACCACAGCAGAAAAAGGGGTAGGAGGTGGGGCGGGGGCAGCCGTGAGAGTGGTCAGTTGTCCACTGGTACAGGCCCAACACTCCCTACCTCCCCCATCAGTGACTCTGACACCCCTCTCGACTGCAAGGGTGCCCTGATCATCCTTCTCTTCATCAGTTCTCCAGAAGAGAGGGCTCTTTTTTCAAGACCAGCACTAGGGAGCAGCTATCAAAACACAGGCCTTGGTGATGAATGCAGTTGTGTCTCTCTCTCTCTCTCTCTCTCTCTCTCTCTCTCTCTCTCTCTCTCTCTATCTGCTAAAAGTGCCCTTTCCCCATTTGTACTTAGGGAGAACTGAAGCCAAGATCAGCACGGTAGATCCCCTCTGTAGCCAGCATGCCAGGCCAGAGTGGACATGCAACCACCATTTTCCCCCTTCCCTCCCCTCCATTGGTTCCCTGGCCTCTGCCCATTCTACTTTCCTCTTTCCGGAAGGCTTCCTTGACCCCTGGGTCCTTCAGCCACAACAGAGGTGGCACCGGTTGGAATCCAGGCGTGAAATTATGAAAGAATGGGGCCGCCACAGGCTGCGGGTGCGCTCTGGCCTCAGATGTGAAATTGCCATCTTTCCCTCCCCCCCTCGCACCGGCCTGTCGCATGCGGGGCGGAAAAGATTGTATTTATCACCTGTCAGGATCTGCCAGAACTGAGTTACGTGAGGCAGGACAGCATAAAATTATCATACACAAGCATGAAATTACAAAATCGCTCGGAACTGAACAACAAAATTATTTCATTTCGGAGGGAGGCCATTCCATTTTTTAGCCGTGACACCTTCACTGCCAAACTTTGAATTGAAATTGAGTGTGCGGGCCGCAGGATAGAGACAGCAATAACCAGAAGAAGCGTGTAAACTGGCCATGCAGACACGCTACATGGATGGCCCCGGAGCCTCCCTTGGAGCCACGCAGCTAAGCAAATGTCACACGTCCCTGTCGCTCAGATCGCGTCCCATGACCGAGAACAATTCAAGTCGATGTAGAGCCCAGGCCCAGTGTTGGGGCATTCCTGAGGAATTAGGAGACGCTCCGTATCCTGTGCTCCGTATCGTGGTGCTGACAGACAGAAGGTACATTGGCTGTGCACTCATGGGGGTAGGAGTTGGAACACTGGCTCCAGAATTCCTTCCTTAGCTGTGTGATGGTGATCTGGTTTCTGAACCTCTCTGAGTCTGTTTCATCACCTGTCCTGAAGTTGTGAGAACAGGAGTCTCAGAGAGCCTGGCATACGCTGTCTACATGGGAATTGTGGGCTGGGATGAAGGGGTACCTGCCCTCTTTCTCCGCAAAAGGTTCTACGTCTTTGTTTTGGGACAGGTCTTGCTACAAAGTCCTGCACAGTCCAGAACCTGCAATCCTCCTCTTGGGTCTGCCTCCCAGGTTAGGAGTGAAAGTGTGAGTCACTGGGTCAGCTTTTGTCCTGCTTTCTACTCAGCATTTGTGAACAGACTTTCTGGAGATTAGACAAGAAGACCATGACTAAGACAGGCACAGGGTGCGGCTGAGTCCCCGTCAATACCCCCAGGCTCTCCACTCTTCCTTGGCCACTCATGCCCCTGACCACCTGACGTCAAAACTCTCCCAACTGCAGGCAGGGTCTAGACCTTTGTGCTCTGCTGCCCATGACATGCTGTCTGCAGAGGAGAGGCAGGAGAGTCCTGAGTCAAGTCCAGCAGACGCATAGGCTCCAGGGGAAAAGGCTGCTGCTGGCTCTCGGAGTCAATGAGTGTTCGTTATGCGGCAGGCACTGCTGATTTCAGAGCATAATCTCAGAGTGTCACCTCTGTGGACACCCCGAGGAACAAGAAAAGTCCTTGCGGCTCAGGTCTCCCTTCTTGAGAGGCTCTTCTCTTGGCTGTGTCACACCTTGGGCTCTAAGATGCACTGTAGGGTCAGCGTTGCCCCTGGAATCCAGGAACCAGCATAGGAGGGAAAGGTTACTTATGGCGTTCATTTTATTCTCCTGAAATAAAACTCAAACATTTTACCTAAATATACAGATAATTTAAGAAGATCAATCTGATTGTAACCCCAGGGAAGACTGAGATGAAAACGATTCATCCTGAAATAAGATCTACCCGATATGTGGGTTATTGAGACCAAGGCATGCTTGGGGCATGGGCTAAGCAAATGCTGTTGGTGCCCACTTCTCGGGGAAGGTGAGTAACATCTTGGCCCATTAGAGTGCTGGCTGCGAATCTCACTCCCTCACCAGTTTGGGGGCTAGTTTCAGATAAAACAAAGTCCTACTGTCTCCTGCAAGTTTTTCTGCCACTATGGTCCAGAAAAATCTCATGCAAGGGAAATCTGTGCAGGGAAGACTTGTATTTAAAGTCCAGGCTCTCGATGTCATGTGAGCCTTCCCACAGGGAATTTTGAATTCCCAAGTACCCCCCCCACCTTGGCTATTCTTGGTGTGAGGCTATCCCAATGTCCAGGGTTCCCAGTCTCACTTTCTCTGATTAGGACAGGATTGTCATTTGTGGTACAATTGATAGTTGAGGTGGGCTGAGTCTTTGGCATTGAGCGGTGTCTCTGATCTTACCTATCGATGCCACTAGATCTCTGCCCTTAAGGGATGATGACCAAAATTGTCTTATGCAAAGAGAGATGTCAAGTACCCTCTATTGGGCAGAGTGCCCACACTCCTGCTGAGAGATGGTCCCATCTTCAGTACTTGTCCTGAAAACCCTGGGTTTTCATTTCCAAGACCAGGCATCAAGCGCCAACCATGCAGCTGCTGTGGATGCAGCAAGCCTTTTTCCTTGCAAAGTTCAGTTCCTATGTCTCCAGCATGGACATCAGTCCCTGCCACTTTGCTGTGTCCTGAGCCTCGCCCTAGGGAGCCTGGACCTTGCTTATTGTGAAGTTTTCTTTTCTACTTTTACCCTAGCCTCTCCTAGGCCCACTCTCTACCTTATGGACACAGAAAATTGACCATTTGGAAATGGGGTCCTGTCCAAGTAGTTCCCTGTTCTTGCCATAGCAAGGAAAGAGAGTCCTGTATGAGGTGGGGCCTGAATGATGGGCTGGGCCAGCTGTAGAAGGGGACAAGTGTCCACTTGTGTAGGTCCAATCTCCTCTAGCTCCTCTCTTCAGTGACCTGACCTTGCTGTTTGGGGGAAGACTAAGAAAGGGCGTCAGAACTCTGGACTGGAGATGCCATTGAGTGAGCAGAGCTTAATGAGATGTTGTGTGGACTTAGAAGATGACAAGGAGATCCGGCAAAGGGTGGACAGACGGCTTGTGACATTACTGAGGGAGGTTCCCTCAAAAGACTCTCTGAAGTCCATTTTTTTGTGGCCTATTTCAATAAAAAAAAAATTCTGAGATTCTTCTCACTTGGGGCTGAAGAATCAGCTGTGATTAAGAAGAAATCAGCGTCACCAAGGTGAAATCTTCTGGCAGTGTCTCCCCAGGGTTAGTAGACAGAGCCACAGTCCAGAGGAGGCCAAGGTTTGTCTCAAGCTGGCAGATGAACTTGGTGATGTGTAAGAGCCTCCCACATGATTCTGGTTTTGAAGGCATGAGGCAGGACATGGGAAAGGACAGCGATGCTGTGTGCAAATTTCTGAAGAAAGGTCAAGAGACCATTGGGGAAGATGGGAGCCTCAGTGGCAGTCGAGAGCACAGCGTATTGAAAATGCTAAGATTGTGGGGTGACCACCTAGGACAGTGGCAGGGGTGGAGTGGAGCTGGCCTGACCCTGTGAAATGAGCATTGGGTGCTGTGGGGGGAAGAACTGGAGAGGTGAGATTATCCAAGCCCTTTGGAGCCCAGAAGTTCACGGGTGAGTTCCAGATGTCAGACATCGAACTTTTTACTCTGTCGGAATTTGGTTTAGCTTCAATCTGTTTATAATTGCCCTGGCTCCCCTCTCGTAGGATAAGAAAGTTCATAACTTATTTTGTATTTTAAAGGGACCTACACATCGTTAAGAAACTGTGGTTTTAAAGCATCATTGGGCTTCTAAAGTGTTGAACTACAGTTCATATTGTGATCATAACATGAGATCTTGGGAACAAGGAAAAGTTATTTTTAAAGTGATATGTTCATGTCAAAGTTGACAAGTGTGGACTGTTATCATTTTGGATTTGTTTTGTTTTTTTCCTACATGACACAAACCTTGACATAGTTGAGAAAAGGAAAACTCAGCTGAGAAATTACTCCCATCAGACTGGGTTGAGCGCATGTCTGTGGGGCACTGGATTGATTGCTAACTGATGTAGCAGAGCCCAGCCCACTGCTGGTTGTGCTTCTTCTGGGTGAGTCATATTTGGCTACATAAAAAGCAAGCTGAGGCAGCTGTGCAGAGCAAGCCAGTAAGCAGCCCTTCTCCACAGCTTCGGCTTCTGTTCCTGCCTTTAGGTTCCTGCCTTCAGGTTCTTGCCTTCAGGTTCCTGCCTTGGCTTGCCTCAGCGATGGGCTGTGACCTGTGAGGCAAAGGAAGCCTTCCCTTCAGATAAAACAGTGGCGCCTCCACCACCAGACACCAAGGCCACTCTATCCTGGGGCTCCAAACGACAATTTGCGCTCTGAGAGCTGGTGGGAAGGGATGGGTTTGCCCTTCCTCTCTGAGTCCTAGCACACTGGAGTAACTATCCAGGGCTTCTCATCTTCCATGATACAGGTTGCAGCTCACAACTGGCCACAAAGCTGTGCCAGCTGCTGGAAATGCTGAGCTCAGCTGTGCTGAGAACCCCTGGTGCAGACAGACAAGTCCTGACCTGGCCATGAATAATGCTGAGAATTGTGCCAGGACCTCCATCCCCAGGACCCTTGCAAATCCTGCGTGTTCAGATGGTTTCTGGGTCCTGCATTGTGCTCAGTATGTTGTATGTCTAGCCGCAGAATCTGGTCACCTGCCCCTTATTTGGGCCCTTGTCTGTCACTGGCTGAGCATCTGACTGAAGCCAGATGGGGAGCAACACATGACTGAGTCCTGGATATCGTGTTCTGGCTGCAGCAAGAGGCCACCCAGGTGCACATTTGGGCTCCCGGGCAGCTTTCCAGTACTGTAACAGAGTACCCAAAGCAGGTCACTTATGCAGAAAAGAGGTTGATTTAGTGTGCTGCTTCAGAGGTTCAACTTCCAGGACTAGGTGACCTAACCATGATGACATCTATCATATCATATCTGGCTGTGGGTGACAACCAGGATGAGTGTAGGGCTCAAGAGGTCGAGACACAAAGTAAGAAATACCCCAGTGACCTGAGCAACTTTTGCCAGGCCCTATCGTTGAATGTTTTTGTATGTATGTTGTTTGTTTGTGTGTGTGTGTGTAAGTATGTATGTTCATGTATGTTTGTGTGTATGTGTGTTATATATGTGCATGTGTTTGAGTGTGTATACGTGTTTGAATATGTATATGTGTTCAAGTGTGTGAATGTTTGAGTATGTGTGTTCCTGTGTGTGTCTATATGCTTGTGTGTATGTGTGCATGTATGTGCACATGCACATGTGTGCATGCATGTCTGCATGTAGGCTTGAGGCTGATGCTGGGATTACTTGATACTTCATTCATTGTAATAACATCTTTTGGTTGAACCCAAAGCTTGTCAATAACTGCTTGTCTGTCTAGCCAGCTTGCTCCAGGGCTTCTGTCTCTGTCTCTCGAGTGCTGGGATTGCAAGTGGGCACCATGCTGATCCAATATGTATGTGTGTTCTGCGGATCTAACTCTGGTCCACTTTGCCAGCTGATTCGTCACTACCCCAACCTCCGGTTCTTCTCTCTAACCGCCCAAGGCACCTGCTAATGCTGTCCCCGAGGACCCCTCAAGGCGAGCAGCTGTGGTTGGTGGCCCAGACTGAAGTGGCTTCAACAGGAGCACTGGTTTCATGGGCATTGTCCTCGCCTTGTGGTTTCTGGAGACATGGAGGTCACCATGTCGCTGATAGACAGGTGCGGCATCAGTTGTGGGGAATGCAGCCCTTCACTCTGCTTGCTGCTCAGGGTTGAGGCCATATTCCTCAAATTCCCTGGGACCCCAAAATGTGTTCTGGGCACTTTCCACTAACCCCAAAGGTCCCATCTCCCTCCACGGCCTTTTTCTCTCCAATCATCCCATCCCCACCCCCTTTTCTGTGCCTCACACAGGAGCTCCCAGCTTCCTGCAAGCCTTAGAAGTATTTCCTTGAACACCAAGAACATAGGAGCCTTTTTCCTTCTGGAAGAACAAGATCATGACAGAGCACTTGTGGGACCAATTCCCTTCTGCAAGGTGAAATTAAGGACCAACTGTATTCCAGAGCTCTGCCAGGTTCTGGTGTATGAGGTGAGTAAGCCTCTGGCTTCCCTCTGCCTGGGATTCCTGGTTGGGGAAGCAGGGAGGAGCTGCTAGAAGTCTCTCCTCTATATTCCCAAAAGCCCTTTGCTCCATGGGAGGCCAGAACGGAGTCCCCTCAAAAGTATTCATATTCATACAACATGCACTAGACCACGTGACTCTTCAAAGCGTGGTGCCGTGCCACATGTACCGCCTGCCTGTCACACACAGCACTTCTCTCCACACTTAAAACCAGATCCAGAACATTCTGTCACGCCAACACATCCTCTGCATCTCACTGCACTAAAGGGCAATAGGTGACCTGTGTTTTAATCTCAACTCCTGTACAATCCTGGACAAATTAGTTAACCTCTCTGAACTTCAGAATGCAATGGAATCCACCTCACGAGGTTGATATAGAGAGCCATTCCCAGCTATGAGTACTGGATACATTGGAAGTCAGTCCCCTTTGGAGCTGTTCTTGACTCTGTTTATCCCAGGTGTGTGCAGGGGCTGGTAAAGGGGTCTGAACACAGAGTGCATGCCATGCAGGTCCCGGGCTGGACAAGTTCACATGCTAGACTCCTTGAGCCATTGGAGCTCCCCAAGTTGTGGTCACAGACGGAGAACAGCACACAGCAGTGACGATGCGTGCCCAAAGCAGAAGCGCTGAGACAGGAACCCAACTTCAGCACCCCAAAACCCTGACTCTTGGTTCTCCATCACACTTACCTCAATCCGTTCTATAAATGTATGTTCTCCCGACTGTCCCCTCTCAAGGCTTCACAGGACAGGTCACGGTGGCTTCCTCAGCGTCTACCTTTATTGCTCACACATTGATAGAGGGCATCGGAAGCTGCGGTTCCAGGTGGGGAGGATCAGTGCTGTCCCTCCTACCCGTCTCACCTCATCTGACGGTCGCTGTTCCCATTCTAGAGATGCGGAGATGGCAGCTCTCAGGAGTAAATATTTCGTCTCAAATCATTTAACATATAGTTGATGGAGTAGACATAAACTTGGCGTGTGCCTGCTGTATTTAACTGCCCCGTGCCTCATACTTCTCCCTTCTTCCTTTTCCTTACCCCCTCCCTTCTCCCTTTCTTCCATCTCTCTACTTCCATGTACTTATCCGCCTTTTTTTCTCCCCATTCTCCCTCTCCCCACCTCCTTCCCTTTTCTGTTGTAACAGGAGGAAGCATCAGTCCCTTCTCTGCTGCCATGATAAAAAAAAAAGACAACTTGTAGCAGGGGGGAGTCTGTTTGGCTTATGGTTCCGGGAGCCCGAGAGTCCGCCATGGTGGGGAGCATGGCAGCATGCAGGTACGGAAGCAGGCGTGGAGGCTGGAGGAGAAGCTGAGAACTCACATCTAAAAAAATAGTAAATCATAAAGAATTTTATTTCATAGTAATTCTTTGGCTTATTGTAATTTTACTATTTAGTAAAACAATATCAAATCTATATAGTAATGCAGTGATTTCCTTGCTTATTTTTACTGAAAGAATTAGCTCATGGCTGAATATTTGATGCCACCAATCTATAGAATCTTTGGTTGGTGCTTTTTCTTCTTCAAATTGATGGATATTTTTTCTTTCATTTTGAAGATTATAAAATAAATGTATCATTTCTCCCTTCCCTTTCCTCCCCCCAATGTCTCCCATGTACCCTGTCTACTCACTTAAATTAGCCACCACTTTCTTCATTGCTGTTGCATGCATATATGCACGTGAATGTCTGTGTATGTGTGCATGAATATATTCCTAAATACAGCTAGCTCAGTCTGTATAATGTTCCTTGTATGAACTTCAGGCCTGAACATTTGGTATTGGACACCAGCTGCTGTGCTCTTCCCAGCGGACGGCCATTTCTTCCGCTCTCAGCCTTCCTTTGTTGCCTCTAGTTCTCTGTGTGGAGCTGAGGCCTGTGCTGTCCACTTTGGCTGCCCTTTTTGTCCTTGTTCAGCCAATGTCTAGGCAGTCATGCTTATGAGATTTTACAGGCACAATATCTCACATTGCTCAGAGATGCACCTCACAGCAAACTCTCCAATCCCCTGGCTCTTACACTCTTTCTGCCCCATCTTCCACAATGTTCTCTGAGCCTTGGGTATGGGGGTGTTTTGTAAATGTATCCATTGGAACTTTTGCAAGTCTGCATTTTGATTAGCTATGATTTTCTATAATGGTCTCTGTGGTAGCTTGTACTTTTCTAAAATTGATTTTTATTGAGCTCTACATTTTTTCTCTGCTCCCCTCCCTGCCTCTCCCCTCCCCTTCAACCCTCCCCCAAAGTCCCCATGCTCCAAATTGACTCAGAAGGTCTTGTCTTTTTCTACTTCCCATGTAGATTAGATCTATGTATGTTTTTCTTAGGGTCCTCATTGTTGTTTATGTTCTCTGAGATTGTGATTTGTGGGGTGGTTTTATTTGCTTTATGTGTAAAAACCACTTATGAGTGTTAGTACATGTGATAATTGTCTTTCTGTGTCTGGATTACCTCATTCAAAATGATATTTTCTAGCTCCATCCATTTTCATGCAAAATTCAAGATGCCGTTATTTTTCTCTGCTGTGTAGTACTCCATTGTGTAAATGTACCACATTTTCCTTATCCATTCTTCGGTCAGGGGCATTTAGGTAATTTCCAGATTCTGCCTATGACAAACAATGCTGCTATAAACGTAGTTGAGCACATGTCCCTGTGGCACGATTAAGCATCCTTTGGATATATACCCAAGGCATTACTGGGTCTTGAGGAAGGTTGTTTCCTAATTTTCTGAGAAATTGCCACACTGACATCCAAAGGGGCTGTACTAGCTTACACTCCCACCAGCAATGCAGGAATATTCCCTTTTCCCACAACCTCTCCAACATAAGCTGTCATCAGTGTTTTTGATCTAGGCCATTCTTGCAGGTGAAAGATGGAATCTCAGAGTTGTTTTGATTTGCATTTCTCTGATGCCTAAGGATGTTGAGCATTTCCTTAAGTGTCTTTCAGCCATTTTAGATTCCTCTCTTGAGAGTTCTCTATTTGGGTATATACTCCATTTTCTATTGGATTATTTGTTTTTTGGTGATCAATTTCTTGAGTTCTTTGTATATTTTGGAGATCCGACCTCTGTCTGATGTGGGGTTGGTGAAGATCTTTTTCTATTCTGTAGGCTGTCATTTTGAATTGTTAACTGTGTCCTTTGCTTTACTGAAGCTTTTCAGTTTCAGAAAGTCCTATCTATTAGTTGTTTCTCTCAGTGTCTGTGCTGCAGGGCTTCTATTTAGGAAGTGGTTCCCTGTGCCAATGCGTTCAAGTGTACTTTCCATGTTCTCTTCTATGAGGTTCAGTGTGACTGGCTTTATGTTGAGGTCTTTGATCCATTTGGACTTGAGTTTTGTACATGGTGATAGATATGGGTCTATTTTCATTCTTCTACATGTTGATATCCAGTTATTCCAGCACCATTTGTTAAATGTGCTTTCTTTTTTTCATTTGATATTTTTTGCTTCTTTGTCAAAAATCAGGTGTTCAAAGGTGTATGGATTAATATCTGGGTCTTCGATTCGGTTCCATTAGTCCTCCTGTCTGTTCTTACGCCAATATCATGCTGTTTTCAGTACTGTAACTCTGTATTAGAGTTTGAAGTCAGAAATTGTGATACCTCCAGAAGTACTTTTATTGTACAGGATTGTTTTTGGCTATCCTGGGTTTTTTTTTTTTTTTTTTTTTTTTTTGCTTTTCCATATGATGTTAAGTACCATTCTTTTGAGGTCTGTGAAGAATTTTGCTGGGATTTTGCATTAAATCTGTAGATTGCTTTTGGTAAGATTGCCAATTTTACTATATTAATTCTACCTACCAACCAACATCAAACCAAATGGAAACTTTCAGTGATTCCACTGAAATCAGGAACAAGACAAGGTTGTCCCTCTCTCCATATCTATTCAATGTAGTTCTTGAGGTCCTAGCCAGAGCAACAAAACAACAAAAGGAGATCAAGGGGATACAAACTGAAAAAGAAGATATCAAACTCTCACTATTTGCAGATGGTATGATAGTTTACATAAGCGACCCCAAAAATTCTACCAAGGAACTTCTACAACTCATAAACACTTTCAGTAATGTAGCAGGATACAAGATTAACTCAAAAAATCAATAGCCCTCCTGTACACTGATGATAAAATGGCTGGGGAAGAAATCAGAGAATCAACACCCTTCACGGTATCTTAAAGCACAAGCAGGAAGCAGAGAGCAACCAGTACTGCAGATTGTTCAAAGTTTTGAACCTCAAAGCCTGCCCCATGTAACAGTCTTCTTGCTACAAGTCTGTACTTGTATGCCCCCCCCAAAAGCACCATCAATTGGGGACCAGATATTCAAATGCCTGAGACTATAGGAGGCACCACAGGGAGATTGCTCATAAGGCAGACCATCGTAGTAGGCACACCCCTGCCCAAACTTGCGTTCTCCCACAGAACATACACCTGAAACTGTTTAAAAAGAATGTAAAATGTGACCCCTCAATCCCTCCCACTGAGTTTCATTCCCTCCACAAACCAAGCACCTTCCTCATGGACACCAAGAACCACAGCCTTTCCATCACGAAAAGCTCTAGAATTCAGCATGCTTCTAGAGACAGCAGGTGGAAGATCCTGAGCATGGAAATATTTGCTAGAGTGGAAAAAAGGGGAGTAAGTTTTGCAAAGAGCTGCAAATGCAGCTAGCCACAGGGACAGTGGCAGTAGGGACACTAGATGGTGAAGTGTCTGGGGCTAGGAAAGGCAAAGGTCCTTCAGAACCCCATGGATGGAACAAGGAACTAAACTTTTGTTCCCTGTCAGAGTCATACTTGATAAGAGCAGCAACGGACACCAGTTGCTACTACCAGGCTCCTGGGGGCCAAGGTTAGGGCCTGGAGTTTGTCAATTTTCTGAAGAAGCTGTGGCTAGATGTGCTAGACACTGAGATGTGAAATTGCTTTGGGGATATTTGATTGAAATTTGAACCCCTGAAACTGTTAATAAAATCAACCTTGGATCAAGGGGTGGAGTCAGCAACGAGTTGACAGGAATTCGCTATAGAGAGTATAGAGGAGCCAGGATTAGGAATAGAGATGCACAGGACAAAGCAGGGAGGGACTTGGGATTTCATGGGATTTTTTTGGGGGGGGGGGTTCGGGACAGCTGGAGAGATGCTCTCTTGATGGTCTTCAACCAGAAAGGAAGGTCAGCTGGTCGCTCTTGGCCTCTTTGAGTTACAGCTATTCACTCCAACATCTGACTCCCAACTCTTTATTGGTAAATAGAACCATAGAGACTTAGTTTAAAACAACATGAAATGCTCACTGTGCCAGCATGGCCTTGCAAAAGGGGAACAAGAGGGTCCCTGCTTTTCTGATGGTTCTGCCTCCTACTGAACCTGCTGGCTAGTTTCCTCCTTCCCTTGTAAGGGCATTGAGGGAACTATGGTAGACTTGCTGGCTTGGGCCGTCATTCATTGATGCCATCCGAACTGCAGCTTTTGACTACTTTTCTCATCCCCATCTTCCTGCTCAGAATCTAGTAATGATATTTTGTGAAGCTCATTGGCTATTGGAATATTCTAGAACATTTGGTAAGTTGAATTTGGATACCATTTCACAGGCATGGAAACCAAGGCTCAGAGAGCTTCAGAGCTACTCACAAGGTGATTCTCCAGGGCAATTTCCTCACTGGCTTTCTTTAAGCTTCCCTGTCTATGGTGGATAGTCGGGATAGCGCCCTACTTTTATTTAGCCTATGTCCTTCCTCTGATCCTCACTACCATTCAAAGAATTCTCTCTGAAAGGGAATGAGTCTTTGCTCTCACTAACATTTCCATGGCTCCCTCATCCTTGCAGGGTCCAGTTGGAACTTCATCTTAGGGCCTGATAAGTCTCCCACACTCCAGTTCTGTCCCCTCGTGTGGCTAGTCCTTCTATCTGATCGCTCTCACGAGAATGCAGACATTGATGCCTCCTTATCTGGCATCTGTTGTCCCCTTGACTCCTCCTCAGCGTCTGGACAGACATTCAGGCTTTTCCTTTCCTGCTTTCCTGTGTGGAGCTCTGTCCAATTCTAGTGCTGTATGGGATAGAAATATGGGCCTGGGGTGGAAGGAGGTTGCAAGAAGGACCAGAGATGCTGGAGGATGAGAAAAGGGGAGAGAAATGAGCAAGGAAGGAGGAGGGAGGGTGGGGAGGTGGGGAGGGGAGAGGAAGGGAGGAAGAGAGCTGAAGAAATAAGGAAACTTCGGTGTTCTCTCATGGACAGAGACTTCGGATCTTTTACTTTCAGTTTTGCATCTTAGAATTGATTTTTCAAAGCCCATTAACAAAAACAATTTCCCTCTGAGCAGTCAACCGTGAGAAAGCCAGTCAGCTTTGAGCAGGTGGCCTTGGCTACGAATCTTGTTCAAGATCAGCTGGCTAAGACCCTGCCTACCTTCCTCTGGATGGAAAGACACCCACCAGCCGGGAAGGAGGCAAGATGTTACCTGTCTACAGGATCCCGAGTCCCAATTGAGTCTGGTCAGTGCCAGTGGGACCTTTACCTCTCAAGGATCTGATTAATGATACAGCGAAGTGTATCACGGATGGCCCAGGACAGACAGGGGTGAGGTCGTTATAGCACTTCCTTTCGTGGCCCTCCGTGAGCCATGGAGAGGAGAGTGCTGGGTGACAGGACATCTTCTCACTCCGACTGCTGGCTTTAGTCATCCTGAGCTCCTCGCATGTGCCTCCCTCTCTGTGCCTCCCCACACCCTAGCATATATGCTACTGGGGATTAAATCTAGGGATATAGGTTTTGAGATAGACTTCACCTAAGTTTCACAAGCTGGACTTGAACTCATGTTTTAGTCCAGGCAGTCCTCCTGCCTCTAGCAGGTATCTCTGACAACAGATTTGCATCTTATGCTCCTACAAACTGACTTCTTATTTGAAGCGTGGCATGGGCATAGTGAGTGGGGTTCTGAATGGCTCACCAATATATGCCATTAACATCTTTGAGACCTGTTTAGAAGTGCAAATTAATTCGGGGATCCCTTAAAAACTTTTGAATCAGCATCTTGGGGTGGGGCTTGAGATCTGCTTCCATAGGCCCTGCAGATGGCAGATGCAGGTTCAGAGTGGGAGTCTGCTCCTACCGAGTGGGTCCTGCTCCTTGCTGGCTCTGTGTCCCGGTCTAAGTCTCCTAGCCTCTCTGGTCTCTCTAGTCATCTGTCACATATGAGAGTGTATGGGGAATGCCAGAGTAGGTCTGTGCCTTACACCCTGTCTTGTGTCTGTGGGTAGCAGCTACCTGGCTGATCTCAGGGGGAAAAACAGATGGCAGTTAATGTCAGAGCATTGTTTCTCAGACACCAGTGGGCACTGGGACCACCCCGGAGTGAGGCGGAAACCGACAGTTTGTGCGTTTGTACCAAGTTCTCAGGAAGACTCACCGGCTGTGGTCATGCCTGGAGTAGGGTCTGGGTGAGCTCCAGGGCTCACGGTGGCTTGGGGTAAGTTGGGATGGATGTAGCTGGCTTGGAGAGGCAGGTGGACCAGGGCCTAAGGAACTGACATCCATCCCTAGAAGACAGTGGTTGTTTCGTGTCCTGGAGATGTGACTTGTATCCCTTACCATATCCCTGCCCTTGAATTTCTTCTCTGCAGAGTTGATCCTTGGGCCTCCAGGCAGGTCCCAGTTCGGCTCAGGAGACCCACGTACCAGTTGGCAGATGTTTGGTGCTGCTGTGCTTGAGACCATGGATCCGCCAGTGTATAGAATGAGCAAGACAGAGGATGTGACAGGAATTGGGATGGGGTCAGCTGACAAGTGTGGAAAATGTGACTACTGTCACTGGTGTGAGTGCCAGACCCAGCTGAGGGCTTTGCCACACCTACCTATAAATGGCCAGGTCTCGCAGGGCTACCCCTTGGTTCAAATGCTCTCAGGGAACCAACCAGCTGCTCTTTGAGTGGGCTGGGTACTTACCCAGCAAGCCCCAAGCCAAGCCAACCCAGTTTCATAACCACTATTCTGGTAGCCCCTGTCGATGTCAAGTCCTCCTCTCCAAGGGTACATGAAGACTCGGGAGAGGAGGGGGCAGATACACTTTTTGCAGAATGAACAAAGACCATGTCTAGGGGGAGACAGAATTTCTCTTATCTTCCTCCTCTGACATGCATGTGTGCACATGTGCGCGCGCACACACACACACACACACACACACACACACACACACACACACACACCACTGTCAGCCCCAGCCCACAGGTCACCATCAGTCAATCCCTTCTTGCTTGCTGTTTGCAGACAGAGTTCCCACAGCTGTTCTGGGAAGTGGGAGTTGCTGGGGGGAAGGAGCTGAAGGTGGAGGAGGGGGCTGGGAGTGAGGGAAGGTAGAGGGTCCCTCAAAGAGTTAAAGCTGCTTCTCTCCAGCCTGCAGTTCCAGCCTCCCCACCACCCCGCCCCCCTCGATCCAGCCAAACAACAGCTTGACATTTTCCATCCTTCACCGGGAAGACAAAGACTGCAAGATATTCCCATGATCCCTTTCTGCATGCCTAACCGTGAGTTCAGGTGCCGTAGCGTTTGCCCCGTGCCGGCCCCATCAACATGAAGGGCGAACTCATCCCTTCTGCAGCCTCCTTGCGCCCCTTCTTGATTAATTGGCTGACTGCTACGCGGGCTGAATACCCAATGCTTCCCTTCCCCAGTCTTCCTTCACAGGTTTTTTTTTGCCTCTTTCTTTGCTCCATTTACATATACTTTATATTCCATAATTTTCACCCAAAAAGAAAAAAATAGAGAGGGAGAGAGAAAGAGCGGGCCCATCTCAGTAATTTGATGTAATGACGGCGTGTCACCAAAAAGAGGAATTAGAAAAACCTGCAGGTACTTAATTCATTCTTGTTTTTTTTTTCCAAGTAGATCTTTCTGAGAAGAACATTAATATTCATGGGCAAGAGAAAAGTATACTCAATAGAAAATTCTGGATTTTTTAGGGGAGGGAGGTGACTAAACTCGATGCATTTTTAAGCGCCATTATTTAACTAATAGGGCCGAAGTTCCCTGATTTGCACCTCCCCTTCGGTGGAAATACGCAGGCTTTTCTGGAGCTTCTGAGGGCTCACACGCACACTGTTGAGACTGTGGAGCTCGGCTTGTTTTCCTTCCTCCCCAGAAGGAAGGTAATAAGGAATAAACACACAAATGAAGGCTCCTTTGCAGAGGTCCCAGGCTTGAGGGAACTCCCTAGCACATTTGCAGGCTGCGTTTGGTGGCCTCTGTAGGCAAAGCCACTTCCAGGGCTCTCAGCATACCTCTTCCTGGCAGCTTGGATCCAGTTTTTTGTGCCGCTGGCTATCAGGGCCAGGGCTGACCTACCCAGAAAAGTTAGAGATGACTCAGGGGGAAGGTGACCCAAGCTCAGAGAGAGGTGTAGAGCAGAGCGGGAACTGGGTGGGGGCAGAATTCTCCCCAGATAGGCCATTCCAGACTCTCCAGGTGCCTGGCTGTTCTGGATGTGGTGCTGTCTGTGGGGCCTGCTACTTTACTAGTCCAGGGTAAAATGCTCACTTCTTCCTCACCCAACAAAAGTATAAACACTGGAATCAATGGCCCCAGTTGTGGTAACAGTTATTAATAACAACTGTGAAGTATGGCGTGGCCTGTGAAAAAAACACTATTCATTAATAATAGTCAGAAACTTTAGCACACAACTCATTTTCTTAAGGTCAAATCTCCTTATAATGGGGTGCTCAAACCATCAGGAGGATGGCCTGCATGGGCCAGTTCTGTCTGGACCGTTTCAGCAGTTGGGAGGACCTCTGTCCTCCCTGAAGATGGTTGCCTTTTGACTTTGAGCAAAATAAAAATATCAGATACATATGTTTTTTATGGCCATGGAACTTTATATTCTTTCTTTTAGTAAAGTATTAAATGTTGTGATTAATCCATGTCATCAATATAGCTTTTTTAAAAATGAGCGTTCTCTCTCTCTCTCTCTCTCTCTCTCTCTCTCTCTCTCTCTCTCTTCCCATAACCCAGACTTTGAATCTTCCTGCCTCTATCTCTTCAATAGCTTGAACTTCAGGCCCATGCCGCCACCCCTGACTCTGTCGTTCATTTTTTTGAAATGTGGGGTGCTGCTGCAGCTTGTGACCACACTGGCATCTGGCTCTCCTGGGCATGGGGACTGGGATGGAGCTATCTGACTCTCATGAATCACCTGGCAGCACAGCTCCTGGGCACCTCTGAGGAGGTGAGGCCTCGCTGCTCCTTGGGAGACCTGGAGACATTGCCCACTGTGAGCTGGAGCTGTCCGGAAATCTTCGAGGTGGCTATACCAGCTCACACACGGCCAACGAAGCCTGGGTCCTCAGTACTCAGCATTTTTGGAATCCTCGTTCCGTGACTTTGAGCCCCTTTGGTCAGATGTGAGAGGGACAGGAGGAAACCCTGGCAGAGGCGGACAGGTGGGAAGGTACAAAATGATTTGAGTTCCACCTGAGAATGATACCGAAAAAAGATAAGGGAGGGGAGGAAAGGGGGAGGGAGGAGAGGGAGAGGGGGAGTAGAGGGGGTAGAGAAGGAAGAGAGAGATGTAAAGGAAGATGGGTTAAAGCTGAGAAAGGAGCAGGGTGATGAGTTAACTCAGGCCAGTGGAAGAGAGGCAAGGAGGCAGGCAGAAGCAGAGCCGGCTGGGGGGCTGGCCCAGGGAGGAGGGCATGCAGAAATGGGTCTCTTGGTATTTTTTTTTGAAACATGGCCTTTAAAAAAAGTGCTTCTTGGTATTTTTATGTTTATATGTTTTAACTCAAGCTCGGACTCATGGAAAATGCATGAGGAATAAGTGGTGGCTCGGAATGTTTTATACATGACCGGGGAGTTGCAGGATGCGGAGGTGGTGGAGGGAGACAGAGAGGGTGTGGATGCATACTGCTAGGTTCTCCTCCCACAGGACTCAGAGTGGGCAGGGCAGATGCCAGCAGACTGTTCTCAAGGTCACGTGGAAGGTGACAGGTTAGTGTACCAGCACTATATGTTCAGTTCCACCAACCTCAGGCAGGACTTTAGGTATTTGGTAGTGAATCTTTGAGTCTCAGTTTCCCCCTCTGCACCAGAGGGAGCTTGTAGTTCAGATCTGGGGAGAGGCTGTTCTGTTGGGGAATCAGGGGAAGCCTCCCCTGCCCTCTCCCCCCCTCCCACCGCTACCAGCCCGGGAAAGCAGAGGGCTCAGTAAGGCACACCCTCCAGTCCATCATTCTGCTTCCCCCTTAGCAGTAAAGGACTCTTCCACCTAGAAAGGAGGCTTCTGAGCTACTGGAACCAGACTCCAGTGTGCTGTGCCACACGCACAGGTGGCCCTTGCCCCCACTGCATTTGTCCTTCACTAAAGACGGGCTGAAGATATGGCTCAGTTGATAGATTACTTGACTAGAATACATGAAACCTTGAGTTTGATCACCAGCATCATATAAAGCAGGTGTGTGGTAGGGAGGCAGGAGGATCAGAAATTCAAGGTCACTCTTAACTGAGTAGTAAGATCTAGGCCAGCCTGGGACACTCAAGAGTCTGTCTCAAGAAAGCAAAAAACAAACAAACAAAAAAAATAACAATAATAATAATGGTCAGTCTGTTTACAGGGAGGGAAGTGCAGCCCTCTGTGACAGCCCCATGGACAGCAGTGCATCTCCCAGGGGGAAGGCTAGCGCGCGCGCGCGCGCGCGTGAGTGTGCATGTGTGTGTGTGTGCGTGTGTGTGTGTGTGTGTGTATGTGTGTGTGTGTGCATGTCTGTGTATGTGTGTGAAAAATACAAAGAAATTAGTGGGAAAGAGACAAAGAATCCTCTTACTTGACTGATATTAGTTGAACACCTACTGTGTGCCCTTTGATACAGAGAAGCTAGTATGTATCCTCCCAGATAGAGAGTTTATATGTAGAAGTGGGTGTGTGTATAGTGTGTATGTATATGTGTGTATGTGTATATGTATGTGAGTATGTGTATATAGTGTATGTGCATGTAGTGTGTGTATGTGTGTGCATGTGTGTATATGTGTGCATGTGTATGTGTGTATGTGTGTGGTGTGTATGTATTGTATGTATGTGTATATGTGTGTGCATGTGTGTGTGTGTTTGTGTGGTATATGTGTGTGTAGTGTGTGTATGTGTATTTGTGTGTATGTTTGTGTGTATGTGTGTATTGTATATGTGTGTGTAGTATGTGTATTTGCATGTGTGTATAAGTGTGTGTGAGTGTTTTTGTGTATGTGTATGAATTTTTGTGTGTAGTATGCATGTATGTGTGTGTAGTGTGTTCGTATTGTATATGTGTGTGTATGTGTGTAGGCTGGGTATCGTTACTCAGGCACACTGTCCACTCTGATTTCCAGACAGGTCTTCTCACTGGCCAGGGACTTACAAGGACATTAGGCTGGCTGGTCAGCGAGTCCCAGGGATTCAGATGTCCCCACTTCCCCATCTGGGATTACACAGCCAGGACACCACACTCTCAGCTTCCTACATGGCTTCTCGGGGTGGAACTCAGCCCCTCTTGCACGTGCGGCAGATACCTTTACTGACGGAGCCATCTCACCAAATCTGCTCTCAGTTTTCCAAACCAGCTGCTCCAACTTCTGAACTAAACACTTGTCCATAATTTAATGTGGGCCCCAGACAGTCCGGCCAGCACATTTCCAGGAGGAAATGAGTTTATTTTGCGAACTTGCTTTATCCGTATTTTCATTTACCTTCCAGTTGGAGACTGCAGGGTTAAGTAGTTTCTCCATCAGAAGACGGGTCTGGGGCTGAACCCCATATTTCTCAAGCTTGTCTCCAAACCGGGGTGTTCAAAGATGGTTTCTCTTTAGGCCTGACCGGTGCTTTCAAACCTGAAGCCATGGGGCTGGATTTCCCAACACCTCCAAGCTCTGCCCTGTGTGGTTTTGTCTTCCTTTCTTTGTGAACAGTGTAGTGCAGATTAGGAAAGACACTGATGGTATTGATGTGTGTGTGAGGGTGTCCAGAGTCCCTTTGTAAACATCGTGCGATCACTGACCACCTCTAGAAGACAGCACACTTTCCTGTGCTTCCCAACCGGGGGTCTTCAGAACAGAATGCCACGGGCAGAGACTTGGAGGGACAAGGTGGATGCGGAAGTCCTACAGGGTGTGTGGGGAGGTCCTACATGGTGAGATAGGGTGTGTGGGGCGGTCCTACAGGGTGTGTGGGGAGGTCCTACATGGTGAGATAGGGTGGGTGGGGAAGTCCTACAGGGTGTGTGGGGAGGTCCTACATGGTGAGATAGGGTGTGTGGGGCGGTCCTACAGGGTAGGACAGGGTGTGTGGGGAGGTCCTACAGGGTGGGACAGGGTGTGTGGCAAGGTCCTACAGAGTGTGTGGGGAGGTCCTACAGGGTGGGACAGGGTGTGTGGGGCGGTCCTACAGGGTGGGACAGGATTGTGGGGAGGTCCTACAGGATGTGTGGGGAGGTCCTACAGGGTGTGTGGGAGGTCCTACAGGGTGGGACAGGGTGTGTGGGGAGGTCCTACAGGGTGGGACATGAGAAAGAACTTGATGGCTCTTCTAGGACTGGGAGGAACAGCTTCCTCACCCTATGGTGGTCTTGGTGTTCTTTATCGCTGTCTGTCCCTCTGTCTGTATCAAAGGTGCTCTTTCTAGAAGGACACAGTTATGCTGGACAAGGGCTCACCCTAGGTACATGAAGGTCATCCCACCGTTTGGCAAACGCTTTATCTCCTAAGGTCTCCTTTCCCAGTTCTGGCAGTCAGGACCTGGATGCCTTTATAGGGGGCAGAATTAATACTATAACATCACCCAAGTGTTGGAAACCAGGACAGTATTAATACCATAGCATCATCCAAGTACTGGAAACCAGGACAGCATTAATACTATAGCATCACTTCGAGTGCTGGAAAGAAAGACAGTATTAATACTATAGCATCACTTCAAGTACTGGAAACCAGGACAGCATTAATAATACTATAGCATTACCCAAGTACTGGAAACCGGGACAGCATTAATGCTATAGCATTACCCAAGTACTGGAAACCGGGACAGCATTAATGCTATAGCATAACCCAAGTGCTGGAACTACACAGAATGGTCACCTTGCCAAGCTCCTCCCCCACCCTTCTGTCCTCTTCCCTCCCTCTAACTTCCTTCATCCCTTCCTGTCTCTCTCCTTCTTTCCTTTAGTCTCAGTGTTAAAGATAGAACCCAAGTGGAATAGGGACCTTGCATATATGCGTAGCAACCTCTCTACCACAGATCCCACCCTAAAATTTCTTTTCTGCCCCTTTTAATGAACACATGGCAGCAATATGCATTCACGGGCAAGCCACCACACTTGCATGGATATCTAGTCTGTGCGCTGATCAAATCAGGAGTGTCCTCATTGTGTCTTTTTTGTTGGGAAGCATTGGCCTCTCCAGGGTCTAGTGACTGACTCACTTCAGAGTGAGAGGAACGAGAGAAGAAGTGGTGGGGGATCCCATGCTGTGCAGGACCACCCATCCCCCGGGTTTCCATAGAGCATCCTTGGCCTGGGCCTCTGTTGTTCCGTCAAGAGAGTGGAACTTTGAAATAGGCAAACTGAAAAAGGGACAGGCTGCCAGGGGATCAGGAGCAGAGGAGAGCTGGCAGAGCCCCGGGGACTGGCAGAGGACAGTTTCCCTGACAGCTGAGTGATGCTGGGGTGCTAGATTTGAAGACAAGGATGTGAGTTGTCCCTTGGAAACCAGTCTTTCCTTGTGCAAATCAAGGCAAATTCCAGAGCACAGAAGATCTGCCTTCCTACACGTCCAGCAGGGTGGATTCCCATAGCTCAGACCCAGGGACATTTAACAGGTCATCTGGGAGGGGCCAAGGAGTTGTTGCCACTGCTTCTATGCCAGCTGCCCATCCCCAAAAGCCAATACACCAACATTCTGCTCATGAAACCAGTCCAGAGGTGCCCAGGCATCAGGCGTGGTAAAGCCAGCTGGCAGCTTTGTGGACAGCCAATGGAGCGACCAGCCCATCTGCTGTATACTGCCAGCCTCACGCCTGTAGTAGACGGGCCTGTGGCCCATCTCAGTGGCCAAGGTGCCAACCACCAGGTGCTCAGGGCCAGCTGGCAGGCTGGCAAGGCTGGCCAACAAACCCATCTGCTTGCTGGCACCAGATGAACATGTAGGGGAACTGTGCCCAGGGACCCTGGGGTGCCAACCTGCCTGGAGTTCCAAGGCATCAGAGATCCTGAGTCTCCTCTTTCTGCTGTCCATCGCCCCTCATGAGCTAGTGCCAATAAAGACCCCACTCTACAGGGAGGCAAGGCAATGGGAGTCATGGGGAGGCACTTGCATGGTGGGGAGTGCAGAACCCCTGTGTACGTCCACAGAGTCCTGAAAGACAGTCTGTGAGTGGTGAAGTCTAGGTCCAGATCAACTTTCCTGGCCCAGAGAGGCCCTGCACTAAGCTTGTATCAGAGGCAGAAGACTGACTGGGTGGCTGTTGGTCCTACTATGCACTGGCTGGACTCTTGAATTGTAACGTTGCCTTGGACCAACCATGCTTCTGTGACTAGCCAACCCTGTCGGTGGCACCCGACCCCCACCCATGCTTTCTGTGGGATGTTTTATGTCTACGTGGGAAAAGCTATCTAAGAAAGAAAGAAGTAAGGAGGAAGGGAAGATGAGGACAAAGGAAGGTAGGGAGGAAGGAAAGAAGGAAGGAAGAAGGGAATGGGAAAGGAATGGAAGGAGGGAGGGAGGGAGAGGAAGGAATGGAGGGAGAGAGGAAGAGAAGGATAAAGGGAGGAAAGAAGGAAGGGAGGAAGTGCAGAAGAGAGGGAGAAGGGGAAGGAGGAAGGAAGGGACGGAGGGATGGAGGGCCCTTGTTCATCTGTGGTGTGGAGCCACTTAGCATCCATTCGGAGTGAGGGTGTATGACTCTGGCCTCTGATCTCCCTGGTCACTCACCCCTCCTCCAAGCTCTCTGCATTTGCTCCTGAGGAACAGGCTTCTTAGGCAGTTGGAAATGGCAGGTCTCAGGGGTTAGAGGCGGGGTTTGCTTTAGGAACTGCAGATAAAGGAAGGCCTGGATGTTTGAGTGAGCTGAGGAGGCTAGGCACCATTGAGGGGCATCCCCTGTGGGGAACAGGTCCTGAGTAGACATAACTCTGAGCAGATTTAGGGGCCATCATTTAGGGCCCATTTAGGGGCCATTCAAACTACCAAATAACACATATATTTGCAGGTATTTTCCTACAAAATACAATTTTTCAAGTGGTAACTAAGGGCAGAGTGTGGTTTTCTGTCTGTCATAACGACATTCCCTAGCCAGGGTCAGGGGCATGGAAATGTGTGTATGTGTCGGGTGCTAGTCATTTGTCCAGTCAGAGCTGGGTGGAGGTACAGAGTTTCAGGGAGGTAACAGGACAGAGGATGTAGGGATCAATCCAGATTGCTCTCTGCTCCAGGTGTAAACCTGAACACGGGCCTTTTCTTAGGGAGATGCAAACCAGTGCCTGCTCACCCGAGAGCGCACTGACTTAACACTGGGCCGTTTTCATGGCTACTTCATAGCCTTTCCCGAGCCCTTACTTCCGAGACTGGACTTCCTGTCAACTAGAGGGAGGACAAGCACACACGCAGATGCATGCAGCCATTGGTAAGCCCCACCACGAGACACAGTATGCTCTCTGCTGGAAGCAATGCTGGGTGCAGCTTCCTCCCAGCTGAAACCATTCCTCCCGGAAGCAAGAGGGAGACTCACAAAGCTCAGGATGGCCCTGAAACGTACAAAGTTCACAAGAACTGCTCCCCAAGGGTATGCAAGCAGTAAAATGGCAGGGGTGGACTAGAGCCTCCCCATCTACCACACAGAGAGAATGAGACTGTTGTAGTGCCAGCTGGGTCTCCAGCGCCCTCAGCAGAGCCAGACACTATTCTTCCCCTCTCTCGGTACTCTCTGCCACGCCACAGGTGTCATCAGGATCTTTCTTTACAGATGTGAACACTGAGGACAATGGGACCTTGGGGCATTTGTCCAGCTCACAAAAGAGACTCCGGATCCCTGAAGGAATGTGTGAATATGAGCGCCCCCTGCAGGAGAGTGTGTGCAATGCCACCTGTGGTTCCTGAAAGTGGGGGTGCATTAAAGATGAGCAGATCACTGTAGGTCCCAAGGCTTCTCTCTTAAGTAAAGGAATGCTGTGACCTGGAAGGCTCTGCAAGGACACTCAGCTGGAGACAAGGTCATGTCTGACCTACAGCGTCAGCTCTTTTCACATTACCTTTCTCCTTGTAGGAACCAATAAGTCATGACGTCTGGGATGTTTTTAAAAGGTTTTTGCCAGGGCTTGAGAGGCAGAGGCAAGCAGATCTCCCTCCATGAGCTCACGACCAGCCTGGTCTACATAGTGAGTTACACACACACACACACACACACACACACACACACACACTCTACAAGAAGTCTCCAAATACTCCAGGTGCTCATTGTGGCTCAGAGGATCATGGTACCCAGGTCCTGGTCCTGTCTGCTCTTCACTTCTGCCCTCACTAGGCCTCTGCTCATCAGCATGGGTGGACTTAGGGAGACCCTGAGGAAGCTCAGCTGAGTATTTATTCAGAGCCCAGCGCTGTGCCTCATGAACGTGACTTGACTACTGTTCCATACCCTATCTTCCTCATCCAAAGAATACTGCGTCCAAGCCTTTGTGGCTGGGGGACATCCCTTGACTGCCAACCCAGATGAAGGGCTTCACACAGGCCATTCCTGTTTTACCCAAGAGGAGAGAGAGAACCAGAGAGGCTGAGTGTCTCATCTGGGGTCCAGAGATGTTCCATGGTAAATGGGGATGGCAAGCAGCCAGGGCTGGAGCAAGGTATTAATTGGGGACAAAATACAAGAGACACTAAAGGGCTCAGGAGTCACAGCAGACTGGGCGTTAGTGAGATGTCAGGGTCTGTGTTGTCAAGCACTCCCCTTGTCTCTGGGGCCAGGATGCCTCTTCATAGCACTTGACTTAAAACTTTTAGAGTTTGTTGGTAACGGAATTTTGGGTTTGTGCCCTTTACATTTATTTTGTGACTGAAGATGAGTTTAATTATGTCACCCCAATTAAGATTGCTCTCTCTCTCTCTGCACCTACTCGGTTATCTGTTATCAACCATTTTAGAGTGCTCGCAGCCATGCACAAGGTCATCACAGTGCAGGGCATCCAACCGGCTCAGCACAGAGATAAGTGTGTGCCCACTGTAACAGAGACGGTGATGGAGGCCGTTGTCGGGAGTGGCAGTGGGCAGACTTCCTGAACGGTCAGGGACACAGCTGCTTTTTACTTCCTCCTTGATGCCTGGTAGATGGTAGCCTGGCCTTGTGGACAGAACCAGGATTCCTGGGCTTTAGGTCTGCTACACCTAAACAGTAACAGCGTAGGAGTAAGAAAGCAACAGTGTTTGCCCTCTCTTTTGACTCTACTGTAGCAGGCGCTTGCCGTCTTTCTCCTGGGCCCCTAGAGCAGGCCCTGCTCACCCTCATTTCCAGAAGGGAATTTTAGGTAGCAGACTAAAGACCCTGTGATAGCAGAGCTGCCAAAGCTTGGGGCGGCACAGCTGCCCTGTGTGGAAATCCCTGTCCCCTCATTAGCAGTGGCTTTTCTTCTGCCCGAGCTCCAGAGAGGAGAGGGCAAGGAGGCTGCGGGGACGCAGCGAAGGTCTTAAAGGAAATTACGGTCTGCATAAAAATCCTCCAGTGGAGGGCCTTAAACCATTCCCCTGGGCACTGAACAGTGACGGAGAGTCTCTTACTGCTCACTTATGCCACCGCGGCCACCCAAGGTCAGAGAGAACGGAAGAGAAGCATTTAAGCGTGCAAGTGGCCCAAGGAGGCTCCTCGCTGCCCTGGCCCCAGCTGCTCTGAAACAGGGCAGTGAGCAAGACCAGGAGGAAGTGTGGGAGCAGAGGGAAAGAGGTCCCTGCACTGGGACCAGCAGAGGCTTCAAACCTGGCTGCTCTCCCGGGCCCAAGTGATGCCTCGCACAACAGGATCACCTGATTAGGGTGAAATCAGAGCCTGATGTGGTAGCTTACACCTGCAATCCCAACACTTGAGAGGCCGTGGGATGGTCGTGGGGATGGAGGAGATACTCTAGGCTGCTGTGTGCTAGGAATAGAGAGCCCTGGTCTTCATAGACCTTACCTTGTTACAAGGTGGCTTCGCAGATACTTGATCCTTCTCTCCTCGCCTACATGAAGAAATTACAGCGCATGGTCTCTGCAGTATGTATTTACCACCAGGCTTAATCCTGGGTTTCAGTGAGTCTGCGTACTTCTAGATTGTAAACTGGCACTGCCCCCCACCCTAAAGAAGGGTCCTTAGCATCCCCAAAGACTAAGGAGTGTGATGTCATGCAAGAAAAGGTCCACTGAACCAGGCTCAGGAATGGACTCTCACTAGCTCAGGAAATCGGACTCCTGACCCCTCTGGTAGTGTGGAGATCAACTATGAGGGTCAAGTGGGCTCAGGCTCCAGAGTATTTAGCACACAGTACCAGCAGAGGTTCTATCGTAAGGGCTTCTCTACGAGACAGATAGGGAATCTTGTTTGCATAGGCCTGCCTGCACGTGTGTATGGCTATGGCTTCCTCTGAGAGCCTCTGTATGGACAGGCAAGTCCATGGGGGCAGACAACACATTCTCACGCCAATGGCCTGTGGGATCTGGACACTAGAGAAAGGAGTATCATTCCCACTGGTGGAGGTGTCCCTGTTGCTGGCAAAAGGCAGCGGGGCCCTCTTGCTGAAGGTAGCCTGGACCCTGGACATCAACAGGAAATGACTGCCCAGAGTCTTCTAGCTTCTGTGGCCAGAGAACCAACCGCATGAGGCACCTTGCTGGATACCGCCCACCTCAGCAACCTCTGACTCTATTATTATTACAGTTCTAAGATGAGGCCTCTTAGCTCAGGCCAGCTGCTCACTATGTAGTCCACACAGTCCTGGAGTTTGCAATCTTCCTGCCTCAGCCCTCAGAGTGCTGGGGTTGCCTGGTTGGCCTTGAGCTCACTCTGTAGCCTAGGCTGGCTTTGAACTCATTTTCCACCTTCTAGTAGCTAGGGTGATGTGTATTGCTGTGCCTGGCTCATTGTCTTTTTCTTCAAATATCCCTTCTCCATGTTCACTCTTGCCTGTCTTAATCGCCTTGACACAATGGACCCTGTTTTCTTGTTATGGGATGTCTCTGTGTCTGTGACTTAGCCGGGTCTCCCCATATGGCTTGGGTGCACCCTGATCTTTGGGTGTTCCCTGTGCTTCAGAGCAGACAGGTTGAAGACATTGGGGGGCGGGGGGGGGGTCCACAGCCCTGGGCGTGTCTAGCTCGGCTTCTATGGGCATTCACTTCGAGCTCTTTTGATCTGAGATCCGAGACAGCTGAGGGGCTGGCGCTGCAGGGCTTGATGGAGTGTGTGCTGAGAGGGCTCAGATAGGCGGAGATTCCTGAGGACGCTCCATCATCGCTCCTGAGAACATGTTAGCAATGATTGTTTGAATGTCTCCGCTAATAGGATATTATTCATAACACTCGGGCTGGCTTGACTAGAAGATGATAAGAAATTAAATCCTTAATGGCTTTCCGAGGGAGAGGACTTTCCCTAGGGGATCTGGGGACCCTGGGAAGTGGTTCCCTATGCCCTACCCATCTTCATAGGGAGGAAATCCAGTCAGGGAGACGAGACATGGGAGCAAAGACAGAGGACAGAAGGAGATGCCCATGACTGGGCACTTGCTGCCTGCTGAGTGCAGACAGACTCCATCCTCACCTGTCCCTGCTGTCACAGGTGCTGCAAGCATATGGGAAACTGGGCCATGAGAAGCCGGTGGACTGGCTGCTATCATCAGACCTGGGTTCTAGAAGCACCTACAGAAAAGGTTGTGAGCCTGGAAGGAGCAGCCCCTGCAGCTTTGACAGTTCTGGAGTCCCACTGTCCCAGAGGGGTAAAACATATGCTGAGCGGGCAAATGGTTCTGAAGGTGGCTTCAGGATGACACGGACAGCAGTCCCTGCCTATATACCTGTGATGTATGTGCTTCTGGGGTGACATCCTGAGTTTGCTTTCTGGAACCTTCCAGAAATCTCCTTCTGCTAGAAATCTCTGGAACGGAGACTGAGCATGCCAACCACCAAAGAACACTCATGCATAGTTGTACACACAGCACATGCATGTATACTCATACATTCCCACATGCATATCCACACAAAAGCACATATACATGTACACATATAAATAAATGTGCACACACATACAGTATCAATCAGTCAACTGATAAATGTCAGTTGTCAAGAGCAGAATTCCCAGTCCCACATCCTGGGGCACACCGTACCAACACCAAAGTCTTCTTTGCAGCATGCGTGCTTTCTCTGGACACCCCCTCCCCCGACACACACACATCCTGAGGCACACCGTACCAACATCAGAGTCTTCTCTGCAGCATGCATGCCTTCTCTGGACACTTCCCCCCCACACATCCTGGGGTACACCGTACCAACACCAGAATCTTCTTTGCAGTATGCATGCTGGACACTTCCCCCCCCCCACACACACACACACATCTGATTTCCCATGCATATGGAGCAGGGCGGACAGGACAGTAGAATTCTTCAGCAGGCCAAACGCCTCATCAAGAGCTAGACATTGCAGCTCTCTGTGAATATTTAAAAGTGAGCAAGCACACTTCTTGTTTGTTTTTCATTGCTGTAGAGTGGGGAGAGCCCTGGTTCCCAGCCCCCATTCTCTCTCCTCTAGGTCTCATTGGCTCCACAGTGGAAGCCAGCCTAGATTTCCATTCTCAAAGTTCACAATTCACCCAGCCATGAGCTGTGCCTTTAACCACTGCTAAATTGTTTCCTGATAGCCCAGCTCCAATGTTCTCCCCTGACATTTGATTTACATATGATCTTTAAGCACCGCCATGGCGGCAATAGCGATTTGGTTAATATTCCAAGTGCTCCCCCACACCCCGCACCTTGCAGGGCCATTTCCTTGCTGCAGCATGGCAAAATGCATGTACCAAATAAATGTATTGCTAATGAAATCAGCAGATTATGGGGAAGAATCAATTGCCCTGCTGCGGGGACGAGGCACCAGGAGTTAATTCTGTCTGGATCTGCAAGGGTAGCTGTTAATGGAACAGGCTTTTTACCTAATTGGAGGGAAAATAAATGAAGTATGGTAACATTCCATGATGCACGCAGCGAGTGCATTCCAGCCCCTCCGTCCTGCCTGGCCGAGTTCACAGCACAGTAGAACACGCCTCCTTCCCTACCTCGATATTTGATTCTCTCTCTAATCCTCATTATCTCCCCTTTCTTTTGCACATCATTTTCCTTTCTTTTTCCATTCCCACTTTTTTCATTCACCAGTCCAAACTTCTACCCATCCAGCAGCCCATTCATCCTTCCTTCAATCCATCCATCTGCTGTTTCTATTCTTTCTATCATTCATTCATCTATCCATCTATTCATCTGTCCATACACCTTCCATCCATCCATTCATCCATGTACTGATCCATGCATACATCCACCCAAACATCCGCTCGTCCATCCACCCACCCATCCATTCAGCCACCCACGAATCTATCCATCATCCTGAAGGAGGGTCTTGCACACAAATATTTTCAAGAGCCCGTAGTCTAACTGAACGGGCCTTGGGTATGTTTGTAGTGCATGGATCATATCTAGTGTTGTCATCTGATTGCCATAACCCTCACTGCCATCTCGCCATCAGCGTATCTGTCACTTGCCCTCTCTAGCTGCCTATCTCCCTTTATTCCTATGGAGGATCAAGTAACTCATTAAGATCCACTTACCTTTTGTGATTATGCTTAAAGACAGCCATGAAGCTGATATGGCTTCCTCACACCAAGCCACTCTACAATGCCTTATGCCTGCTTACTTAGTCAAAGGCATCTCTCTCTTCTCTCTCTCATTTCCCTCCCACCTTCCCTCCACCCAGGATAGCACCATGTGTAATGATTTCATCTATGTAAGGCTGATACTTCTGGGTTCTAGGGGTCATGCAGGTACAGACAAGCCTTCAGGCAGAAGTGCCTAATGGCCCCCGGGGATGTTAAAGGGCCCCACATGATCCACATATGACTCAGCTAAGCCTTTGCGTGCATGTGTGGGTTACATCACCCACATATGACTCAGTTAATACCTTGTGCACATGCGTGGTTGCATCATCCACGTATGACTCAGCTAAGTCCTGTGTGCATGAGTGAGCCCCATCATCTGTGTATGACGTAGCCACGTCAACCCCCTGTGCGCATGCACTGGGCAGCTTTTAAAAGCTGGATGCACCATCTTTCTCTCTGCACACTGACTTCCCACTGTGCACGCCCCCTCTAATAAACTTCTAAGCGGGTTTGTTGCATGTCCCGTGTTTCCTTCTCACTCACGCCAGGTAATTTCACCATGGATAACTTAAGTAAGGTCTTGAATCTGTGGTTCTTTCTCCTCTTTACTGACAGGTGGCTCTTGGAATGACCTCTGCAAAGGGCACCTGCTGGCACCTGTGATCACCTGTGGCTTGCAGATGTCAAACTCTCACAGGTGAATCCATTGTCCATCTGTGAATGGGGTAGAGGGTTGGTTGTGTCGCGGTGCAGTGTTGAGCAACGGGCTCCTGTGCATGGTGCACACCCAGGACTCCCACCGCGTTTCTCCAGCTTCAGTATGTATGGATCCTCTTGGGAACATGCCGGCAGTCCATCGCAGTTTCCCAGGAGCTATAATCAGACATATCAAGGCCCCTAGGGAAGCAAACTCTACTCTGTAGAACCAGGGTAGGAGGGCAGTACTGGTGGGAGGCACCTGAGCACGTGATTCCCTGACGCATGGGGCAACATAAGGTTTGACTTCCAGAGGCCCCCTTTCCAGGCCTTAGATTTAGATTTCTTGTCCGCTGTCTGTCGAGGAATAATCATTTTCTGGACACCTACGATACACCAGGCACCATACTGGAAAGCTGGGGATGCAGACATCAATGTGCCCTGAAGGAGTTCAATGCCAAAGTCACAGTCCACCTTCCCTTCTGCAACGGAGGGACTGGGGCCCTGGAAAGTATTTATCATCTCATTCAACAACCTCGACTTCTGCTTATGTAAACTTTGCTGAGATTTTAGCAGAAATAGTAAATAACAAAGCTCCTGAGGGCTGCACTAATTTCTCAGACATTTAATCAATACAGAGCTGCCCTGTTCATTACAGCTGTCAAAAATATGCAAAATTGCCCATCTGGTCCTCTCAGGTATGCAGACCAGAGTGGAATCACCAGTTGCTTGGCCAATTACCACGCCCCAGTCTCCCTCCCTGCGAGGTCTCTCCATTAGCCAGGGACTGCTAGCTCCAGAACTCCAAACAAGAAATATTTGACATGGCACCACCCAGGCTGGGGCCTGCCATGGGGATGGGTTTGGGGCCACAGAGGAGAAATACAGGTAGAATTCAGGGAAGCACAGCTTCCCCCACCTCTGCTGCCCACAGTCACTGTTCCCTGTGAGACTTCCTTCCTGTGAGGCCCCTCCCTGCGCCTTAGATATTTAGACCTATTAAAAACCATTGGGGGGAAAAATGGTCTCCACAAAAGCTTTGCATAAAGAAGTGATCAGCGCGAATTCCTCTGAGGAAATTGCTTCAACAGATGGAAATGGCCCATTTGCAACAAACGCCGCTGGCTGTGCAGATGGTGATTATGGGATGTATGTAAACATGCAAGCTCGCCGGCAAGCAGGGAGAGCTGCACCACTGAACTCAGACTGCACTGGGGCCACCCACCCTGGCGCTGGCCCTGCCCTGGCTGGTCCAGGTCTCCAGTGGGGTCCAGGGGCCAGGGCACAGCTTGGAGTTCCCAGAGCTATTAGCTTAGCCACTGTTTAATTACAGATCTGTCTGTAGTGCTGCCTGGGAGCAAATGGCACACTCTAGTCCCAGGGTGACTGAGGCGAGGCTTCCTAGAACCCGGCGCATCTTCTCTGCACACCAGGGCTGTCTTGCTGACCCTGAATGCTGTTTCCGACTTGATCTCCACAGAACTCTGGGAAGTTGTCTCACCATCTTCATCACTCCCCTTCAAGTGGGTAAACTGAGGCTCAGAGAGGTGAAGTGATTTTTCCCCAAGACCACAGTTTTAAAAAGTAAGGGAACTGGACCAAAGAGATGGCTTGACGTGAAGATCACGCTCTGCTCTTGGAGAGGGTCTGAGCTCAGTTCCCAGCACCCGTGCTGGGTGACTCCCAACCACCTGTAACTCTGGGGAATACAACATCTTCTGGCCCCTGCTTATCCCTGTACCCAGGTGTAACACACAAACATATAAACATAATTTTGAAAAATAGGATAAATCTTTTCTAAAAAGTAAAGGAGTGAAAATGTATCTGCTAGCTACTCTGAAGAACAAATAGCCCCAAGCTCAATGACTTGCCGGTATAAGCACCCGCTGTTGCATACCAGAGGTTTTTGCATAGCATTGTGGGAAATGTAGTGTCTCTCCCCAATTTCTGTGGCTAAAGCAGGTCCATGGCCATCACAGATGGATGAAATGGGACACACGGAACATCCTGAGGGCCGAACTGTAAGCAGCTGTGAGGACAAAAGCAGGAGGAAGTTCGGGACAGTTTTTGAACCTGAATTTGTTCACTGTTCCCAGTCCCACCATGCCCCGAGGGAGTGGGGCCCTTCACCTCTTCCCCCAGTCTCTCCAGTAAAAGCTCTCAGATGAGATCCATCCTCACTCTACTTTCTTCCTGGACATCTGAGTGGGCTGTGTTGGAAGAGCAGTATTCTGTCAGCTTGAGTTCTGGTCCCATCACCAGCTGAGACACGCTTTGGGTCTCACCTCACCCCAATCTCATCCAGGCACCTGTTACTGAGATGGGGATTTCTTTCAAATGAATTGTTGGTGGTTCGTGAGCAGGGGTGTGGGAGTGTGGGGGGGTTGAGGGGAGGTGTCTCTGCACCCAGCATGCTGTTTGTGTTGCACCTGTCTGGGAACTGTACGGCGGCGTCACTCTGTCTGTCTGGGAAGTGTATAGGCCCTACAGCTCCATGCAGGGTCACACATGGGTGCCTGTCTCAAGAACACTGTAAGCCTGGTTTTTAGATCAGGTCTTGGCTTTCAGGCAAGTGCCACCATCTAGTGGTTGGGTGGCCCTGGGCATACTGCTTCATCTGCCCTCCTAGGGCTAACCTGGGCTTGTTCTCATGGTACCAACTGTGTTTGAGACATTGAACAAAGCTGCGGGGATCACTAGTAAGCTGGGATTGGACTCTCTGGACACCCCTGCCATACTGGATGAGCGATTTTTTTTTTCTGTGCTGGGATTGGACAATCTGGGAACCCCTGCCATACTGGCTGAGCGATTTTTCTCTGTGCTGGGATTGGACTCTCTGGACACCCCTGCCATGCTGGCTGAGCGTTTTTCTCTGTGCTGGGATTGGACTCTCTGGACACCCCTGCCATGCTGGCTGAGCGTTTTTCTCTGTGCTGGGATTGGACTCTCTGGACACCCCTGCCATGCTGGCTGAGCATTTTTCTCTGTGCTGGGATTGGACTCTCTGGACACCCCTGCCACGCTGGCTGAGCATTTTTCTCTGTACTGGGATTGGACTCTCTGGACACCCCTGTCATACTGGCTGAGCATTTTTTCTGTGCTGAGATTGGACTCTCTGGACACCCCTGCCACGCTGGCTGAGCGTTTTTCTCTGTGCTGGCTATGACCAGCGATGAAACGGCAAATGACAGTGCTCAGCTGATGTGCAGCAGCTGTTACTTCGATGATATAGCTGCCTTGTGTGCACGTCATGTCTTTGGACCTTTGCTAGGCAGGTGGGCATCTCACCACCATCTAGAGAGGAAGACACAGAGAGCCCCAAAGAGGAAGTGACTTGTCTAATAATTCTCAGTGTTGCTTCCATGGTGGGGTTGACCTCTTGACCATGATGGTCCAGCTGGACCCAGCCATTGGGTGAGGAAGGAAAACCTGGAAACGGAGGGGCTGGGGTGATGTTATGGTTGGAATCACTGTTTATTGGTGGGTCCCCTTCCTGAGCCTCAGGTTCCTGATACGTCAAATGTTAGGAACCAAGGTCAAGATTAGACAAGAAAAGCACATGGTGGGGGGGGGTACTCACTCATTGGGGGTGGCCATTTGGTGTGCACTAGCCTGGCAACCTGTGTTGGATCCCTGGAATCCAGGTAAAGGTAGAAGCAAAGAACCAATTCCTTAAGGTTGACCTCTGACCTCGCATGTATGCTCTGGTATCTGCATCTACACACATACACCACAGTAACAATGTTAGTAAGCAAACAAAAACTGGAAGTGGAAAAGCTCACGCAGAAGGTGCGCGTGAGGGAAGCGAGTCCTTCCCACTGCGTGCTTTCCCGGGTGGTCACTGCAGAGTTCCTGAGTTACAGTGTGCATCTGGGCCGGGGCTGGTGGGTGAGCTTCCCAAGCTTGACGGTGACTAGAATCTCATAGGCTCTCCAGAGTCCACTCTGTATGCCCATGGCGACACTCCAACACCAGTGGTTTTTAGCAAAAGGTCATTAAACTACAATTTGAGAATCATCAGCACAGACACCTAATGATAGGGTTCGTGGAAGACTTGGGGTATCTGCAGAGAGCTTAGAGTGTACACTTACAGCCACCCAATTCTTCCCATCAGAGACCCTGTGTGTGCCTTGGCTTTCTCCAGGCTGAACTCATCACTGGACAGCCACATTCACTGTTGTCACAGCTGGAACAGGGCACACATCTGTGTGGCTGTTGATGAGGGTCAGTCTGCCCCTTCAAGACTGAGTTCCCTGTGGGGACAAGAAGTTCAAGGTCATTCAACTGTGTGTCCAGTGTGGGTCACTGTAGCACAAACAGATACCAGACCGACACACACACACACACACACACACACACACACACACACACACACACGAGGCAACAAATCCTGGACATTGTGGGCAAGTATCCTGAGAGGCATTTAGCCCTCTGCCTCTTGACCTCTGATCCTTAATGTCTTTTCTAATGGCTGCTACAGATGGTCCGCAAAACAGCTGCTCTTGAGGCGGGTGACACATTTTAAAGCTGACCCTGGGTAGTCTACCCCGACCCTCCATCCCAGGCATGCTTTCGCATCTGCCCAAAGCAGGCAGTAGCCAGCCTCTAAGTACACCAGGTCTCCCAATAATATGTTTTGTGTCTTTTAGGGAGTGGTCCTTGAATCGTCATAAGAGCTCTGTGAGAACTATTAACTTTGAAGCTGAAGTTCAGAGAGGCTTAGTAACTTGCCTGAGGCCCCACAGCAAACAATGAGCAGAGTATAGCAGAGTCTATGATGAAAAAAACCACATCTCCAGCACTCTACTGAGTGTGTGTGTGTGTGTGTGTGTGTGTGTGTGTGTGTGTGCAGGGACATGTATGCAGCTTCTGGGTATGGCAGGCATTAGCAGAAGCCCAACCCTTTCCTCTGGTGACCATCAAGAAAGTGCTGAAAGTGGCCCTATGGTAGTGGGCAGCCAAAAGGACAGCAGCAACACTTACTTTTAGCCACTGCAGACTTGTGAAAACTCTGAATTCATGTGAGCCCAGAAATTCTGATAGTTTTGGTGCCTAGAGCTGGAAGCTCACATGCAGCCATGGACAGAGCCATGAGGGGCCTGTTTCCATCAAAGCCCACAGCTCCCCATGGCCCTTCAGGGGTCCCTCTTTCTCTCATCAATGCAAGTCTCTCCACCCTGAGTTGTCTTGGGACCTCGGCACCCTTGAGCACCAGAATCATGGCTTCTGTTTCACCTTACCATTTTCTGAACAAGCGTTCATTGCCCATTTTACTGGAGGGAAGCCCGAGGCTTACTGAGTTGAAGGGACTTAATGGAGGCATGACTGAGCTGGAGACAGAAGCAGACCCCTTGAGATGTGGACCACTGGAAACCAGGGACGGAGGTCCTCCCCAGGCCCAGGAATCCTCTCCCTGTGTCCACGGCTTTCCTCTGCGGTCTCCTACTTCAGATGTAGCGAGGCAGGCGGGTTCCACTGCCTGCTGTCCTCAGCTCCCCCCCCCGCATCGATCCCTGGCATTATGAGGGCGACAAGCCCCACCTTTTAACTGCATTATTACTTCTTTATGGGCTGAGCATTGAGCAGGTCTCCTCCACTGGGCAGCGGGTGCTGCTGGAATTTATATGCGAGCTGAAACATTTATTGGAGTCATATTGATAAAGGTTTATTGTCCAATGGCCCGTGGCTCTTCGAAGAGGTAGGGTCCTCAAGAGGCCGGGAGAAAGCAGGCCAGTGCGCGAGAGGAGGTGGCGCTGCTTCTAGCCCTTGCCCCTGTTGCCAAGACAGGGAGGGGTGTCTGTAGAGAGGAAAGAACAAGCGCAGGAGAGACACGGGGGAGGGGTACGGGGAAAGGCTGCTGGGAGACCATTGCAGAGACTCAGTTCCAAGTTCACGGAGAAGTTGGGATTGAACTCTGCCCAGATGGGCGTTGTGCTGTGCGAAACCAAAAGCCCCGGAGGCACATGAAATGTCTGACTGTCCCACCCACAAACAGAATGCCAATGTTCACACGTCCCCAGCTGACTGTTCCAGCCCGGCTCACCTCAGGGAATAAACATCTCATGTGCAGGTCAGAGCCCCATCGGCGTAAGGTCTCTTTCCCGTATTCTGGTTCACAGCCAGTGCGTGGGTTCAGCTTTCCAGAGGCTTGGAGAATCCCATCTGTAGCATGGTGATCTAACATGGACAGAACCGGGATCCCCTGGCCTGGGAGTCTTAGCTTTGAAATGGTGTCAGGAGTCACTGGTCTCACCCATAAATCCATTATAATTCCAAACACCACCATAGACACCTATCTGCCATTTAAGCCTGCTTTGCCTGATCCTGTCTCCCTAATATAAAACAGACTTGACCACCTGTGTTTCTATCTCTCCCTGGAACTCATGTTCCCCAAGGACAGTGATTCTTCTGATTTTACCTAGCGCCGTGCCCCCACCACTGACTTCATGGGAAGGGATGTCGTAAATACTCACTAAACATGCGTTTACTGTGCTCCTGGAGGGAACTGGTCAGACTCAGGTTCTAAGGGGACCTTTGGTAGGGACTGGGGGCTCAGATGTCTCTGAACTCTAATTTCTACCCTGCAGCACCTGTGAGAAAGCAGAGCTCCTCCCAAACCTAAAGCAGTGAGATGGGGGGCCACACAGGACCCTCCCCAAGTCTAAGGAGGGGAGCCACACGAGGCTCTCCCCAAGTCTAAAGAAGGGGGTCACGCAGAGGACCCTCCTCAACTCTAAGGAGGGGGGAACCATGCAGGGCCCTCCCCAAGTCTAAGGAGAGGGGACCCACACAAGGCCCTCCTCAACTGTAAGGAGGGGGGAGCCACGCAGGGCCCTCCCCAAGTCTAAGGAGGAACAACCTACACAGGGTTCTCCTCAAGTTTGAGGAGGGGGAAGGGGAAGCCATCCCTGTACTCCCGCTGAGTTAGTAATGTCAGTGCTAAGGAGTCAACCCTAGGAGGGGATCTGGAAGAGGAATAGCATGGGGTTAATTTAAATGTATCTCCACGTCTCAGAGCCAGCACTAGTACTTCGCAGGAAGCAGGAACCTGCTTAGCATACTAAATGGTGTTGACTGCGCAGCCTCTTTCTTTACAGAGGACCTGGGGCGCCTGTCTCTTTAATTCTGAGACAATAGTAGTGCAAAGATAGAGGGAGGTGTCACCTTAATTGGTGGCAACAGATCAGAGCTAGTCACTGAGCTTTGGATCTGAACTGTGACCAGTCGGTGCGCACCCTTTTCGCCTCTGTTGATGCGCAGTGGCATGCTCTCTCCCAGAGTTGATGTTGAGGACTCCGGGGCTGAGCCCTCTTTTCTGGTAGCTGTATTGCCATCCGTGGCACAGATAGCTTGGCGTCGTATCCTGCCTTGGTCTCTTGCAAACTGTATATCCTCGGGCCATCTTTATTTTACCCAAGGCATCAGTTGTCTAATCTGCATTATGGGTGTGACATGGTTTGACTGTCAGTGTTCTCCAGAGGCTGACATGGGAGGGGCAGGGGACAAGGGGGAGGCTGGCTGCCATAAGCTTAAGCCAGGAGCTTCATGTTGAGACATAGTGCCTGGCAATTGCAGGACTATACCCCTTACCCCAACCCTTACTCGCTGCCCAGCACCCTCTGAATAAGTGGTGTTATGTAAAAAAAAATCACAGGTCCAACCCTTCCCTGATAGAGAGTACACCCAATAAAGGAACATGAGAAGGCCCTCCTCAGTGAGCAGGAGTGACGGACACACAACCATGAGATTTTTTTGAATCCCAGCATCTGTGTTTAAAAAAAAGAAAAAAAGAAGTTGGGTGGCCACATGCATGCCTTTAACCTCAGCAGTTCAGAAGAGCCTGCCAGCTGGCAGCGCCGCTTCAAATTCAGTGAGTCTCAAAGGAAGGAGAATTATAGAGGAGGGCATGCCTGGCATCCTCCCCTGGCCTCTGTGTGCATGCCACACATGTGTGTGCACACAAAGAGAGATAAGACCACGGGGAACCTAGGACAGGACAAGTGCCAGGGGCTCACAGAGAGCGAAGCCCTAATGTGTCAGACTTTCCGGCCATTGCCTTTCAGAGAAGGAAACAATTCCTGTTCAGCCCAGGCTGGTGGCCATCTGAGGTCCATGTGCCCTCGGGGTGATGTCACCTAGACTGAGCTCTGGAGTCAGTCACCTGCCTGACTCTGGAGGAAGGAGGGCAGCAGTCAGGATACTGCTTACACAGGTCCTGGGCGCACTTCTGCAGGTCCCTGTTGTGCGTATGGCAGCCCACACGCATGTGGGCACACACGCCTGTGGGCACACAGGACCTTGCAGTGCCAGGAGGCCGTGGCTGAAGCTGCTCCACTCTTCACTCACTGCCAGCTCCCAGCACCTGGTCGGTGGAGTGATCAATACATTTGTTGAGGGAGTGAAAATGTTTGCTCACGTGTGAACGTTAAAGTTGTCTGTTTCTCACTTAACGGTATGCTGTCTGAGATTTCCCAGGAAGGAAACGCAGGCAGAAGGTTCTCGGCACCACCACACGCCCACTTTCCTTTCTTATTTATTTGAAAACTTCTACTGACGAGCAACACACATTTGGGAAGGTGTACGGTGCGAGCATGTGTATCAAAGGACGAGCCTCAGAAACTCTGCCCTAAATCTCTCCATGATCAGATTCAGGTTGCCATGTACTCCATGGGGTACCCCTGACCCTCTGTCTCAAGTTTCTGTTCCTGTGTCCTGCCAACGGGTGCTCCCTTGTCTGCTCATGGTGCCATAGTGGACATCGCCCACACTCCTCAGGAAGGCCTCGGTTGTTTATTTCCATGTCTGCATGGTGGGGAATGGCGCGTTTATTCTGACAGGGACCGGGGAATAAAGCCCTCTAGATTTTGTGGATCTTCTCTTCTCTGTGACACAGTTCTGTGTTGCCATTCAAAGGGCACCTCGGTGACAGAAGAATGACAGCTGGGTTTCAGTAAAACTTTGTTTATTAAACAGGAAGTGGCTGGACCTGGTACCCTGTCACATGGGAGACTTTCAGGAATGCCTGGGCACCTGGGTAGTCTGTAGTTTTAGGCATCAGACTGTCCTGCTCTGGACATTCTCAGGCATGCCATCTGAGGCAGGTCTGAGCCTAAGTCTGTTGGCCAGCACCTCACATGGCCACAAGCGCGGGCTCAGAACATACCACAGGACAAGGCTGTCTACCTATGTGGAGGTAACTAAGTGAGCTGTCATGACTGCAAGCTAAGCAATTCTCTCCTCTTGCCCCTTCTTTCTCCTCCCTCCCCTCCCTCTCCCCTCCTCTCCTCTCCTCTCCTCTCATCTCCTCTCCTCCCCTCCCCTCCCCTCCCCTTCCCTCTCCTCCCCTCCCCTCCCCTCCCCTCCCCTCCCCTCCCCTCCCCTCCCCTTCCCTCCCCTCTTCCCCTCCCCTCCCCTTGCCTCCCCTCCCCTCCCCTTGCCTCCCCTCCTCCCCTCCCCTCCCCTTGCCTCCCCTCCCCTCCCCTTGCCTCCCCTCCCCTCTTCTCCTTCCTACTCCTCTCTGTTCTTTCTTCTCCATGGTCCTAAGGATTAGACCTCATCATAACCTTATTGCGGCGTGCAGGGAAGATAGCCACCTGCTCCCCCAGCAATGCTGATCTACACTGCTGTGATGTCAGGACACAGCAGCTGAGGGCTGCTCATTGGGCAGAGGTTTCATGAGCTGAGATGAATTCATCCACAGCTTCCTAGATGAGAGCCTACATCCTTCAACAAGCAGTAGGCTTCCCTAGAAATGAAGGGACCCTTGGCCTTTGTGGGGGCTGCTCAGAGACCACTCTATCCCCAAAGCCAGATGACCGCAGCATTGCCCAGGACTCCTTAAGACAAGAATCGACTCTAAACTTTTAAGCCTTTCAGCCTGGAGCAACTGGCCTGGTTCTAATGCTCCAAAACAGTAGTCTAAGTTGGCACACTTCTGTGAGAACCCTTAGCACATGTATGTGATGACCCTTAACACACCTATGTGATAACCGCTTAATAAGCCTGTCTGACACTCAGCAAGAGCCTCATAGTGCTTTTACCTGGGAAGTGGGGCAAGGGGGCTCTGGTGAGACAATTCATGGCTTATATATATCAAGTAGCTGGGTTTATGTATGTACCTGATTTATATATATATATATATCAAGTAGCTGGATTAGCCTTCGATCCCAGCATGGGGAGATTAAGGCAGGAGGATCACAGTTTAAGACCAGCCTGGGCTACATAGTGACATGACACTCTGACACATGTGTGTGTGTGTGTGTGTGTGTGTGTGTGTGAGAGAGAGAGAGAGAGAGAGAAAAAGAGAGAGAGAGAGAGAGAGAGAGAGAGAGAGAGAGAGTCACGAAGCAGGACCAGTGACGATCTGGCTTCCCAACAATGAATGCAGTCTGTGAGAAGTCAGTTGCAGAAGGAGACTGGGGAGAATCCCTGTCCCTGAGCTCCACTCTCCAACCTGGCGAAAGGCCACTCTGAGAACTCCAATTAACACAGTATTGCCCCGAGCCTAGCAGTGGGCTGCAGGCAAGTGGCTGAGAGGGAGGCACAATGCTTGGGCAAAAGTAATGTCACAAAACTATCCAAAAACACAAGTCACTGTCCTGCCATCAGCAGGGTAATCCAAAGTTTCTCACTCTCCACTAGTGTGGGTCCTTCCCAGAGGGACAACTATCTGACTCTCCCCAGTCCTGGATCCACAAGCAGCCTGGGACCCTGGCCTTGGATAACGATCAGCCAGGCAAGATGAGGCCGGAGCGGAAATCCATCAGGGCCTCACTCCTGTCAGTGTCTACAGCTTAATAACAGCTCCCCGCTCCTGCTGCATTAGGGTTCAAGAGGCGCACCAGCCCCTTCAGCAGCATTATGCAAATGGGACCCACTCCGTTTTGCAGGCACATAGAATATGCAAATTTATGGTGGTGGCGGGGGCTGCTTAAGACAGAAGATTTCTCAATGATAAATTAGATTTTCTGGAGAGAGGTTTCCCAGGACCTATCTCTACGCTTCTTCCTCATGCTGGGCCAAATCCGCCAAACCACTGCTCTGGGAAATAATTAACTGAATTACAGGCTCAAACCCAGTTAGAAAAAAAGCAAGAAGAGACAGACTAGGTTTCACGAGTCTAGAGCAAATGTGAGCTTCACGCACAGCTTGTAAACAGTAGAGGAGGTGGGGAGGGGAGGGAAAGGGGCAGCTCTGTTAGCATAGTGTAGAGGGCTTGGATGTCACAGCCTTCATGCTGGGACCCGTGGGGCCTGCAGTCAGGGTATGGGAAGAGGCAGAGCTCAAGCCTGCTGGAAGGAAATCTTCCTGTCACTTACAGGTGCCTCATTATGGCTGAAATACCAGAATGGCTTTTCTAGGAGGCCTAAGAGGTAAGCTGGCTGGAAGATCAGGGAAACTGAGGCCCAAAGAGGCCAATTGCCCACCAAAGTCTCAGGCTGGAGTCAGGCCGGTGAAGTCTCCGCCTGGCTGATGCTTCCTGCTGGCACTCTGGTCTCAGTCCTTCAGCAGTCAGCAGCCTTGGCTACATCTCTGGTAGTTTGATACCAGAGTCAGCTCATGGGAGCTCTGTCCTATGGGGCAGGGACTTCTTCTAGAAGCGACACTTGATTGTTTAGCTCAGAGCATAGGCACAGTGAGGGCTTTGCTTGTAGGAGCCTCATGGGTCCTGGAGAGGACAGTGGGCTTTCATCCATATCCACACTCCAAATTCTGGTCCTAAGCCCTAAGTTCACTTGCTATAAGACTTGGAGACATTTCCCTACCCTCTCTGAGCTAATTCTCTGCAAATTAATAAATCATAAATGAAGTAAGTAATCGTATGAAATAAATAAAAGGAGTGGAACTTAGAGAAACACAATGCTCAGGTGTCTCCTTCCTGGAGCTGAGTTATTTCTTTCTCCACATTCTCTGGGTGGCCATGTTCCTCCTCTACTATCCTTCACCAATAATTCTGGCCTCCTAGCCTTAGCTAATCCACCTTTCTAAAATTCCCAAATGGAAACTATGCTGCCCTGCTCAAACTTTCTGCAGCTCCCTAATTCCCTTCCAGGGATCCAGTTTAACCCTCTCTGGTTGTCACACAAACGCCTCCCTGCTTAAGTTCCTTGAGGCCCCATATCTACCCCCTCCATCTTCCATTCTAGCTTCCAGTGGTACATGGAGCTAGTTGAGTGTTTCCACCTCCTTGCCTGCCTAAAGTACCAACCTCCCCACATTCAAACCTCTCTGACCTTCAGTGCTCAGCTGAAGTGCCCTGTGCCCTGGGAGCCTCCCTTCCTAACTTCTGCTGAGATGAGAGACTCTGTCAGTACCTCACCCCATCAGCTTTGTGCTGGTGATTACTCTGTCCTTCCCACTGGTCAGTTGAAAAATGACACACGCAGTCAAACCCATCAATTTTGGGGAACATTTTCCAGCTTCTAGCTTGGCTTGCTTTCTGTGCATCGGAGAACAGGAGCCCCTTGGGTATGCTGATTTTCCTGTGTAGGCTGATTTACCTGTTGTCACGATTAGTACTGGCTCGCTACTTGATGGGACTTAGGACCACCATGGAAATAAATCTCTGGGTGTGCCAGACAGGAATCTTCTAGATTGGGTCAAATGAGGTAGGAAGACACTCAGAATGTGGCAGCCTCCCATGGCTAGGGACTTGAGTGGATAAACAGAAGACAGCAGGCTGAACACCAGCATCTCTCCCCTCTGCTTCCTGACTGCTGACTCAGTGGGACTGGCGGCCTCACTCTCCTGTCGCCCTGCCTTCCCAACCATGATGGACTGTGCCCCTTCAAACCATGAGCCAACATTAACTCTTCCTCCCTTAAGTTGCTGCACATCCATACAATTACAGAGTTTACACCTGTGTCTGGGACATGGTCAATCTCGGAAATCAGTGAATCTGAAATCCTGACCCATTTCCATCAGCCTGTTCCCTGACAGAACACCTGGCACCTGTCAAAACATCTGAATCCTGTTTTCTGCAGGAGTATAATGAAGGACTTTGTTGTTAACTGTATGAGTCGGGTGTTGCTGCATAAGAACCAGCCAAGAAATCTCAGCGGCATGCAACAGGAAGCTCTGCTTTCCCAACACACTCTTTCAAAGTCAAGGTGCAGGACATACCTACAGCACAGGCTGTCTGTCAAGTGGAGGGAGGACCAGAGGCTTGGGCCCTTCAACAGTCTATTCATCACAGAGGCGCTGGTACAACCAACATTCCCCTATGTTTGTGGAGACAAACCAGCCCCTTGTGGGTAGTATAGGGGTCCTCAATGCCCTAGGATGCCCTGCCCTTTAGGAATTTTAAACCCCACCCCATCCTGCCCCCAAATCACCTACTTGGCAATTCTTAATGACTTTCTCAAGCCTATCTTAGTTACTTCTCAGTTGCTGTGATAAGACACCAGGCTCAAGGCAACTTATAGAAGACAGCATTTCTTTGGGTAGCAGGCTGCAGGCACGCTGGCTGGAGCAACACGCTGAAAGCTTACATTTTAAACATGCAAACATGAAGCAGAGATAACAAACTAGAAATGGCATGAGTCTTTAAACTCCAAGCCCTCCTCAGTGACATACTTTCTCCAGCAAGGCCACACCCCCCCAAACCTCTCCAAACAGCACTACCAACTAGGAATCAAGTGTGCAAATTCCTGAGACCACGGGGGACATCTCAGGCAAGTGACATTCACTGAAAAGTGTCTATATCTCAGCCTGCAGGTATTGACAGGAAGGACCATGTCACGATGTGCCCCAGCCAGCACAGATGACAGAAGCTTGTCCTTTGTCCACTCTATGACAAAGAAGTGTGGTGCCACTGGTGGTTACTCCATGTGCAGCTTCCAGTCACTAGGGCATGGCTGCAGCTGTGTAATTCGGCAGCTGTGCAGGTAGCCCACACCCTCCCACTGTGGTGTTACCTCCCTCTGCTCCTTACCAGTTTCCAACTTCTTATTAATGTACCAGAGGCAAAGAGAAAAACGCACTGGTGATTTCCCCTTAATGGCTATTAGACCCCCTTCCTACCTTCTTTTTTTTTTAATTTAATTTAGTTTTTTAAAATGAAAACAAACAACCTTTTTTCAATTTACATACCAATCCCAGTTCCCCCTCCCTCTACTGCTCGCACCTCCCCTCCTACCTCCCTACCCACTCCTTAGAGAGGGTAAGACACATTGGTTTGGGGAAGGTTCAAGGCCCTTCCTAGTATATCTAGTCTGAGCAAGGTATCCATCCAAAGAGAATGGGTTCCAAAAAAGCCAGTACAAGCAGTCAGGATAAACGTGGTGGCACTGTCAGTGACCCCACAGTCTGCCCCAGCCATACAGCTGTCACTCACATTCAGAGGGACTAGTTTGGACCTAAGCTGTTTCCTTCCCTGTCCAGCTGGAGTGGGTGAGCTCCCACTAGCTCAGGTAAACTGCTTCATGGGTGTCCCCAACATAGTCTTGACCTCTTTGCTTATATTCTCACTTCTCTGACTCTTCAACTGGTTTTTGGGAGCTCAGTCCAAAGCTCCACTGCGGGTCTCTGCCTCTGCTTCCATCAGTTGCTGGATGAAGGTTCTATATTTAAGAAATTCATCAATCTGACTACAGGGCAAGGCCAGTTCGGGCACCCTCTCCTCTATTGCTTAGGGTCTTAGCTGGGATCATCCTTGTGAATTCCTGGGAATTTCTCTATTGTCAGGTTAATTGCTAGCCCCATAATGGCTCCCTCAATAAAAATATCTCTTTCCTTGCTCTCATCTCTGTCCTTTCTCCATCTTGACTATCCCGTTCCCTCAAGTTCTCCTCCCCCTCCCCTTCTCATCTCGTCTCCCCTTCCTCCCTCCCTCCTCTCCTCACTCCCATTCTCCCAATTTTGTCAGGTGAACTTGTCTATTTCCCCTTTCCAGGTGGATCTATGTATGTTTTTCTTAAGGTTCACCTTGTTACTTAGCTTCTCTAGGATCATGAACTATAGGTTCAATACCTTTTGCTTTATAGGTAGCATCCACTTATGAGTGAGTGCATACCATGTACATCTTTCTGTGTCTGGATTACCTCACTCAGGATGTTTTTTTTCTAGTTCCATCCATGTGTGGTGATACCCAGGCATGCATGGTGCACCCCCCCCCCCCACACACACACACACTAGTTGAGATAAATTGAGTGCCAAGATAGTAAAAAAGGAGCCCTGGGACTGAGAACATCTCAGTGAAAAGGGATCTGAGTACCACTGTCACAGGTTTTCACAGAGTCCCAGGGTTTCTTCAAATAGCAGCAGCAAGAACCCTGGGGAGAAGAGGAGCAGAGCTGGCTCCCGCTTCCTGTACACATGAGAATGATTGCTGGAAAGGAAGGGGCCAGTGTCCTAAAAAGTGTAGACAGCTCTGAGCTGCAGGTTAGCTCTTTCTAGAAGTCCTGAGTAATGGCACAGGGGACCTGTCACATTCAGACTTTACTCTCTCTCTCTCTCTCTCTCTCTCTCTCTCTCTCTCTCTCTCTCAAATAAACTTGCTATTTCCATCTCCACTTGGGTTTGTGGGAGGAAAAGGAAGTGTTGTTTCCTTGTGTGAGTGCTCCTGGACTACAGGCTGCACCTGGGCTACAGGAACACGGGGCAGTCAGAGGCAACGGTGAGATCCGTCCTCACCTCCCACTTGTTTGAGGTGTGGTTTGTTGTAACTGCACAAGCCGGGATAGCTGGCCAGTGAGCTGCTGGATTCTCCTGTCTTCACGCCTCCTTCCAGGTAGAACCTGGAGTTTATGTACTCACTCTACTGGGTACAGATTTAAATGTGCTGCCTATGAGCCAAACCCCAGCCTGTTGTTTTTAAAATGAAATAAAAATAGTTTTCATCTTCACAGAGATAGAGACAAGTCTCAGAGAGTCTTTGATGTATCCACAAGAGAAGAGGGAGATTGTGGAGGCTTGAGTCCTTGTCTCCCGACCTCAGTTTTGGGGGACTGAGCATCTCTGTTGGCATGACAGGCAGGAGGCAGCCTTCCTCTGATGTACGGACAACTCTGATGGCATGGTGACTGCACTGGCCGCTCCTCCTGAGACGGCTCCAGCATTTCACAGCAGCCCATGAGTAGCGGGCAGGGGGAGTTTAAGACGTGAACTATCAAATCCACCCGTACTACAGTAGATACGAGGATCTTGCGTGAGATTGGGAAACCAAGACTTAGTTGATTTAGTGACTTCTCTAAAAACCATGACCAGGACATGGTAGAAGCTGTGTTGGCCTTATGTTAGGGTTTCGCATGAATTTTAAGGTCTGGCTCAAATGACACATGATAGCAGGAATCTGGCACCAGAGGCAAGTGCTGGGCCTGGTCCTTGCCCCTGCTGAAGGCCTTCCACGTAGGATTGCCAGATCCAGTTGGGCTGGGTGGGTACTACAGAAGAGCCCCTGGGCAGTGAGTGATGTCCCTGCAGTCTCTGGCATGCCTTGTGTCCACCTCCAGCAACTCTGCTGGCAGCAGCCGCCTTGTCCAAACCTCACAAAGGTATCCTGTGCAAACTGTTCTCCTGTTTGTACACAGGCTTCAGGATGCTTTCATAACCAGGCTAGTAGAGGCATGGAAACAGCTTCTTGTTCTGTCAGAAGCAGAATTGAAATTTAAACCTGGAGTCGCCAAGCCCAAGACAGGAAGACACAGGAACCTGCAATGTGCCTTCCTAAGGCCTCTGGACACTAAAGGGCTGTTTCACAAGATTCTACTGAAGGATTGTTGGGGTTCAAGGAATAGGGGGTCCTGGAGAGAGATGGAATCAAGTGAGGCCATCTATCACCCTGGCTCCCACTCTCTAATTCTTCCTGTTAATGGGGAGAGGCATTGTACTCCTCTGCCGGGATGAATAACTCTTCAAAGCCACCCCCCTGGAGGTCTCCCAGAGCTGACTCTTCAACCTGGGGGCCCCAAGATAGCGGGAGAGACTGCAAAAGCAGGAGCAGATAACGTGTACTCTGCTGTTTATATACAACCAAGAAACAAGGAAGGGTTGGAGAGATGGCTCAGGGGTAAAGGGGTTTGCTGTACAAGCCTACCACCTTGTTTGATCCCTGAGACCCTCCCCCCCCCACATGATAGGATAAAACCGAACCCTACAAGTCATCCTGTGACCTCCTCCACAATATACACACAAAATGCATACATAAATAAATAAAAATGTAATAGAAGTTGATCTAGTTTACCCCCAGAGTGAAGATAGGTGGTATCTTTTTAGGGATTGAATATCTGAGTGTCATGTTCAGGTCCATGGCACGAGAGAAGCCTAAGGTGCCTAATGCAGTCTGGGCAGAGCCCACCAGAAGTGCCCTGGCTTGCTCAGGCCCTAGCTGCCAGTCTTTGTTCTTTGTCAATGTGAGTTCTCTTGTGCAGACTACGCCCCCAGCCCGACATTTGCATGCAGCCCACCCTCGCATGTAGACAAGGCCGGGCTGGCTGGGAGAGCATGGAATGCCAAATGGCGTTTGTAGCTTTCCGGGGAGGCGCGTCTCCGTCCCAAGTCTGTCTCTGCCAAATGCACCATACGCGCCAGACGCACATACATTCCGTGTGAATCTCCTTAATCTCCCTCCCAGCTGTCCCTTTCTGGGGCCCCTGCCACAGCACCTTCAAGACACTTGTCCCAGGCTGGCAGGACAGCCTGACTTCCTCATCCTTTGAGAAAGCAACAATGAGAAAGCTGATGGTCTCTAAAGGGCCCCTGCCCAATATAAGATGCGGTAACGACTTACCGGGCTCTTCCATAGCCCTGGCCTGGACGCATTCCCAGCTCCACTGCCTAGGCTAGATGGACAAAGCTTCAAATTTAACTCATTGCAGGCCTGGGACTGAGCTGTTGAGCCATGACTACCCCGGAGATACATGCTGGTAAACACATCGGAGATCGGCCCCTCATGTCCCCACCGAGTTGATAGAGTGGTCTTTCCTCTGGAAGGTACCAAAGGGCAGTGACCTTTGACCAGGCCGACCTCGACCTGTGTGAACTTGTGGGGACTCACAGGGGTCTTCTGAGCCTGTGTGCATGCTGGGAAGCTGGCCTGCAGGAGCAACGAGCTGAAGAGTGAGTGGCACCATGGGAATTGGAAAGATACTTTACTTGGCAGTTTCTGCACCCAGTACATTTGTGTGGTTTAAATATTAAGTAGTGACCATTTTTGTGTTTCTGGCATCAAGGCTCTTTCAATTGGGGTCCCGGCTGTTGCCACAATTAAAGCAATGACTACCATTTTGTCTCCCACGGGTGCACCTCACCAGTCCCCACCAGACCCCCCCCACCCCCGTTTCTTGCCTTTGTTAATAATGTCCCCAGAGTGGCCTGCCTGCCTGCCTCTCTGATTTTGGCCCTCTTTGCATGCCCAGAGTAATAGTGGCTGGGGACTGACTCTTGCCTGTGACAGCCCTCCTCAGCATAGGATGTAGAGTTCAGGGTGTGCTCTGATGATCTCCCGTGTGCCGGCTGTGATGAAGATGGAACTGGACACCTTCTTTAACCCAGGCTGCCTTCAAACTCTCCATCCTCCTGCCTCAGCCTCTAGAGTGCAGACTGGGATTACAGACATGGGCTAGCATAGCTTCCCCCCTTTCCTGTCATGCCAGCCCTCCATCCCCGGGGCTTGAACCCGGGGGTTCAACTTCCTGCAGACAGAACATATAGGAAAACTTGGACACTGTGATGAAGACACGTTGTCTCTCCCTGTCTCTCCCTCTGCTCTGCAGCAGAACACCCACGAACCACAGCATTTCCCAAGGCAGTGGAAGATAAGCTGTCTAGAGACCAGGTAGGCCATGCTAAAGATGTTCATTGGTCTTCTGCAAACACTAGAGAGTCCTAAGCAGGTATTTGAACATCACTTGATTTGATACCCAGGGAGACCTGAAATGCATCCCTGGGTACTGCGAGCGGAGATCACCCTTTCCATTCCTCTTCCTCTGAAGGACCTCAGAACAAGCTGCAAATGCCAAGCATCGGGGGGACTGGACAGGACTAAAAGCAACCAGGAGAAAGCAAGCTTGAGGGGTGGAGAGCTGGTCTGTGTTTTATCTCCAGCAGGTGAGTGGGAAGAGTCAGTGTGCGGGGAGAGTTAGTAGAGCATCATCCATTTCTAGACTAGGAAACCGTTCCATGTTGTTCCCTTTGTCTGTGAGCACTGTGTTCATTCTGTACCTGCATGTGATCTCTGTTCAAATGTCTGACTAGAGGAGACTTCATTGCAGGAACTTGGAGGCAGGAGCTGATGCTGCTTACTGGCTTGCCCCCATGGATTGCTCAGCCTGTTTTCCTGTAGAATATGGAACTACCCGCCCAGGGATGGGCCTACCCACAATTGACTGGGCCCTTCTCCGTCAATCACTAAGAAAATGCCCTACAGGCTTGTCTACAGCTTGATCTTCTAGAGGCGTTTTCTCAGTTGGGACCAGGATCATGGGGTATTGTGACAGACTTGACCATGTGTTTTGGGGAGGATTGTGGAAGGAGGATTGGAAAATTGGGCTGGAAAGATCATTGGGTGTTCAAACCTTGGCGAGCTGTTCTGTGGGAGCTTAGGAGATAAGAGTGTTGGGAGATGCAGGTGATGGTGGCCTCAATTATGAAGTTCAGAGGTAAGTTTTAAAACTCCATTGGGGACCATTTCTATTTTTCAATTGACATTATGTGGTTCTGGTTAGCTGGGTCTGATAAACATAATAAACAAGAGACTTTTATCCTTGTAGTGAAGCCTTTGCTTTGTTAGGACCATTGATGTTGGTCAAATGGAGCTGAGAAATTAGCAGTGATTTGAGACCAGCATCTTGAGTACTGCGAAGTGTTTCCACAGAGTCAGCACACAGAAGCTGTGTTCTAGAGGTGGCCAAGGTTGTACCTGGTGCTGGCAGCCAAACTTGGTGTTGTGCAAGAGACACCCAGGTGGTACTAGTTTTAAAGGCATGAAGAGGTCTTTGAAAGGCAGCTGAGGCTTGGCCCCGAGAAAGTCCAGGGGAGGTCATAGGTAAAGGTGCAGCCTCAGTGACAACTGAAGGCCCAGGATTGAGCAGGTTTTGTTGAGAAGCTGAGGTTTGGCACCCTGAAGAGAGCCCGGGAGAGACTATTGGTGAAAGTGCAGGCCAGTTGCAGCAGAGATTCCAGGATTTTTGGAGATGCCGGAGCCATGGGATCACCACTAAGGACAGTAGCCATGGAGCTAGCCTGAGCGGATGAGACAAACTGTGTGCTGCAGAGGGTGGAGGAAGGAAAGTGACCAACCACCTCTAGAGTGACACGAAGCACCTTTTTATTTTTTGTAGTGACCGTCTTTTTGCATCTTTTCTGCATATCAAGAATCGGTTCTAGAGGAAGGAGCAAGGTAGAGATCACAGCATGAAGACTACAGCCACTGGGAGGAAATCGTCTCTAGGTCTCCCAGCAGAGAGCAGCTGAGACAACAAAGGTGATGCTCAGGCCATAAGCACTGGCTTTGTGTGACGGCAGCACAGGGGAGCAGAGCAGTGCCTCCCCGCTGGGAATTGGTTTGATTATGTCCCTGCCCCATACTTTGAATCTTTACAGTGATGATGGGAGACCCCCACAGATGCCCAGGGTTAGTCGGTCTCGATATTATTGTTCTCATTGGCCACTGCGTAGATCTGCTTATCTTTGCATTGCACACAGGGCTGTCTCTCAATGCTTATGGAAGTAGTCTGCTTGTTCTGTCCATGGTGAGTGTTGGACACAGTTCTTAACATTTTCTGCCTTATTTTTTTTTTATCCCTGTATCAATTACAGTTATCCCAAAATGATGATGATGGTGGTGACGATGATGGTGACGGTGAGGACAATGGTGGAGACTGTGGTGATGAGGGTAGTGTGGTGGTGGAGATGGGGGTGATAGCGATGGTGGTGGTGGTGCTACTGCTGGAGACTGTGGTGATGGGAATGATATTAGTGATGGTAATGGTAATGTTGATGGTGGTAGTGATAAAGATAATGGTGGTATAGGGATGATGGTGGTGATGATGGTGATGCTGGTGATGGTGGTGGTGGTGATGATGGTGGGAGCTGGTTTTGGTGATGAGGTGATGTCAGCCACCTGTAAGAAAAGCTTACAGGTGTAATTCTGTAAGAGAAGCCTTAAATGCAAGTCCTGTGGCAGGTGAGATAAATTAGACTTGCTTGAGACCTGGTGGGGCTGAAGACTGCTGGAGAGGGAGGTAACATTGCAAATCTAAACAATTCACACCTTTGTGTCCTCCCATTTGGGTATCTGCATGGACAAATGACCATGTAAGTAAAGTGACAGTCCCACAACTGTGGCTCTGCTGTTAAGAGATGTCCCCTCCTGTTCTGTGGGATCTCATCCTTGCCTCTTCTCCCTCACATACTTTCTCAGAGCAGTCATGCTTGCCTTCTTTCTGTCATTTGACTTTGTTCCAGTTGTATCTCAGCTTTTGAGACCTTTGTCTCGATAATCCCTTCTCATCATTCAGGTCTGAATCTATGCGTTATTCCCCTCACCCCTATATTTGAAACTAAAACATGCTCACTCCACCCTAGCTACCCTCAGCCCAGCACTTAGGCTCTTACCATCCTAACAAAGGACTAAGGTGAGTGCCCTAACCTTTTTCCTGTTTCCTATTTTCTCCACTAGGAAGAAGAGAGATCATTCCATTTTCCTGGCTGCTGTGTTCCCAGCCTGGCCCACAGCAGGTTGTTCAGTGAGAAGTGATTTCAGTGAGAAGTGCTTTAGTTGAGGGATTGGGTCTATTGCTCTGTTGGATGCTGGGTGGTCTTGTTCCTCAGGAGCTTCTCTTTGAGGGATAGGGGTTTCTACAGAGGAGAGTGGATGGAGAAGCCACCTGTCATTCTGTATCCCTATCTGGAATCATGATGGGAGCACTGAAGTTTCGAACGTGTGGACGAGAGAAGAGAAAGAGGTTAGTGTCTCCTCTAAGGAGGCAATCAAGAGGAAAAGAGAGGTGGAGGAGGAGATGGAAAAGGAGAGGCAGGTAAGTGAAGAGGGGGGGAAAGTACAAGGAGAGAAAGGAGAGAGAGAGAAGGGGGCATGAGGGAGAGAGTGCAGGATCTCAGTGGGAAAGGAGATGGAGATATGAGGAGAAAGGAAGCCCTGCATCCCGCCTGCTGCCCCAGCTGAAGGAAGCCTTCTGTTTCAGCACCTCGGACAGAGGCGCCCTTCCTTCTTACTCTTCCTTGTGGCCCCAGGTAAGAGTCGGAGCTGGGAGGGATCATTTCCCTGACTTTCTCCACAGACTGCTCTGCTACAGGAGAAACTGTGGTCACTGGGAACTTTAAAAAAAAAAAACAAAAACAAAACAAAACAAAAAAAAACCTGATGGCTGAGGGAGTGGCCAGGGTTTTAGGCACTGATTTGGCACAGGGGGCTGAAGGCTGGCTGTTTTAAAACAGGCATTCCAAGCATTCTAAGAGCACACACAGCCAGTTACTGCTTTGTCAACAGGATGTCAGTCCTGTTCTTTCTCAACTCCAAAACATTTGCTTATCTAACAGAGAAACTGAGGCTCGGAGGGGGCAGCAGCCTGCCCCAGGTCACGCAGTCGTCAATAGAATGGTATCTTGGAGAGTGAGAGACCCTACAAGGCTGAGCAGTCCCCCCTTCCCTAGCCCTGCCCCAGAGCTGCCTGTCACCAGGCCAGCTGACACTCTGAACCCCATGGGAAATCTGTAGACTCAACTCACTTCCCGCATGAATAAACCCCAGCCACAGAGAAACTCAGACACATTGAATTCCCCTCCCTCATTTGTTCTCTGGCCCATTTCACATCCCAGTGCTTCTGGCAAACCAACCTGCTGTCCTCACCCCAGAACAGGGAGAGCAAAGAGGGTGAGGGTGAGACACCCTGTGGGGAGGCCAAGCTTGAGAGCTTCCTGCTCCTGTTCAAAGTGGCCATGCGGTGAAGCCAAGTCAAGAAAACAAGGGCTGAGCTTTGTGGGGTTTGTGGGCAGTGAGGGCCTTCTGTACCTTATGGGTGCAGGACATGGGTTGGAGATTCCCTTCTGCCAGTCCTGGGCCTCTCCCAGGATCCTCTGAGCCCGGGATGTGCAGGACACAGGATACAGGGAACACAGTCTCCCAGGTTTCTTAAGAAGCTTTGCTGAAGCACCCTGCAAAGCTTCAAAGAACAGAGGTGGGGGAGGGGAAGAAGAAGAGGAGGAGGAAGCAGAGGATAGAGATGAGGAGGAAGAGGAAGGAAGCGGGGATGGTGGAGGAGCAGGAGATGATAGTGATGTAAAGCTCAGCCCTGGGGTCGTCTGTGTTGACAAGGCCAGTGACAGATGAGTCAGATGTAGAGAGTGAAGCTGTGAATCATCTGTACTCATGGTGCAGGATACCTGTGAAGCACTGGCCAGGCTCACTTCTCCTCGCCAACATCCACTCCATCCTGGGGGAGAGACTGTTGAGAATTCATCCTTCCCAGGATCTCCTAGAGCCCTGAGGATGACAGTGGCTTTCTGGGGTTCCCTTAGGTCCAGGACTTCTTGGGGAGATAAATGGGATGGTGAATGACAGAAGCCACCTTCATATCAGCTGCAACATCTCTCAAGCTGTCTTGCCTCAGTTTCCCATCTGCGCAGTGGGGAATGTCAGAATGAAGTGGCTGTAGAAGCTCTCAAATTTGGGGTGCTGTAGAGTGCCCATGTCTACCCATAAGAACACCCCAGGTGGCTGGAGGAGCCTCTGGGGCATTCGGTAGCTTCCAGCTTATGTGAACAGGTGATTCTGCCAGCACCAGAGAGCTCTCTAGAAGAAATAAAGTCATCAGTAGACATAGACCCTGGGGAAAAGGTCTCTGGAGACAGAAGTTCCATGGGAGGAAAGTCCCAGGGCTCCCGGGGTCCCCAGGCTGAAGAACGGGAAAGCAGGGATGCTGTCTTTCTCTGGAGCCTGTGTAGGTGAGGGTTTACAGTAGTCCCAAAAAATCTTTTTACTCTACAGTGACTCAGGTTCCATGATACTCTGCTTTAGGTTTGCTCACCTTGAACTACATACCCAGGAGGTTGGAGGTCAGATGTCATAACCCTGGGCTTGGCTGCTTCCTGGCACACGAGCCTGGCCTCTGAGACCTTGTAGGACGGTGAGTCTTTCATTTTCTCATGTAGCCAAAATGGTGACTGTAAAGTCAGGTATCCAGCAGAGGTGATGTCAGAGGCAGGAAGCTGTGGGCTTCAGCTGCCATGGTGACTATCTGTGACATGTACAAATCCTGAGTTGATCTGGACAGTCCTGACCTTGGGCAGGACCCTGTTTCCTGGAGGAAGGACACTGCTTCCTGGAGGAAGGCCACCTCTATCCTTAGATATCCTTTCCAGTGCTGAGGCTTCTCCTAGTCTCTTCCTCAGCAGCAGGGAGAACAGTGAAGATGCATGAAGACCCAGGAAGCAGTAGGGGTGGCCTCCTGCTGTCTCCCACCTCCTCATGTCATCCAGGGCTGTCAGAGAACAGACAGAAACACTCACAAAGATGCCACAAAAGGAGAAGGGCTCTGATTTGTCCTCTGCATCGAGGACCCCATCACAGGTGATTGGAACTGTGAAGATTAAGTTAGACTGCCTTCTCTGAGCCTCAGCTTTCCCAGATGTGAGCTGGGAGGATGCTTTTCTTCTGCAGGTGCCAGGCTCGGTAGACCCACCCCTGGTCCCTGCTGACAACTTTCTTCCTTGCCAGACTTTTTAGGGAACCGTTTGTAAAAGAAAATGTTTAGTGGCAATTGAGTAGCTAATTGCATGCCACACCACTCTGTGTGCTAAGGGCAGTTTTGAATGAATATTCCAGATTGTTCTACAGCCCTTCGTGTTCTTCACAAATGGGAAAAGAGGCTCCAAAAAGCTTTGTGTATTGGTCAAGTTCATCCACACCCGAGGCAGGATTCAGACACAGGGGGCACAGGTTGGTTGACTTCGGGTGCGTGTCCCAGCCTGTGGTTGGGTCCCCTTTTGTTCCCTATCCTCACCCAGGATTGTTTTGCAGCTGCAGTCACTGTCCCTTCTTTTTGGTGCACAATACCCCTCCCTCTGCAGCAATCCTGCTGAGCCTTCCACAGGGCTCAGTCCAAGGTCTGAACTGATTATTGACAAATTAAAAATATAAGCTATTGAGCAGACACTGGGATGGAGTCCCAGGGCTGTGGCCCTGCATCTCAATGAGGCCGCGGAGCATGGGGATCGATGCTGAGGGTGGAGGGAGAGGCAGACAAATTGCCCCATGCATAATGCAGAGCCTGACGCTAGTTAATAACTGCCGGGAGTCGGAGGGGGCGGGCGGGGGCGGGGGAAGGCCTCGCCCAAGTCAGTGCTTGGCACCCAAAGCTTCCCTCATTCTGCATGTCCTTTCTGCCCTCCACAGCCCCACCAATGTGGGATTCACTAGCCGCACTTTTCAGGCAAGGGCAGCCCTCATGATCAACAACTCTGTCAGGGCTGAGATTTTAGCCTAGGTCCTCCACACTCCAAAGCCTGGGGCTTAGAGTCGCAGATGAACTAGACTCCTGGTCCTAGCTCAGTCCCTCCTGGCTGTGTGGCTTTGGGGAGTCACCGTACCTGTACCTGTCTGAGCATGACTTCATTTTTTCATGTGGTCCATACAAGGTCTTTGTAGGGATGGAAAGAGAGGAACAGGACTGCTCCGTCTTTGGGGGACCTGCACACACCTTCTCCCGTCTGCCTCGTCTGCTGCTGGCTCTCCACTCCTTTGTCCCTGGCTTTCAGAGTGAGTGGTTCTGCCAAGGGGCAGCAATGATACACATGTGGAGGACAGGAAAACAAAACCTGGGTCCCTCTACCCACTGCTTGCTTTCAGCCTGGTCCAGTCAGCCCTGGCTGTGTCCTCATCCTTCAGGTGAGAGCCTCTGCTGGGGTACCTCTCTCCTGCAGTGATGGCCTTACTATTGACAGGGTCTGGCATCAGTCCCCTTCCTGGCCTTAGGTGTGAATGGAAGAGCATCACCCTCAGCCCCTCCCACCTCTTCCCTGCTCATCTTCCTTCCTTCCTTCCTTCCTTCCTTCCTTCCTTCCTTCCTTCCTTCCTTCCTTCCTTATTTCCTTCCTTTCTTCCTCCCTCCCTTCCTCCTTCTCTCCCTCTCCCTCCCTCCCTCCCTCCCTTCCTTTCTTTTTTTTTTTGGTAACTATATCATTCTTAAAGGTATCTCAGTCCTTTGGATGCCTCGCTAATAAATGAAAACACCAGGTGCTCACAGAAAAGAACTATACCTGGATACCTACCTGGCTTCTCTCCCCCAGAGAGGAGTTATCACCCTTCCTGTCCACACATCTATCCTCTGGAAGCCCCATGTATCTCCTCCACAGGATCCAGAATGCCGGCTGGTATGGTGGTCAGCTCTGTAGAACTGTGGCTTCCTCCTAGGCAGAGCTGGGATGGCAGGTCACTGTCCTCAGTGTGAACACGGTCCTTATCACTGCGTGGGGACTGAAGACAGCCTTAGAGTTGAGTTTCAGATAACCAGAGGGGCCTTAGATGGATCTTCAGGGGACACAGGGATTATTAGACCTAGTGCAATGCAGGTCCACTCAGGGTTCCCTGCTCACAGTGTCTGGAGTGTCGCTGGGTGAAACGCTAAGCAAACTGGTCTCCCAAGTGATACACCTAGTGTGACCTGAGGAAGGGGTCCCCATTTCTCCCTTGATGCTGGTGGCTTCTGTGGTGGTAGGACACTCTCTGCCCCTAAAGGCACATTTGGGGAGCTATTTGGATCAGGATTGACCCCCATTGGGGGAGCTCCTGGAGGATCTAGTGGCTTGGGACCAGGGTTCCCTGTTGTCCTGCACAGGACCGTGCCCACGATGGAGAAAAGCAATGCTTTCTCTGTGTTGCTGACTATGGAACTCAGGCCCTTCCACGTGCAAGGTGAGCTGTCTCAGCCCTGGAATTATTCTACCTGGAACTGTGAGTGCTGGGATTAAAGGCGTGTGCCACCACTGCCCAGCTATGATACAGAATCTTATCAAAATGTTCCTTTAATGAAAATATTAAATTCATGCTAGGGTTGTGGCTCAGCAGTAGAGCCCTTGCCCAGGTAGCACAAGATCCTAGGTTTCATCCCAAGGATTGAAAAAAAAATTAGGACTTGTTAGCCTAGTCAATTACTGGCCATTTAATAGCAATTAGGCCAACAGGGTTTCAGAAAAGGAGACTGTCTTAAAACACTCTTAGCCAACAAAGGTGTCTCAGGTATGGAACCTCCAGCTCTCTGATTATTGAAGTAACAGGATTGTGGATGGGAGTCTAGTCAGGTGCGCAGCCAAGTTGGGGCCAGCCTGGGTTATATGGCAAGGCTTTGACTCTTCAAGCAAACAGCAGTGAAGCATGATTAATAAAAGCTCAGAGTCTTAAATTGGGGTTCAACCTCAAGATTTGAAAAGTAAAACAACCAGCCACTGGCTCTTACCTCGACCTCAGTCTGAAATGGCGATCCTGCTTCCTGGAATCTCAGGAGGAAACTGCCTGCTGAGAGCTGTTCCCTCCCATTTTTAATCCTCCCTAGGGCTGGGATTAAAGGTGTATACCACTGTCATTAAGGGACTGCACCACCCAGTTTCTATAGCAACTAATGTGGCTATGCAGATTAAAGGTGCCTGTCATTAGGCTACTGGGATTAAAGGTGCGTGTCCTTGTGGCTACTGGGATTAAAGGTGTGTGTTACCATAACCTGCTCTATCAAGCAGACCACTAGGACTCTCAGATGTTCAGGCAGTCTTTATTTATTAAAATACAGTTGAAATGCCACTACACAGCAGCAACAATATACCTCGAACAAAAAAAGAGATAAGGGTACGGATACAAGGAAGAAAACTAGCCCTTCCCAGACTCTACCGCTGACCTCACAGAGTCACAATGCTATACCCGCCTCGCCACAGCATTAGCCAGATGCCACATGCCTCAAAGTCCTTTCAGAAATTAGGGCTTGTGTGTGAAATTCTGGCCATACCACATCTGAATCCATGTGTGTATTTCAGAATCCCATCCCACACCCACAGCATAGCAGACCCTGAATGTTCAGGATGGCTCTGGTTCTGAGATCTTCCCTGAGGATTGAGTTTGAGGATGAGCTTGAGGACCTGGGGTCACGGTCCATGAATATGGGGATATTGAAGGTGGAGGTGGCATGCATGTTGTTTGTGTGTGTCTACCTGTGGTGCTCATGTGCACACAAGCTTGTGGAGGCCTGAGTAGACATCAGCTTTTTCCTACCATTGCTCTCCCCATCAATTTATTTATTTTTTTACTTACTTACTTACTTACTTACTTACTTACTTACTTACTTACTTACTTACTTATTTGAGACAGGGTAGGCCTGAAGCTCATCAATCTGGTTGGCAGCCCTAGCAGTTGTCCCCACCAGCACTGGGCCTATTAGTATTTTGCCATGCCCAGCTATTCACCTGGGTTCTGGGCATCCATCTTGGTTTCTCAAACCTGCACAGCTGACCCATTTCAGGTGACCTATACCATAAATTTTAAGGTACTTGGCAGATGACCCAATGCCTTCTAAGAGAGGGACTCCCTGACTTCAGAGGCCGGGTACCTACCTCCTCTTCCTCTGGCCAACACCAAACCCACTCACCAAGCTCCTATGTTGAAGCCCCCAATGGCTTCCCAGTGAAATCAGAAGCAGGGTTGTCACCTGCTGTGGAATCATTTGCATCTCTGTGGTCATTTACATGGATTCTCCTGAGAAGTTCCTGTGTTGTATCAGTGTCTCCACCTGATATGTGAGCACTTTTAAAAATGCCTCGATACAGCAGAACATTAACCATTTTTTAATGTGTTGAAGCTCATTCCTTTGCTAGCTAGGTTTTAATTTCATTTATGATCTCTTTAGCCACACTGATTATTTTCCCACGTTTAATTTCAGGTACACACATCTATCCAGCTCCTGCTGCCTTCGTGATTCATGTCTTTGTTTCTGGGCTTCAAGACACCCTCCTCTCCTTGGTATCATCAACTACCCAGTGTCTTCTAAATTGTTATGAAGTTTTGCATCGGAGCCTGGACTTTGCAGCTACGCAGCCTCTGTTGTTTCCCCTGCTCTCCCCTGATGCCCACTTCCAGAAGGGGAACTTGTAAGAACAGGGGTTGAATGCCACCCGCTCTGTGGCAGCTCAGAAGGGTGGAGGGCCAGACCTCCAGCTTTCAGCCCCCATGGACCCCAGGAACCGTTCGAGCGTTCCCCACATTCTCAGAGGTCTGACTGACCCGGCACTACATAAGCCCCCAGCTCAGAGCAGATCTCCCATTTCCTGGGATTCTGAGGTCCACCTAGGCAGGCTGGGCCCTGCCCACCACGCATGCCAACCATGAAGCTGCCACCCATCTACACCGTCAACCTTAGGGTGGACTTGGAAGTTGTCCTGGTGGGACACCTCTGTGCCTGTTTGAATTCTATGTTGACTGAATTCCTTTTTTTTTTTTTTTTAAATGAAATACAACAGGGTAGCCAAGACAGCCGATATCAGCACAGCAGACAGTTGGATATTCAGTGCAAGAGGGGGCAGCTGAGCAGATCACACTGTCTGCCAGATTGACTGTAGTCAAGGGGTGGGATCCCCCAGCTTCGGTTGCTGTCTGTATTCATTTCTGGGACTTGGTGTCCAGGGAGCTGGGGAGGGGAGGAGAGAAGAGAAGGAGGGAAGAGGAGAGTAGACAGAGGAGGGGAAGGCCCAGGTCTATACACAGACCACGGGGCCCACAGGCCCAGGAGGGCCCTCTTCATGCCTCACTTCCACTCGGCGTCTGAGAGCTTTGTGCACCGTGGGAACAGTTTATGAAGTGCTTACTAGAGCTGGCAAGATAGACACTCGCTCCAGTGCATTTCACAGGGGGCTCACTCATTCATTTATTCATTCACCCATTCATGTCTCCACTTCGCATTCCTAGTGCTGGGTGCATAGTAAGGGCTCTCAGTTAAACAACGCTTGAATGAATGAATGGACGAACGAATGAATAAATTCACACAAAATGTCTTGAGTGCTCGGTAAATCATTTTGAATATTCAAGACCTTGATGCCCAGACATGAAGGAAATTATTTCAGGGTTATCAAAGTCACAAAGGAGACTTGTACGTAGGAAAGACTGCAGGGGACACATTGGTCCCTAGCCTCATGATGGGCCACAACAGAGGCAGAACCATACTACAAATGGAGTCAGAAGCTGGACAGATCCTGCTGGTGGGGCAGCATGTTCCTAAGAAGCATGCAGGGAAACCCCTGTTCTGAGCTTCAAGAAGCTCAGAGCTCTGGGCTCTGCGAGGAGCCCCAGCTTTCATAGGGAGGTGTGGAGAGTGAGCAACCACTGGCTAGAGCCCCCGAGCACTTCCTAGCAGCCAAGGCTTCGGTCTAAGGTGAAAGTGCGGTGAACTCACCCCAACCTCCAGGACCCTTTCCTGCTCATGGGAGTCAGGCATGGCCATTTGCATGCATTTGGAGTGTGTCACCCAAAGTCTGTCCATTTGGAAAGGGACTTTTGGGAGACAATTAGGATAGTATGGCACCCTGAGGATGGGGCTCCATGGTGGCCTTAGTGACTTGATAATTGGTTCTGTCCCACCACGGCAGGTATCCACCTTGTCAGTATGCAGCATGAGGTCATCACAGGTTCAGTACTGTGCTCTGCGCTCTCTGGTCCCTAGAACTGAGCCAAAGGAACCTGTACTTATAAAATAAAATAAAATAAATAAAGCCTCAAGTGTTCTGTTATAGCCTCAGAAAATGAGCTGAAATACAGCTTTCGATCCTGTGCAAATCCAATCCCGCAGAGCCCCTGGCTCCTTGATGTGGGGTCAGAATATTCCACCCTCGCCAGTGGCCAAGCCTGACTTGTGTGGTGTGGCTCTATTAGAAATCCACACTGGGATACCTCCCTGGATGGTTCACTGGCCCAGGAGGACAGAGACAGGGCAGCTCTGATTGCTGTGGTCAGAAGGCAACATGAGCAGGGGAGTCAGGGGCAGCTGAGGCAAACTCACTCCTAGAGGAGAGAGGGGCAGGCTGATTTCAGTGGAGAATTAGTGACTTGTCTCACTGTCACAACAAAAACAGCCTCAGGAAGGAGGGGCTTCTGTGGCTCCAGTTCAGAGATGTGCAGTCTGTCATGGCGGGAAGGCATGACTGAAGGACCCGAGGCAGCTGGTTACACAGCGTGCAGTCAAGAAGCAGAGATGAAGGTACTCAGCCTACTTCTCTTTTTTTACTCAGTCTGAGACCCGAGGCCATGGGGCAGTGCTACCTACATTTAGGAAGAATCTCTACTCATCCTAGAAATACCTGGAGGTGTAATCTTTGGTGCTTCAGAAGCCAGTCTAGATAACGCTGAAATTTAACTCCCACGACTTTAGTGGTTCTTTCTTCAGACCTGGAATTTAGGACCCTGAGGGAAGGACCAACCAGAATTTGGTTTGC